>NC_082730.1:4859488-5459488 GCF_030144855.1 Hypanus sabinus
GTCCATCATTAAGGACTCCCATCACCCAGGTCACGTCTTGTTCTCATTGCTACCACCAGGAAGGAGGTACCAAAGCCTGAAGGTATATACTCAATGAGTCAGGAACAGCATGTTCCCCTCTGCCATCCAATTTCTGAATGAACAATAAACCCATGAACACAAACTCACTACTCTTTTTTTCTATTTTTGCACTACTTATTTAATTTAACTATTTAATATACATATAATTGTAATTCACAGTTTTTTTTCTATTATTGTGTATTGAATTGTACTGCTGCCACAAAATTAACAAATTTCATGACATATGCCGGTGATATTAAACGTGATTTTGATTCTAATTCATCAGTGTGTTCCTGTTGAGGTGAAGGAAACCATGTTGACCAGGTTTTTAGCAGACTGCCTGTATTCCAACAGTTTGGTAAACGAGAAGTAAAGCAGTCAATATGATTCAATAGACTGCTTGGTGAGAAATATTGCTATGCCAGTTGCAATTTCTGTCAACTTCGAGGGTAAGACTGACAGCCCCATGAAAAATCATGGCCAGAAATTCACTGTGCTTGCAGCATAATATTTCACAGAAAACCCATTAGATTTATTTTTGATTTTATAAATCGATAGAATTTCCAACACAATCTCAATATATTGGGGAAGACTCAGTTGATTGTAACAATTAAGGTTGTTTTTGATGTGACAGTGGATCTTTGTGTTTGTGTATGCTGGAGAATGGCTGCTAATGCTGGGAGTATGGATTACTGTTGTACTTTTGTCAGCTGCTATCAGCGTCAGCCACATCCCTCAACATAGCATTGTAGAGCAAAGATCTCCTTTCTCTTTCTATTGACAACGTGGAGGAGCACATTTTCATGTAATCTTTTATATTGGGCTCAGCTCAATAACTTCCTCTTGCAAGGTGGCTGGGATTGATGTCTCCCCTTGCTGAAAAATAAATTGCTAATTTGAAATAACAGTGATTAGCGTAGAAAAATGTTGACCTCAGCACAAACTCCCTTTCTCTCTCCACAGATTCTGCTTGGTCTTCAGTGGATCTCAGCTTCTTTCCTACTGCCACGTTGGGGAACAGATGCTCCGGAACTTTTCAGACTCTTTGACTAAATATTCCTTTAATTTACAGGTTTTGATCTGGCTGATTGGAATTGGAATGCTTTTCCTTGGGTACTTCTACAGAATATTATTTATTTATCGGCAGAATAGGCCCTTCTGGTCATTCGAGCCACACTACCCAGTAACCCCCTGATTTTAATCCTAGCCTAGTCACATGGACAATTAACAATGACCAATTAATCTACCAACTGGTATCTCTTTGGACTGGGAGGCAACTAGAGCACCCGGAGGAAACCCACGCAGTCATGGGGAGAACGTACAAACTCCTTACAGGCCGCGGTGGGAATTGAACCCAGGTCGCCAGTACTGTAAAGTGCCACGCTAACCACTCTGCTACCGTGCTGCCTCGGTAGGAATTTAAGTTCCTATCAGTTTCTTTGATCTCTATCACAAGTCCCAGAGGTTAGTAAAGACCTCCTTTACCATCTTTACTGGGTGGTAAAAATCTCATTTTGCGGAGGTTGCTTTAACTGTGCAAGTTCCACCTGCACGCCGAGCTCTGCACGTGGGAAGGTACTGGCCTGGGAGGCATAACTTCTGGAATTTGAATTTAAAAATTGAAACGTCCTCTATGCATCATGAAGTTAAAAGTACAATCAAATCCCCAGGTGGAAAACAAAGTGATCTTCTGTCACTATCATTCAGCTTCAGTGTTGTTCTTGTCAGTGTCATGGTCGCAGAAGAGACCAGGTCAATGGGCAATATCTCAGTGTCTGTAATAGTGACGTTTAATCAGTCAATTACCATCAAAACCACAGAATGAGAAGGCAGTCTTAAAAAATAAAAATTAAATTAAATTAAATTAAATGTAATGTTTGTATAAAATTCCTGAAAATTACAAAGTTGGTAATTTTCCTAATCAAGTCAAACCAAGTTTATTGTCATTTGACTACATACATGTATGTAACATATACTGTATAACATAATGTATATAGGAATGAGATATTTCTGCAAACCAGGGTGTAAAGCACAGTAGTACAAATAAAGCACAATAACTTAAGAAAGTAGAAAGAAAATCTACAGATGAATCATGTATATGCATAAATAACAAAATAAAGTTCATAAATTAAATATTGTAAAGTACGGAACACATTAACCAGTGACACTTCGATACGATATGGCAGGGAGTTCAGAAGCCTAATAGCCTGAAGGAAGAAAATGTTTCCCATCCTGACCGTTCTTGTTTTTTTGCATTGGAGTCTCCTGCCTGATGGTAGATCTGCTAACGTCAGGAGATGAGGCAGCTTGAACTGTCCACAGGATTGCCCACTCACGTTTGATCATGTTGATTTATTTGTTAAAAGCCTGCACCCATTAGTTCAACTAAAAAACTAATGGAGCAGAAAGCGAGTAAAATCGTGCAGTGAAAACAGATGAGGGTCAGCATGGCAGGGTGGGCTGAAGGAGTTGTTTTGGTGTGTGTATACCACTCTGTAATCCTACTTCATAACCTAATAACCTATCCTCTATTCCTTCCTCCCAGCACATCCCAACCATTCCAAACTCTACCAGGACAGCCGCAGAAAACACAGGAAAAAAATAAATGTCAGTCTTCAACAAAATACCACAAAGTGTGAATGAAGGCCAGTGATGACTTCAGTTGTCACACTTTAAGAAAACTACACATAGGAAGGAGAAAGCCAGCCTGGTCGCTGGATGACCTATTTCTCTGCGGGGGGCTCCCCATCATCTCAGACTCTACATGAAGGGTGGACGATTACATGTTTTGACTTTTCTTGAAACATTAATTACACACTGCCGCAGTCTGGCAGCAGAATATTACATTCTCCAGTGTACAGTGCAATGTTGCATCCTGAATCTGGCTCCCTTGGTGCTCTGTTAGTACAACTTTATAAAACACTAGTTCAGCCACAGCTGGAGTACTGTTTGCAGGTCCGGTCACCGGCACTGCAGGATGAATGTGATTTCACTGGAGAGTGAGAGGTGGAGATTGACCAGATGTTGCTGACAATGGATAGCTTCATTTATGAGAGACTGGATATGCTGGGTCTGTCTTCTTTGGTTGTAGGGCATCCTGATCAAAATATACAGAATTATGGGGAGCTTACTGTAGTTTAAGTGGGAAAACTTATCCCTTTGTAGAGGTCCTTTGTAGAGGATAGAATGAGCCAAGAATCATCTTAGGCAATAGTCAACAGCCTGGGCTTTACATAGTGGATGGTCAGTACTCAAAACAGTAGATACACTGTTCAAGGATCATGTGTTAGGATCTTGCTGTGGTGTTGGTCAGGGTGCAACATGGACCAAAAACAACAACATTGAACAATTATATAAAATAAAGACCTATATAAAAATAAAGTTAGTGGCTAACATACGGATACAGAACAGCATGTGCATAAATACATAAATACCAGCATTATTTACAATGTAAACAGCATTAAAGTGTTTACAGTACAGTGTTATTTTGAAGGTAATAGGTAGAGAGGGTTGGGGAGGCGCTAAATCAAATGGTTGATCACATTAACTTCCTGGAGGAAGAAACTTTTAAGATGGTGTGAAGTTTTTGTTTTAATAGTTCTTTAGCACTAGTTACAGAATTGAAGAGTTGGAGCAAGTTCTCTCCAGACCCTAGAAATATCATACTTGTCTCGCTCAAGGAATTGGTCCACACCTGACCTTTCTTTCCAGCACTGGGTCTGCAGCCTGGCAGACCACAGCTCTTTAGTACTCACACTGCTCCTAAATTGTGAGGAGGGTCTCTGCCTTCTGATAGTGAGTTTCAGTTCCCTACAACCCTCTGGGTGAAAAGGGTATTCCTCCTCTCCCCTTTCACCCTTCCACAAATCTCCCTCCCCTGGCTTTTGTTTGTTCCCCCCCCCCCAACTAAAGGGAATAAGCCCAGTTCAGTCTGCCTAGACCATTCATCCTCCTTTGTTCAAAATAAATCTACCTCTGCAAACTTTCCACTTAATTTCCCTGTCCTGTCACACATCTCTGTGCGCCCTCTCCAGTGAAACTACACCTTTCCTGTAATGTGCTGACCAGATGTGTACAGTGTTCAACCTGTGGTCTCACCAGTGATATGTGGTCCCAGCTGATCCTCCCAGCTTTTATATTCTATGCTTTGTCTCATACACGATCTAATTGGCTAATAAGCCTGGATTCTTTAGATTTTGTTTTTTATATTCTGTGTTTCTTGCTCTTTTTTTTGTTGCTGTTTGTGTGCTGTGTGTTTCTTGAATATGGGAGGTGGGGGGGGGGTGTTGATGATTTTCTCTGAACAGGTTCCATGGTTGTCTGTGGGAAGACGAATC
Organism: Hypanus sabinus; assembly: GCF_030144855.1. Classification (NCBI taxonomy): domain Eukaryota; kingdom Metazoa; phylum Chordata; class Chondrichthyes; order Myliobatiformes; family Dasyatidae; genus Hypanus; species Hypanus sabinus. The sequence goes on from NC_082730.1 coordinate 4,863,886, forward strand.
TCAGGGCTGTACACTGTATATATACTTTGATAATAAGTGTGCTTTTGAGTCTTTAAATCTACAAAGAAACCTCCTGTCTACCTATTTAACCATCTTAGTGATCTGCCCTGTTACCTTTGTGAACATACATTCCCTTTATTTCTCTATACCACCCTTTGCTAATGATCCTGATATGTTCCTTCTCTGGATTTATTTCTATTTTTCACTCTTTGGCCCAAGCACTGTCCAAATACGCTGTTATCTTTTATAGCACTAATAACTTTGTTCATTAGGCCACCTACATTTTGGTCTAAGTAACCTCTCTACTTTACAAAAAGCTTTTAACAGCCTTACAATAGTGGGAGAGTCAAGGGCCAGAAGTCAAGGCCTGAGAATAGGGCACCCCTTTCAAACAAAGATGAAGTTGAAGTTCTTTAGCAGAAGGCGGTGAACCTGTGGAATTCATTACTACGTTTGTCTCTGGAGACCAAGTTATTGGATATATTTAATATGGAAGCTGATAGGGTCTTGATTAGTCAAGGTGTTTAGGGTTCCAGGGAGAAAGCAGGAGAATTGGTTGCGGGGGATAATAAATCAGTCATGATGGAATGGCGGAGCAGATTTGATGGGCCAATTGGCAAAATTCTACTTCTATGTCTTATGGTCTTCAAGCATTATCCTTCACTTCCTGCTACTGAGCCAAAATTTGACCTATGATACACTCTCTTGGATAGCACCAAATTTCACTTAACGAACCAGCCTGCCATGCAGGACCTTGTCAAAATCTTTGTTAAAATCCATATAGACTACATTAAATACACTGTCCTCATCAATTCTCTTTGCTGCCTTCTCAGTAAATATCACCAAACAGATCCTTGCTGACTGTCCGTCATGAGAGTGTGCCTTTCCAAATGTTTATATTGTCCCTTCTGATGGAGTCCGGTCATCTGTCCACTGGTTAAACTAACCAGCCTCAAATTTTTGGATTATCCCTTTCTAAACATGGGACAATGTAATGTCCAATTCTTTGGCATCACCCATGTATCTGGGATGGGGAAGATAAATTATTGTCTCCCCAGTTTCCTCAATTATTTTGTTTAAATTTTGAGGATATATTTCACCTGGGCAGGTGATTTATCTAGTTCCAAAGGTGGCAAACCCTTCAATATTTCCTCTGTGTTTATCCTGTCCAATATTTCACGTATACCACCCTTAACACATGGCCTCACCCTCACCCTCTCTTCCATGAAGATGATCACAAATCATTTGTTAATAATTGTACAGATAAGAGATTTGATCGATTGAAGGTCTGAGCAGAATTGGAAAGTTCAGGTTCTGACAGTATCGAGGCAATGGAGCCCAAGCCTGTGGGCAAGGAATGACCTGAGGCTTGGGCAATTTAAGCACTGGGCCAAGTTGAAATGGTCCTGGTGTCAGGGTCAGAGGTGTGAGACTGGCTGATCTGGCTCACTGATCTGTGGCGTTTACTCAACTCTGTGCTAGACTGTGGCAGTGCCTTGCAACTAGTGGACTCGCAAATTGGCTGCAGAGATGCCTGGCATTGTGAACTTCAGGTCTGAATGCTGTTTGCTTGCTTTATTGTTTCCACAATACATTTTTTTTTGTTTTTTTCCTCTCTGCAAATTGGGTGTTTGGCAATCTTCTTTTGTTTTTAATGGTTTCTATTGGGTTCTTTGTTTCATGGCTGCCTGTGAGGAGACAAATCTCAAGGTTGTATAAATTATACATACTTTGATAATAAATGTACTTTGATCAAGCATCCTCTACCTTCATACATCATTTACTTTTCTGATGTATGTTATCCTTCCACTTAATTTTAACTCTTGTAAAACAAATACATTTATTGAACTTAAATATATTTGTCATATCTCTTATCTACCTGTCTTATTTCCCTTTAAGGTCACTCCTCAATTGTTTTTACTCCTTCTGTGCCTTGAGCTCTTGATATATGAATGGAAACCTACTCCTGTCTTTCTCTGCTCTTGTCATCAGGGAGCTTCTGGCAATCTTTTTGTTTACCCAAAACCCTGAGTTTCCTGCCCATTGCTCTGAGATACATTTATGTACAAGTAGTTATTTCCAGTGAGTCCACTTCTGTTAAATCAATTTGCAGCATTGTAACAATAACCTCACCCCAATCTTGAAACTTTGCTCCCATTTTAGCTTTGACTTATTCCTCATCTATGCTAAATCTAACTGAATTACGATCAGGGTCACAGAAGTACTCTCCTCCTCTACACCTTCATTCCTTAACACAAAATCCAAAGTTCCTTACCTCTTATTCAAGTAACTATATTCTGGCTAAAAATGTTCTGAATGCAGGGTAGGAATAATTATGCATTATTAATCTGTAACATTACATCTCCACAGAGAGATTCTCTCTCCACAGCTGCACTCAAGGTCATAAGCAAATAGGAACAGGAGCTTGTCACCAGGCTGCTCAAGACTCCCCACCATTCAGTATGACCGTCACTGATGTAAGCTGATAACTTCTCTTCTGTGCAGTTCCCCACAACCCTTAACCCCTCAATCTATCAAATCTTTATCTGCCTTCAAATTAAATATATTTAATGTCCTAGCCTCCAGCACCCTTAGGAGCAGAGAATTTCCGAGATTCACCTCAATGTTCAAAGTCAAAATTAAAAGTAAATTTTATTATCAAGGTATACAAATGTCACCATGTACAACCCTGAGATTCATTTTCCTGCAGGCAGACTCAGCAAATCTACAGAATAGTAACTATAACAGGATCAGTGAAAGATCAACCGGAGTGCAGAAGACAACAAACTGTGCAACTGCAAATATAAATAAATAACGAGAACATGAGATAATGAGATAAAGAGACCTTAAAAGTGCGATCATTGGCTGTGGGAATATTTCAATGATGGGGTAAGTGACTGTAGTTATCCCCTTTTAACCAAGAGCCTTTTGGTTGAGGGGTAGTAACTGCTTTTGATCCTGGTGGTGTGAGTCCTCCCTCTGAAAGAAGAAACTTTTACACACCTCAGTTTTAAATGACCAGTCCCTTTTCTTGTACCCTCAGCCCTTTGCTTGGGACACTAGATCTACTGAAAGTGTGCCAACATCTACCCTGTCAAGCCCACTTAGGACCATAAGACCATACATATTTGAATAAAGTCACCCCTCATTCTTTTAAATTCCAAGGAATAAAGACCCAAACTGTGAAGCCTCACTTGACAGGACATTCTAGCTATCCCAGGGATTACCCTGGTGAAACCCTTTTGAATGAACTCCAATGTTACTACAGCAGATCATTTACTACATGGAGGGACCAGAACTGTGCACAGTATTCAGGTGTTGTCTCACCAGTTTCATGTACCATGTAACTAAACTTCACTGTTCAAAACTCCAACCCCTTCATAATAAAGGCCAACCCACTGTTTCCCTTCTGACCTACTTATTGGACCCGCTTTGCTAACTTAGAACTCTAAATTCTTCTGAATTTCACTCAGTTTCAGTCTTTCCCGGTTTAAATAATGATGCATCTTTTGACTCCTCTTACTGAAGTTCATGACCTCACGCTTCCACATATTAAACTGCATTTGCCTTGTTTACACCCAAACTCTCAGTTTAGAGGGATCCACCATTGCAGGGCCCTTAGCATTGTCAGTGATCCCTCCCATCCATTCCATAATCTTGTTGACACCTACCAGCAGGCAGGAGGTACCATAGCATTAGGGCAAGGACTGTTAGGATGGGAAACAGATTGCCCTCCAGCCTGTGAAACTTCAGAATTCTTACCACAACCTAGCTCTCATCACTGATGAAGTGCAATAACATTATACTGTTCACCTTTTAGCTTGTGTTGTAAATGCACTTTATGCTATTTTATTATTTGTTAACTCTATGTGTTATGTGTGAATTGTACGGACTGTGTAGTGCACCTTGCCCTGGAAGAACGTGCTTTTGTTTGGTGATGTACATCTATACATCTGATTGACAATAAACTTGAATTTGAACTTCAGAACCACAATGTTCTCATCACTCATGCCCTTCCACCTATTTTTGTATCATCATCAAACTTGGAAACTTAACATTTCATTCATTTTACAGGTTATTAATGTAAATAGTGTACAGTAATCCCTGGGGCACTTCACTGATTATATCCCCCCAGCCTGAAAAGTACCCATTTCTTCCATGGTCCATTCGCCATGTGATAGACAGTTTCCAATCTAAGCTAACACGCCTCCACCAGTTCCTGGTGCTCTCAATTTATGCAACAGCATCTTCTGTGGCAGTTTTCCAAAAGCCTTTTGGAAATCTAAATGGAGTGAAGAAGGTTATCTAAGATTACAAGAAATCTAAATCAATTGGGAAAGTGGGCCAAAGGTTGGCAGATGGAATTTAACTCAGACTAGTTGATGTGTTACATTTTGGGAAGTTAAACCAGGACAGGACATACACTGTAAGTGACAGGGCACTGGAGCCCTAGACAGTGTTGTAGAACAGAGAAACCTAAAAGAACAAGTACCTGGTTCCTGAAAGTGGTGACAGAGGGTGACAGGGTGCTGGAAACATTTGGAATGCTCGCGTTCATCGCTCAGGGCATTGAACATAAGCATTGGCATTTCATGTTATAACCTTTCAGGATTTTCAATGGTTCAGAGGTTGAAAGGTTCAAAAGTTTGTTTTAATATCAGAGAATGAATACAGTGTACAACCTGAAATTCTTACTCTTCACAGACATCCACGAAACAAGAACCCCATAAAATGAATGATAGAAACATTGAAGCCCCTGCAACGCCCCATGGGCACTAGCAGTAATACCGCGCAGAATATTGTGTGCAGATTCTGGTCGCCCAGCTATAAGAAGGTTGTTGTTAAGCTGGAACGGGTGCAGAAAAGATTCACAATGATGTTACCAGACTAGGAGAGCTTGAGTCGTAAGAAGAGGCTGGATAAGCCAAGACATTTTTCGGGAACACGGGAGACTGGGTGGGGGGTGATGCTATACAAGTTGATAAAATTGTGAGAGGCATGGATAAGGTGAATGGTCACAGTCTCATTCACAGGGTAGGGGAGTTCAAAACTAAAGGGCACTGATTGAAAGTGGGGGGTAAGAAGAGGAGAAGGGTAATGGGTGTGTTGAACTAGCTGCCTGAGGAAGTGGTCGAAGTAGGTTCAATCACAATGTTTGAATGATATTTAGAAAGTTGTGTTGATTGGCAAGGTTTAGAGGGATTTGGGCCAAATGCAGGCATATTGGACTAGCTATGATAGGCACCTTGATGTGAGCGGATGAGTTGAGCCAAAGGGACTGCTTCTCTGCTGTACAACTCGATGAATCTATAACTATATTTCCAATAATTGTATCTATCAGCACTCCCAGTCACATAGAACATACAACAGTACAGCGCAGCACAGTGGAAAATCCTACAAAAAGTAATGGATACGGCCCAGTCCATCAAAGGTAAAGCCCTCCCCACCACTGGACTGCTGGCACAGGAAGTCAGCAGCCACTTTCTGGAATCCCCACCATTCGGGTCATGCTCTTTTCTTGCTGCTGCCATCAGGAAGAAGGTACAGGAGGCTCAGGATGGAAATCCAGAGTGACACAGACAAAATGCTGGACGAACTCAGCAGGCCAGGCAGTTGCTGCTTGTTACACTGCTGGCATTTAGGGCAGCAAATGTCCTCCTTCTCCGTCTGTCCTTGGGCACCTTCTCTACTGTGCCCCAGATGTGGCTCAGAGTCCTCATTTCTGCCTCTACGGTATGGTGCCAAGTTAGGCCATAGGAGCAGAATTAGGCCATTCAGCCCATCGAATCTGCTCCGCCATTCCATCATGACTGATCCTGGATCCCACTCAACCCCACACACCTGCCTTCTCAACATATTCCGACTGGTCAGGAAATGATCAACACCCGCCTTAAATATACTCACGGACTTGGCCTCCACCGCAGTCTGTGGCAGAGCATTCCACAGATTCACTACTCTCTGGCTAATAAAATTCCTCCTTACCTCTGTTCTAAGGGGTCACTGCTCAGTTTTGAGGCTGTACCCTCCAGGTCTGGATATCCCCACCACAGGAAACATCCTCTGCACATCCACCTTATCTAGTCCTTTCTCTCAGGACAGACACAGAAGGAGGCAGCTGTCTGTCCTTTTCAATGTTCTGTGATTATAACTTGGGGCCACGTCCAGTGACCAGTGGTCTCTCCAGGCCCTGGGTAGACTACTTTATTGCCAGCAGCACTAAGTTGCACACATTAGTGGGGTAAGTTGGCCTGGTGGCATGGAGTTGTCCAGCACTGAAACGTACCCTTTGGCCCAACTGGTCCCGGCCAACCATGATGCCCCATCTAAGCAAGTTCCAATTTGCCCATGTTTGGACCATATCCTTCTAAACCAGAAGATCCCAACCTTTTTTATGCCAAGGACCCCTACCAAAGACCCCTGCTCTTAACCTTTCCTATCCATAGATTGTTCTAGTACCTGTCTCAGCAAAGGAGAGGAGCTATCTCTGTTGGCTTGCAGTCTGGGATGAGACGATGCGGGTCCTGGTTACGAGCAGGGATTTTGGGGCGCCTCAGTAGAGTAGCAGTTAGCACAATGCTATCACAGCTCAGGGCATTGAAGTACAAGAGCTCAATTCCAATGTCATTTGTAAGGGTTCTGTACATCCTCCTCATACTCCTCAGCATCGGACTTTGAAGTGAGTGGTTGCAGTTTCGAATCCTGCTGGCTCCTTGCACACTCTTCATCGGTGCTGGGTTGAGCTTTGAGGTAGCAACTCGGACTGGTAAGAACAGACAAATGCTAAAGAAATGGCAAATTTGCTGCCAAGGTGCCACAAGGCGCAGACAAGAAGATCAACGTCCCCCTCCCCCACCTCATGGAATGCTTGGATATCCTCCAGGTGCTCCAGTTTCCTCCCACAGTCCAAACACAGTAGATTAATTGCTCATTGTAATTTGTCCAGTGATGAGGCAAGGGTTAAATTGGGGCTGTTGGACTGGAAGGGCCTATTTTGCGGAATAAATTATATTTTTTAAAAATTAGTCGTTGGGGTGACAGTTATTGAGGTATAGGGAAATGAGTGGGGGCAAAATGATCCCTCCCAGCAGGTTCCTCTTACGTGCACCGTGTACGGGGCAGGCTTGGTGGCCGTGTGGTGACCTTGGGCTACAGCAGTCACAGCGTTAATAGGCACCCATGGGTGCCAGGAACTGACCGCCCGCCCCCAACTCGTCACCAGGCGCGCTCATCGGCGCGCGATATGTTAAGACGGCGCGGTAGGGTAATGTACGTGATATGCTAATATGCGTGACATGCTAATGAGCCAGTGCCGACTGCGAGCGCTGAGCCTGGCGGAGAGGAGGAGTGAGGCAGAAGCAGAGGAGAGAGAGAGAGAGAGAGAGAGAGAGAGAAGAGCACCGAGGAGAGAGCAACATCGCGAACAAGTTAGTGACAGCGCGGAACGGAGCGAGGAAGGTAGAGGGAGGGAGCGACAGGGAGGGAAGCGGAGCGAGGGAAGGGGAGGGACGGAGGGGGATGAGAGAGCGAGGGAAAGGGGAGTGAGAGAGAAGGAAGGTAGAGAGAGAGAGAGAGGCAGAGAAGATGGGAGACAGACTGACACAGAGAGGTGAGAAATATCGGGAAGAAGTTGGTGACAACCGGGAGCATGGAGAGGGAGGGAGGCTTGAGGGAGACAGACAGAGAGAGGGGCGGAAAAGAGGACAACATCGGGACCAGGTTAATGACAACCCGGAGCTGAGAGAGAGAGGTGAGAAATATCGGGAACAAGTTAGTGCCAACCCAGAACAGAAGGGGAGAGGGGGAACGTTGAGTGAGTGGGAGGGATGGAGGGAAACGGGGAGGGAGTGTGGTGATAGGAGAGAAGCAGGAAGGGAATGATGAGATGTGTGTGAGAGGGCGGGGAGAAGAGGATACACTGAGTGAAAAATCCCGGGACCAAGTTAGTGGCAACTGGAGGAGAGAGGGAGAGGGGGGTATGAGGGAGTGAGACAGACAGAGGGGGAGATAATGAAGGAAGGAACGAGGGAGAGTGTGCGGGGAGGTGGGAGGGAGAGGAGGCTGGGGAGTGAGGGTGAAGGGAGGATGGGGAGATTGTCGCTGAAACCGTGACTGACTGCCCCGTATTCTGACATTTCACCGGGACCCCAGTTGTCCACACCGTGACCCCCACCCGCCCGCTCGCTGCTCTACCCTGGGACCCATGAGGGGAGGCGGGTATTGCTGGGGACGTGCGTGTGGTGAAGCCCCTTGTTGGGCATGGGGAGTTGGTGATGCCCCGAGAGCGGGCGGTGGGGGAGTGGACGGAACTTCTCACCGAGTGTGACACCAGCTCTGCGCGTTGTGCCGTCTCAAGTAGTTTTCAGGCGGGCGGTGTTCCGCTGAGATTTGGGGGCACCGAAGGTAAAACACGGCGACGGCAGTAGTCCCGTCACCGGCCAGGTCTAGCTGACGGTAAAACTCGTGAACGAGAATGAGGACATTCTAATTGAATAAAAACCTAACGCGCGTATCGAAGTTCCCGAGCAATACCTTCCCTGTCCCCTGACAGCACGTAACAGAGTACAGTACAGTTGTCTGCACATCGGTGGGGCTGTTGGATCAATGCATAGCAGTAACAGATGTCTGAGTCTGTTACTTAGCTGTACTGATGGATTTAGCCGAGAGGGATCTGTTTAATTAGATTGTATATGAGTGAATTCAGAGGAAGGCACAGTATGTTGGGACGGAGAATGGCCCAAAGCAGAATTTCTTCCCGCAAATGACATGAATTATTATCTACCCAAAAGCAGTTTGACAATCTATTCGAGTCAACATCGTTTTGTTTTGGCTTGTGATATATTTGAAAACTAATATTTGTCCACGGCCATCTCTTTGGGGGGTAAGAAGAGAGATTGTCAGGAAGTGGGGAGGTGCGGGACACCAGTGCCCATGCACTGGTCTCTGAACCTCCTCCAGTGAGTGGGAGTTGGACAGAAAGGGTCCAGTGGGAAGTGGAAAGGCAGAATAGGAAATGTACTTTTAAAAACTGAAACCTAATGTTTCAGAGGCCTTCTGCGAAGAAAGTGCGACGTGTTGACAAGGGGGCTGAGATGTTTGACATCACTTCGGCAGGCAGCCTGTGATGTCTTCCCGAGGCCGTTGAACTTCTAATTCTGTGCCTGCCTCAGACACAGTTGAAGAAAGCCAAAAGTACGACCATTTGTTAAGAGACTAGTTTTGGGCTTTAGGAGGCTCAGCTTACAAACCAGGCAGCGTGAATCCGTTTGAAAGGCAAGACCAGGGCACGGAATGTAAGAGTGAGCGGAGAGATGAAGTCGTTCCACCGCTCAAGTATTACCCTGAAGCAGGACCCCCCCCCCCCCCAGGGTCACTGGTATATAACTAACTTTGGGAACCCCCTGCCCCTAAGGATGTCTGCCACTGATCCTTATTCCCAGCATCGGAGGTGAAGGAGGAACTGGTTTAGTTGTCCCTGACTGTATTTGTGAGGAGGCTGTGCGCAGCTGGAGTTACATTTAATAAGGATGGAAAGAGCGATGTCTATTCTGAGCGTGTTTGTGTCTCTCCTGTTCGAGGAGATCTGCTGCTGTACGTGGAGTTGATGTTCAGTTCTTCCTCCTTCCCCTCCCCAAACTATTAACAGTGATCCGTGTGGCAGCACTGAGCATCGGTGGGTAAATTCGATGGGACAAAAGGCGAATTATAATGTTCACAGAGCTGAGAAATCACCTCCCAGCCATTGATGTATATTTCAGAGTCAGGTTTAACAGTGAAATTTGTTGTCTTTGCGGTATCAGTACAATGCAGCACATATTAATAAAAGTATGGATTACTGTAAATATATATTGAACAGTTTACATAAGTGGTGCAGAAAATACGTTTTAAAAAGTAGCGAGGAAGTGTTCATGGGTTCAATATCCATTCAGAAATGGGGTGCCACAGGGGAAGAAGCTGTTCACGTGTCTGCCTTCAGGCTCCTGACGGTAGCAATGAGAAGAGGGCATGGCCTGGGTGATGGGGGTCCGTAATGATGGACTTTGCCTTTCTGAGGTACTGCTCCTTGAAGATGTCCTGGACACTGCGGAGCCTAGTGCCCATGACGGAGCTGACTAAGTTTACAACTCTCTGTAGTTTATTGCGATCCTGTGCAGTCGCTGTGTCCCCTCATGCTGTAGCAGACGGTGGTGCAGCCAGTTAGAATGCTCGCCATGGTACATCTGTGGATATTTGCTAATGTCCTTGGTGACAAACCTGAAACTCCCGATGAAATACAGCCGCTGTAACCATCTTCTTTGTAACTGCATCGATATGTTAGGACCAGGTTAGATCCTCGGAGATATTGACACCCAGGAACATGAAACTGCTCACTCTCTACTCTTCTGATCCCTCTATGGGGGTAGGTTTGTGTTCCCTCGTCTTATCCTTCCTGAAGACCCCAATCAGTTAATTGTAGCTAAATGTAGGAATATAACTTATTTTTTACATTTTGCTCTGAAGTTGATTACCGATTCACTGGAAAGAAAATATTGAATTGGTTTATTTTTAAATTCTATATGGAGAGATTACTTAAAAACAAATTAAAAGTCACTGAGGCTAAGAGAGTATTGCACTGTATGATGTGCTTCCAATTAACTGAATTTCATCGGGAAAAAAGTATCTTTTAATACTTTATTACAAACCAACAATAAAATCATTCGACTCTTCCATAATTCATGTAAAAGCAATTGGATCAAATTCAAGCAAGGACGAACGACCAAAGTCGAAGTCAACAAAAAATTTGCGATGCCTACTCGTCTTCTCTGCAGCCAAAGAGCCAAGCGGGTGACTTTTTCTCACCTGCCTATTACTTTCCCCGGGTTTCCCTCTCCTACTGACAACTCTCCTCTCCTATCAGATTCCTTCTTCTCCAGCCCTTGACCTTTCCCACCCACCTGGCTTCACCTATCACCTCCCAGCTTGTCTCCTTCACCTCCTGCTTTCTTTGGAGTCCTGCAGGACGGAAATCTCAACTGCTTATTCATGTCCCGAAGATGCTGCCTGGCCTGTTGAGTTCCGCCAGCATTTTGTGTGTGATTTCCTTTGGACTTCCAGCATCTGCAGACTTTCTGGTGTTTGCGACTATTCGTTGATTAATTTTACCCAGCGAGGATGCAGAACGCAAATACATTACAGACAGACGATAAATAGATGCCTGGCTCCTACCCTATGTGTTATTGACGAGTTGAATATTTACAATAATGGTCCCATTATTGCAAAACAACATGCAGAACTGAGTGAGAGCAGACCTCCAGCTCTCCCCGATAGCAACAGCAGGTGCAGACGGCATCTCCTCCCAGCTATCCAATTATCACCCCTTCTTCTTGGAGAGAGCTCTGTGCAGCAGGCCCCCCCCCCCCACCTCCGTGCTCTGTGCAGGTGGACATTTTTCACTTGTCGACACATGGTGATTACCAACAATTTATTTGACTCTGGGCCAATAGCAGCCAAGCGTGATGCGTCTTCTCGCGAGTTGAGATGTAGGAAGATCGTGGACAAAAGCTGCAGCAAAGGAGATCCCGAGGAATTTAGCTCCTTCTACTGTGGGAGGCCACTGGCGCTAATTGTAAAGGCCAATCTGACTACTTTGTGAGAGAACGCTATGGAAGAGACAGACAAACCTGTGATTGTCATCTATATTTTGAGAAGTCATTACTGTACAATCAAACCTCTGGGGGAGCTGTTGGACAGAACCTTTTTCACTGCAGCAGGCTCCGGACTAGATCCAAAAGCTCCAAATAACATTTATTGTTTAATCAATACTGTGAACGAGGCGACTTCCTCTGATTCTGTTCAAATTCCATTGCTAACGTTGAATGAATATTTTATTAGATAAAAGTAAGTTCAGTTTCTGACCTTGTAATTCAAACCACACAAGCACGTTGAGGAAGAATGCTATTTGTTGGCAGTGCTCTGAGTTTACAACCAGCCTTGTTTGAGAACTGATCCTGTGCTGATGCCTGTGGCTCATCTCCACGATGGGGGTTTTGTGACTGCAAGCAGCCGCAAGGCAGAAGGGGAAAGGTGGGAGAAGATCGGACCTTGTTCTGACTTCACGGAGCTTTAATTACCAGTGAGCTGCTCGATTGACTGCCGGGTCCGAAGCCAAAGCGTGCGCGTCAGAAAGATGACGGTCAGCGGTGGTTTTTGGGAAAAAAAAGCTAAAAGTCTCAAGTACACATCTGAACTGATAATGTCACATGAAAGATAATCTGAATGAGAATGTTGGAGGTGCTAAAGGCAATGAGTGGGAAATCCTGTGAGAATTGGAGGTGGTGATCACATCTCTTCGACCCAGCTGCCCAGACCCGGGCTGTTCGGGATTGGCAGCCTTACCAGGGCGAGCTCTGCTAATTTCCTGGAGACTTGTGCTGGTAAAAGCAATGTTCCAGCTCGATGCATTTACAGGTACCAGGAAAACGGATTTGACTTGGAATTCACCAATAGCAATACAGTGGATTCTGGTTAATTGGGATACATTGGGACTAATGCATTTTGATCCAATTAAGCAATTTCCTGAATAAGCTGGTTTCAGGGAAATAGCTAAAAAAGTATAAAACAACAAACTTTTTAACTGAGTGCCAGTTAAGTATTTAAATTAAATACGGAGCAAATTAGAACACTACCAATACAACTACAGTACTATAAAAGTGTGTATTAGTTCTTTATGGTTATTGATGGAGGTATTTATCCAGTGTATGCTGCCTCCTTCTTTGATTGACCGTAAAGGAACAAAATCAATTCACACAATGCTTTCAGTGATTTATATCATTCATTGCAATATTTAAGATGATTGTCAATTCCTTCAAATTCCTCATAGTTCCTAACTTGTTAAGGGAGTGAAATCATTTGATTTTCATTCCCTGCCGTTTCTGACAACTGCAGCCTGAATGCTTGAAACTGCAAAGAGCAAAAAGGAGTTCTGAATTGTCTTACTGTTTATTTCTTACCAACTACCAGTGGCATAAAGTACTGCTTTCTGAACACAAAAACACACAGCTGATGCTGCTAAAAAAAAAACGTTCACTCTGCTTGACTGATGTTAGTTAGAAACAGTTTGGCAACAGTCTCCTGTCCCAATTAAGTGGCACAGTGTCCCAAATAAATGTACGGAAATCTGGCTATTTTCTCAATTAGTTTTTGTTCTTTAAGACTTATCCCAAATCAGCAGCCGCCTAATTAATCAATATCCCAATTAATCAGAATCTACTGTACTTAGGAAAGTTCCTGGAGCTTTGGAATTCCTCGTAAAATGTCTGTATTTAACCTTTAGCCAAGGGTGGATCAGTACTGGTTTCACATTGCTGGCATGCTGTTTCATGTCACAGACGTGGACATCTGCAACAAGGTTGGCATTTAGTGCCCATCCACACTTGGCTTTGAAAAGGTGGTGGTGAGTTATCACCTCGAACTGAGATGGTCCTCCCCATGCAGCTGCTCCCACACAGCCAGACAGAATGGGCACAGCCCACCCAGCATTGAACTCCCACTGTGTGCAGGGGTGCCCAGACTGGAGTCCTCGGTTAATGGTAGGAGTCCATGGCATAAAAGGTGTTCAGAACTCCTGACTTAGAGCCAGTAGAAATGAAATATTGATGACTTGCTTCCATTCTGGAAGGTGTCTGTCTCAGAGAGAAAACTACAGGTGATGGTGTTACCACAGACCAACTGCGCTTGTCCTAGTTAGCAGTAACCCAAAAGACTGTAAGATATGGGAGCATAACTAGTCCATTCGGCCCATTGAGTTTGCTCCACTATTCAGTCCTGCTGTTGTTTTTTTCTCAACCCCATTTAAAAACTTAGTTGCAGGAGTAGGCCAGAAGACTTTCCACCTTACTCCGCCATTCAATGTGATCATGGCTGCTCTGTGCTGCTTTAGCTCCTCTTCTAAGTGCCATTTTCCCTGAGCTGTCAGATATCTCTAAATACTTCTACTGATCTAGCTTCCACTACCCACTGGGGCAGAGAGTTCCAGAGATTCACCACCCTCTGGCAGAGGAAATTACTACATTTTTAATTACCAGTCCTCCTAGAAAAAACATCTCAACATTTACCCTGTCAAGGGATCCTTTAGATATAACAACTTTGAATAAAGTCACCCATCATTTTTCTAAGGAATACAGTCCCAAGCTATTTAATCTCCTATGATAGGACACCAAAAGATGCATATTTTAAAACTCTGATCTCTTAACAATGAATGCCAACATGCTATTTACCTTCCTAACCTCTTATTGGACCTTCCTGCTAACGTAGAACCATAGAAAATTTCAGCACAGAAACAGGTCCATCTAGTTCATGCCTACACCCAGGCCATAGCCCTCCATACCCCTCCCATCCATGTTCTATCAAAACTTCTCTTAAGCATTGAAATTGAAATTGTATCCTACTTGCACTGGCACTTTGTTCCACAGTCTCACCACCCTCTGAGTGAAGAAGTTTTCCCTCATGTTCTGCTTAAACATTTCACCTTTAACCCTTCACCCATGACCTCTAATTGTAGTCCCACCCAGCCTCAGTGGGAAAAGCCAGCTTGCTTGCAACAACTTGTGATTCATGCACGAGAACACTTAGATCACCCTGAAGTTCTCTCAGTTTCAGTCTCCCTCTAATCAGAGATTAATCTGCCTTTAGTTTCTCCTTACTGAAATACATGACCTCACACTTCCCCACGTTAGTCTCCATTTGGCATTCTTTTGCCCACTCAATCTATCTATATCCCACTGCAAATTCACCATATCCTTATCACAACATGCCCTTCCACTTATTGTACCATTGTCAAGTTTGGAAACTTTAGACACTGTTCCTTCCTCCGGATCATTAAGTCAACAGTTGTGGGTGTGTGATACTCCTTTGGTGGTAGTGGGTTTGGAGAGTGCTGAGAAGGTAACAGAAGCACTGTATGTAACTATATAATGTTCCTGAGTGACAAACTCTGCAGCAATAGTGAGAAAAACGTTTAGGGTGAGAATAGGAATCTATCTGCTATCCCCCCCCAACCCCCATCTACCCTTTCAAAATCATCACAGTTCTCCAAAAAAGGTAAACAGGTTTATTTTAAGTTGACTTGTACATTACTGCAGAGCTTGAGACCTGGGTTGAAGTGATATCATGGCCAGTTCCAACTCTGACAGGTTTTCCAATGTAACAGACAGCAGCTGGGCACTTCCTTCCAGATGTTGTCCAGCTTTGCATCCTTACCCTCATCCAGGGGAGTGGAGAGAATTCTCACCTTTTGTAGCCTGATCAAGATGGATTTCAGGTCGATGATGATCAGGGAGTTGTTGATGACATTATTGAATGTCAAGGCCGTTGCTCTGGACTTGCTTGATGCAAACGTTGCTATCTGTTATCAGTCTTTATTGGAAACCTCAAGAAAGAAGCAGGTACTGGAAGTCTGAAATAAAAACTTAACTATCTTTCTGTTTCCTCACATTCATGTGCCTATGTAAATGCCTCTTAACAATCTTCGATGTATTTGCCTCTGCCACCACCCCAGGCAGCACATTCCAGGCACCCACCACTCTCTGTGTAATAAAACTTGCTTCTTATACCTCATAGAGTTACAGAAAAGTACAGCACAGGAACTGACCTTTCAGCCCATCTAATCCATGCTGAAATCATTTACACCGCCTATTTCCATCGACCTGCGCTGAGACCATAGCTCTTCATCCTCCGACCATCCATGTTCGCTTAAGCGTTGGAATTGATCTTGCATTGTCCTGGCAGCTCTTTCCACATTCTTATGACCCTCTTGAGTGAAGATGTTTCCTCTCATGTTCCCCTTTGAAATCTTGAAATCTCCTTTGAAATTTCCCCCTTTTTACCTTAAACACTTGCCCTCCAGGCAAGCTTGGGAAAAAGATACTGTCTGTCTACTCTGTCTGTGACTTTCCTAATCTTATTAACGTCTATCAGATCTGCCTTCAGTCTCCACCTCTTCCGAGAAACCAACCCAAGTTTGTCCAACCTCTTGTTATAGCACATTCCCTTTAATCCAGACAATATCCTGGTAAACCACTTCTGCACCGTCTCCAAAACCTCACCATTCTTCCTATGATGAGCAATGCTGTGGAAATGTACAAATGTGAAAGATGTTGGAAACACTTGGCAGGTCAGGTCGCTTCTGTGGTGGGAGAAATTTTTAAAGTTTCTTGTTTCTTTGATGACAATCCAGCCTGACTTGCTAAAAGTTTCTAACACATTCTGCTGTTACATGCAGTACATTGCAAAAGTCTTAGGCACATACTGTATATATAGCAAGGGTGCCTAAGGCTTTGCACAGTATTGTATTTATCAACGTGGAGCAGAGAGCAAGTTTGTAAACCTAGCAGGAGCAAAAGATGTGTATGGTGAAGGTGAAGCACCGTGGGAGGGGTGTGGGACATGTGGCAGAGAAGGAGAGCCGAGGGCAGGTGGGTAGTCACTGACATAGGTCATGAAATTTGTTTTTTTTTTGCAGTAGCGGTACAGTGCAATACAGAAAATTACTACAGTACTGTCCAAAGTCTTAGGCACCTTGGCTATATACAGTCCTGCAACTGAAACCTGCTGCATTGTATTGCACAGGTACATGGATCAGAAAGATTTGGAAGGTTATGGGCAAACACTTCTAAATGGGATGAGCTCAGATGAGGCATCTTTGTTGACAAGGATCATATGGGCTGAAGATCCTGTTTCCATGTTGTACGACACTTTAAGCTCTAAACTTTGCTGATGTGTATTTAATATTTGAGTGATTTTGTATATACATTGACTAAGCTTTCTTGTTCATTTAAATAATTAATTATGGGTTATATGTAAAAATGTTAATTGCATACATTATCATGCTACCACATAATACGTGTGAACCTCGCTTAAAGTAAATGGAAAGTGAGACCCACATTTTGGACTTTAGTGTCTTCTTTTGAATTAGTTTAATGTTTTGAAGTGATAAAACATAATATTTCCAGATATACAATGACCTTGGAGTAAAGAATGTATTGAATGTTGAGGAATTGCTGTATTATTTTGACAAATGCACAAAATCAAGTTGTATTGTTAGCAGATTTGGCTTTGCTTCATGTCTGGCACTCTCGCCTTTAGTTGGTTATGGGTTCTAGTCTCACACCTCAGGACCAGTGCATCATCTTGGCTGACACATCTGTGCTGTGCTGAGGGAGTATTTCACTGGCAGAAGTGCCAACCTGTAGGTGAGATGTTAAATCGAGGTCTGCATGCAGGTTCCCATGGCACTGCATGAGGAGCAACCAGGCTCTCCTTTACCTTCACCAATATCTGTCCCTTCAACTGAAGCCAAAAATAGCTTAACTACTTATGAACTCATTTCTGCTTAGAGGACTTCCCTGTGTGTAATCCAGCTGTTGTGTTCGCCTGTAAATCACTGTTCAAAAGGAGTGAGTTGGTCCTGAAAGCTCTGGGATTTGTTGAAATGTGGGGAGCTATGTAAATGAAAATGTGTGCTTGTGGATAAGAATGCATAGGTTTATGAATATGTTCGATTTTCTGATGCTCCGACTGCTTTTAAAGACTTCTTCAAGGTGGCTGTGTTTCCTGAGCTTTTCTCTGGAGAGAATTTACTTACTTCTGGTTGAGTGAACAGCTAACATTTTATTATGGATTTGATGCTCAAACTTACAAAGTCATTGATGCAAGAACTTTTCAATGAGAAATGTCCTGAATGTGGCTTCCAAGGACAGCCTGCAGATGAAAACCAGATTGATCTGTAGTCCACAATGCTAATCTCGGATGGCTGTTCGGACCACTCTGAAATTGATGGGAGGGTGGATTGAGTTAATGTAGATACTGCCTTTGTGGTCCAGAGTGCTAATCTAGGTTGATTGTCAGTCCACTCAAAGGTCAAAGGTAAAAGTAAGTTTTATTATCAGCATACACATACGTCATCATTTACGACCCTGAGTTTCATTTTCCTGCGGGCATACTCAGCAAATCTATAGAAAAGTAACTAAAGATCAACCAGAGTACAAAAGATAATAAACTGTGCAAATGTAAATATAAATAAATAGCAATAAATAACAAGAACATGAAAAAACAAGATAAGTGTCCTTAAAGTAAGATCTTTGGTTGTGGGAGCATCTCAATGGATGGGCAAGTGAGTGTAGTTATCCCCTTTTGTTCAAAAGCCTGGTGGTTGAGGGGTAGTAACTGTTCTTCAACCTGGTGGTGACACACCTGAGGCTCTTGTCCCTTCTACCACCCTGAAATTGATACAAAGGTGCATTGTGTTGACGTAGATTCTGCCAAATGGGACTTGTGCATTATGTAGTTTTAGAGTCTTTAAGTTAAATAAAATAATTTTTAATACACAGCTAGAACTTGAACTGAAATTCTCCCACCTGATTCTCCAAACAGTGCTTCTCTGTCAGAGGGATTTTTTTAATCAATATTTTGTGCTCGAAAACTCCAAAATAATTTAAATTGACATTCAGCAACACGATTATGCTAATCCGATTGACCGGTTAGAAAGCAGCTGATAAGATGCCCCGTCATGAGCAGTTACACTGCTTTCTTCCTTTCTTTACAGCCAGGTGACATGCCAGTGACAGTCGGGATTTGCAGTTGGGGTTTAGTGAAAAATCAACATAATCTTGTCACAACTTGACCTTCTGGTAGGTTAAGTTAAACGCGAGGCTGTACTGAGAGACATTTCTAAACTGCGAGCTTAAGAAGGAAGCTAAGTCTAAAGTAGCATTAGAGCTGCAGTGGAAGAAGCAACCAGGTTAATGAGCCATCTAGGTGTTCCACAGCTTGGTAAGCGCAGTTGAAATCTCCTTCAGTTGGGGACTGATGTGTATCCCGATGGATTTGCGTTTTATAGCCTACTCAGAGAGTGGTGCCAATCCTAGAATGGAACGTTGGGAGTCTCTCCCATTGTAGGTTAACTAAAATGAACAAAATCAGAACCAGAACCAGGTTTACTGTCACTGGCACATGCCGTAAAATTTGTTAACTTTACGGCAGCAGTGCAGTGCTATAATAATAGAGAACAATTCTGAATGACAGTATGACACTATATATTAAATAGGTAAATTAAATAAGTAGTACAAAAAAATGGAAATAAGGAAGTTGTGAGATAGGGTTCATGGGTTCAATGTCCATTCAGACCTCAGACGACAGAGGCAAAGAAGCTGCTCCTGAATCATTGAGTGTGTGCTTTCAACTTCTATACCTCCTCCATGATGGTAGCAATGAGAAGAGAGAATGTCCTGGGTGATGGGGATCCTTACTGATGTATGCCGCGTTTTTGAGGTATCACTCTTTGAAGAAGTCCTGAATTCCGGGGTGAATACCAGTGCCCATGATGGAGCTGACTGAGTTCAGACTTTCTGCAGCTTATTTCGATCCTGTGCTGTGGCTCCCCCAGTACCAGAACTGATGCAATAGCAACAAATCCAGTGGAGGGGTTTGTTGGTGTAACTGTCCAGAGCTCTGAAGAAAGGTGAGCTGGTGTTTATCGACCTCCATTCATGGTATGATTCAAGAAGCAGAGTTACAGTTGTTTGTTCTGGCGCTCTGCACACCCTGACAGCAGACTCCAGTCTCTCGCTTCCTTTCTGCAGGAATTGTTTCTGTTTCCCAGCAGCTGATTTAACTCTGCTTTTAATTAACAAAACTCCTTGTATCTATGCCCAGGAGGGATAGAGCCCTTGCGGAACTTAACCATCTGGGCACTGAGTCCGATTTTTCAGCTTTCTGCATGAAAAGATGCCGTGAATTACTGCCGGTCCTGAAAGGACCTGCTGGAGGCTGCAGAGTGCCAGCGTGCCTCTGGGCACCGACAGCTGGGAGATCTCACACACAGACAGAACCAGGTGAAGTGTTAAACTCTGTCTCTGCCTCCCTGCTCCAGGGAACGGCTGATGAGAAACAATAAAATCATACACTTGAGAAAATCTGCCGATGATGGAAATCCAGAGCAACACACACAAAATGCTGGGGGAGCTCAGGTCAGGCAGCTTCCTTGGAAATGAATAAACAGTCGACATCTTGTGCCGAGACCCTTCTTTAGGACTGGAAAGGAGGGGAGATGATGCCAGAATAAAAAAGGTGGGAGGACAGGAAGGAGGACAAGCTAGATGATAGGTGAAGCCAGATGGGTGAGAAAGATCAAGGACTGGCGAGGAAGGGATCGAATAGGACAGAAAAGTGGACAGTCGGAGAAAGGGAAGGAGGAGGGGCACCAGGGGCAGGCTTTAGCAGTTCAGAAGAGATAAGAGGCCAAAGTGGGGAATAGAAGAAGAGGGGAGGGAGTTTTTTTTTACCAGAAGGAATAATCAATATTCATGCCATCAGATTGGAGGCTACCCAGACGGAATACTTTGGGCCGATACCTTTCTTCAGGAGTGGAAAGGTAGAGGAAAGACGCCACAATAAAAGAAGGTGGAGGGAGAGGAATGAGGATAGCTGGCGGTGATAGGTGAAGCCAGGTGAAGGCTGAGAGGAAGAACCTGATGTGGAGGAGAAAGAGAAGAGCCACGGGGGAAGGTGATAGGCATGTGAGGGGAAGAGGTAAGAGGCCAGAATGGGGAATAGAAGAAGAGGGAAGGAGGAGGGAAATATTTTTTTTACCAGAAGGAGAAATTAATTTTCATGCCATCAAGTTGGAGGCTAACCAGACGGAATATTGCTCCTCCACCCAGAGGGTGGCTCATCGTGGAATAAGAGCTGGCCATGGACATAAATTTATACTTTTGGAGATTGCACATACAATAGCTGTCAACAGTGCAACCTAACAATGAGTGGAACAAGTTAGAGATAATGCTGTAAAAATCTATTTATTACAGCATGATATACGTACATCCATTGCTGTACATTGCAGTGTGATATACATCCATTGCTGTACATTGCAGTGTGATATATGTCCATTGCTGTACATTGCAACGTGATATACGTCCATTGCTGTACATTGCAGTGTGATATATGTCCATTGCTGTACATTGCAATGTGATATATGTACATTGCTGTACACAAAAGGCGTTGGTATGGAAACCTTGTAAATCTGCTTTTCAGCCAAATTTGTTCTCTATGGATACTTGGAGTCGTTATTGTAAGAGTGTTCCATCTTTACTTTGTTTTGGACTTCATTCTATTTTGAATGATTGTATTGCTCATCCTAACTACAAACTGGGTGGACTCGTGTGAGTCTGATTTCACTGAACATTTAGGAGAAATTCGGATAGGTACAACAGATGTGAGGGGTTATAGATGGTTATGGTCAGGTCAATGGGACTAGGCAAAGTAATACTTTGGTATGGACTACATGGGCCAAAGGGCCTGTTTTTGTGCTGTAATGTTACATGACTCTATGATTAGGATATTGGAAGTGAGTACAGTCCTTCAAACCAAGTCCAACAATCCTTAAACTGATCATATCAGCTCTGAGGCTTAAATCCAGACACCAGGCTTGTTATCTTTTCTCTCACACCAAATACCTTTGATGTCAACTTAAAATTAACAATTGGCTAAAGAGAGTTTCAAATTTCTTCTACCCTCTGTTCAATTCACCCCAGAAACCTGGTTCTAATATTTAGATTTCTGTTCTCTCGTCGTGTCTTGTGACAATCAGAAGATTTTCTATCCGACGGATCAAGTTCCCTTAATCCAGGAGTTTCCAACCTGGGGTCCACAGACCCCTTTCTTCATGGTATTGGTCCATGGCAAAACAAAAGTTTGGGATACCCTGGCCTTAGCCCTAAAGATAAAGCAGTATAAGTATTGGTGTTTCACTGCAAGACCAGTATATATTTCCCAGGTCCTTTTGTTCTTGAAAAGGTAGTGGTAAGATGTCCCCTTAAACTACTGCACTCCAAGTGGTGGAGGAGCTCCCTAACATGCCACTGTGTAGTGAGGTACAGGATGTAAACCCAATACAGTGAAGGACTGGTGATGTATTTCTGTCAGGATGGAGGGGAACCTGCAGGCGGTGGTGCTCCTGCGGTCACTGCATTGTGCCATGCTGGAATTCATGGATCTCTCTTGTGCACTTCGAGTTCTTTGATCAGTAACTGCATTCGTAGTTTGTAAGTCGTGGAGGGGTAAATTAAATTGATAACTTGGTTTATTATTGTCATACGGTATATTCCTAGCTACAGTGGAAATCTTTGTGTTGCATGCCATCTGCTTCATGACAAAGGCTCGTTGGAGATGGGTTGCCTGGCACCTGAATTCAAATCATGGCTGGATGTGCTCCAGACCTTGTTGTACGCCAGGGTGTGGTTTGCTTTTCTTGCCAAAGAGTTTTCAGTGGTTTCGTCAAAAGTTGTGTTAGTATTGGAAAAAGTCCTCCCTTCCTACCTGATAGAAGGGAGGTTGCTGAAGCAGCATGGACACCACCTCATGGAGCGTATGTTGAGACGTCCTAAGGTTGGAATGATTAACTCCCACCTTCTTTTAACTGCGAGGACAAATTTCCCCTCCATGCCCATGGATGTCAGTCAGTACAGGGTTCCTGGGTGCCACACTCCTTTAAATATTACCTGGTGTCAAGGTCAACAATCCTCAACTCACCCCTAGAATTTAGCCCTTGTGTCCATGTTTGGACCAAGGTTAAAAATGAGACCTGGAGCTGAGTGGTCCTGGTAAATCCAGAACTGGGAATCAATAATAAGAAAGGATCTCTCTCTCTCTCTCTCTCTCTCTCTCTCTCTCTTTCTCTCCCCCTCCCTCCCTCCGTCCATCCCTCATTAGTGAGAGAGGTGGACTATTGAGATACTGAAATGTTTGGATTGACAGTAGTTTTTGATGGACTCTAGATCATGGCCCCTGGGGGCTTGCTATTGTTTGGTGGATGATAAGGGGGGGGGGGGGGGGACTTTTGCTGGAGTAAGGGGAGGGAGGGAGAAGGAGAAGGCCAATTGCTTTTGCTGCTATTTTTGTGTGGGAGCGGTGGGGGGGGGGAGGACTTTAGGGTTCTAATATTTTTCTGTCATTCTTTCTTCAGGTTTTTCTCTATTTTCATGGGTATCTGTAAAGAGTAAGAATTTTAGGTTGTATATTGTCTACATATTAAATGGGACCATTGAACTATTAATGAGATTATTGATAGCACTGCTGAATGCTCCTTATATCACTTAATTGATGAGTTATAGTGGCCTTGTTGGCAATTATCTGAATTGACTTTATCTGTTCTTGAGCTGATTAAATCATTCCATTTTCTTCCACATTCCAGAGAATGCAGCCTGTAATTATCCACCCTCCATCTCAGGCTTTGTCTTTCCCAAGGTATGACACACTGAAATACAGTTGGAAAATGATGCAAATTTGCCATAGATCAGACAGCACTTGTGGGGGGGGAGAAAGAGAGACAGAGTTAGTATTTCAGGTTGCTGACCTTTGTCAGAACTGGATGAGGTAGTACTCAAGGTTTTTTTTAAGTTGAGAAAAGGCGTGAGACTGTAAGGAGCAACAAGGATGTCTGTGATAGGGGCTAAAGGGGGCAAAGAGGGTGCTGGAGGCACACGTGGTAATGATGGGTGGGGCGTATAGACAGAGTGAATTTGCATTGTCGTTTTGCCAGAGTTGACGAGATCAGAGGGCACGGGTTTAAGGTACGAGAGGAAAGACTTAATTGGATCTTCAGGGGCAACATTTTTTTCTATGTGGAATGAAATGCCAGGGGAAGTTTTATAGGCAGGTATAAAAGAACAAGATTTAAAGACAGCTGGGCAGGTATATGGATCATAAAGGTGTAAGGAGTTATGTGCCAAGGAGTTATGGGATGAGCTTCGATGGGGCATGTTGGATGCCACAGAGCATTTGGGCTGAAGGGCCTGTATCTGTGCTGTGGGATTGTCTAATGCAAATGGTGGTGACAGTGGATGGTGGTTTATTAATTATCACGAGGTGCATGGTATTTGGTTTATTCTTGTCACGGACTGAGATACCGAAAAGCTTTTGTTTTGCACACCAACAATGCAAATAATTTCATCTTGTAAGTACACCTGTTGAATATAGTGTTCCAGTTACAGAGAGTACAGTGCAAGTCAATAAAGTACAAGGGCCACACGAGTTAGATCGTGAGGTCAAGAGCTCATCTTCATTGTAGTGGGATTAAACCTGTCCTAGACTCTGGCGAGGACCACAACCTTGTTGTTGGGTTTGGAGGCTTGCACACCTCAATGACCCAGAGAGCTCTGTTGGTCAGAGTCAGGGCCTTGTGCTTTGGCTCTTGATAGGGTCACCCATGCCAAACAGGTCAAAGGGTAAAGGCCAGCCTAAGAGTGGTTCACCTGTCCTCCAGGTTCGGGGGTTCAGCTCAGGGCTAACAACCCTGACTGGCAAAAAAAAGTTATAGTAGCAGCAATGAGGGACTCCTTCTTTATCTGTTCATGACAGTGTGGGCAGAAGGAGATGGAGGACCTTAATTGCTGCCGCAAATGGGAAAGGCATAATGGACAGTAACTTGAGCCTCATGGTGCAGTTTGTTTTAAAAAGCTTTTGTATCTTCTGCCCAAATGGAAGGAGGAGGGGAAGTGAAGATACCCAGGATGGGTGGGGTCTTTGATTACATTGGCTACTTTCCTGAAGTAGCAAGCAGTGAAATGGAGTCCATGAAGGAGAGGCTAGTTTCTGTTATGTGCTGAACGATATCCACAACTCTTCACAATTTCTTGTGGTCTTTGGTAGAGCAGTTGCTGTGTCAGACTGTGATGTATCTGGATAGGATGTTTTCTATGGTACATAATAAAAAAAAAAAAAGGTGAGGGCCAATGGGGACATGCTAAACTGCCTTCTGAGGAACTGAAGGTGTTATCTTGCTTTCTTAGTGGTGATGTTTGTGGTTGAACATGGACAGGTTTTTGGTGATGTTTACACCTAGGAACATGAAGCTTTTAATTATCTTCACCTCAGCACCACTGATAGAGATGGGCTTTTCTGCCCCACTCGCTTCCTGAAGTCAATGACCAACTCTTGTGTTGCTGGCACTGAGGAAAAGGATGTTGTCTTGTTACCAGTTTAGGCTTACTGTCCCTGTCCTGCATGTGAGAGGGAAAGATTTAATGGGAACTAGAGCAGCAATCTTTTTATACAAAGGGTGGTATCTATGTGTAATGAACTGCCAGAAGTGGCTGAGACAAGTGCACTTCCAACATTTTAAATGTCCGTTGGATGGATACGTGGATTGGAAATGTTTAGAAGATGATTCTCCAAGCACTAGCAAATGGAGCTAGTTTGGCTGGGGCTCAATCTTGGAGTTATCTGCAAATTTCCTGATGCAGTTCATCATATTATCATGACGTGACAAACAATGGACAAAGCATCGATCCCTGTGGCCCAACACTAGTCAACAGTTTTCTAGTCAAAGAAGAAACCATCTAATACAGCTTTCTAGGTTCTCCCATGAAGCTGATGTTAAATCCAATTTAGTCCCTCATCCTCAATGCCAAGTACAGAACCTTCTTGACTAGCCTCCCTTGTGGGACTTTGTCAATTGCCTTTTCCAAATAAACAAAATCCATTGCTTTTTCTTAATTAACTTTGTCAATTGGTGAAGTCCGTATAGACAACATTCATTGCCTTTCCTTAATTAACATTCCCAGCAACCTCCTCAAGAAAGTGCATAGGATTGGTTAGACAATAGCTCCCACACAAATCCCTGTTGACTCCCCTAATCCAGGTCTATCTATCCAAATATTTATCCCCATCAGCATCACTGGCTATAATTTCCCAGGCTTTTATTGAACAATGGAACAACATTTGCTATCCTCCAGAGCTCTGGCACTTCACTTTAAGGATGTTTTAGATACCTCTGCTAGGGCCCCTAAAAGGGACAACTTGTCAGGCCCGGAGGATTTATCCATCCTAGAGAGCAAGCACTTCCTCTTTGAAATCTGGATATAGTCCTTCTCCTCACCACTGTTTTGCCTCAGTTCCGTAGACTCTGTGACTGCCTCCCTAGTAAATACAGATGCAAAAAATCCATTTAAGTCTCTTTTGGCTCCGTGCATAGATGATCACATTGATCTTGAGGTGGACCAATTCAGTTGGGTCACTGAGAACATGAGTTGTAGATTTCTTGATAGTGAGTCCATAGTTTCTGGAATCAGTTCAGTGTTGAGTGAAGTTAGAAACATTGGTTCAATAACCTGATGGTTGAATAATAATAATTGTTCTTGAACCTAGTGGTGTGAGACTTGCAGTGAGAAGAGAGCAAAGCCTAGATGGTGCGGGTTCCTGAAGATGAATGGTGCTTTCTTGTGTTGCAGTGTTCCTTATGGATGTGTTCAATGGTGAAGAGGCCTTTTCCTGTGATAGACTGGGCTGTATCCATTACTTTTTGGAGGCTTTTCTGATCTTGGGCATTGATGTTTTCCATACCAGATCGTGAAGCAACCAGCCAGGAAACTCTCCACTGTGCATCTATATCGGTTAGTCAAGGCTTTAAGAGAAACTTGGACGTACATAGATGGAAGAGGTATGATACAGGTGTGGGTTGATGGGACTAGGCAGAATAATGGTTCATCATAGACTAGACGGGCCAAAGGGCCGATTTCTGTGGAGAGTGCTCTATGATTGCCATTCTGTCTGCTGAAAGCAGTTCGTACCTTGGTGCTCAAGCCACAGTAAGAATCAGAATCAGGTTTAATATTACTGGCATATGTCATGAAATTTGTTTTCTTTACAAGAGCAACACAATGAAATATGTAATGATAGAGAAAAAAATGTGAATTACTATGTGTGTATATATATATGTGTGTGTGTTTGTGTGTGTGTGTATATATATATAGTGCAAAAATAGAATGATAAAAGTAGTGAGATACTGTTCAAGGGTTCAATGTCCATTCAGAAATCTGATGGCAGAGGGGAAGAAGCTGTTCCTGAATCGAGTGTGTGCCTTCAGGCTTCTGCACTTCCTTACTGATGGTAACGACAAGAAGAGGGCATGTCCTAGGTGATGGGGTCCTTAATGATTGGTGTTGCCTTTCTGAGGCATTGTTCCTTGAATATGTCTTGGATACTGTGGAAGCTAGTGAAGGAGCTGACTAGGTTTACAACTCTCTGCAGCATATTCCAATCCTGTGCAGTCACCTCGCCCCCGTACCAAATGGTGATACAGCAAGTTAGAATGCTCTCCATGGCACCTCTGTAGAAATTTACGAGAGTGCTGCCTGTCAGTTAAAGCAAGTTACTGGGGCCTGGAAACTGAGGGAGCCACATGAAAAACACTAATCAATCTTCTGGTTGTCCTGAAGCAAGACCTCAAGGCCAGTCATTCCCAACTTGTGTGCTGTGACCTGACTTGGTGTCAGGAAGATGAAGTGGGAATATAAAGAAGCTTGACATACAGTGTGACATATGTGATGTGTGTGAGGTGTTGACTGTATTGTTCTGGGGTCACAAGTTTCCAGTCTTTAAGTGAGGCTGCATTCAGGAGAAGAAGCTGTTTATGATGCGTTTCCCCTCCTCCATCTAATTCATGCCACAGCTGCGATCGGCGACCTTAACCCAGTCAGACGGACTGAGACTCCTCGCCTGCTTTCCTATGTAGGTCAGTGAATCTGGCGATAGACTTGCTGAGGCATTGGTTCTGGACCCCTGTCATTTCAGCTTTATTAGTAAAAGGGTTACAAAGCCTCATTCCCAGGATTCAGGCGTAAGGGATCTGACAGTTCTGCCGGCGATGTTGATCAGCTTTCCCTCAACTGTTTTCCCAAGGCCGCCAGTCTGAGCAAGTCATTCAAGGGGTATTTTGGGGGCTTTTCTGCCTTTTGTCAATCACCTGTCAGAGGTAATTGTGGTGAATAATGTCTGTGGTAGAATGGGGAAACTGGAGATCAAATGGTTTGAATTGCTTTACATTGGTTCAGCTCCCTGAACTTTCACCTCTGAACAAGGACACCTTTTGGGAACCATTTCTGTTCAACACATTTACACAGGCCGAAGTGGAAAAATCAACCTCTCCTTGTTTCTCCTGGGTGGACAGATTGTCTTTGTCTTCCCCCCCCCTCCACTCCACATCACCCCATCTCCCCACAGCAAAAGGTCCAGGTAGTAGAAAGCTGGCATGCTCGTTCAATACTGAGTCATAGAGCACTATAAAAAGTTCAAAGTAAATTTATTGTCAAGTATATATAACTCACCACGCACGACCCTGAGATTCATTTTCTTGTAGATATTCACAGTAGAATACAAAGAAACAATAGAATGGATGAAAGCACACACTATCATAACATATAGGAGTAGAATTCGGCCATTTGGCCCATTGAGTCTGTTCTGCATCTAATACGGACAACCAATGTGCAAAAGATGACAAACTGTGCAAGTACAAAATAGAGAAAAGAAGTAATGATAATAAATTTAAAAAAATATATATCAAGCAAATGAGTTGCAGAGACCTTAAAAGTGTGCCTGTAGGTTGTGGATTCAACTCAGTGTTAGGATGTGTGAAGATATCCTTTCTGGTTCAAAAGCCTTATGGTTGAGGGGGTAATAACTGTTCCTGAACCTGGTGGTGTGGAATGAGGCTCCTGTAATGGCAGCTGTGAGAACAGAGCATGGCCTGGATGGTGGGGGTCCTCCACGAAGGACCTAAGAGTCCTTGTGCGGGATTCCCTAAGATTAATTTGCAGTCGGAGTTTGTGGCGGGGAAGGCAAACGCAATGTTAGCATTCATTTCGAGAGGACTAGAATATTAAATCAAGGATGTAATGTGAAGTTTTATAAGGCACTGGTGAGGTATCACAGAGTATTGTGAGCAGTTTTGGGTCCCTTATCTAAGAAAGGATGTGCTGACATTGGAGAGGGTTCAAAGAAGGGTCATGTAAATTATTCTGAGATTGAAAGGCCTATCATATGAGGAGTGTTTGATGGCTCTGGGCCTATACTCACTGGAATTCAGAAGAATGGATGGGGGACGTTATGGAAACATGTCGAATGTTCAAAAGCCTCAATAGAGAGGATGGTTCCTATGATGGGAGAGTCTAAAACCAATATAGAGGGATGCCCATTTAGAATGGAGATTAGGAGGAAATTCTTCAGCTGGAGAGTAGTGAATCTGTGGAGTTCATTGCCACAGGTGGCTGTGCAGGCCAAGTCACTGGGTATATTTAAGACAGAGATTGATAGATTCTTCATTAGGCAGGGCATGAAGGGATACAGGGAGAAAGCAGGAGATTGGGGCTGAGAGCGAAATGGATCAGCCGTGATGAAATGGTGGAGCAGACTAGATGGGCCAAATGGCCTAATTCTGCTGCTTTATCTTACAGTCTTGAGGTCTTTATGATAGATGATGTTCTCTTGTGACAGTGGTCTGTGTAGATGTGCTCAATGTTGGGAAGAGCTTTTCTTGTGAAGGACTGGGCTGAATCCACTATTTTTGCTGGCTTTTCTGTTGAAGGGCATTGGCAATTCCTATACCAGGTCATGATGCAACCAGTTGCTATACTCTCCTCTGCGTATCAATAGAAGTTTGTCACTGCTGCTCAGAAACAGGGTTTTCGGCCCACCTACTCTGTTACTCTGAACTGTTACTCTGCCTAGTTCCATCGACCTGCACCCGGACCATATCCCTCCGTATCCCTCCCACCCTGTACTTACCCAAATTTCTCCTAAGTGTTGAAATCGAGGCTGAATCCTCCACTTCCACTGACACTCGTTCATCTCCCATTTCCATCAGCTGTCAGAGCAGAGTGTCTGATATATAGCCATGGAGTTTTGGGACCAGGTGTAGGGCAGGACAGTGAACCAGAGCAGTTGTTCAGCTCCTTTCTGCACGCGAGTAGGTGCAGCTTTGTACCGCTGAAGCTTCAATGGACCTCTGTTGATTAACAGAATCGGATAATGAGTGGTTAATAAAACCAACGAGATCAAGACTTTTTTTTGTAGCGAGACTAGCGAACCTTCCTCTACCTGGGCATCAGTGACCATGGTGATCTTTTCCATGGTCACCTCGTTTCTATGGAAACATCAATTAGAATAGGGAAGAATCTGAGTTTTGTTAGCATCCATGATGGATGCTGCCTGACTTGCTGAGTTCCTCCAGCATTTTGTGTGTGCAGCTCAAGATTTATGGCATCTGCAGAATCTCTAGTGTTTGGAATCCGAGCTTTGTCCATTTTCCTTTTCTAGTTGTCTTCGGTTTGAAATGGTGAAGAAGAGAGAACTGGATTACAACGGCTCTGTAGCAATGCACGTGATGGTCCGTATTCTTGCACTTGTTTCTTATTCAATTCCATAAAGAACTGGCAGATAGTTCTTCAGCTAAGCAGTCTATCACAGTTGGTCTTTTTAATTCCCTGTGTGTTCTGGCCTCTCTTTGGCCTCACCCCTCCCTCTCTGAAATCTCCATGTCCTATCACTTCAGATCACTGTCCTCCGTTAACTCTGGCTTGTTTCATCACGTATTTAATTTCACCTCCAACTTCAGCAGATGGAACTGTAACTTCTCTAATTCCCTCCCTGCTCTCCTTCTGCCTCCTTAAAGCTGACCTCTGTCACCAGCTGTACTAATGGCATCAGATTTTTCAAGTTCAAAGTGCAATTATTATCAAAGTATGTGACCTTGCGATTTGTCTTCTTGCAGGCAGCCACAAAACAAAGGAACACCATAGAAGTCATTTAAAGAACCCCCCCCCCCCCCATAACAATACCATTAAATGTGTGTGTGTGGGGGGGAAGAAACAAATCACCTGAACAACAAAAAGCAAACAAATAACACACATTAAACATCAAACTGCAAAGTGAGTCCACAGCCGGGGACTGCTGAGGCGAGTGAAGCTGCTCCAGGAGCCGACGGCCACCGTCACTGAGTCAGTCAGTTCAACGCTGAGTCGGCGGTTGCAGGCCACAGCCACAGATCTGCCAAAGCACCTCAAACAGATCACACAACTGCTCCCCAGATCTCTACACATCACATCCCCTCCGTGAACTCTGTCTAGATTTCTCACGGCCAGCCAGCGTAATCAAAGGCTCCACTCTCCACAGACATCCTTTCTTTACTTCCCACCCACACAGAACAGGCAGAAACACAGAAAACCTACAGCACAATACAGTCCCTTTGGCCCACAATGCTGTGCCGAACATGTACTTAGAAATTTCCTAGGGTTACCCATAGTCCTCTACTTTTCAAAGCTCCATGTACCTGTCCAGGAATCTCTTAAAGACCCTGTCGTATCCACCTCTATCACCATCACCGGCAGCTCATTCCACACACTCACCACTCTCTGAGTAAAAAAACTTACCCCTGACATCTCCTCTCTGCCTACTTCCAAGCACCTTAAAACTGTGCCCTCTCATGCTAGCCATTTCAGCTCTGGGGGAAAAGCCTCTGACTATCCACACGATCAATGCTTCTCGTCATCTTATACGAGGGAGAAGATTCAAAAGCCTAAAAACTCATATCATAATGCTTCTACCCAGGTTTTAAGACTTAGAAAAATAGAGGGCTATGGGTAAGCCTAGGTAGTTCTAAGGTAAGGACATGTTCAGCACAGCTTTGTGGGCCGAAGAGCCTGTATTGTGTTGTAGGGTTTCTATGTTTTCTAAGATTGACTCTTGACCTCACAATCCAGCTCATGAGCTTTACTTTATTGTATAACTATGCTGTACTTTCTCAGTAACTGTAACACGTTATTCTGCTTTCTGTTATGTTTTATATATGGGTACATGAATGCATGGAGCTTAGAAAAATAGAGGGCTATGCGTAAGGCCTAGGTAGTTCTAAGGTAGGGAGATGCTCGGCACAGCTTTGTGGGCTGAAGGGCCTGTGGCGATGTATGTTTTCTATGTTTCTGTGGTCAAGGCATTGGGGAATTTAAGGCAGAGGCCGATAAATTCTTAGTAAATGAAGGCATGAAGGGTTATTGGAGAGAAGGCAGGAGAGTGGGGCAGAGGGAAAATAGATCAACCATGATGAAATGGTGGAACAGACTTGATGGGTCAAATGGCCTACTTCTGCTCCTATATCCAGTGGTCTGATGTTTTTCTCTTGCACAGCCTCAATATATTGATTATTGAAATTAGCTCTATGGCTGGCAGGCAAAGCATGCCTTGGTACTCGTGACAATAGTCAACCAATTTACCAGAGCCTCAGGGGACTATTTTCTCCATTTAAAGGTGCTATATAAGTGCATATTGTTGCTGAAAGATCATCATATGAAGGGAGAGGATGGGGTTCTGGGGGCTGAAGGGAAGGGGGTGGGATTTTCAATTATTTATTTATTGGGATGAAGCGCGGAATAGCACCAGAGGAGCTCACGGGGGAGAACGTACTAAACTCCTTACCGGGCAGCGCCATAGCGTAGTGGTTAGTACAACGCTTTACAGTACCAATGACCTGGGTTCAACTTGTGCCGCTGTCTGTAAGGAGTCCGTACGTTCTGCCTGTGGCCGCGTGGGTTTCCTCCGGGTGCTCTGGTTTCCTCCCACAGTCCGAATGGTAGGTTAATTGGGCATTGTAAATTGTCCTGTGATTAAGCTAGGATCAGGAGTTGCCAGGCCGTGTGGCTTGAAGGGCCAATTGGGTCTATTCCACGCTGTATCAAAAGAAATACAGGCAGTGTCGGAAACTGAACCCAGGTCACTGGTATGTAATGCGTTGTGCTTACCACTGTGCCTGATGGTTTATGGATGCTCGAGGCAGAAGGTGGGGTGCAGTTGGTCCTCTGCCAATTAGCAGGATTTGGGCACGTCTCCGTGTCAGACAGTGTGTGTGTTCACGGAGTGTTAGTGTTTTCCGAAAGGTCTCCTTACCGTGGGCAGGTGGTCCGAGCGTAAGCAGCTCTCTCAAACATTTGGCCACAGGGCATCTCAAAAACTGCTGTTGCTGCTGTTTGAGTAGAATGTGCAGTTCTTGTCTGACCACAGGGAAGCGAAATAATGACCCGGTGCTGGTGAGATCACCATCAGTCATTGGAACTGAGCAGAATGATCACGGCTCCTGGCCAGTGTCGGATTATTTATCGTGCTCCGCCCCCCGGGGCATCTTTAAATGAGCCAAGGGCAGATGAAAGGTCGTTTCTGCCATAACCTTGTGTAAGGCAGGGCTGGAATCCAATTTAAGAACAATAACAAATGTGTATCTCACTGTAGCTTTGAGCTGGATCGTTGTGAGGTGCCTGTGGTCATTGATAGAAATGGCAGGCGAACCCAGGGGTAAAGGCGGTTTGCAGTGTTGCTATTCGTAATTCCTGATTGGTGTGATTGTAAGCAGTGCTTTTAAAAGTATATTCACAGGTGGGTTGTGGGCCCTGTCAGTGAGGTTGGTGTAGATTATTCTGAACTGGGAGGGTTGTTGTAACACGGCAGGGTGCAGTTCAGAATCAAGTAGATTGTTGTGGGTCTGGAGTCGAGCACAGAACAGAATTATAACAGCAATTGTCCTTTTCCAGAGGACACGAGTGACCCAGATTGCTAGCTGTGTTCATTCCAGTATTTAATGAACTAAAAATAAAAAGTGACTGTAGAATTGAGACTAGTTCCTTACTGAATTAGATCCAGACCACGCTTATTTATTTTGTGACACACCACAGAGTGGCCTCTTCTAGCAATTCAAGCCCGGCTGTGCCAGCAACTCCACAAACCCATACCCAGTCACGGGAACATTTACCCTACCCGTATGCCTTTGGACTGTGGGAGGAAACCAGAGCGCCCGGAGAAAACCCACGCATTCCACCGGGAGAATCCTTACAGAATGGCGCCAGAGTTGAACTCCGAACTCTGGCACGCCCCCAGTTTTAATAGCACAGTGCTAACTGCTATGGTCCCGTGGTGCCCACGTGGTTACCGGCCCGGTCATTTAACCACAACGCTACCAATTCCCAAGGAACGCTGCTAATTGCATGTTGATCATTCTGAGCCTTTGCCTTACCAACAAACTGAATGTTTAAAACAAACAGCATTTTGTAAATTCCACATCTGCTCGCAGCTGAGTGCCTAATGAAATATGTTTGATGCATTGAATTCCAGCTCTGTCACATTACACACATTCGTGTAGCTGAAATCGTTACATTTTCTCAAAAGTTATGAAAAAGACATCAGAGTTGGAGTGAAAAATGAATATACATGCAACATTCTGTTTTACTGTGCAAAGGAACAAATACTTACAGCAGCTATGGTTTGTTGTGTTCGGGGTTTGTACTTGGTGTTCTACATAATCACCTGGCTCTTAATATTCACTCAAATTTTTCATTAATTTATCATTCCTTCATTGTAGCAGGTTACTTTCACAAAGCCATGGAGTTATTCAGAAGCAGGCCTTTCAGCCCATCGTGTCTGTGCCACTCGTTGTAACTGTCTACTGCTGCTACTTCAGCCCATCACCCCCACTGGGGCATGGATCGCTGACGGTAGAATGTCCAAGGCCTCTGTTCTGGGCCAGTCTTTCAAGCTGTCCCCATCTTCTTGCTCTAGCCTTCCTCTCCTGGGGATGAGATCGTTGGGGTTTCTCCTGGCGTTTCTGTAGCACTGGAGCTTTACAGGATAGGGTTGTTAGTTCCATTCCAAACCCCCCTCCTTTTGCAGGCAGGCTTGGCAGAATCGTACCGGTCCACTGTGATCTGTTTTACCCTCACTAGGTCATGGCCTTGCATTGCTTGACAATTCACGTACTTTTCAAGATGTTCTATTAATGTTGTAGGAATCTCTGCCTCCAGCACCTGCTCAGGTATGTGTTGCAGAGTACAAGGCCACCTGCATGAAAACATTCCCCTTCCAATCACCTCTAACTCTCCTGTCTCTTCCCCGTGCTCTCTTGTCTCGGTCGCTCCTACCAGGGGAAAGATACTGGTACATTCTACCCTTTCTATCCCCCTTGTAACATTGTATATCTCGGTGTGATCATCCCTCCTCCATCCCAGAGGGAAAACAATCCCAGCCTATCCAATCACTCCTCACAATTGTGATGTTCCAATCCAGGCAGCACACTGGTGAATTTCCCGAGCACCTTCTCCAGGACAGTGAGGCCCCCAGAGCTGTGCCGAGTTTCTCAGGTGTTGCTTAACTAACAATTTACGAAATGGGAACATGTCTGAGCTCTTGTATTCCATGTCACCTCCGCTCTACATTTAGGGATCTGTGGACTTGTAACCCAAGGACCCCTGATGAATTCTCCTTGGGACCTACCATTTACTGTATTTATTGATTTATTTGGCAAGACAGTACAGAGTCAGCCCTCCCACGCCCATCGCAGCAGCGCCCGACAAACTCAGTTACCCCGAATCTAATCGTAGGGCCATCTGCAATGACCAGTTAACTTGCCCGTTAGGTCTTTGGACTGTGTTAGGAAACTGGAGGACCCAGGGAACACCCCCAAGTTCCACAGGGAGGATGTACAGAGACTCCTGACAGAACGGAGCCGGAACTGAACTCCAAACTCTGGATCGGCCCAAGCTGTAACAGCGCCGTGCTAGCCACTATGCTACCGGGTACCACCCTTCCAAATTCCATCTGTTAGCCTCTGTCTATGAACTACTGCAGCCTAAGCAATGTTCCTGCTGATCCACAAACCAGCGATTTCTGTATCTTTTGCCACTTACTTCCTACAGTTGCGTCTCAGTCACTCATACATTCCACAAACAGCAAGGCTTGCAGCACTGATCCGTATGGTACACCACCAGTCACAAACTTCCAGATGCTTCCACTGACGTCTCTCTGTTTCCTATCACCAAACCAATTTTGGATCCAGTTTCCCAGCCTTGGATCCCATGGTCTCTATCCTTCTGCAGCAACCTTGTCAGGGGTCTTAGTAAGGTCCATGTCGACAACATTTACTGCTCTGCCCTCATTAGTATGCATTGTTTCCTCCTCAACTGAATTTTTGAGACCGGACTTCCCAGGAACAGAGCCAGCCTGACTATTGCTAAATAATCCTTGGCTTTTCAAGGAAGATAAATCCCTTTCCTTAGAATTCCTTTGCACCAGTTTCGTGTTTCGCCAAGTTCAGAGAATCTTTGATTGCAAAGGATATAAGAGAGGACTTGAGAAAGAAATGAGAGCAAAAAGAGGCCATTAAGCACACTTGTCAGGTAATACTAATGAAAACCCTAATCATTCTGTGAGATTGCTGATGATTCAAATATTGGTGGAATCACAGACCGTGAAAAAGTAACACAGCAGAATGTGGAAACTGTGGGCAAAGAAATAGCAGTAGGAATGTAGTGTAGAGAGGTGTGAGGTGCTCCATTTTGGGAGGTCAAATGTAGAAGGAATGGATACCCGAATTGGCAGCCCCTGATGTACGGCAGAATCTTGGGGCACCTTCTGAAAGCAGCAATGAACAGATTACTAGTAAAGCAGGTGAGCGACTACCTTGCGCACATTAGTACAAACAGTAAATATAAATCAACATCAGGACGTTATTGTTGCTGCAGTGTAGGCCCTTGATTCAGCACCTGGTAAGCACGTGGATTAATGTGTGTAGTTCAGGTCACTGCATCACAGCAAGGATATAGAGCAAACACGAGGAAACCTGCAGATGCTGGGAAGAAGATGTTCCTGAATCATTGAGTGTGTACCTTCAGGCTCTGGTACCTCCTCCCTGTGATAAGAATGAGAACAAGGCACGATCTGGGTGGTGGGGGTCCTTGATGATGGATGCTGCCTTTTAAAGCTTTGAAGATGTCCTGGGTTATATGGAGGCTAGCCTTGTTGCATACATTCATAATTAAAGGAAATTCTAAATTTCAGTTAGAGGTCTGTGAAAGTAAAGATGTAAATTTTTTCCCATCCAAGTTCACAGACCTCCTGGACTCTTAGCGTCAGATTAAGAATCCTTGATATAGAAGCTTTAGAGAGGCTGCAGAAGAGGTTTATCACAATGTTGTATGTGTTAGCTATAACGAGAGAATGAAGAAACCTTCCGTTGTCCTTGAAGCACCAGAGGTCGAAGGAGACCTGGTAGAAGGTTATGGGTTAAAGTTGAAAGGTGAAAAATTTAAGGGGAACATGAGGGGAAACTTCTTCACTCAGAGGGTGGTGAGAGTGTGGAATGAACTGCCAGCACAAGTAGTGCATGCAATTTTGATTTCAAAGTTTAACAGAAGTTTGGATAGGAGCATGAATGGAAGGGGTATGGATGGTTATGCTCCAGTTGCAGTTCGCTGGGACAAGGAGGTTAAATGGTTAGGGTCAGAATTGATGGGCTGTACATTTCTACGACTCCATGAAAAAGTTTAAAGGAGGTATGCATGGCAGCTTTCTTAACAAAGAGTGTTGAGTGCCTGGAACAGGCTGCCAGGAGCTGGTGCAAGCAGATAAAACAGCAATGTTCAAGGGGCATTTAGACCAGGGAGTCGCAAGCTGTACATGCCATGGACCTCTACCATTACCTGAGGGGTCTGTGGACCCCAGGTTGGGAACCCCTGATTTAGACCAATAAGTGAACAGGTAGGATGGAGGGATGTGGGGAACCTGCAGGCAGATGGGATTAGCTTGGACTGACCTCATGGTGGGCACGGACATCATGGATTTAAGGGCTTGTTCCTGTGCTGTGCGGTTCTTTGCTTCATCAGTAATACTCCAGGTTCATCAACCTTGCCTGTCAGACAGTCTGCATTATAATAAATGTAAATTCAACCTTTCTGCCTCATGACACCCCTCTCACCCCTTCTCACTGCACATACAGAAGTCTCAGACACATCTATAGCTGAGGTAACTGAGACTTTTGCTCAGTACTGTAGTAATTTTACGTATTGCACTGTACTGATGCCACAAAAAAAACAAATTTCATCATGTATGAGAGTGATGACAAACTTGATTCTGAAATGGGTCTCTATAGTGGACTGGGAGTGGGAAGGGGGCAAGGAGAGAAGCGGCAGAGAGACCTTCTGTAATGATCAGTAAACCAATTGTTTGGAACCAAATGTCCTTCCTGGATGTGTCTGCAAATGCACCATCGCACCCCCCTACCCCCTGGTACTACCACCAGTCCCACACCCCTCGCCATTTCCAACATCCTTTGCTCCTTCCAGATTCTACTTTGCAAATGTCTTGGGCACCCTAGCTACTTATATGTTCCTACGACTTTTGCACGGTTCTGTACTTGGTTTATATG
This sequence comes from Hypanus sabinus, assembly GCF_030144855.1. NCBI lineage: Eukaryota > Metazoa > Chordata > Chondrichthyes > Myliobatiformes > Dasyatidae > Hypanus > Hypanus sabinus. The sequence continues at coordinate 4,901,927 of NC_082730.1, forward strand.
TGATTGCATTCCCACACCCTGTGTTGTTCATGATCCAGCCCCTGTTTTAATTTTTTGTATGTTTAACAAAATGTTTGTTGTCATTGTTCAGTTAATTGACTCTGCTGATCGTCTATTAGACATACTTGACAGCTGCTTTTAAAAAGTAATCTCTTCCCAACATTTAATAGCAGTTGTGTTACTTTGGCCAAAGTCTGGGCAGGAAGTGATGGATATTTGCAGCCTGAGATAACTTTCATATAATGGACAACTTTGGGAAAATGTTGTTTCTGCTGGTCTGAGAAAATATATCAGTGTAAGTTTTGTGTATCCCGCCATTATGGCATAGGGCAGTGATTGAAATGCGTCCTCTGGTTTAAAAATGCAAGCTGTCATTATTTGAGAAAAGTGCTTGAACTTGGATGGTCCCATGTGACATTTGCTCCTTTTGCTCTGGGGATCAGCTGACTATTTAAAGCCAAGGCCAACACTGAGTGAAAGGATCAGACTGAAGAACAACACTGAAAACAAAACAGGACAGTCTTTATCTGGAGAAACCACTGCACAGACGTTTATTTATCTACTCCAGGGGATGTGAGCACAATTAAGTACTCGACCTAAGTAAATAACGTGTTTGCTTTGCAACTTCGTTCATTTGTATCAAGAATTTTCACCGGTAAGACATTTATTTGATATGATGTATCAAATCATAGGTTGTTGGTTTTGGCTCAGGAAAGGCAGAGTGTTTACTCAGTCAGCTGGTTTCCCTTTGACCTAGTGCCATCAGCAAATGTTCTCTGCTGCTTTGTAAGTCAGGCTTTGAACATCTGTTTCTTCTTCCTACCTTTGTTTCCCAAATTTCCATCACCCCTGTCCATCACCACCCCCACCGCTGTCATTGCTGCCACCACCATTACCTACCCACCATCCTCTCTGCCCACCCAACCTACTCTCCATCTCTCCTTGCTCAGGGTAACCAAGTAACTCACAGATTCTTTGATTTGCAAAGCTCAGCGACACCAAGTGAACCTGCAATCACTTGGTTCTCCCAAGTCTTCACAGTTTGAATTTCCTTGAAACACTATTCATCTTGGACCCTGTGATGGTGAGAGCTGGACAGCTGATGCTGTCCGAGAACAGCATTTGCTCACACATGACGTGTGAGGTCAGGAACCATAAACTGAATCCTCATTTTGAAGATCCTGATTTGCTTTGGGCAGGATCTGTGATGAGCTGTCCTTCCAAGCCTTTTAGCGTGGCAGTTCCTGCAGCTTGTGGTCAGAATGGAGAGCTCGATTATGGAGAGGTTACTGAAGTCAAATCATTCCCAAGGAAAGAAACATTTTCAGTGTCTGTCTGAAGAGATGAATCTGGTGAAAGTTTTGGTGAAACATTTCAGAAGTGCTGAAATGTCGGAACGTTGTTGAGTTTGATGTTGCCCGTTTTGTACTGATCCTGGAGATGGGAACTTTTGGCCTTAAAAATAAATAAAAACAGATACTCAAATCTGAAACAAACACAGAACATTCTGGATGTACTTGGGATCAAGCAGCATCTGTAGAAAGATTGCACAGTTAATATTTCATGTCTGGGCCTCTCCATTGCAAGATGGGCCCTGGATTCGAAAGATGAATGGTTTCTCTTTCGACATATGATGCCTGACCCCTGAAAGTCTCCGGTAGTTTCTGCTGTCATCGTTGGTGGTCAGAACAGTGCTGATGTAGATAGTGCAGCTGTCTCACAGCCCCTGAATCCTGGGTTCAGACCTGACCCCAGGTATTCCCCATGTGGAGGATGCACATTTAATTTTGGGTTCTCCACTTTCCTTCCAACCCCCAAAGATGGTACATTATTGGTTATAGTTTAGTATGAATGTATTGACTGAAACTGGAGAGGGTTCAAAGCAAGTTTATGAAAATGATTCCAGGATTAAATGGCGTGTCACATGAAGAACGGTTTGATGGCTCAGCCTGTATTCACTGGAAATCAGAAGAATGAGGGGTGACCTCATTGAAATCTCTCAAATAGTTAAAGGTCTTGATAGAGTGGATGTGGAGACGATATTTCCAACGGTGGGAGAGTCTAAGACCAGAGCGGACTATCTCGGAATAGAGAGGTGTCCTTTTAGGATGGAGGTGAGGAATTTCTTTAGCCAGAGAGTGGTAAATCTGTGGAATTCTTTGTCACAAGCAACTGTGGAGGCTATCTTTATGTATATTTAAGACAGAAGTTGATAGATTCTTGATTGGTCAGGGCATGAAGGGATACGGGGAGAAGGCAGGAGATTGGGGCTGATGGGATGACTGGATCAGCCATGCTGAAATGAGCTAATGACCTAATTCAGCTCCTACATTTTATGGTCTTAATATACAGTGAAAGCTTGTCTTGCACACTGTTCATACAGATCAAATCATTACACAGTACATTGAGCTAGAACAAGTTAAATAATTACAGAATAAAGTGTAACAGCTACAGAGAAAGTGCAGTGCAAATAAACAATACAGTGCAAGATCATGACGAAGAAGACTGAGGCCAAGAGTCCCATCTTATTGTTCAGGAGATCTGTTGAAGAGTCTGATAACAGTGGGAAGGAAGCTCTCCTTGAGCCTGCTGGTACTTTCCTTTAGGCTTCTGTATCTACCCAATGTGAGAGGGGAGAAGAGAGAGTGTCTGGGGTAGATGGGTCTTCTATTGTGCTGGCTGGTTTACTGAGTAGGCAAGAAGAGTAGACAGGCCACGGTGTCTGTGATGGTACACAAATTTGGTGACTTGTGTTACCTATACAGTAGGTTAGGGTTGAGAGAATCAATGAGGTATGAATGGGTGTGTGAGAGAGAGTAGGTAATTGTGGGGAAAATGGGATTGTTCTGCCAGCAGGTGGGCACTTGAAGTCTTGCTGTTGGGTAAGGGAAGGTTATGACATGCACCGCTGTTCTCCGTGGCACAAAGTATTTTTGTGTTAATCGCTCAATCTCCTTCTTGCTCCATTTGCAGCTGCTACCAGTTGTAATTCTTCTCTTTTCTAAGCCACCTGTTTGAAGAGATGATCTTTATGATCCAACGGTTCCTGTGTTAACTCCACTGGTGGTATAATCCAGAGAAAATTCTGCAGGGACTCAAGTTCCCAGAACCAGCAACACCCAGCTGGCCTCAGACAGAATGAGGAGTTAGCCTTGAAATGGAGCGAAAGCCAAAACTATTTCAAAGAAGATGCATCTTTAATTTCATTCTGGTCACTTGGGATTGTCTTTAAGAAAGTTAAATGAAGAGAAAGCTGACCAATGATGTACTGATGGTTCACTGGGAGAACAATGTCTGTCATAGAATCGAAGTGCATTAAAGGATTTTAGAGAAAATGATTATCTGGAGATGTTCCAGCCTTCAATTGATTTTGGCCTGCAAAATGTTTCTTACAGTGTTCCTTTGTCCAGTGTACAGTGGAGAGAGGATCCTGAAGAGGTTCACGAGCGATACAATCCCAGGAATGAACGGCTTGGCCTATGAGGTTTATTTGATGTCTCTCAGCCTGCACTTGATTGAGGTCAGAAGGGAAAGGGGGAGATCTTGATGAACCCTATGAGATATTGATATGCCGGGTTAGAATGGATGTGGAGAGAATGCCTGTAGTAGTGGGAGAGTCTATAATCTGAAGGCACAGCCTCAGAATAGAAGGATGTCCTTTTAGAACTGAAATGAGAAAGAATTGAGGGTGGTGGCTCTAGAATTCATTGGAGCTATTTAAGACAGAGATCAATAGATTCTTGGTTAGTAACGAGTGAAGGTTTACATGAAGAAGGTGGAAGTATGGGGTTGAAAAACAGAAGTTAGCCATGATTAAATGGTGGAATGGGCTGAGCGACCTAATTCTGACCCTGCCTCTTATGGAATGATGAAGGAAACACCATCATGAGGTGTGTGGGAAAGGTCCAGAGTTCCTTACGCTGGTGTCTACTTTCTGGATTGATAGCCACTGACCAGAGACCTGAGCGTAAAGTCGAGGCAACAGTTCTGTCTGGCCAGGATGCTGCGCTAAACTGATGCCCTGACTGCTCTCTGCCACAGACGTGAAGGATCCTGTGGTAGAGTTTTGTAGAAGACAGAGGGTTGCCTCTGGCTTCCTGGACCTTCCCTCTCCTTTAGCCATCTCTACTGCCCTTTACACCGCTGGTATTTAGGGCAGCAATGTAGGTCCTCCATCTCCAGCGGCGTTCAGGGCTTCCTTCGTTGTGTCAGAATCTCGGTTTTCAATGCTGTCAGTCATGCAAGTCCTAGGTGGAGACTGTCGCATTCAGATGTAGGCAGATTCTTCACTGCAGTTGCTGTACCAGTTTTGTTTGACCAGTCAGGGTTGTTAGCCCTGAGATGAACCCCTGAACCTGAAGGACTGGAGGATCAGTCTTCCTCTGACCTTTACCCTCTGACCTGTTTGGCATGGGTGACCCTATCAAAAGCCAAAGCACAAAGCCCTAACTCCAGCCAACATGGCTGTATGTGTCATTGAGGCACACAAGCCTCCAAACCCAACAGCAAGGTTGCTGTCCTCTTTGAGGCTCCCTCAAGTCATTGCGTATACTTAAGACAGAGGTTGATAGATTCTTGATAAATCAAGGCATGAAGGATTTCAGGAGAGAAGGCAGGAAATTGGGGCAAAGGGAAAATGGATCTGTCATGATCATGGGATTTCCCGTCCCATGATCCTTTCCCTTCTCTAGCTCTGTATACCTTTTGCCAATCACCTTTCTGGCTCTCAGCTTCACCCCACCCCCTCCGGTCTTCTCCTATCATTTCGCAATCCCCCCTCCCCCTCCTACTTTCAAATCTTTTACTATCTTTCCTTTCAGTCAGTCCTGACGAAGGGTCTCGGCCTGAAACGTCGACAGTGCTTCTCCTATAGATGCTGCCTGGCCTGCTGTGTTCCACCAGCATTTTGTGTGTGTTGCTTGAATTTCCAGCATCTGCAGATTTCCTCGTGTCTGCCATGATGAGGTGGCGGAGCAGACTCGATCAGCCAAATGGCCTGATTCTGCTCCTATATCTTGGCCAACATCTATGCTGAACAGTTTTTCAGATTGACCCATAGCTGTTAAACAGTTGATCTGTAACTGTTTGTGGGTCCTTTCTGTGTGTAAATTGGTTGCTGCATTTCCGACATTACAGCAATGACTGGACCACAGAAGGACTTAAGTGGCTGTTGGATCTTCTAGGATGTCTTGACAAGGATGTGACAGGTGCTGCAGAAAGGAAGTGTGTTCACTTCTCTTGTGGTATGATTGATACTACTGCTGGGCTAATGCTATGTCTGTATTCCTTGTGCTCGCTCTCTGGGGAATGCAATTTACAGAGTGAAAGGAATCCCTTTGTGCTGAATATTTCAGTATAATAGAGCTGCATTACCTCTTCCACCATGAACAGGGACAGCACTCATTATCACTAACAGTTATCAGACATGGCATTAAGAAACACAAGGGCCCGAGAGCAGACTTCCGCAATAAATTGTGGGATGCATGCCTCTATACTGCATGGTTCAAAGGAACTTTGGCAATCAGAAGATTAATTTGCCAGTTCTATGCTTAAGGAATTAACTGCACACTGCAATGCTTGCTAAGGCGGTGATCAAGATGACTGGAAAGATGTACTGCTTTATTAGGAAGATCTATGCCAGTCAGCTTTAAGCTAATAAATGACAAGTAGAAATTTTGGCTACTGGTTTTTACAAATCCTGCTAATCCAAGACTGATTTACCTTTGTGCACCATTATAGAGCCTTCTAAATTACCAAGGGTGCCCGCCTAAGTCTTTACAGTCAAAGGTTATTAAACTTCATGCTTGGTATCAAAGCCTTGACTTATGCATATTACCGACTTTTTTTTGCAGAAACGTCACCATTATTCACACCACCGATGAACTTGGCCAGTCCGCTTGCATGAGGCTTGTTTTTTTGATGCATGGTGTGATCTGTTTGGGTTCCCCAGTAGATTTGTGGCCCCCACCACTGAGCTTGCCTCTTGGCCGGTACTGTCTGTGATTTCCCCAGTTGCCTCTTGTAGGTTCGGGCAAGGGGCCGTGCTTGCACTGAGCTCTGTTCAGGGGCAGTGGAAATAATTGAAGTGACTTGGTTGACTTGCTGTCCAGTCACATAGTTGATTATTTGATCTGTAAGAAAGGAAATCCGATAAATTGAAATTAATTCTGCATGCTTTTCCTTCCAGCGGAGATTTGTGGCAAAAAGGCTTTGTGCTTGGTTGTCAGTGGAGCTGTTTTTTTAGTGAGCTATTATGCTTCATCTCACACATCAAGGCTCTGTGTAGCTGGTGAATTATGGCACTTGAAAATAATACTGTGCGATTGTTATACATTATATGGGTGTATTGTCATTTGGAAGAGAGAGCTTGCTGTTTTTCAATAAAACTCTCATCCTGTCACACTTCAGATCATTTTATTTTCTGCTTCTTAGTCCATTATGAGAATCTTGATTGATTACTTCTCTCATTTCTTTCCCCTTCTCTTTACTTGCGAAGATTTCCTCTTGTTAGAATTAAGAGAGATGTGATGTCTTTGTTGTTGCTACCTAGACAGTTAGCCCAATGGATTGAATTTGGACTTGCGCATGCCAGGATTCTGAGATTCTTGCCGCCAGAACCAGTATCAGGCTTAATGTCACAGACATACGTTGTGAAATTTGCTAACTTTGCAGCAGCAAGTGCAATGCAGTTCTTGATAAATATAGAAATAAAAACTGAATTGCAGTAAGTGTATGTATATTAAATAGTTAGATTAAGAAGTGTAGTGCAAAAATTAAAAAAGAATCTAGAGAGGTAGTGTTCATGGGTCCAATGTCCATTAGACATCAGGTGGTAGAGGAAAAGGAGTTGTTCCTGAATCACTGAGGGGGCGCCTTCAAGCTTCTGTTCCTCCTTCCTAATGCAACAATGAGAGGAGGACACGTCCTGGGTGCCTGGGGTCCTTGATGATCAAAGCTGCTTTTCTGAGGCACCACCACTCCTTGGGATGGCTGGGATGCTACGGAGGAATTCAATACATCAGGAATTAGAGCCTGAGAATTTATGGATCAACTAACCTGACAATGCAGTGGATTTGACTTGGTTAGGGTTCTCCTGTAAGACGTGTCTGTGTCCCAAGTTATGCTGAATGTTTCACAGGCTGTTTCTGAATTACCTTCATCCCAACAAAGGCACAAGGGAAGTTGCCAATATCATATCAAGCAAACACGAGGAAATCTGCAGATGCTGGAAATTCAAACAACAACACACACAAAATGCTGGTGGAACACAGCAAGCCAGGCAGCATCTATAAGGAGAAGCACTTTCGATGTTTCGGGCCGAGACCCTTCGTCAGGGCTAACTGAAAGGAAAGGTAGTAAGAGATTTGAAAGTAGTGGGGGGAGGGGGAAATGCGAAATGATAGGAGAAGACCGGAGGGGGAGGGATGAAGCTAAGAGCTGGAAAGGTGATTGGCAAAAGTGATACAGAGCTGGAGAAGGAAAAGGATCATGGGACGGGAGGCCTCAGGAGAAAGAAAAGGGGGGGGTGGGGGTGGAGCACCAGAGGGAGAATATCATATCAAACTAGGATTGTTAATGGTGAAATCATTTATTTTTTTGTCTTTTAAGTGTTCATCTTTTTGTTTTAAATATTCCAGTGTATTCAATATCTGAGTTCTTTCTCCACAATCCCCTGGAAACCGGATGCCGTATGGCAGACATTCCAATCTCAAGACCCGAGTGGATATAAATATCTTTTACTGGACAGCACTAACTAAGACAAACCCACTGCACTCTTAATCAATGTGGAGTTAGTTCATTGATAGGCTCTCAAGCTGGGGAAAGGAATACTATCTTGCTTCTGGTGGTAGGAATCTCAGAATCTCGGCAGACACAAGATAATATTTAATCTATCAAGCAAATTGTCCAGGTAGTGACAACAAAGTGAATCACAACTTCCTTCATTTTAATGGGGGTAAAATCTTCACAGGGAATAGAAAAGAGAAAATTAAGCAATCAGGTTTTGATAATAAGCTAAGGAAAAACCGTTCATATTGCCAACTTTAGCTTTGCCTGCCTGTTGGGGTCTGTCGACAAGTTGTGTGGAGGTGGGAGTTAGGAATGTGGAGAGTGTGAATCTGGATTGGTGTAAATGGGTGATTTTGGACTTGATGGGCTGAAGGGCCAGTCTCTGAGCTTTATGATTTTGACCATGTGGCTACAGCTCTGAGAAAAATATGTCATGGTTATCATTGTGAAAATCAGACAGCAAACATGCTCTCATTGTTCTGAGATTACATGGATGAGCTGGGCCAGCTCTGCTTCACTACTTTTGCAAAGAGTGAGATGGATTGATAAGCAAACTGGAGACGCCACCAAGACGGCAGATGCTGGAATCCGGAGTGAGAGGCAACCTACTGGAGGAACTCAGTGGGTAGAGCAGCATCTGCAGAAAAGAAGGGAATTATCGAAATTTCAGGTGGATACTCTACGTGACCACCTGAATTACTCCAGCAGACTGTGATAAGGAAACTGTTGGGTCAAATGAGAAACGCTGACTTGACATCAAGGCTGCTTGGAGGCCCAGCACAGGATCCAGGATCAAATTCATTCACCGTAGACCATAAGGTATAGGAGCAAAAGTAGGCCATTTGGCCCATTGAGTCTTCTCCACCATTTCATCATGGCTGATCCATTTTGCTTCTCAGTCCCAGTTTTCTGCCTCTCCCCATATCCTTTCATGCTCGGACTAATCAAGGATCTATCAACCTCTGCCTTAAATATATCCAATGACTTGGGCTCCCCAGCCATCTGTGGAAACAAATTCCACAGATCTGTCACTTACTGGCAAAAGAAGTTCCTCCTCATCTCTGTTCTAAAATTTACATGTATTTGGAATTTGTTATGGTGTCTTGGCATGATGTGCATCAAAATACAATATTCAACAATTATATTAATAAAGAATTATATTAAAAATAAAGTACAGATATGCGCATGAATACCACCATGTAAATTTACAATGTAAACAGCGTTATAAAGTGTTTCCAGTGCAGCAATGGGGGAAATAGAGGATGCTGTGGGGATGACCAAAATAATTGATCAGATTAACCGCCTGGAGGAAGAATTTTTTAAGAAGGTGTAAACTTTTTTTGTTTTAATGACAATAGTACTTTCCGGAAGGCAGCTTTTGGAACAGGCAGCTTGCATGGTAGGAAGTGTCTGCAATGATAGTTTTCTGCTCGTTTCTTTGATCTGGACACATGAGTCATGCACTGACTTGTATGTGTCCAGTGCATTGGCAGTGCAGAACGAGATGATGTATCTATTGAGATGAGGGGGGCAATCCGAGGGTCTGCCTGGGATGCGTTGCAGGCCTGAGGTAAATGGCCTGCAAAATGCTGGATCTGTGGTCTCACTGTCTGACACCAATGAACCCCCTGCAGCTCTTGCTTTCCCTTTCTTTGGAACTGTTATGGCAGTGTTACTCAGAGAATGTTTGACATTCCTATGGGTCATTTAGTGGCCTACTTTATTAGCATCAGTGTTGGCTCTGAATTTATTCTGAGTATTGTCAACTGTCCAGCTGCTGCTGCTCTAATGGGTTGTAATATTTCTGTCTGTATTTCTGGCTTTAATTTTGCAATTTACAATGGCAAATCCAAAGTGGGTTGTAATGACTGTAACCCAATATCTGGGTCACTCACACCACTTTTAAATCATTCGAACTTTCCACTCATGGCTTTAGGGTATTACAACCCCAGACACGAGCAATAACTGCCACCCATTCCCACTGTGTCCATCATCTTTGACAACAATATTTGGTCCGACTCCACAGCCACCGAGAAGCAGGAGGTCTATTTCCCATGCTCTTGTGAAGTGTTCTCACCAGCACCTCACCTGCTCCAGACAGGAACCAGTCTGCAGTCTGGGTAGAAGTTGTATTTGACTCAAAAAATCGTGCTTTGTTAATACTTCCCCTTTCCTTGTCCAGTTTTACTTGTGTTCTTAGTTTGCTGCAAACTCTTCAGCCCTAAAAATCTTTGGAGGGGCAAAGAGATTGAAGGGTGCAAATAAATTCAGACTCTACAAGTAGTTACCCAAGAGGGCTGATGTTAGATTGAGTTCTGAAATCACAGAACCTGTTGGTTTGGTTTGGAGGATAGCTCTACAGCAGAAAGCTAAAGGAGATGAAAGGCTTGCTTTGACAAGGTCCTGCTTGGTGGGCAGATCCAGAAGGTTAGATTACATGAGATCCAGGGTGAGCTAGACGAGGAAAGGAGTCAGAAGGTGATAATGGAGGGTTGTTATTCAACCAGTGATTTGCTGCATGGAGTGTTTCTGGGTCCATGGCTGTCTAATGTCTTTATTAACAAACTGGATGAGAAATATAGGTGATATGATTTGTAGGTTTGCAGATGACCATGAAAATGGTTCCATAATGCACATCATTATGTGCCGTGTCATATGACATCATCGCTATGAGTCATGTCACATGATGTGGGTGATCATGGTCTCCATTACCATGATTATTCTTGGCAAAATTTCTGCAGAAGTGCTTTGCCATTGCCACCTTCTGGGCAGTGTCTTTACAAGATGGGTGACCCCGGCCGTTATCAATACTCTCCAGAGGTTGTCTGCCTGGTGTCAGTGACATATGATCATCCACCACATGCTCCCATGGCTTCACGTGACCCGGATTGGGTGGGTGTGGGAAGGGTTGGGCTAAGCAGGTGCCACACCTTGCAGAAAAGTGACCTCTGTAATGCAGAGTGAGACCATAAGGCCCACTCCACATCAGAGAGAGAACATTGGATACCCAATTGTTTTGAACACAGCAGAACAAGAACTGCACTGACTGGCTGCTTGAGATAAGACCAAAAAACATGGGTGCAGAATGAGACTGTTCAGACCATTGAGTCTGCTCCGTCATTCCATCAGGGCTGACTACTTAACCCTCCCAACCCCATTCTCCTGCCTTCTCCCTCTTCCTTTTGATGCCCTTGCTAATCAAGAATCTGTCAACCTCCACTTTCAATATACCGAATGACTTGGCCTCCACACCAGCCTGTGGCAAACAATTCCTCAGATTGACCACCTCATCTCTGTTCTGAAGGGACATCCCTCTATCATGAGGCCATACTCTCTGGTCCTTGACTCCCCCACTGTAGGAAATATATCCACTCTATCTAGGCCTTTCAATCTTTCATAGTTTCCAGTGAGAACCCCCCCTCCCAACATTCTTCTAAACTCTAGTGAGCACAAGCCCAGAGCCATAAAACAGTCCTCAGATGTTAACCCTTTAATTCCCAAACCTTCTCTAGTTCTCTGTGATATCAACAGCTTCTAGGTCAACTGGGGAAGTGTGCCTGATTGAATTTAATTCTGGAAAGTGAGAATTTGCTGGATTTTGGGAAGTTGAACTTGCACAGTGAATGCCATGGAGAATGACATTTCTACTCTCAGATGAATCTGTGGAATTCTTTGCCCTCAGGGTGGGAAGCTAGGTATTAGATATATTTCTGGTGTAGATGGATAAGTATTTGAGAGTTGTGGGGACTGTGCCCAGAAGGATAGATGAAGTTGGCACAGGTTATGCAACCACATTTGATAGAGGGTCAGATGGCCATTCTCTCTTCTTGTGTGTCCAATATGGGGTGGTGACCTGTTGAATTTTAAAGAAATTTTTGGGAAATTGGAAGCTGGTTCTGTTAAAGGAAGTTCTTTCCAGTATTCAGTGTGAGTATCGCTGTCTTCTGTAGATGGGGCATATTGTCATGCCAGCTCACATACAGTACTGTGTAAAAGCCTTGGATACATATGTGTATATATATCTCTAAAGTGCCTAATACTTCTGCACCGTGCTGTAGCAACTTTATGTATTGCACTGTACTGCTGCTGCAAATAAAAAACATATTTTGTGACGTATGTAAGTGATGATAAACCTGATTCTGATATGGGTCTCTATTGTGGACTGAGAGTGGGAAGGGGGCAGGGAGAGGGGAATCAAGGTGGGGGAAAGGGGAAGGGAGAGGGGAGGGGGTGGGAAGCATCAGAGAGACATTCTGTAATGACCAATAAACCAATTTTTTAGAATCAGATGACCTTGCCTGGTGCCTCAGGGCTGGACCTCTGCTCCACATTTTACAAAGACAGTACTGTGGGAAAAGTCTAAGGCACCCTAACTCTGAGTGTGTATGTCTGCTGAAGGGTTTTGCACAGTACTGCGCCTCCAAGGTGGTGTAGATGTGCTCTAACCTCTTTCCCAATGGACTCTGGCCTCCCCGTCAACCTGGAGTATAGAAATGCAGCTTAGCGCGCTGAGAAAAACTGGATTCTTGCCCACGAACACGAGCTCACCCCTGACAGCTCACTGAGATGGTAAGTGAGCCCTGGCATCGGGCCAGGAGTATGAGGCAGAGCTGCTCAAGCAAAGTCTTTCTGGGCTCAAAACCAACTCTTCCATCCAAGGTGGCCAGAGAATTATAAAAGTTTTTTCATTAAAAAATATTGGCTGATACAAGCATAAGAAGTGAGAATGCATGTTAGCCCTTTGAGGTGAGTTAAGGAATAAGACTAGGGGTCTCTTACAATTATAAAGAAGCCAGAAAAGAATTTAGAGAAAACTATGAAAACCAAGAGGGGCCAAGAAACAACCTTGGCAAGTAGGATTAAAGAGAATGCTAAATAACTCTATACCTACTTCAAGAGCAAGAGGATAACCTGGGAATGGGTGGGACTGCTCGAGGATAAAGGTAGAGTGGGGGTGGGGGAACATTGCTTGAAGGCAGAAGATGTAAATGAGGTCTGAAATGAGTACTTTGCTATAGAAAATGGTATGGAGGATAGTGAAGGTAAAATAGAACATAGGGCATCTCGAGTTAAAGGAGGAGGTAGAGTTGGGTCTTGTGAAGAGTGAAAAGGAGGATCAGTACCCAGGACCTGATGGGATATAGGTTATTGGGAGTGGTAGGAGATGAGGTTGTTAGGGCGTTGACCAAGACCTCTGTGTCCTCTGCAAGCCTGGGAGAGCTTGCAGACTCAACACAATAGCGGCAGTCCTGACCGTGAGACAGCAACATCATCTGCTCTGCCACCGAGAGCAGAGATTCCCCACCTGAGCTTCAGGAATCCCTTGGTTAATGGTAGGGGTCCCTTTTTTTTTGGAGACTTCTAGACATGACTAAGTGTGTATTTACTGACCACTTTCACGTCACAGTGATGGAGTGAGAGGCATTCTGGAACGCTCTCATACCCTGAGTTTGAGGTGAATTGAAAACTTGGTGTTTAATACCAGAAATCAATAGAAAGTATTGAAGTTTCAGTGGCTGCATCAACTGCACTTCAGCAAATAGTTCTACAGGACATTCTACAGTTAACTTTACACAGAGAAATAGCTCTTACCAAGTCCTTGTTTATATGCAAGAGTTGGGAGGAGATAAAAATGAAAAAGTGGCCTTACAATAACGTAGGCCCTGAAGTGATTAACAGTTCAGTTTACTGTTTAACCCTAGCTGCTAACATTAGTTGGTTCCTCCAAGCTCGTGTCACCGCGATTTGGAGTAATCTTAGACCTCTCAAGTTAGAGTTGCAGAGAAATAATTTCCAAGTAGCACAAGATGCTCGAGTTTAAACATTGAAAATTCCTGCTGATTCCCGAGTTGCCAAAAGATCTAAAAAGTTGACCCTAGAGTCATAGGGCAGAGAAACAGCCTTATGGCCCATCTAGTCCATGCTGACCAAGACGCGCTATCCAAGCTAGTCCCATTTGCCAGTGTGTGGCCCATATATCCTTCCAAACCTTTCCCATCAAAGTTCAAAGTATATTTTATTATCAAAGTATATGTCACCAATTACAACCCTGAAATTCATTTTCTTGTGGGGTTACTCAACACATCTGTAAACTAACTACAACAGGATCAGTGAAAGACTGCTCAACTAGGGCATTCAACCTGAGTACAGAAGATAACAATCTGTGCAAATAGAAAAAGAAGAAACAATAATGTTAAATAAATAAGCAATAAATGTTGAGAACATGAGATGAAGAGTCCTTGACAGTGAGCTCATAAGTTGTGGGAACATTTCAATGATGGGGAGAGGGAAGTTAACCCATTCGGTTAAGAGCCTGATCGCTGAGGGGTAGTAACTGTTCCTGACCATGGTGGTGTTAGCCTGAGGCTTCTGTACCTTCTTCCTGATGGCAGCAGCAAGACGAGAGCATGACCTGGGTAATGAGGGTCCCCGATGGTGGATGTGCTTTCCTGCGACAGCCTTTCATGTAGATTGAAGGGAGGGAGGGCTTTACCAGTGATGGACTGGGCTGTATCCACTACTTTTTGCGGGATTGTCTGTTCAGGGGCATTGGGGCTTCCATACCAGGCAGTAATGCAGCTACTCAATACACTCTACTCTACTCTCTGTCACGCCGATTCTCTCCAAACACTTCGGGAAGTAAAGGCGTTACCGTGCTGCCTTCATCGTTATGTGCTGGACCCAGGAGAGCTCCTCTGAAATAATGTACCTGTCCAACGACTTTTAAAAGGTGCAGTAGTTGTATATCTCCATGTTGCACGACAATATACTGCCGCTGCTGCAGAACAGCAGATTCCACAACATGTCTGTGATAATAAAACCTGATTCTGATATTGTACATGACAACCATTTCTCACAGTTTATTCCACACACCGTACTGTGCAAAGTCTCGGGCACCCAAGCTACATATGAGCCTAAAACTTCTGCACAGTACTGTATATACAGTTAAGGTGAAAAGGACTTTTGCACAGAACAGTAGTAATTCTATGTATTGCACTGTACCCCTGCCACAAAAAGACAGAGAGGGAATGGAGTTGGAAGCACCAGAGAGATTTCTGTAATGATCAAGAAACCACTTGTTTGGAATTAAATGAGCTTACCTGCTGTCTCAGGGCTGGGTGTGTCTGAACCTGCACCTGCACCAACCCCTGCTCCAGCAATCCTCCTCTGCCACCCGACCCTCATCCCCTCCTGTGGCAGTTCACTCGCCATTTCCAATCTCCTTTGCTCCCGCCAGATTTACAGACTCCCCCTCCGCTCCATGTTGACAAATACAGTACTGTGCTAAAGTCTTAGGCACCCTAACTGAAAACGTTTGGGGATGAATAAAAAGTTGTGTCTCGTTCCTCTGTGCCCTTTTCCAGCTCACCTTAACCCAGCTGTGGGGTCCAGCTGTTGATCTGAGAGAAGGAATGAATGCATGCCCCTGTCCATGCCCCTCATTTGCAAGTTCCTCCATTTGCCCCTCTCTGTGTTGGGCCTTGTTTTCAAGATGTGGCAAATAATTCTTGCCCTTTCCCCTGCACACACTGGTAATTTTTGAGTGCTGCAGGCTTCTTCCTGTACACCTACAGGAAGCTCAGATAAAACTGCTAGACCATAAGATACAGGAACAGAATTAGGCCATTTGGCCCATTGAGTCCATTTTCCTTCTCAGCCCCAATCTCTCCCCCTATCCCTTCATGCCTGAATTGATCAAGAATCTCGCTGACTTAAATATACCCAATGATTTGGCCTCCCCAGCTAATGCAGCATCTGCAGATTATACTGCGATCATTTACTCACAGTTCTATGACTCGTGGGTTGCTCGTGCATCAGCCGTGCAGCTTTCAGGCATCAGATGGTGCAGATCTTGACACAGTCCCAACATAAAGCATCAGTGCCTTCAGGATCAGAACCAGTCTGTGCCTCCAGCTGCAAATACAGTTATTGTCATCGTGGACTGATTAAGGATAGTCAGCATGCCTTTGTGTGTGGTAGGTCATGTCTCACCCATCTTATAGAATTTTTTGAGAAAGTTATCAGGAAAGTGGATGAAGACAAGGTAGTGGATGTTGTCTACATGGTCTTTAGTAAGGCATTTGACAAGGTCCCACATGGGAGGTTCAGTCGCTCGGCATTCAAGATGAGGTAGTAAATTGGATGAGACATTGGCTTTGTGGGAGAAGCCAGAGGGTGGTCGTAGATGGTTGCCTCCCTGACTGGAGGCCTGTGACTAGTGAAGTGCCACAGGGATTGGTGCTGGATCCGTTGTCTTTTGTCCTCGATATCAATGATCTGGATGATAATGTGGTTAATTGGATCAGCAAATGTGGGGATGACACCAAGATGGGGGGGGGGGGTGTAGTGGACAGTGAGGAAGACTATCAGAGCTTGCAGAGGGATTTGGACCAACTGGAGAAAGGGGTTGAAAAATGGCAGACAGAATTTAATGCAGACAAGTGCAAGATTATCCAGGGTCGGTCTTACACAGTGAACGGTAGGAGGACTATAGTAGGACAAAGGGGTCTGGGAATACAGGTCCATAATTCATTGGAAGTGACATTACAGATAGGTAGGGTTATAAAGAAAGCTTTTGGCACATGGGCCTTCATAAATCAAAGTATTGAGTGCAGAAGATGGGATGTTATGTTGAAGTTATATAAGACATTGGTGAAGCCTAATCTGGAGTATTGTGGGCACCTACACACAGGAAATATGTCATTAAGGTTGAAAGAATACAGAGAAAGCTTACAAGGATGGTGCTGGGTCTAGAGGACCTGAGTTATAAGGAAAGATTGAATAGGTAGGACTTTAATCCTCAGAAGATTGTGAGGAGATTTGATAGAGGTATATAAAGTTATGAAGGGTATAAGTAGGGTAAATGTAAGCAGGCTTTTCCCACTGAGGTTCAGTGGAACTACAACCAGAGGTCGTAGGTTAAGGGTGAAAGGTGCAGTTTAAGGGGAACATGAGGGGAGATTTCTTCACTCGAAGGGTCATGAGAGAGTGGAATGAGCTGTCAGCACAAGTGGTGCATGTGAACTCAATTTCAATAATTAAGGGAAGTTTGGGTAGGTACATGGAGGGCTATGGTCTTGGTGCAGGTCGGTGGGAGTAGGCAGAATGGACTAAATGGGCTGAAGGTCCTGTTTCTGTGCTGTACTTTTCTATGACTCCATGTTCTGTTTGGATCCTGGTGAATGGAGACTGCAAAAGTACCTGCTGCTTTCTTCATTTGTTCCAACAAGTTCCAGAAAGATAAATCACCCTCTTAATCAATTGAATTTAATAAACTTTGAGTCTATAAAAAAATGAAAATGTTGTCAACCGAATTGTGCAATTAATGCACACAATTGATATTCACTCAGTTACAATTTTGTAAATCTAAAATTGACATAATGGAGCTTGGAGTATTCAAATGCAGCATCTTTGTAGATCATTTTCTTCATGGAAAATTCCTTTTACAATAATTTTATCATTAATTGTTCCTTCTGCATTGACAAACATGAATCGAAGGGATTGGATTTTGTGTACTTGTAAAATGTGCGATGTTTCATGGAGAAAGGGTGATTCATAAACATGTCTCTGGAATTAACAATATTTGCAAAAGTTCATGAATCTGGAAGGGACGTTCATGGCATTTATTTCATGCTGGGCAGCATGGCTCAAAACGCTGGAAGGCCCAACTGTGTGTGTTGCTTGGGCTTACTCTGCACTCTATCTCAATAAATAAATAGATATTTGGTCAACATACAAATGCTGAAGGAACTCAGCGGGCCAGACAGCATCTATATAAAGGAGTACAGTAGGTGCTTCAGGCCGAGACCCTTCAGCAGAACTGGAGAAAAAACACACAAGGAGTCAGTGTTAGAAGGTGGGGGGAGGGGGGGGGAAGAACCACAAGGAGATAGATGAAACCTGGAGGGGGGGGGGTGAAGTAAAGAGCTGGGAAGTTGACTGGTGAGAGAGATACAGGTCCGGAGAAGGGGGAATCTAACAGGAGAGGACAGAAGGCCATGGAAGAATGAAAAGGGGGAGGAGCACCAGAGGGAGGCCATGAGTGGCCAGGGAGATATGTGAGAGAGGGAAAGGGAGATGGGCAATGATGAAGTGGGGGGGGGGGGGCATTACCAGAAGTTCAAGAAATCAATGTTCATGCCATCAGGTTGGAGGCTACCTGGACAATGTCTAAGGTGTAGCTCCTCCTACCTGAGTGTGGCCTCAGTGTGTCAGTAGAGGAGGCCATAGATTAACATATTGGAATGGGAATGGGGAGCGGAATTTCCAATTGTTTCAGCTTGTTCCTGCCCCGCTAAACTCATATCTGCATATCTCAACTCAATTTTATCCCCCCCCCCCCCCCCCACCACGGTTCGGTCCCTTCCCACCTACATCTGTGGCACTTCACACAGTCTTGATCTTTTCAATGATTTTAAGTTTCCTGGCCTCCATCATCATATTCTCACTACTAGAGATGTCCAGTCCCCATACAACTCCATTCCCCACCTCAAAACTTTCCATTTCTTTCTGGACACCAGACTTAACCAGTTCCCCTCCACCACCACTCTCCCCCACTTTTCCTACACTACATCGACGACTGCATTGGAGCTGCTTCCTGCACCCACGCCAAGCTCACTGACTTCATCAACTTTACCTCCAACTTCCACCCTGCTCTCAAATTTACCTGGTCCATTGGGAGACCACTCACTGAAGATCTACGCTCCACTCGCCAGAAAAAAGTAGGATCTCTCAATGGCCACCCATTTTAATTCCACTTCCAGTCCCCATTCTGACATGTCATTCTATGGCCTCCTCTTCTATCACAATGAGGCCACATTCAGGTTGGAGGAGCCACACCTTGTATTCCATCTGGGTAGCCTCCAACCTGATGGCATGAACATCGATTTCTCCAACTTCTGGTAACTACCCCCCCCCCCCCCACCTCACCATTCCCCATCCTTTTTTCCTTCTCTCACCTTATCTCCTTTCCTACTCATCACGTCCCTCCGGTGCTCCTCCTCCTGTTTCTTTATTCCATGGCCTTCTGTTTTCTTCTATCAGACTCTTCTTCAGCCTTGTATCTCTCTCACCAATCAATTTCTCGGCTCTTCACTTCACTCCCTCTTAGTTTCAGCTATCACTTTGTGTTTCTTCCTCCCCTCCCTTTTAACACTGACTCATCTTTTTTTTTATCCAGTTTCGATGAAGGGTTTCAGCCGGAAGTGTTGACTACACGCTTTTCCATAGATGCTGCCTGGCCTGCTGAGTTCCTCCAGCATTGTGTGTGTGTGTGTAGTTTGGATTTCCAGCATCTACGGATTTTCTCTTGTTTGTGAATAAATATTTGGCAACTGGATTATTTGCTACAGTCATTTTGCACTGCTCCTCCCTGTGTGGCCTCTGTTAGTTGGGTGGGTTTAAACACTGTTTGTCCATTATGTACTGTGTCGTTTGACATAGGCAATTATGGTCATTCTATGGCCACGATTGTTCTTCACAGATTTTCTTTAGAAGTGTTTTGCCATGGATTATCCCTTTTGTTCACTAGCCTGATGGTTGAGGGGTACTAACTGTTCTTGAACTTGGTAGAGCAAGTCCTGAGGCTCTTTTACCTCCTACCTGATTGCAGCATGGCCTGGGTGGAGAGAATTTTTGATAAAGGATGTTGCTTTCCTCTGGCACTGTTTCATGTAGATGTGCTCAATGGTTGGGAAGGTTTTACCTGTGATGTGCTGGGCCAAGTCCACTACCTTGACTAGGATTTTCCACTCAAAGGCATGGATTTACCCGCGCCCCAGGCTGTGATGTAGCCGGTCAGCATACTTTCCACTGCATGTCAAAGTTTTTGATGTCATGCCGAGTCTCCTCAGACTCCTGAGGAAGTAGAAGTGCTGTTGTGCTTTCTTTGCTGTTGGTGGTGGTGTTGTCTGTTGCTCTGGGGGGTGGGGTGGGGGGCATGGTACCATAGAAGATTGTGTAACGCTATTACAGCACCAGCAATCCGTGTCCAATTCCCTCTGCTGTACATTCTCCCTGTGACCGTGTGGATTTCCTCTGGGTTCTCCGCATTCATGCTGAAGCGCAGGCGAGTAGGTTAATTGGTCACATGGGTGTACTTGGGTGGGGCAGACTCTTTGGGCCGAAAGGGCCTGTCATCATGTTGTTTCAGACACCCTCTCCCAGTGACTAGCCCAGCAGCACAGGTCCACGGGTCACACCTCTTGATCCACGGCCGTCTGGAGGCTCGCTCGGCAGCCTCTGTGACAGTCCTGATGGCTCTTTCCTTTGCAGCCTCATAATGTCAAGGAGAGGGTAAGTTCTGCAGAGCAAGCAGCCAGCAGAACCTTGACCAGCCCTCCTCTATAGGCTCACATCTCGGCTTCTACCATTGTCTCTGGCACTGCTCGACCAGCCCCTGGTAACCAGCTTTCTTACACTCAAACGCCTCCTCAATCCAGTCTTCCCAATGCACCGTCAGTTCACCCATGACCCCCTGCTTCGAGGTTTCTGACAGAGCGGCCATGTCAGGCCTCAGGGGTGACGATGTGATGAAGTCTGGGAACTTCAATTGCTTGCCAGGCAGCAGTGTCCACTACAAAGTAGCTCGCCGATTCCGATCTGTTTCGTAGCTGACTGATTTTGTAAGACGTTATCGATCTAAAGCAGGGATTAAATAGATTAGTTTTATCTGTCAAATAGTCATTAAATTTGTCACATCATGTCTGCGTCAGAGTGAGATATCCTGTTGCATCGTGACAAATGCAGTCCGAGGATGTGCTGGGGACAGTTTGCAGCTGTCGTCATGCTCCGGTAGCATGTCCACAGCTTACTAACAATAAGTCTGAAACTGAGGCACATGGATGAGAGAAAAATGGAGGCCTATGTAGAAGGAAGGGATAGAATAGGTTAAAAAGTCGGCTCAAGATTGTGGGCTGAAGGGCCTGTATTGTGCCATCGTCTACGTTGTACTATCCTCCACAGTATCCAAGACATCTTCAAAGAGTGGTGCCTCAGAGAGGTGCTTTCCATCCTGAAGGACCCCCACCATTTACAACGTGCCCTCTTCTCATCGTTAACATCAGAAAGGAAGCACACGAGCCTGAAGGCACACACTCACCGATTCAGGACAGCTTCTTCCCCTCTGCCATCTGATGAATGCCATGGACAATGAATGCTTGAGCACCATTTCATTACTTTTTTATTCCTGTTTTTGCATTACTTAATTTAACTATTTAATATACATATGCTTACTGTAATCCATTTTTTGCCTATATTTATCATGCATTGCCACAAAGTTAACAAATGTCATGACAATTGCCTTGCAGTCAGCAGCAGGAATTGAACCTGGGCCATTATGCAAACTCTGCCAACCGCTGTTTATTGTTCCCATAAGTGACCTTTTCATTGTCTTTCATCACAGAATCCCTTTCCTGAAACGTTAATGGGGCTTTATCGGAGTGGGTTTTGATTTTGTGCCTCATCAGCCATCTGACAATGATGTCACTGATGTCTTGATCTCCAGCCTCCCCCCTCCCCCCTTGTTGTATGATAATTTTGCTGTTTCTTCCCCCTCCCATCGTGTCAAGCTCTCCGTTCCAGTTGCTGCTGTTGTTCCTCACCTCACTGAGAAGGGCTTTTATACAAACCAAGACCTTCTCATTTTTTACCTTGACGTTTTGGAAGTGCCTATTGAGGCATTTCAGTAAGAAATGTCTGTGTGGTTATAAATGGAAAAGCACTGGTGGATTGTATAATGGTCCTGCAATCCATCATAGCATGACTGTACATCACTGTGAAATACTTGTGGAGAACCCCCGTTAATAGCCATCACAGATACAGGCTGTATATCTAAGCATCATCAGCCTGACTGCTAAGTGCTTTCCAACTTACCCCTATCGATCCCAGGATTTTTGCTGTTCTCAGTACTTCTTTTAAACTGACGAAGAATTTCAGAAGCTGCAGATTTTGGTCTACGTACCCAGAGCACGCTTGTATCTAACGGTGGGGTGAATGCACAGAGATACAGATGTTTCACACGCTCCAGACTGGGTTTTGAATGCCCTGGCTGGAAGTTTTGCGGATTTGAGTTGATGTTTAAGTAATTGTCAACATTTCAAATAAGCGATACTTTCTGCTCGTTGCCGTTCCTCCCCTCCCTTCAATCCTTATTTGTATCCGTGAGGAGCAGCAGTCTCTTGTAACCCGAGAAAACAGTCCTGACCGTGACCAATTCAGCTCTGAGCTCCTCTCGAGACAAGAATGTGTAGGGATTCAACACAGGCCCCTATTGTTGAGCAGCATGAGGGGGGAGATGCTTTACCAGATAACCTTAAAGGAATTTCACATTAAAGTTGGCCCGTCATTCCTGAACATTGCATGTCTTTTCCGAAAACATTTAATCTTCAGTATCAAATCTTGAGATAAATACCAACTTGGCAAAGGAAATGTCCTTAAAGGTTCCTAGGTTCTGTGTGTGAATCTTCATGGGAGAAAATGAAAGAAGAATTGCTTCTTTTACAGATGTATATTGTAAATAAGTTATCAGCAGTTGCCTCCACATGGTACGGAGCAGAAAAGCAGCCAACTAACCTGCTTTGGAGAATTGGGTGCTTTAGAATCTCTGGGGCTCCCTTTATTGTGATAAAATGGTGAGCCAGCAGCTGTCAGGGGTTTTATTGTCGAAGCTGGTTTACCATCTGAGGATGGCGGCTCCCAGTGTTCCAAAGCTCGAGGTTTTCATCACAAAAATTATCATAAAAGCACAGGAATAGACAATTTAGCCCTTTAAACAGCCCTACCAGCGATCAGAATCAAAACGAGGTTTATTGTCAGTAATGCATCATCAAGTTTGTTGTTTTGTGGCAGCAGTACAGAGCAATACACTAGTACCATAAATTACAATAAAAAATACATAGAAAAAGGTGAAGTGATCAGGACAGTGCTGATCCTTTACCTCAATGCTAGTTTTAAGCAGCTCCCAATAAGACCATGAGATATCAGAGCAAATTAGGCCATTCAGCCCATTGAGCCTGCTCTGCCATTTCATCATGGCTGATCCATTTGCTCTCTCAGCCCCAGTCTTCTGCCTTCTCCCCATATTCTTTCATTCCCTGACTAATCAAGAATCTATCAACCTCTGCCTTAAATATACCCAATGACTTGGCCTCTACAGACGAGTATGACAATGAATACCACAGATTCACCACCCACTGGCTAAAGATTCTCCTCACCTTTGTTCTAAAAGGACACCCCTCTGTTCTGAGGTTGTGCCCTCTGGTCCTGGACTCTACCACCACAGGAAATAATGTCCCCTGTCTGCTTTAACATCCCAAAAGCTATCAATCTTTATTTCAAATGAATCCAGTGAGTGTCCCTACAGGCCTCCGCAGGGAAGAATTCCAATGGTTCTGCCTGACGAACTGACCCTCTGACCTGTATGAAGAATTGCTTTCCTCAGTCCTGAGTGGCCTACCTTCATTTGGAGAAAATGAGCCTTTTCCCTTCCCTGACCCAGCCTGCTCAGCCCTGTGAAGGTTTGATAGAGATCATCTCTCATTCTTTTCACCATAGGCCTAATCTACTCGACTTCTGCTCGAATGGCTAAACTGTTAGTCCAAGAATCAGTCCAATGAATCTACACTACACTCCCTCCAGGGCACTCTTATCACTTTCTTCAGCAAAGAGATCAAGCCTGCATACAATGCTTCCCGTGGTCCCTTTGAGGCTGCCGATAATTTGTTGTGACACCTGTACTGTAGTCCTCAATTTACTTGTCACACAAGGCCAGCAGTCCATTTGCCTTTCAAATTTCTTGTCAATCTGTATGTTAGGCTTCAGTGTAAAGTGCAATTCAGGAACAGCTTCTTCCCCTCTGTCAGTAAATTTCTGAATGGACATTGAATCCATGAACACGACATCACTACTTTTTTTCCTATTTTTTAAACTACTAATTTTAATTTAACTTCATAATATATCTATTACATGCTGTGATTTACAGTTTTTAATATTATGTATTGCATTCTACTGCTGCTGCATAACAACAAATTTCAAGCCGTATGCTGGTGATACTAAACCTGATTCTGATTCTGATACCTTTGAATATCAATGTAACTCAATCTCCAACTGTTCAAGAATGGCACTTGTTTTTTCCTCTTTTAAAGATGGATAAACAGGCTTGTCTCCACCTTTGTACTAGACCTGCCCTATCTGTGCCCTTGTCTCTGCCCTCTTGACCTTTGATCACCTGTTCAAAACCCCACCCGCTGATTGGAACAGATACTACTCTTGATCTTGGAGAAAAGGCCGAGAAGCAATGTGCATCAGCAGACTCCATTTCATTTGCCTGTTACGCTGCTGTCATTCAGAGCAATAATGAAGGCCCTCTATCCCTGTTTGTCCTCAGTCTCACACAGATGTAGGACTCTTCGTTAGTGTTTCCATAACATTTTTTATATCATTCAGGGTTGTTAGCCCTGAGCTGAATCCCCGAACCTGTAGGACCAGTGGACCACTCTTAGTCTGGTCACTACCCTTTGAACTGCTGGCATGGGTGACCCGACCCAGAGTCAAAGCACAAGGCCCTGACTCCAGCCAACATAGCCCTTTGGTTCATTGAGGCACACAAGCCTGCAAACCCTACAGCAAGTTTGTCAGCCTTTTGTCTAAGGTCAAGTGTAGGATCTGCACACTTGCATGCTCTGATATTTAATCCTCTCGGCAGAATCGTTGACATTGACTTTGCAGAGTTGTGATGTGCCAGCTGTCATGGCCTGTCAATCTGAGAGATCGTACCCTGGAAGCACAGGACACTGAAATGGGTCCATAGGTTTCCCCGTCCATTCTGATTGTGCTGGTCGCTTACTGTAATCCCATATTGAGCCCATATCCCTA
Source organism: Hypanus sabinus (assembly GCF_030144855.1). Taxonomy (NCBI): domain Eukaryota; kingdom Metazoa; phylum Chordata; class Chondrichthyes; order Myliobatiformes; family Dasyatidae; genus Hypanus; species Hypanus sabinus. Next base: position 4,926,587 of record NC_082730.1, read on the forward strand.
TGCACATCTCCAATCCAAGTACCTGATCAAACACTTTCAAACATTATAATACATATATTCATGGAGTTATCCAGCAATGGCTTGACAAAACTGAGTGGTTTAACTATCTGAGGAAGTCCCATTTGACCAATATCCTTCTAAACCTGGGATTCCCAAACTAGGGTCCACAAACTCCTTGTTTAATAGTACTGGTCCATGGCTTAAAAAATGTTGGGAACCCCTAGCCTGACACTTTCCTATCCCTGTACCTGTCTAACTGCCTTTTAACTGTTGCACTTGTATCTGTAGCTACCACATCGGTCAGTGGGTTTAGTGTAAGCAGCAGTCACAGTCAGAGTGGATGAGGGAGTCGAAGGCCCCATTTCTGTGTCCTTCACTTCTATAACAATAAATCCCAGAGTATGATTTCTCAGACTAGCTCAAATAGTCATTGCAAGCTCAATTTCAATGCTTAAGAGAAGTTTGGATCGATACATGGCCAGTAGGGAAATGGAGGGCTTTGATCCTAGTGCAGGTCATTGGGAGTAGGCAGTTTGAATAGTTTTCGGCATGGACTAGATGGGCCAAAGGTCCTGTTTCTGTGTTGCATTTCTTTATGAATCTGTGACTTCTTCATTTTATTACCCTTCTTCCTCTGGGTGTAAAACTTTCCCTTCAGATCCCCTTTCAAATTCTTCCCCCCCCCCCCCCCCATGTTTTCAAAAGACAGATGCTTCCACTGTTGACAAACTGGAGTGAGAACTGGTGCCATTCAGCCCTCTAATTCTAGCCTATCCCCATTCCACAGTTGTTGGACCATTCATCATTTTCAACTCATTTTGCTGTTAGATCTTCAAAGATTTGCAAGAAACTGGAGTAAATTACTGAAGACCAGTTGGTGTCTGTAGAGACCGGGGCTGGTGGTGTTGGCAGTGTTGGATACTGCACTTCATTGGACTTCTGTTGAGAGCGTTGTACTCAGTCAGTTAAATAATGAGCAGTCCTTACCATTAGCCAGCCAGTGGTGTGTGGCAACCAGACTGGACTTTGAGGCGAGTTGACCCAGGTTCAAATCTGGCTGCTCCTTGCACGCTTTCTGTCTGTGCTGTGTTGAGTGCCGCATTCACAACTCGGCCTCATAAAAGATAGTCAAATGCTAAAGAAACAGTAAGGTTGCTGTCTAATGCTCCATAATGCATGGAAAGGGACAAGTCCTTCCAATAGTTGGTTATTCAGTGATGCGATTGAAGTTTACCTGACATTTGGGGTGGTGTGATTGGATAAGGAGGGACATTAAGGATCTCAGCCTGTTTTATAATTTCCATAGATGCTGCCGGACCTGCTGAGTTCCTCCAGCAATTTGTGTGTGTTTCTTTATTAATTCTGCTGGCTGGGACATCTTGGCAATTTCTAAAGTTAGAGCCAAGTTTTCAGCAATGAAATCTCTTCCCACAAAATGAGTGGGAGAAATTTGGAATTCCTCGCCACAAGTTTCAGGAATGAAAGGTTAGTTAGTAACATTTGGGAGCAGAGAACTGATGGGCTTTTCATCAGGGATAGTGGAAAAGTGGGAGTGTAGAGGTCAATTGAAGGTTGCATGTTCCCATTGAACATTGAGACAGACCTGAAAGTTGGTAGAACCACTTCTTCCTCCCTTGTTATTGTCAGCAGACTCTTCTCAGCAAATTTTGAAAAGTATGTCAAGATAATGTCTCTGACAAAGTTTGAAGCTTCCTGATAATTCAGCAAATGGTTAGTACATCTGTTAGGTAATCTGCACCAACCCTACTGTTATGACCACGTGCTGGGGGATTGTCTCACATATCCTCGACACTTCAGTCCAGAATCTTTGAAAGCTCTGTAGATTGAAAATGCTGTTCAACTCAACATAAAAGGTTTAGTTTCCTGTGGTCACTGGAGTAGAATTCCAGCCCAGCGTCCCATTTTCATCTGGAGCGGAACTTGAGGCCCCACCTCCCATTATCCTCACTGAACAGAAGATATTTTTCTGCTGACATTCTTTATTTTGTCATTAAATTTTGGAATGTGCATGGGAACTTCGTCCCCAGTCAGCAGATTGTATTGTCAACTTTGCTAACTTCAAACTCTTGTGACTGGTTTTTATTGAAATATCGGCGTCTGTACTGAAACCCCAGACGGCTGTGTGCTGGAATTGGATGGTTAGGCTCATGAAGTTGTACAGCACAGAGGGTAGACACGAGGAAGTCCCTGCCCCAGCATGTTGACCCATCCTTGAGACCCATGGCCAAGTCAACGTGCTGTTTCCACTTTCTCCTTCTTCTACAAATCTCTGATGAGGTGTTTATCCTGGGATGGCAGTGCTGCCATCTCCCATCCTGAGGGCTTGATGTTCTATCCCAGAGGTAACACAAACTGTGTGCCTCGCTTTGCACACAGTGAAGCTCGACGTAATTCATCTTTGCTCTGCTTGCCACGGAATCTCCGGGTTAACAGCATGACCCTTCGACAGGACGAGCACTGGGTAATGGATTTTTTTTATTTCCTCAGTTGTGTGAGAGCACAGTGTGATTACTTTCCCACTGAGATCTTAATAAGTACGACAAAGGTCTATGAGAGAAACAGGCCATTTGGTCCAATTAATCCATGTTGCTGTCCCCTCCATCTCAGCACATCCTCGAATTCCCTTCTTCCTTGTCAATTCCTCCAGCTCCTCGGAATCTGTCAATGCTTCCCCATTCACCTCCTCCCACACAATGTGTCAGCTTCTCGTTCAGGGTGAAGAAGGGCCTGTTGGAGAGTTTAGCTGGTCTCAGTAACAGGAGAAAGCAGCTGCAGGAGGGGTGTGATGGGGTGTAGGTGTGGTAGCTGGTGGCTGTAGGAGGGGTGTGATGGGGTGTAGGTGTGGCTGGCAGTTGTAGGAGGGGTGTCATGGGGTGTAGGTGTGGTAGCTGGCAGTTGTAGGAGGGGTGTGATGGGGTGTAGGTGTGGTAGCTAATGACTGTAGTAGGGGTGTGATGGGGTGTAGGTGTGGTGGCTGATGACTGTAGTAGGGGTGTGATGGGGTGTAGGTGTGGTAGCTGACGGCTGTAGGAGGGGTGTGATGGGGTGTAGGTGTGGTAGCTAATGACTGTAGTAGGGGTGTGATGGGGTGTAGGTGTGGTAGCTGGCAGTTGTAGGAGGGGTGTGATGGGGTGTAGGTGTGGTAGCTGATGGCTGTAGGAGGGGTGTGATGGGGTGTAGGTGTGGTAGCTGATGACTGTAGTAGGGGTGTGATGGGGTGTAGGTGTGGTAGCTGACGGCTGTAGGAGGGGTGTGATGGGGTGTAGGTGTGGTAGCTGACGGTTGTAGGAGGGGTGTGATGGGGTGTAGGTGTGGCTGGCGGTTGTAGGAGGGGTGTGATGGGGTGTAGGTGTGGTAGCTGGCAGTTGTAGGAGGGGTTTGATGGGATGTAGGTGTGGTAGCTGACGGCTGTAGTAGGGGTGTGATGGGGTGTAGATGTGGCTGGCGGCTGTAGTAGGGGTGTGATGGGGTGTAGATGTGGCTGGCGGCTGTAGTAGGGGTGTGATGGGGTGTAGGTGTGGTAGCTGACGGCTGTAGTAGGGGTGTGATGGGGTGTAGGTGTGGCTGGCGGTTGTAGGAGGGGTGTGATGGGGTGTAGGTGTGGTAGCTGGCGGTTGTAGGAGGGGTGTGATGGGATGTAGGTGTGGCTGGCGGTTGTAGGAGGGGTGTGATGGGGTGTAGGTGTGGCTGGCGGTTGTAGGAGGGGTGTGATGGGGTGTAGGTGTGGCTGGCGGTTGTAGGAGGGGTGTGATGGGGTGTAGGTGTGGTAGCTGACGGTTGTAGGAGGGGTGTGATGGGGTGTAGGTGTGGCTGGCGGTTGTAGGAGGGGTGTGATGGGGTGTAGGTGTGGCTGGTGGCTGTAGTAGGGGTGTGATGGGGTGTAGATGTGGTGGCGGTTGTAGGAGGGGTGTGATGGGGTGTAGGTGTGGCTGGTGGCTGTAGTAGGGGTGTGATGGGGTGTAGATGTGGCTGGCGGTTGTAGGAGGGGTGTGATGGGGTGTAGGTGTGGTAGCTGACGGTTGTAGGAGGGGTGTGATGGGGTGTAGGTGTGGCTGGCGGTTGTAGGAGGGGTGTGATGGGGTGTAGGTGTGGCTGGTGGCTGTAGTAGGGGTGTGATGGGGTGTAGATGTGGTGGCGGTTGTAGGAGGGGTGTGATGGGGTGTAGGTGTGGCTGGTGGCTGTAGTAGGGGTGTGATGGGGTGTAGATGTGGCTGGCGGTTGTAGGAGGGGTGTGATGGGGTGTAGGTGTGGCTGACGGTTGTAGGAGGGGTGTGATGGGGTGTAGATGTGGCTGGCGGTTGTAGGAGGGGTGTGATGGGGTGTAGGTGTGGTAGCTGACGGTTGTAGGAGGGGTGTGATGGGGTGTAGGTGTGGCTGGCGGTTGTAGGAGGGGTGTGATGGGGTGTAGGTGTGGTAGCTGACGGTTGTAGGAGGGGTGTGATGGGGTGTAGGTGTGGCTGGCGGTTGTAGGAGGGGTGTGATGGGGTGTAGGTGTGGCTGGTGGCTGTAGTAGGGGTGTGATGGGGTGTAGATGTGGTGGCGGTTGTAGGAGGGGTGTGATGGGGTGTAGGTGTGGCTGGTGGCTGTAGTAGGGGTGTGATGGGGTGTAGATGTGGCTGGCGGTTGTAGGAGGGGTGTGATGGGGTGTAGGTGTGGTAGCTGACGGTTGTAGGAGGGGTGTGATGGGGTGTAGGTGTGGCTGGCGGTTGTAGGAGGGGTGTGATGGGGTGTAGGTGTGGTAGCTGACGGTTGTAGGAGGGGTGTGATGGGGTGTAGGTGTGGCTGGCGGTTGTAGGAGGGGTGTGATGGGGTGTAGGTGTGGCTGGTGGCTGTAGTAGGGGTGTGATGGGGTGTAGATGTGGTGGCGGTTGTAGGAGGGGTGTGATGGGGTGTAGGTGTGGCTGGTGGCTGTAGTAGGGGTGTGATGGGGTGTAGATGTGGCTGGCGGTTGTAGGAGGGGTGTGATGGGGTGTAGGTGTGGCTGACGGTTGTAGGAGGGGTGTGATGGGGTGTAGATGTGGCTGGCGGTTGTAGGAGGGGTGTGATGGGGTGTAGGTGTGGTAGCTGGCGGTTGTAGGAGGGGTGTGATGGGGTGTAGGTGTGGTAGCTGGCGGTTGTAGGAGGGGTGTGATGGGGTGTAGATGTGGCTGGCGGTTGTAGGAGGGGTGTGATGGGGTGTAGGTGTGGTAGCTGACGGCTGTAGGAGGGGTGTGATGGGGTGTAGGTGTGGTAGCTGGCGGTTGTAGGAGGGGTGTGATGGGATGTAGGTGTGGTAGCTGGCGGTTGTAGGAGGGGTGTGATGGGGTGTAGGTGTGGTAGCTGACGGCTGTAGGAGGGGTGTGATGGGGTGTAGATGTGGTAGCTGACGGCTGTAGTAGGGGTGTGATGGGGTGTAGATGTGGCTGGCGGTTGTAGGAGGGGTGTAATGGGGTGTAGGTGTGGTAGCTGGCGGTTGTAGGAGGGGTATGATGGGGTGTAGATGTGGCTAACAGCTGAAGCTCTTTGTAGTGGGGTGTAGGAGGATTATGGTGGGGTGTAGTAGGTATTTGACTGTCATAGGTCTGTGATGGGATGTACTGGGTGTCTGTGATGGAGTGTGGTCAGTATCTGACAGTTGTGGATCAGTGTAACAGGGTGTAGGTGTGCGGCAGTGTGGGTGCGGTGTCCAACAGCAGCTCTGCACTATCTTCTTCACTGCTGAGGAAAGTTAATTTTAGAGCAAACCTTATTTGAACTAGTATAAAAATCCAACATGAACACACAGCCAGTGATTGAAACCAACAGAGCAGTGGTGTTGGCTTTACCTGATGGGGAAGGGGTCTGTAGTCATTACAGTGAATTTCCTCTCGAGTGATGGAACTGGACACTTACTACATTTGGATATTTGGGATTTTGTCATTATTGGGAAGGCCGTTCTCCCTAGTTGCCCTTGAGAAGGGATCTGTAGTCAAGGACTATTGTAGTCCTTTAGATGTAGAGGTTGCCATGGTGCTGTTGGGGAGGAAATTCCAGGGTTTAGACCCAGCGATGGTGAACTTATGCTGAACGTTTCCAAGTGGAAGTGTGTGTCTTGGAAAGGATCCCACAGCCTTGTTCAGAATCAGAATCTGAACCAGGTTTATTATCACTGACATATGTCATGAAATGTGTTATTTTGTGGCTGCAGTGCAGTGTGAGGTTTGAAAAAATTACAAAAAGAGAAGTGTTAAAAAGAGTGCAAGTAGTGAGGTAGTGTTCAAGGGCAGAATTTCAGAAGGTAACAAGAAGGCGTACAGGAGTGAGATAGATTGGCTAGTTGAGTGGTATCACAGCAACAACCTTGCAATCAATGTCAGTAAGACTAAAGAACTGATGGTGGGCCTGAAAGGATAGTACCAGTCCTCATCAAGGGATTGGCAGTGGAAAGGGTGAGCAATTCCAAGATCCTGGGTGTCAATATCTCTGAGGATCCATCCTGGGCCCAAGATATCGATGCAGTTACAAAGAAGGCAGGACAGTGTCTATATTTTATTAGGATTTTCACGAGATTTGGTATGTCACCAAAAACCCTCGCAAATTGCTACAGATGTAACATGGAGAGCATTCTGACTGGGTGTATAACTGTCTCATAGAGGGAGGGGGTAGAATGCACAGGATCAAAATAAGCTGCAGGAAGTTGTAAACTGAGTCAGCTCCATCACATGCACTAGTCTCCCTAGCATCCAGGACATCTTCAAGGAGGGATACCTTAAAAAGGCATCATCTATCATTACGGACCCCCAGCATCCAGGACATACTCTCCTCTCATTGCTACCATCGGAGAGGAGATACAGGAGCCTGAAGGCACACACTCAACAGTTCATGCAACCCTCTGACATCAGCTTTCTGAATGGACATTGAACCCATGAACACTACCTCACTACTTTTTTTTCTCTTTATGCACTATTTATGTAACTTTAAGTATAAATATACTTCACACTGTAATTTGCAGTTTTTAATTTTATTTCGGATTACAATATACTGCTGCTGCATAACAACAAATTTAATTACATATGTTAGTGCTGTTGAACTTAATTCTGATTCTGGGTCAATGAACCATTCAGAAATCTGGCAGTAGGGAAGAAGCTGTTTTTAAAACATTGAGTGTAAGTCTTCAGGCTCCTGTGCCGCCTCCTCGATGGTAGTAATGAGAAGAGGGCATGTTCTGGGTGGTGAGGATCCTTTACTCTTATTCTTGTTCTGATCAGATATCAATTGAGTTGAACTGGGGTTCTGAGAGTTCATGTTTCATGTTGCAACTCTATAAACTCTGGTGAGACCGCACTTTGAGTATTGTGTTCAATTCTGGTCACCTCATTATAGGAAGGATGTGGAAGCTATGGAGAGGGTGCAGAGGAGATTTACCAGGATGTTGCCTGGTTTGGAAAACAAGCCTTATGAGGCAAGATTAGCAGAGCTGGGACTTTTCTCTTTGGAGCGTAGAAGGACAAGAGGGGACTTGATAGAGGTCTACAAGATTATAAGAGGCATAGACAGGGTGGATAACCAGTACTTGTTTCCCAGGGCACGAATAGCAAACACCAGGGGGCATATGTACATAGTTAAGGGAGACATCAGGGGTAGGTTTTTTTGCACAGAGGGTTATGGGTGCCCGGAGTGACTTGCCAGGGATAGTGGTGGATGCTAAAACATTAGGGGTATTTAAGAGCCTCTTGGACAAGCACATGGATTAAAGAAAAATAGAAGGTTACAGGGTAGTGTGGGTTTAATGCTTTTTACAAGAAATATATGGGTGAGCACATGGAGGGCTGAAGGGCCTGTACTGTGCTGTAGTATTCTAGTGTTCTAATGAGGAGGGTCAGCCATGATCTGGGTGACTGGTGCTGCCTCCTGAGTCTATTACGTATGTGCATCTAGGTGGGATTCCATTACCTAGCAACTGTAATATCACTCTTCAAACTAGTCTGGCAGTCAACTTCATTTGTGAGTAGATCAGGAAATAAACCCATGCTCTTTATCTTTAAAGAGCACTGTGCTCTGAGATTGGCGGACCAAACCAGTCTCACGCGGCTTAAACGTGCTGCTCCCTTAGAGCTTTGGGTCACCAGTCCTCGAGCAGTGCCACGGTATGTCTCTCCATGTTAGATAAAATGATACTGGCCATCAGTCTGTGCCTTTGCTGCTGTGTATACGCAGAAATGTACAATCCTGCAGTATAACCTTCCCTGCCCACTGTGTGTATGCAGAAACATACATTCCCACAGTATAACCTTCCCTGCCCACTGTGTATACGCAGAAATGTACATTCCCACAGTGTAATCTTCCCTGCCCACTGTGTGTACTCAGGAATGTACACTCCTGCAGTGTAATCTTCCCTGCCCACTGTGTATACGCAGAAAAGTACATTCCCGCAGTGTAATCTTCCCTGCCCACTGTGTATACGCAGAAATGTACATTCCCGCAGTGTAATCTTCTCTGCCCACTGTGTATACGCAGAAATGTACATTCCTACAGTGTAATCTTCCCTGCCCACTGTGTATACGCAGGAATCCTTGGAACTGTCTCTGTCAGTGGGCTGTGGGTAGTCATTTGCTGAGGATATTCTCGGTTAAAGCGGAAAGAGCTTCCTATATTGAAGGAATGGCAGGAAGCCCAGATCAGGCAGAGTCCATGCTCAGATTGGCCAGCATCATAATTGTCTCATGGAGTCGGTTCTAGGGGCCAAGAGGACAATTTGGCCCTGGAGTCTACTCTGCAGTTCTGATCTTGGCCTCCCTTTCCTGTCTGTTGCCACAACTCTTATTCCCCAGTATCTCATTAACCATCTCATTTGGCTTTGGATGTTTGATCATTCAGTGTCTGCTGCTCCCTGGGCAGGGACCTGCAAAGAAAGCTCCAACAGCCAACATAGATCCAGAAATTATTTGACTTCCTGCCCCTAGATAACGATCCCTGAGTTGCCCAGCGTTTTACCCCTAGATAACGATCCCTGAGTTGCCCAGTGTTTTACCCCTAGATAATGATCCCTGAGTTGCCCAGCGTTTTACCCCGAGATAATGATCCCTGAGTTGCCCGGTGTTTTACCCCTAGATAATGATCCCTGAGTTGCCCAGCGTTTTACCCCTAGATAATGATCCCTGAGTTGCCCAGCGTTTTACCCCTAGATAATGATCCCTGAGTTGCCCAGCGTTTTACCCCGAGATAATGATCCCTGAGTTGCCCAGTGTTTTACCCCTAGATAATGATCCCTGAGTTGCCCAGCGTTTTACCCCTAGATAACGATCCCTGAGTTGCCCAGTGTTTTACCCCGAGATAATGATCCCTGAGTTGCCCAGCATTTTACCCCTAGATAACGATCCCTGAGTTGCCCAGTGTTTTACCCCTAGATAACGATCCCTGAGTTGCCCAGTGTTTTACCCCTAGATAACGATCCCTGAGTTGCCCAGCGTTTTACCCCGAGATAATGATCCCTGAGTTGCCCAGCATTTTACCCCTAGATAATGATCCCTGAGTTGCCCAGCGTTTTACCCCGAGATAATGATCCCTGAGTTGCCCAGCATTTTACCCCTAGATAACGGTCCCTGAGTTGCCCAGCGTTTTACCCCGAGATAACGATCCCTGAGTTGCCCAGTGTTTTACCCCTAGATAACGGTCCCTGAGTTGCCCAGTGTTTTACCCCTAGATAACGGTCCCTGAGTTGCCCAGTGTTTTACCCCTAGATAACGGTCCCTGAGTTGCCCAGCGTTTTACCCCGAGATAACGATCCCTGAGTTGCCCAGTGTTTTACCCCTAGATAACGGTCCCTGAGTTGCCCAGTGTTTTACCCCTAGATAACGGTCCCTGAGTTGCCCAGTGTTTTACCCCTAGATAACGGTCCCTGAGTTGCCCAGTGTTTTACCCCTTACCCACCGGCCTCCTGGTGGCGCTTACCCTACCAAGGTGATGACTAGTACACATTTCCTCAAATGAAAACTGATAGCTGGGAGTTCTGGTTTAGTTTATGTTCCGTCACAGACTCTGCTCCCTTGCCCGGATTCCTGCTCCCTACCTGTTTCCCCAGGTTGGTTTTGCTTGCTTCACCTGAAGAAATATTAACCATTGATATTTTAATCATCTGGTCAGCTATTTCTCATACTTGTTCATATCGCCTAGTTGTACTTCTCGCCAGCATTCCTTTTCCATCTCAAGGGGGCCTATGAGGATGCAGTTGTGGCAGCTTTAACTTTAAAAGGCTGAACTGTAAGTCTTCAGTTCCAACCTTCCTCCTGTATTTGGCATCAACAAGGTGTTAACAGGGAAAACCAGTGACTGGGCCAAGTCAGAGTAATCTTTGAAATGTTCCAGTGTATTGAAATGATTGCACTGTCTGCTTTTCAAGTCATAAAGACATAGAGAAGTACAGCAAGGAAACAGGCCTTTCAGCCCATCTGTCCATGCCAAAACAATTTAAACTGCACACGCTCATCGACCTGCACAGGGACCGAAGCCCTCCATGCCCCTACTGTCCATGTACTTACCCAAACTTCTCTTAATGTTGAAATTGAGCTCATGTGCACCACTTGTGCAGGCAGCTCGTTCCACATTCTCACCATCCTCTGAGTGAAGAAGTTTCCCTTTCTGTTCCCCTTAAACATCTCACCTGTCAATCTTAAGCCATGACCTCTAGCTGTAGTCCCACCCAACCTCAGTGGAAAAAGGCTGCATGCATTTACCCTATCTATGCCCCTCATAAATTTGTATACCTCTATGAAATCTCCTCTCAATATTCTATGTTCCAAGGAATAAAGCTCTTATAAGTCAGGTCCTCCAGACCTGGCAACATCCTTGTAAATCTTCCCTATATTCTTTCAACCTCATTTACATCTTTCCTCCGAGTAGGTGATCAAAACAACACACAATACTCAAATTAGACCTCACTAATGTCTCATACAACTTCAACATAACATTCCATCTCCCGAACTCCATACATTGATTTATGAAGGCCAATGTGCCTTTATTTAGGATTATACCCTTTCTAATAAGGTGAGGAAAAAGTCAGTAATTTTAATGGAGGTATCTTTAGCAAGGCAGGAGTGGAGGTATGCCTCTACCCAAGGAGGTGTAAGGAGTTTCTTCCCCCGCCAGCCTGCAGATCACCCTGGACAAGGCGTAGTACCTCCTTACACCTGATTGGGGTCACCTGAAGCCATGGGAGCAGGTGGTGGATGGTGCAGATCACAAGTCCTGGTTATACGACCACTGACGCCAGGCAGACAATCTCTGAAGAGTATTGATAATGGTGTTGTAAAGACACTGCCCAGGAGAAGGCAATGGCAAACCACTTCTGTAGAAAGATGTGCCAAGGAAAATCAAGGCCCGTGTCACACGACGCGACACATAATGATGATGATGTCCATTAGCAAAGTTATATCTGCCATGACAAGGTGGAGCAAAGCCTATAGGAAAGAATAGATTAAACTTACAAATTTACCAGTGGCAGTTGTAATTGTAACAGTCTATTCTGCCTGCCCCTGTTAACAGTGCTCCCCTGACAGTAGGGATAATCTGCGTGGATGGTATGCAAAACAATTTTCTCTGTAATCTTGGTACATGCAGCAATAATGTACCAATTCCAATCTCAAACACCACAGATATCAGTGAAGGTTATGCACATTGAACTTATTTGGATGGAACAATCATCATCCTTGCGTGCCGTGTCGTATGATGTAGGTGATCATGGTCTCATGACCAAGATTGTTCTTGGCAAATTGCCAAAAGAACATCGGCAGGTATCCTGACCTCTGCAAGGGACTGGCAGCTGTGGGTGGACCTCGGAAGGCAGCTGAGGTTCCCCGACCATATCGCAGCCACCACCCTGCGACCAGACATTGTACTTGTGTCTGAGTCTATGAAGCAGGTGGTGATGCTGGAGCTGACAGTCCCATGGGAGGATCGCTTAGAAGAGGCCTTTGAAAGGAAGCTATCGAAGTAGGCAGGACTGGTCAGCAACTGCCAGCAGGCTGGATGGAGAGCGAGGTGTCTCCCAGTGGAAGTTGGTTGTAGGGGATTCGCAGCCCGTTCCTTAGCCAGAGCCTACACGAATTTGGGCATCGAGGGAGAGAGGAAAAGGAGAGCCATCCACAGTACCACTGATTCTGCAGAGAGGGCCTCAAGGTGGCTGTGGCTCAAGAGAGGGGAGCCATGGAGTCATGTGTAGCAAGCCACCTGGACACAAGCTGGGATCTGATCAGTCCCGGCTGGGTCACCTGGAGAAGGGTGTATGATGTTGAAAGACCCGAAACACCCGATGATTCCAGGAACATCACTGATGATGTGTCCAGAAGCATCAGAGGATGTATGCACACAGCTGTTGCCTTCCTTTGGACAGTCTCTTTACAAGGCAGGTGACCCCAGTCATTATCAATATTCTTTAGAGATTGTCTGCTTGCCTGGACTTGTGATAAGTACCAGCTGCTCATAGGTCCAGCTATCACCTGCTCCCTTGGCTTCACGTGACCCTGATCGGGGGCTAAGCAGGTGCTACACTTTTCCAAGGGTGACCTGCAGGCTAGCAGAGGGAAGGAGCACCTTACACCTCCATTGATAGAGACCTATCTCCACCCTGCCACCATCAGGATTACCCCTTTGTAATTAGGTATCAGTAATTTTAATATCTTTAGCAAAGATATATCTGCCAATAACAAGGTGGAAGAAAGCCTGTATCAAAGAAAAGACCAATTTACAAGTTTACCAATGGTAATTTTAATACTATATTTTTCGCTCTCTTCTGGCATTTCCCTTGCACTACCCCGACGGTAGGAATGTTCTGTATGGATGGTATGCAAAACAAAAGTTTTTCTTCATATCTTGGTATGTGTAACAATAATAAACCATTTCCAATCACAAATACCACAGATATCAATGAAGGTTATCCACATTGAAACAGCATGCTTTTGAAAATTGAACAATGAAGGTTCAACTTTTCACCCGCCAGCTTGCACTCCTCGCCCTTCCCCCGCCATGCTGGGGTTCTGCCCCTTCCTGTCTACTTGTGATGACGGGTCTCAACCCAAAAGGTCAACTGTTCCATCCCTCTGTACATACTACCTGCCTTGCTGAGTTCCTCCAACATTTTGTCTGTATCTGATGCTGAAGATTTACAACACAAGACTATATTTAGATTTAGGCCATTTGGCCCATCGATTCTGCTCTGCCATTTCACCATGACTGATCCAATTTTCCTCTCAGCCCCAATCTCCTGCCTTCTCCCTGTATCACTTCGTACCCTGACTAATCAAGAACCTACCATCCAAACATCTGCAGAATCTCTTGTGTTCACCAAACTACACATTAGGAACGCAGAAAATGGTCTTGAAAACTAAAGAGGGCTGCAGAGACCTATGGAATTTGTTTGATTCAGATTCAGTAGTGGAATAGTTTGTGATCGTATACACTAGGGTGCAATGAAACTCCTTGCTTGTATGAAGCTCAGAGAGTAAACAATGCATATATTGATAATAAATATAAGCAGCGCAAAACAAGGGAATGGTGTATTGTACAGTTGTATAAACTGAAACAGTAGAAGGAGAAATGCTAACGTGACCACAAAGGAACTGGTAGAATTAACCATTTGAGAGGGTGTAAGCATCAACGGGAAGGATATGAGGTTAAACATAATGTTTGTACTTTGGCCTTCAAATCAATGCATTGAATACAGGAGGTGAGATGTTATGTTGAAGTTTTGTAAGACATTGGTGAAGCCTAACTTGGAGTATTGTGTGCAGTTTTGGTCACCTACCAACTGGAAAGATATAATGAAGGTTAAAAGAGTAAAGAGAAAATTTACAAGGATTTAGCTGGGTCTGCAGGACCTGAGTTATAAGGAAATATTGAGTAGCTTAGGAACAGTTTCTGTCTCACAACCAACAGGCTCTTAAATAAAAGGGGATAACTGCACTCTCTTACCCATCCATTGAGATTAATCCACAATTAATGATCTCACTTTAAGGACTCTTTATCTCACTATCGCATGTTCTTGTTGCTTATTGCTATTTTTTTAAATTTGCGTCTGTACAGTTTGTTCTGTTCTGCACTCTGGTTGATCTTTCATTGATCTTGTTATAGTTTTTATTCTATAGATTTGCTGAGAATGCCTGCAAGAAAGTGAATCTCACGGTTGTATATGGTGACATATATGTACTTTAATAATAAAATATACTGTGAACTTTGAACTCTATTCCTTGGAACATAAAAGATAAAGTGAGATTCAATAGAGGTATACAAAATTTTAAGGGGCATAGATAGGGTAAATACAAGCAGACATTTTCCACTGAGTTTGGGTACGACTACTGGAAGTCATGGGGTAAGAGTGAAAGGTGAAACATGAGGGGGGAACTGACACAAAGGCAGATGAGAGTGCGGAATGAGCTGCCAGCTCAAGTGGTGCATGCGATTTCAATTTCAATGTCTAAGTGAAGTTTGGATAGGTAGGGGTATGGAGGGCTATAGTCTGGGTGCAGGTAGATGGGAGTAGGCAGTTCAAATGGTTCAGCATGGAATAGATGGGCAGAAGGGCCTTTTTCTGTGCTGTACCTTTCTATGGCTACGACGATGACAAGGAATGACTGCAGGAGATGTTGACAAGATTGGGTCAGGACATGCTGACAGACGGTTGATTGAACTGGCAGAGCTCACCTGGCCTCTGTTTTATTTCGGAGTTGGTTCTCTGTGGTTGTAACTGTGTAGTCTCTTAGCACCAATGGCCACTGAGGTCACTGCAGGTCTCGCTTGTTAATGCTCAATCTGGGTATTTAAATATTTATGTGACCTGAGATTGTTTTCTTCCCATCATGAATTTCACACCACAATGTTGTTTCAGTTCTACCCTTTAGGGCCCAGGGGAAGTCGTTCATTAGTTCACTGTCTATTGTGGCAACACAAAGGAAACTTTCCCGTGGTGGTATAAACCTGAATTGTAGACGTGTAGATCACAGTAAAATAATCTCATACAAAGTTATTATCAAACGTTAAGTGAACAAAATTTACTCCAGTTAAATAACAAAATGATTTTTGAATTTAGTGGGAGAATCCCTGCAGTTTGGAAGTGTTTATATTTCATTCATTTCATCAGTGTTTACAGTACTGTGCAAAAATATAGGGAGCTTATGAATTTTGCACACTGCTGTACTTATCAATGTGGAGAGAAAAGTGAGTTTGTTAATCTGGTGGGAGCAAAGGATGTTGGAAATGGGACAGGTGGCAGAGAAGGAGTGCCAGGGGTGGAAGTTGGTACAGGTGCAGACACTCCCAACCCTGTGGCACTGGGCAAGGTCATTTGATTCCAAACAATTGATTTATTGATCATTACAGAATATCCCTCTGGTCTTTCCCATTTGATCCCTCTCCCTTCCCCTTTTCCCAACCTTGATTCCCCTCTCCCTGCCCACTTTCCACTCTTGGTCCACAGTAGGGACTCGTATCAGAATCAGGTTTATCATCACTCACGTGTCATGAAATTTGTTCTTTTTTGTGGTAGCAATATGGTGCAATACATAAAATTACTACAATACTGTGCAAAAGTCTTAAGCAGCCTAGCTATACATATGCGCCCAAGATTTTTGCACAGTACTGTAGGAATTCCAAGTAGCCAATGAAGCACACACAGCCCGGCAAAACAGTTTAATCTAAATCACATCTGAATGTGGTTTAGGGAGAGATTGATTGCCCTTAACATAAACTTTAAAAGCCCATGTCTGGAAAATGTTCCCTCTTGGTTTGTTTTTTTGTGAGGATAGGGTAAACCTGCTGATTGATGGGGCTATAACCTTGGTCCCTGATGAAGGCATTGAAAGTTCCATCTGATCCCTTTCTCCAGGAACACCTGATCAAACTGTCAGCTTGTGACTTGTGATTGATGAGAACAGGAGACCCAGGCCTGTTTTCAGCCAATCAGATGTCAATTTGGGATGAAGTGGGTCCCATCTCCTCAGGTTTTCTGCCATCATCCAGTGAGGGGAGGCTGTGCTATTTGGTCCATTGAACAGTGAGTGATGATGCTGTCGAATATGTGACTAAACGGGGAATCGAGGGACAAAAATTGAACAGCAAGGGAGCTTTTTTTTGTTTTATTGTCCATTTTAATGTTTTACTTGTTTGTTGTTGTGACTAAGCTTTTCTCTCAACTGAAATCCTTTGATTTTGGCACTAAGCCGCTCAGTGGTGTAGTGACCAGCACAACATTCACAGTACAGGTGACCCAGGTTCAATTCGTGTCGCTGTCTGTAAGGAGTTTGCACCTTCTCCCTGTGACCACAATGGTTCCTTCTGGGTGCTCCAGTTTCCTCCCACAGTCTAAAGACCTACCTGTTGATAGGTTAATTGGTCAATGTAAATAGTCCTGCTGTTAGGCTCAGATTAAAATCAGAGCATGTCTGGAAGGGCCAGAAGGGCCTATTCTGTATCGTATCTCAATAAATGTTAAAAAATGATAAATTTCAGCATGAAATCCAGTAATTAAAAAAATGAAATAAGATTTCCTCTTATTGTACTGCAGTATGGTGGCAGTGTGTATCGGTGACTGTCTGTGGGCTGCAGGAATTTCCTCTTAAACATGCTCCTGTCGAATGACTTCTGCTGCAATCTGAAGCATGTAACTGACTTGCAAGTATGCCCGCAGAGAAAGAGTCTCAGGGTTGTATGCGGTAACGAGTATGACCTCTGATAATAAATTTTACTTTGAACTTTGTAGCTTGCCTCCTCTCACATGCTCTGTGGGTCCCCTTTGATTCTTCTGCCATTTACCTACACCAGGGGTAACTTACAGTGGCCCTTTACTTCCCCAGAATGTCTTTGGGGCACAGGAGTGGGCTGGAACAAGTGGGAGATCCCACACAGTCACAGGAAGATGTTGCGAACTCCACACAGACAGCACTGCAGGCAGGGGTTGCTGGAGCAGTGACGAGGAAAAGTGTTCTGTTTTGGACAAATGCGTGGGGGTCAAAGACTCAGATATTGTTTGGACAGGTGTCATTGCTGCAGGAAAACGTGTCTGTAGTTGAAGTTTGGGCAGGAAAGTTCTGATGTTGGAGAGGAAGCTGTGGGATTGTTAATGGTGTTCCTACTGAAGGGCACCCATGGGTCTGTCTGAACAAGTGGATCCAATTGGCCACTGCTGGCTTTGCTTCCTATGTCAATTCTGAACTGACAGCCTTACTTTTAAACACCCCCCGCCCCCCACTGATCAGATGTTTGAACATAAATTGATTACAGCACATTACAGGCCCTTCGGCCCACAATGTTGGGCAGATCTCTTAACCTACTCCAAGATCAATCTAACCCTTCTCTCACCTCCCCCTGCCCCGCTCCGCCCCCTCTTCCCCCTCTCCCTGACCCTACCTCTTTCCCTCTTCCTCCCTCCCACCCCTCTCCTTGCCCCTAACTCTCCCCTCTCCCTCCCCTACCCCTCCCCCTCTACACAGATGCTGCCTGACATTCTGTTGCACCATTTTCTGTTTTTATTTCTGATTTGAAGTGGTTCCAGGTCCTTCATTCTGCAGTTTAGGAATGTGTCGGGAGAAGAGCTGGGTGGAATTGTTCCTGAGGGCTTAGTCACGGCTTCCGTTACCTCATCTTTACAAATGGTCAGAGTGGAGCTAGGGTGTGAGGCCGGCTGTGAAGACCACTTGCTGAATATGCTGAGTCTGTGACTGAGATCCAGATAAACAACTCCAAACCACACTAACCAGGTCTCGGATTGTTCGCAGTAGCTCGAGAGAGACCTGCGTTGTGTCTGAGAGGAAATGTTACATTCACAAAACTCCTGAACTATTAGTTTCACTGCTATAATGAGGAAATTGCAGGATGGATTATTGGATTATGTTTGTCTTCACAGAGAAGGGACTAATAAAAATCACAGTAGGGTTGCTGGAAAAGTATCTCATCTGCTTAATTAACAGGCATCTTCAGCCAGAAGTGTTGAGAGATGATCTAGCTCAGCTCCCTCCCGAGACTGCCTGCATCAAAAGTCAGGTTTAAGCCAATTTGATTCACTTCCTGTACAATCATGGAAACATTGCCAGAACACAAGATACAGAAAGACTGACAACAGCCCTGCTTATACTACTGAAGACCTTCCCACCACAACTAGTTCCAGCTCTGTCCAAGCTGCTCCAGCTTATTCACAACCCTGACCCCTATCCAATGCAGAGGTGTCTTTCCACAAGGAAAGCAGGGCAAAGCCAACCTGGCTCTTTAGCAATGGCCCTCAGTCGTCAAAAGTACCAGAAAGCAAAGCCTTGAAAAAGAGGAACAGAGGTGAGGAGGATTTTTTTTTTGCCTGAAGGTGGTGAATCTGTGGATTTCATTGCCACAGATGGCTGTGGAGATCAAGTCATTGGGTATCATTAAAGTGGAGGGTGATAGGTCCTTGATTAGTTAGGGTGCCAAGGGTAATGGAGTGAAGGCAGGAGAACAGGGTTGAGAGGGATAATAAATCAGCAATAATGGAATGGTGGAGCAGAATCAATGGGCCAAATGGCCTACTTCTGTTCCTCTGTCTTATGGTCTAGTGGGCCGTTATCAGTAAGGTGAAGGAAGGCATCATAAGCAGAAATATGATTTGCCACTCTGCCACCAATACCTTGTCATAGGTGCCCACCGCCCGTTCCAATGGGTGCACTTGGTTCCAAAACCTGTCATGTCCCTGGTGGACCAAAGGGTGAACCCTTGAAATGAGAGGAGAATAAATATCATTCAGAGGTAAACATTGGGATCAGCCATCCAACCAGGACATTTTTGAGCTGATCGGTAGCCTCAACTCAACTTGCCTACCTGATTCCTTAATCCTTGCTTTCTTCTTTGGCATGTGGTTGACTGTGACACTGAAGAGCCTGTGGAAATCTCTCATCAGTGGATGACCTAATGCATCAGAACCTGGCCGGTGGTTGTTTAATTATCCCAATGTCAGCACAGATCTCCTGGAGTTCCCTGGGGTAGTGAGCTAGGACCAGCCAAGGCAGCTGCTTCCTTGATAACCGTCCTTCCCCCATAGGGTCAGGAGTGGTGACGTTGACTGCAACTGTAGCGTTCAGTTCTGTTTGTAACCCCTCAGTTCTGTGGTTAAATTAGTCCTCCCAGCTGCATTTTAGGAACTGTTTGCCTCTGTGTTATTCACACTGACTTTATTCCAGCGTTGACATAGTTAACTTTAACTGGAAGATGGGTGAAGGTTAGTCAGTTCTTCCAGCTGCAGTTTAGGAATTGTTTGCTGCTGTATCATTAACACTGACCTCATTCTGGTGCTGATATCGTTGACTAACTGGGAGATGGGTGAGGGTTGGTTAGTGATCTGAAGACTGCAGCTTGTTGCAGACACTTATACAGTACTGTCCCGAAGGGCAACTTGTCCAGTGTTCACCGTGATCAAGGGTGTGTGTGGACTTACTGCAGGAGATGATGTGATTTACACATGTATTTTTCTTACCTTACAGGGCATGTGAGCATCCAGCTTCAGCTACTGTGCAATCGATCCCCTCCCCAAATGAAGCTGAGAAGAGATTGCCCCAAAATGTCCAACAGTCTGCTTTCTGTCACCCTGCTCCTAATAATGATTCTCACTCATTCCTCACGGAGCAGCAAGGAGTTTATCACCTTTCCGATCCAGGACCGGGACTGGACGTTCAATCACATGGCAGTTCATAGTGTTACAGGAAATGTTTATGTCGGTGCCGTCAATCGGATTTACAAGCTCTCAAGCAACTTGACACTATTGTTGTCCCACAAAACTGGTCCAGAAGAAGACAACAAGTTGTGTTACCCTCCCCTGATTGTTCAGCCTTGTAACGAGCCCCTCACTCTGACCAACAACGTGAACAAGCTGCTCCTCATCGATTACACGGACAATAGGCTGCTGGCCTGTGGCAGCCTCTTTCAAGGAGTCTGCAAGCTCTTGCGACTGGATGACCTCTTCATCCTGGTGGAGCCTTCACATAAGAAGGAGCACTACCTGTCCAGTGTGAATGAAACCGGCACCATGTACGGCGTCATTGTCTCGTCAGAAGGCTCGGACAGCAAGCTCTTCATCGGGACTGCAGTGGACGGCAAGCAGGACTACTTCCCAACCATTTCGAGTCGGAAGCTGCCACAAGATCCAGAGTCTTCAGCAATGTTCGATTACGTGTTGCACAGTGACTTTGTGGCCTCACTGATTAAAATCCCTTCAGACACACTGGCCTTGGTGTCACATTTTGATATATTTTACATCTATGGCTTCAGCAATGGAAATTTTGTGTATTTCTTAACAGTTCAACCGGAGACGGAAGGGATTACCGGGTCAACGAGTGACCAGTTCTACACCTCCAGAATCGTGCGGCTCTGTAAGGAAGATGCCAAGTTCCATTCCTACGTCTCGCTTCCTATGGGTTGTGTAAAAGATGGAATTGAATATCGTCTCCTGCAGGCTGCCTACCTGTCCAAGCCAGGGAACGTTTTGGCAAAATCCTTGAACATTTCCACCGCCGATGATGTTTTGTTCACCATCTTCTCCAAAGGCCAGAAGCAGTACAAGCATCCCCCGGCAGAGTCTGCACTCTGTGTGTTTGTTGTGAAATTTATTAACCGTCAGATAAAGGAAAGACTGCAGTCCTGTTACCGTGGCGAGGGGAATCTGGAACTGAACTGGCTGTTGGGAAAGGATGTCCACTGTACCCACGCGGTAGGTCACATCACGTTTTTACCACGCAGTATGTTACATCAACATTCTCCCCATCAGGTACATTGTATCATGATCTCCTCACGCGGTACGTCACGTCACATCCCCATAAACATCATGTTCTCCTCATGATATGTCACATCCCATTCCTCCCATGCAGTACATCATGTTGTTAACCCCCCAGGCGGTGCGTCACGCCCCACTCCCCCCCAGGCGGTGCGTCACGCCCCACTCCCCCCCAGGCGGTGCGTCACGCCCCACTCCCCCCCCAGGCGGTGCGTCACGCCCCACTCCCCCCCCAGGCGGTGCGTCACGCCCCACTCCCCCCCCAGGCGGTGCGTCACGCCCCACTCCCCCCCCAGGCGGTGCGTCACGCCCCACTCCCCCCCCAGGCGGTGCGTCACGCCACACTCCCCCCACGCAGTGCGTCACGTGAACATTCTCCCAACGTGGAACATCATATCAAAGTACTCACTGATGAGTAAATGATTTACAAAAAATTTTGGTAGGTTTTACTTTAGAACTGTCCGTGGACAATTCTGGGAGCTGTTTCCTCAGGTTTGAGAGTTGTCCAACTTAATCAGTCAACGTGCTCTGTGATGTAGGTGAATGAGAGGTCACTTCACTGAAGCATAGTCGACCCAGAGGTTAGTCGGGGAAGGTACATGGGGGATGATGCCTTGGGAGAACCTGTGCTTTGCCTCTGCAGGAGGTGTGGGTCGTGTTTACGAATGGCTGTTTATGACAGATCTGGAGTTTTCTTGCACTTGTGAATCTTTCAATTTCAGCTCTCAGGGGAAGAAATTATACCCTGGTGTGGAATATTTTCAATGCTGAGAAAGGTGTTTTTTAGGAAACCACGTGGACAGAAGGATATTGGATTCCGTTGGGGAAGTGGACATGCAGGTCGCTTAGCGCTTACTGAATGCGGAGAAGTTTGGAGAAAACTGTGTCCCCAGAATTACTTCTGCTTTTCAGATTCCCAAAAGGGACTGAAAATTTGTGCACAGCAAGCTCCCACAAAGGTTGTTATGGTAGCGATCCCAAATATTCTACCTTTGTGATACAGGTTAAGGAGAAACTGTTGGCCTAGATGCCACCTGTTCAACCAGTATTCACTAAAGTGCCTGCGTAAGCCCAGCGATCATATCCCTTACGGAGGTGCAGATGATGGAGTGGATCAGTGTGGTTTCACGTTAAAGGATTGAGGTGCCTCTGTTGTATGCCGTGTCGCGGTCAGAATGGTTTTGTTCAGACTCAGCAGGAACATCACTGCCACCTGCTCTCACCCACATTGCGTTCTCAGCCCTCAGTTAACACTGGCCTAGTGACTCACATGGGCTGGGCGAAACAAAGTAGGAGGCCCACAAAGGACATCAGTGCATTCTTGTGCTTTTGTTTCCATTTGATTTATTTACACAGGTTTTTAATGTTAATTATGCATTCTCTATAACCCTCATCCCAGAGAGAGATGAAGTTCTTTTCTTTAGATTATTTGCCCAGGCGTGCTCTGTATTTGTCCAGTCATATTCAACACACACAAAATGCTGGAGGAAGTCGGCAAGCCAGGCAGTGTCTATGGAAATGAAGAACCAGTTGATATTTCAGGCCGTGTCCCTTCTTCAGGACAGGAAAGGAAGTGGGGAGATGCCAGAATAAACAGGTGGGGGGGAGGGGAAAGATAACTGGAAAGTGTCAGGTGAAGCCAGGTGAGTGGGAAAGGTAGAAGGCTGGAGAAGAAGGAATCACATCCAATCATGTTCAACATTCACAATCGTAGTCATAGAGTGTTACAGCACAGATAAAGGTCATTCCACCCAACCATCGTGCCCAGCCATCTAGACATAACCCCCTAAGTCCTGCTCCTCCATATACCTGCGCAATTGCTTCTTGAACGATACTGTTGTACCTGCCTCAACCACTTCCTTCGGCAGCTCATTGCATGCACTCGCCATCCTCTGTCTGACCGTAAATGCGTGTCCCATCATTGTGTACTCCCCTACCCTGGGGAGCAGACCGTTCCCATCTACCTTATCCCTGTCTCTCCTAATGTTCAACATTTCTGTCAGGTTGCCCCTCATTCTCCTGCATCCCAGGGAATGAAGACTGAAGCTGCAAACCACTCGGACCCTCAAGTCCTGGCAACGTCCTCGTACATCTTTCTGACCTTGTCCAGTTTAACCACGTCATCCGTATAAGAGAGTGGCCAAAACTGTACATGGTACTCCAAGTGCGGCTTCTACAATGACTTGTACATCTGTGACGTAACGTTCCAGCTCCTGTACTCAGAGCCCTGAGGGCTGAATACCCTGACCCCTTTGTGATGGTTTGGACTCGCATCTACAGACATAATCTTCATTGGTTCTTCTTTCTCTTTGCTGCAGTTTCAAGTTCACGTGTTCATATGAAATGATTTGTGTGTGTGTATGTGTGTCTGAGTGTGTATGTGTGCGCAATCCTTGCCCACGGGCTACACCCAGAACAGTTGTGATGATCTGAGGACACAACAATCTCAAAGCACAATCAGGAAGCAAAAGCAGCTCAAGTAGCTGGTCAGATCGATGTGCTGTTGGTCTTTGAGGGCAGTGAGATAGTGTGAAACCATTGGGTGTCCAATATTCCCCTCTGAGATGCAGTTTACCTGAAGCAGACCCAGTTTATATCTGTGTTTCCAGTGCGATGTTTCACTCCATGGACTTGACTGAAGTACGATCCCAAACCCATCTTGCTCCCAGTTTTTCAGAGGAAGACAAATTTGCATTGAGTGAATGATTGTGATCTGAGACCTGTTTCCTTTCTCGCAGCCGGTCCCTATCGATGATGACTTTTGTGGATTGGATATAAACCAGCCTCTAGGGGGCACTGTGCTGGTGGAAGGCGTCACGGTCTTCACAGAAGATCGAGACCGCTTGACCTCAGTGGCCTCCTACGTCTACAGCGATCACTCTGTGGCTTTCGTGGGAACTAAAAGTGGGAAACTCAAAAAGGTAAGCAAGAATCCATCGGCATGCACAGGCAAATGGACAAAAGCTTTCAAATCTCAACACAAATGACTTAGTTCAAAATTTGAGGTGGTCAGGATATTGAACATTTGTCTGTTGGGGGAGGTGCTGAAAGAGATCAATGTGTACTTTATAATGGTGGCTGTTCGTTGTGTTCGAGGATGACAGGAAACCTGTACAGGGAGAGTTTTTAAAGGGGAAATGATGTTGCACTGAACTGAGGCAGTTCCACTCTCCTGACCTCAGAAGTATGGGTCCAGTGGTATGAACAAACTGGGGTCTTCCTTGGTTCTTCTGCGCCTTGTCATCCCCTTCGCTCTCCACAAAGCATTGCAGAACCACCTTCCCAGCCATTGGATCTCACTGCAGATCCCATCTGCCCAGACCGCCGGAGCTGATTTCACATTCTAGGACAGGTATGTCCCTGTCTCTCCCAGGTATGAGGCCGCCTGCTTCTCTAAGCCGGTGTTGTCCACCTGTCGAACAGGTGTACCGGGGTGTGGCCGCTGTCACATGCAAACAACTACTTGGAGCCACAGGTGAGAGCTGAGTGTGCAGTGAGGCCCAAAGGAGAGTGAGCTGCCCCAGAATGGACATGACATGAGGTGCTAACCCTCTGGACACCCCATACACCGCACCCTGGTTGAATGATAGAGTATAATGTGAGCTGGATAGAGCGGTGAAGTAGAAAGACAAAGAATGGTTTCACAAAATGAATACAGGTGACACACTCACTGGTGCACCTCTCTTCACGTGCTGCCTGGTCTCCTGAACACTGGTAATGCCTTCTGGCTTTGCTTCAGAAGAGAAGAACCTGCCCAGCTCTACACTGACTGAATCTCTGGTGTTTCAAGTTCAACTTGGAGCTGGAGTGACCGTTGATTCCACGTGCGTTGCGTTCTTGTGACGTCATAAGGACGTGTTTTGCGTCCCTTGAAGGTCTGGTGAATTCTGTTCATGCAGGTGGACTGGGAAAGGTTTCAGACCGGTCCAGCTATGATTTGTATTATCTGGAATTTGCATGCAATTATTCATTGTGAAATGTTGGCTACGAGTTGTCACAGTTGTACAGATATTCCCCAAAGAAAGGGGATGGTCTGAATATCCATTGAAGCAGAACCTGTATTAATAAGAATGAGTGAGAACGCACTCAGATACGATCATTGGTGCATATCGTTCGGGCTTCCTGAGTAGGGAGCTCCCATTCACTTCACTTGTGTGTTAGAATGCTGCACCTCGTCTGGTGACGAAGAATTTCTTTCACCAGAGTAGTGATTCAGTGGAGTCCATTGCCACAGGCCACTGTGGAGGCCAAGATATATTGAAGGCAGAGGTTGATAGGTTCATGATTAGCCAGGGCATGAAGGGATACAGAGAGAAGGCAGGAGATTAGGGCCGAGAGGGAAAAGATGAAATGGTGGAGCAGACTCGATGGACCAAATGCTCCTTTATCTTATGGTCTTCTGGTCTTGTTTCCTTTGAGTGATGTTGATCATTGTGAAGACACACACAAAAGGTAAACTTGGAGCATCCAGGCATTTCCAACCTGGGAGTGTAAAGACAAGTTAAGGAAAATTCCAAGCATAAAAACTGCGTTCTTGCAACAAAATCGATTTGTGGTCTCACCGCACTGAAGCAGTCCTTTCACCCACTGAGTCTGCAATGTATATCAAGCACCCACTTAAATATATCCCATTCTATGCTCCCACCATCTCACCAACTCCCCAGGTTCTAGCCCCCACCTACACACCACAGGTAGGATGTGAGAGCATTCAGGGAGGTTCACCAGAAATGAGGGCTGTCGACATAACATGAAAAATTATAGGCTGGGTTTATTATCACTGGAGGTTAGGACACTTGAAGGTTGACCTTAGAGCTTCATAAAATCATGACGACCATACACAAGTTAGTCATTCCGAGTCCCTTGACCAGGGCTATGTAAAACCAGATGGCTGGGTTTAAAATGAGAGGGGAAAGATTTGGAGGAGATCAGAGGGTGGTGAGGAGATGCAGATGTTCGAGGCAAAGAAACTTACAATGTTTGAAATTGATAAGCAGGTGCATGGATAGGAAAGGTCTGGGTGGGTACGGGCTAAAGCAGGCAGATGAACCTGGTGCAACACACACAAAATGCTGGAGGAACTCAGCAGGTCATTTCAGGCCGACCCTTCCTCAGGACTGGAAAAGAAGGGAGAAAATGCCAGAATAAAAAGGTGGGGAGGAGGGGAATAGCACCAGCTAAGGAGATAGGTGAAGCCTGGTGGGAAGGAAAGGTAAAGGGCTTGAAAGGAAGGGATCTGATAGGAGAGGTTAGATGACCGTAGCAGAAGTGGAAGAAGAAGGGACTCAGGAGGAGGTGACAGGCAGATGAGAAGAAGTAAAAGTCAAAGTGGGGACTGGGATAGGGGGTTTGGCTTACTGGAGGGAGAAATCGATATTCATGCCATCAGGTTGAAGCTACCCAGAAGGAACATTAGGTGTTCAACCTTGCATAAGTGGCTAGCTTAGTCAGCAGGAATGAGTTGAGCTGAAGATCCATTTCTATTCTATGTCTAAAGGTAATTTACAACAGCCACTTAACCTGGCACCCTGTGTGTCTTTGGGATGTGGGGGAAAGCAAACAGCATTGTGAAGGACCCCACACACCCCTCATACAAACTCGTCTCCCTCCTGCCATCTGGGAAAAGGCACCAAAGCTTTCGGGCTGTCACGACCAGACTATGTAACAGTTTCTTCCTCCAAGACATCAGACTCCTCAATACCCAGAGCCTGCTCTGACACCAATTTACTGCCCTCTGCTGTGCCTCTTGTCTTGTTTATTATTTATTGTAATCTCTGCACTGTTTTGTGCACTTTATGCAGTCCTGGGTAGGCCTGTAGTCTAGTGTAGTTATTTTTCTGTGTTGTTTTTACATAGTTCAGTGTAGTTTTTGTACTGTTTCATGTAGCACCTGAAAAACCTTGTCTCATTTTTACCGGGTACTGTACCAGCAGTTATGATCGAAATGACAATAAAAAGTGGCTTGACGTGCAAACTGGAGCATGTGGGGAAAACCTTTGTAGTAACTCGGAGAAAGTGTAAACTCCATAAGGCACTGAGAGGTTTATAAAATCATGACGGGTGTACATAGGGCACACAGTCAGTCTCTTTACCAGTGTAGTGCTGTGCAAAACTGGAAGGCTTAGGTTTAATGAGAGAGGAGAAGGATTTGAAAGCGCTCAGAGGGCACCGGGTAGAGACAAGTAAAATTAAAACATGTGAAAAATATTTGGGCAGGCACGTAGATAGGGAAGGTTTAGATGGGTACGGACTGAAGCAGGCAAATGTATCTTGTATCAGTGGCCTTCACCAGTTGGGCTGAAGATCCATTTCTATTTTGACGTGGGAGGAAACGGAGCTTGTGGGGGAAACGACGCAGTGACTGGGAGAACGTGCATACTCCACACAAACAGCGCCCAAGGCCCATCCATTCTGCACGCACATATAAACAAGATGAAAGGAACACCGGAATTATTTAGAAGGTGTTGACAATGAGTTGGTGAACAATCTTACTTTGAGCTGCTAATTACTTCGACTTTCAACACCTCCTCCTCCTCTTTCCACTTCCTGGTTACTCACGTTCCTGTGAACACCATCTGGTAAGGATGACATCTCCAGCTTCTGTGAGACGTGCACTTCACATGATGTTTGTTAAAACTGCACAATAATTGTAAGGTTTGTAAGAGCAGGAACATGTGCATATCTTAATACAGACTGGTGTGAGCAATGGAAATGGAATATACTGGCAGGCAGTGGGATCTGGTTTGAGATTTTTTCAGTTTCTGGGAGGGCACAGAACTGTGATGGATTCAGAACAGAGAGGCAGGAGCAGTCGAGCTATCCACTGTGGTCATGCTTGGGTCCATGAGATGTTGCCTCAGCACATAGCCTTCTTCTCAGTGTTCTTTCATTCAGATAATGAGAATGGATTCTGTGTGGTTAGGATTAAATGTGTCAGGTAAACCTCATCAATATGGAGATCAACTAAAATATGCTGAATAATATTTTGTATTGTTTAATGTGCTGACCTTTTCCATTGTAATAGAACTGTCTTTCCAGATAATTATTTCTTATTTCATCTATCAATCATATTTACAAATGTTAAATGATCTAGCACTGCAAAATTTCATTGTAGTGTGATTACACTTGTTCACTTCAAGGTGTGTGGACATTATTGGCAAGGCTGGCGTTTATCGCCTACCCCCTAATTGTCCTTGATGTGGTGCAACTTGCCACCTTAAATCACTGCAGCCTTCTGGGTAAAGTTGGAAGCTTCTGCGGTACCGTTGCTGAGTTGAATGATTTCGATGGTAGTGGGATGAATCTAGCGGACATCACAGACAGTTGATGATGAAGGACAGCAATGTGTTTGTGTCCAGGTGGAGTGAGGTTTGGATGGGATTCTGCTGGAGGTGCCACCCTTGTCCTCAGTCGTAAAGGTCATTTGGGAGATGCTTGGGTGAACGATTGCAGTGCATTCTGTACGCAAGGTGCATAGTCAATGCTGGATTCCGGTGGTGGAAGGAATGGAAGTTTGAGGCAGATTTGTCCTGCATCATTGAAGCTTTATATTCAGGCAAGTGGAGAACATGATATCACAATTTGATGTGAGCTTTGTAGATGACAAAGGATGCGGTGTTAGAAGTGAATCACTTTGCTGCAGAGTATCTGGCCTCCAATGTACTCTTGTTTATACATACATTCATGTTGGATCTATTTTGGTTTTGGTCTTTTGACTCCAGGATATAGTTGTATCTTGGCTACTGTCACATCTTTAGATGCCTTTGTTACTCTCCTGATATCAGCTCATATTAAAATGTTTAGGCCTTGGACTTCACGGGCGGTGTTGTTACCCGAGCAACTGTGAACTGGGTTGAACGTTGTGTAATCATTGACGTTGTCGGAAATATGTATTCCATGTTCAGTATTTATTAAATGTATGATGGTAACTAGTCACACCAGTGGGGGTGTGGTAAAAGCGAAAGGAGTAAGTTACATATTCATGCTTATTTCAGGGCAATTTGTAGCTTGAGACCACAGAGGCCATATCTTTGCCGACCACTGAATAATGCTTAATTATATGTTTGATAATTGCTAATGAAAGATCAACATAAGGAAGACGAGCCTTTGGAGCAATCAGTGGAGCTGTGGGCACGTCGTGCAAGTATAACCACTCCGTTTGGGGTCAGAGGCTGGCGACAATTGTGTAGTTTTGATTTTGGATCAGTTTTTTTGTTGCCACAGTTGTACAGCCCCTCTTCTGGTTTATGAAGAATGAAAGTTCACCGATGAAGCAGCTGAAGGTGGTTGGGCCAACACACTTGCCCATGGATGTCCAGGACAGGGGTGGCTGATGATGGAGTACAAGACTGCAGATGCTGGAATCTGGAGTAACAAGTAATCTACATAGCACACTCAAAATGCTGGAGGAGCTCGTCAGGTCAAGCAGCATCTATGGAGGGGAATAAACGGTCAGTGTTTCTGGCTGACACCCTGTTTCAGTACTCTTTCCTGATGAGGATGGTAGTGGTGATGAGTAAAATGGGTGAATAATCTTCATTCTGAGCAAACTTGTCAACAAGATTAAAGGAGCTTCACAGTTATTTGGAAGGTACTGACAATGAGATGAAGGTGACAAATGTTACTTTGAGGTGCTGTTTTCTTCAGCTTTCAACACCTCCTCATCCTCTTTCCACTTCCTGGTTATACACGTTCCTGTCGACACCAGTTTCTTCACCTGGCAAGGATGACGTCTCCAGCTTCTGTTTGATGTGCACTTCATGTGAAGTTTTTTTAAAAAGGTTTGTGAGAGTGCGAACATGTGACACAGAGCAAAGTTGGGAGCGGAGTGGAAGTGTTTGCGGGGAGGGGCAGTGGGATCAGGTCTCTCCAGTGTTAAGACATAGAGACGGGAGCAGCTGGGCTGTCCACTGTGGCCGTGCCTCGGTCCAGTGAAATGTTGTTCCTTCTGTATGCAGTTTCTCCTTATCAGTGTTTCTTCATTCGGGTAATGAGAATGATTCTGCACAGTTAGGATAAAGTGTGTCAAGAAACCTTACCAATGGGGGACGTCACGTGATGACGTAGGATCGAGACGTGGAAATCCAGCTCTCCCGTAAAAAAACAGTAAAATAATGTTTAAGTGAAGAAAAGTTAGTAAATACTTTTTAAAAATTACTTATAAACTACTCAGGATTGTCTTAAGATATGTCTCCAAAACAGAAGCAGAAGAAAACTACTACTTTGAAGACAACACAAGTTGGAAAAGAATCAAGGACGGCCGCCATGAAAGAGCCTCGGACTCAAGTGCATTTTACCTTCGGCGATACAGAACAGGAAACTGCAGCAACATCAACCGTTTCCAAAAGAAAAGAGCAACAGGAATTGTGCATGCATGAAGGAAGGGGCATGCGCAAACACGAGCAACCCAAACTACAAATCCCAGCTATGATCGGAACTGAAAGTGAACGTGAATATGAGGTGGAATCAGATTCTCTGGATAAATCAGACGAAGATGAAGAGACAAACAAAGAAGAGCAACAGGAAGAAGTTGGAGGTGATATTGGAGACATAAAAAATCTTTGGTGCAAATAATGCATGAATTAAAAGCATTAAAAGTAATAAAAAAAGATTAAAAATATGAAGATTATGTTTGATAAAATGATGAAAAGACAGGACAAAATGTACAAGAAAATTAAAAAATTGGAAGAAACAATGGGAGACACCATTGATAGAGTGAATAAAATGGAAGGTAATATTTCTGCCTGGACATCAGAAAGAAAACGGTTGTTGGAAAAAGTGGATGTACTTGAAAATTTTAGCAGACGAAATAATATTAAGATTGTTGGACTTAAAGAAGGTATAGAGGGAAAGGATCCAATAAAATTTTTTCAAAAATGGATTCCTGAAATTTTGGAAATGGAAAAAGGAACCCAGTTAATTGAAATTGAAAGGGCTCACAGAACCTTAAGATCAAGAGCTCAAGTTGATCAAAACCCACGATTAATCTTGATAAAATGCTTAAGATATCAAGATAAAGAAAAAATCCTGAAGGCGGCTGCCCAACGTGCCAGAAAGAGAAATGGGCCATTGATGATAGAAGGGAAAACAGTTCTTTTCTATCCTGATATAAGTTATGACCTTTTGAAGAGAAAGAAAGAATTTAACCCAGCAAAAAAAGTTTTATGGGAGAAGGGTTATAAATTTATATTGCACCACCTGGCAACCCTAATAATTTTTTTTGGATGATGGAAAAAGAAGATCTTTTACTGATTATCGGGATGCGGAAGAATTTGCACAGGAACTCCCAAATATTCGCTAACCACGGCCAAAGATTTAAAAGTGAAACAGATTAAAGATGAAGACAGGGACAGTGAATGGAGTTGATGGATGTTTAAGGACAGAAAAATATTTAAATATATTCTTAATTATATGATACAGGGGGAGGAAGGTAAAAATTTGAGAAATATTCTTCGAGAGTAGTGATATTTTTTCTTCTCTTATATATACTTTTTTATGTTGTGGGGGAGCTGGAGGAACTTCGGATCGATTACTACGGGATTCTCATGTGTAATCATGGCGATTGCCATGACCCATACAACGGAGGGGGGTAATGTGTTTTTTTTAAATTCACAACATCAGTAGGGGGTATTTTGTTATTTTTTTATAATCTATTTTTCTGTAATCTTTCTTTGCCTGGACAAACGGGGGGGGGGGGGGGGAGAAGACACATAGCAACACGGAGAATTTTAAAAAGATTCCCCAAGGTACTACGAAAGTTGAAAAGTTAGGTATTACTATAGACTGGAGTAACCCTGTTAAGAATAATGACTAATTTACTGCATTTTTAAAGTTTTAATGTTAATGGACTGATGAAAAGAAGAAGAATTTTAACATACATTAAGAAAATGAAAATAGATATAGCTTTTAGCAGCATTCCACTTGAAAAAATTACTTATCATTTAAGATAAATATGAAATATTTCTGAAAATTTGGTGCCCTTATTTACAAAGGATAGGATTAAATATATAGGTGCTCCGAAGATAAAATTATTGGTTATTTGGGGAAAGAAAGAAATATATATACTAAAGCTATTTTGAACTCCATGGAGCATGTGGGGATCTTCCGATATCCAGGCGTTCTTTCCTTCTTTTTCTCTTTTTTTCTCTCTTTCTACAGGGATATGTTAAGGGGAGGGGGGAAGGGTTGATAATTTTTTTCCCTTCTGTAACCATTCGAAATTCAATAAAAAAAATTTCAAAAAAGAAACCTTACTAATATGAAGATGTGTTAAAATGGGAGTTGGAGGTGTTTAAAGCGCTAATCTTTTCCTTTGTAATTGAACTTTTTCCCTCCAGGTAATCTTTCCGTCTATCAATCACATTTACAACTTTTAAGTGTCCTGCACTGCAGTGCTATATTGTTAATTTTATGGTGCGTGGATGTTATTGGCAAGACTGGTGTTTATCACCTATCCCTTAATTGTCCTTGACGGTGGCAGCTTGCTACCTTCAATACTGTATCTTTCTGGCCCAAAACGTAGACTGTTTATTTCTCTTCATAGATGCTGCCTGAGCTGCTGAGTTCCTCTGGCATTTTGTGTGTCTTACTCTGCATTTCCAACGTTTCTTGTATTTATGGAAGTGCGTCACAAATTGGTTTGGCAACTGACAACACAAATTGCAGGGAGTTGAGAACATAACTCAGCACATGTCAGAAACCAGCCTTCCCTACATGGTCTCCCTTTGTTGTTCACTGCCTCGGTTAAGCAGCCAGAATAATCATAGACCTCACCACCCCCAAACATTCTCCTTTCTTCCTTCTCCTATTGAGCAGAAGATGCAAAAACCCGAAAGCACGTACTCCCAGGCTCATGGACAGGTTCCACCCTGCTGTTATAAGCCCATTGAGTAAGACGATAAACTTGACTTCACAATCTAACTTGTTACGATCTTGTACTTCATTGTTTACTCTCACTGCACTTTCTCAACAGCTGTGACGGTTTATTCTGCATTGTTATTGTTCTACCTCAGTATGCTAATAATTTGATCTTTATGAACAGTACATAAGACAAACTTTTCACTGTATCCTGCTTCATTTGTTCGTTCATTATGTGCCGTGTTGTATGACGTAGGCAATCGCGGTCTTTCCATGGCAATGATTGTTCTTGGCAAATTTTTCTACAGGGGTCGTTCCCTATTTTGTTCTTCTGGGCAGTGTCTTTACAAGACGGGTGACCCCAGCCATTATCAATACTCTTCAGAGATTGTCTGCCTGGGGTCAGTGGTCGCATAACCAGGACTTGTGATATGCACCAGCTGCTCATACGATCGTCCCATGGCTTCACATGACCCTGACTCGAGGCTAAGCAGGTGTTACACCTTCCCCAAGGGTGACCTGCAGGCTAGTGGAGGGAAACACAAAAACATAGAAAACCTACAGCACAATACAGGCCACAGTAAAGGCCCTTCGGCCCACAAAGCTGTGCCGAACGTGGCTTTGCTTGAGAAATTACCTAGGGTTACCCATAGCCCTCTATTTTTCTAAGCTCCATGTACCTATCCAGGAGTCTCTTAAAAGACCCTGTCGTATCTGCCTCCACCACTGTCACCGGCAGCCTATTCCACGCACTCACCACTCTCTGAGTAAAAAAACTTACCCCTGACATCTCCTCTGTACCCACTTCCAAGCACCTTAAAACTGTGCCCTCTCGTGCTAGCCATTTCAGCCCTAGGGAAAAGCCTCTGACTATCCACACGACCAATGCCCCTCATCATCTTATACACCTCTATCAGGTCACCTCTCACCATCCGCCACTCCAAGGAGAAAAGGCCGAGTTCACTTCCTTTGGTAGAGTCATATCTCCACCTCGCCACCTAACTGTATTGTAGTAAATGCGTCAGTAATATACCTATTCCACTTCCTATGAGACCTGATAACCGAGGGGTAGAAGCTGCTTGTTTCTGCTTTCAGCCTTTTATATCTTCTGCCCAATTCAGGGGGAGAAAGAGATAAAGTCCGGGGGGGGGGGGGGTATGGTCTTTGATTATGTTGGCTGCTTTATAAAGACAACAATTATAGGCAGACCTTTGACAAACTTCTCTTGACGTGTGGTGGAGAGCATATTGAATGACTGCACCACAGCTTGGTATGGAAACACCAATGCCCTTGAAAGGAAAATTCTATAAATGTAGCAGATATGGCTCAGTCCATCATGGGTAATGCCCTCCCAACCAGTGAGCTCCCAACTACATGATACACTGTCGCACGAAAGCAGCATCCATCATCGGGGACCCTCACCACCCAGGACATGCTCTCTTCTCACAGTCGCCATCAGGAAGAAGATACAGAAGCTTTTGGACTCACCATCACCAGGCTTAGGAAGAGTTATTATCCATCAACCAGCAGGCTTTTGAACCAAAGGGGATAACTTCACTTAGTCCTGAAAGAGTATCTCGGCCCAAAACATCCCTGTTAACTCTTTTCCATAGATCTGTCTGGCCTGCTGAGCTCCTCCAGCATTTTGTTTGTGTTACTTTGATTTTTCCAGCATCTGCAGATTTTCTCTTGTTTATAAATTCACGTAATGAGTGGTTCCCACAAACTATGCACTCACTTTCAGGGTCTCCTCGTCTCGTATTCTTGATATTTATGTCTTTTTTATTTATATTATTGTGTATTTTTGCATTTGCTCAGTTTGTTGCCTTCTGCACTCTGATAGAAATGGAGGAGAGGGTGGAAATGCTTTACAAATCCATGTCCCCTCTGCTGGTTGATGTCTTTATCTCATTAGGCACTGTACCCCTGGGACCTCTCAAAGTGGTTCATGTACAGAGAGCTTCCTGTGATTCACTGTTACATTGGGAAATAAAGCAACCAATTTTAGCAGAACTCAGCCACAAAAAAAAAGCCCCCTAAATGTTAGCCAAAGAACACAAGAAAGCCTTTCCATTTTGTTAGAAAATATTTTTATAGAGCTTGAAAGAATGAGAGATTACTTCACTGAAACAGACACAGTCTGACGGGGCTTGACTGTGTCTCTAACGAGAGGATGCTCTTGCTCGGCTGAGGAACTGAGAGCACTTGGGTCAGTTTCAAACCAACAGGATGATGTGTCCAACTGAGGTCAGGGTGTTTTTATTCTGTCAGGGAGGGAATTTGTTGGAATTCTCTATCCTGGAGAGCAGTAGAGGATCTTAAACAAAAGAGAATAACTACAATTATTTAAGCACTCTTTTATCTTGTTATTTCATGCTCTCATTATTTATTGCTATTTATTTATAGTTGCATTTGCACAGTTTGTTGTCCATTGATCCTGTTTACAGTTACTGTTCCATAGATCTGCGAAGTACGTCCGCAGTAAAAGAACCTCAGGGTTGTATGTGGTGACATGTATGTACTCTGATAGTAAATTTTACTTTGAACGCTGTAAGCAGGAGAGCTTCAGATTTTTGGATCACTGGGCTTTCTTCCGTGGCGGTTGGGGCATTTTGCAGTTGAACTGTAAGGGATTAATATCCTAGCAGGAGGGTTTGTTAGTGCTGCACGCTGGTGGGGTTTAAACTAGAGGAACTAAACTAGAACTAGAGGGGGATGGGAATCAGAGTTCCAGGACAGAGTGTGGAATGGTTGATGTTGTTAAACCTGCATACAAGGTCAGTAATTAAAAGATTGAGCACGGTGGGATTAATGTTCTATGCTGCATATTGAAGTAATGTTGTAGAAAGGCTGATGAACTCGGGGCATGGTTCAGAGTGTGGAGTTATGACATTGTAGCCTTTAGTGAGACTTGGTTGCAGAAGGGGCAGGCTGGAAACTCAATGTTCCGGAGTTCCTTTGCTGTAGTCATGATAGAGTGGTTGGGATTAAAGCAAGAGGAGTGGTGTCAGCAGTAAGAGAAAATGTCACAGCAGTGCTCAGTTAGGATAGACTGGAGAGCTCGGCTACTGGGGCTTTATGTGTAGATCTGATGAATAAGGAAGGTATGACCACTTCAATGGGATTATATTATAGACCAGTCAACGTTCCACAGGATTTAGAGGAGCAAGTTTGTACAGAGATTGCTGACTGCTACAAGAAACATGAAGTTGTGACAGTAGGTGATTTTAACTTTCCACACATTGACTGGCACTCCCATACTGTCAAAGGGATGGATGGGAAAGAGTTGGTCAAATGTGTTCAGGAAAATTTCCTTAATTGATACATGGTAGGTCATGACTAATCAATCTTAAAGAGTTTTTTGAGGAAGTCGATGAAGATAAGCCTGCATGACTTTAACAAGGCCTTTGACAAGGTCCCACATGTGAGGTTGGTGAAGAAGGTTCAATACCTGGCATTGAAGAAGAGGTAGTAAATTGAATTAGACATTGCAGAAGAAACCCAACAGTAGTTGTAGATGGTTGCCTATCTGACTAGTTGATTGCCGCAGGTATTGGTGCTGGCTCCATTGTTGTTTGTCATTATAATGTAACGTAAACGTAACGAGACTTCACGTAAAGATTTTTACTCCTCATGTATGTGAAGGATGTAAGAAATAAAGTCAATTCAATTCTATATCAATGACATGGATAATAATGTGGTAAACTGGATCAACAAAATTGCAGATGACACCAAGACTGGGAGCAGGTGGACAGCAAGGAATGCCATCGAAGCTTGCAGTGAAATTGGGACCAGCTGGAAAAATGGGCCGAAGAATAGCAGCTGAAATTTAATGCAGGCAAGTTTGAGGGGATGCACTTTGGAAGGACAAACCAGGGTAGTCTTGCATGCTGGTAGGTAGAGCACTGGAGAGCGCAGTAAAACGGAGGGATCTGGGAGCATAGATCCATGATTTCTTGAAAGTGGCGTCGCAGGTGGATAGGATTGTAAAGGAAACTCTGGCACTTTGGCTTCAGAAGTCAGTGTGCTGAGTGCAGGGGATAGGATGTTATGTTGAAGTTGTTGCTGAAGCTTAATTTGGAGTGTTGCATGTAGTTTTGGTCACTTACTTACAGAAAAGATGTAAGTAAGATTGAAAGAGCACAGAGAGAATTTACAAGGATGTTGCTGGGACTCGAGGACCAGTAGGGAAAGTTTTAACAGGTTAGATGGGCCAAAGGTTCTGTTTTGTGCTGTGCTGTTTTTTTTTGACTCTATGACTGTAGGTGATTGGACATGGAACTGGCAGACAGAGTGTAACATTGGTAAATACAAGGTCCTCCAGTTTTTAAGAAAAATAAAAGATTGGATTGTTTAAATAGTGAAAGGCTCCAGAATGCTGTTGGAGAGGGACTTGGGAGTGCTTGTGCATGAATTGCAAGAAGTTGGTTTGCACGTGCAATTGGTAATTAAGACAGCAAATAGAACGTTGGCGTTCATTGTCAGAGGGATTGAATTTAAGAGCAGCAAGGTTAATCTGCCACTCTGCACCTGCAGCGTTTTCATTCTGCTCGCCTTTCTTGAGGAAGGATTTCCAGGCTTTGGAGGCAGTACAGAGGAAGTTCACCATATTGATGCTGGAGAAGAGGGGTTAGCCTGAGGAGTGATTGAGTCATCTGGGACTGTACTCACTGGAGCTCAGAAGCCTGATGGAAGGGGATCAGCAAAACATATAAAATCAAAGTTCAAAGTAAATGTTATTTTCAGAGTACATACTGTATATGTCACCATACACAACACGGAGATTCATTTTCCTGCGGGCATACTCAGCAAATCTATAGAATAGTCACTATAACAGGATCAATGAAAAATGAACCAGAGTGCAGTAGACGACAAACTGTGCAAATACAAATATAAATAAATAAAGAGAACATGAGATAGAATATAAAGAGTCTTTAAACTGAGATCATTGGTTGCAGGAGCATCTCAATGGATGAACAAGTGAGTGTAGTTATCCCCTTCTGTTCAAGAGCCTGATGGTTGAGGGATATCAACTATTCCTGAACCTGGAGGTGTGAGTCCCGGGACTCTTGTACCATCTACCTGATGGCAGCAGTGAGAAGAGAGCATGGCCTTGGTTGTGGGGATTTCTGATGGTGGGGTTGCTGCTTTCCTATCATGTAGATCTGCTGAATGGTTCGGAGCATTTTACCTGTGATGTACTGGGCCGAACCCGCTACCTTTTGTAGGATTTTTCGTTCAATCGCATCGGTGTTCCCATACCAGGCCATAATGCAGCCAGTCATATACTGTCCATTACACATCTACAGAAATTTATCAAAGTTATTGAGGCAATGCGAATCTCTGCGGACTCCTAAGAAAGAAATTATGAAAGGGATAGATAAGATGGAGGCAGAGAGGTTGGTAGAATAGAACTAGGGGGCATTGCCTCAAATTTGAGGGAATAGATTTAGGATAGAGATTAGGTGGATCTGCTTTTTCTGGAGAGGTAT
Organism: Hypanus sabinus; assembly: GCF_030144855.1. Classification (NCBI taxonomy): domain Eukaryota; kingdom Metazoa; phylum Chordata; class Chondrichthyes; order Myliobatiformes; family Dasyatidae; genus Hypanus; species Hypanus sabinus. The sequence goes on from NC_082730.1 coordinate 4,964,684, forward strand.
GGATCTGTGGAATGTCCTGTCCAAGGAAGCAGTAGAAGCTACTTCATTTAATGTACTTAAGTCACATTTAGATAGATTTTTGCAGCAGGGAAATTACGGATCACGGGGAAAAGGCAGCAAGGTGGAGCTGAGTCCCTGGCCAGATCAGCCATGATCTTACTTAATGACAGAGCAGTCTCAATGGGCCAGACAGTTGCCTGCTGCTCCTATTTCTTATGTTCTTGTCTTTCAACCTTTCTATTCCAAGCACTACTTGAACCAAATTGATTGTGAGGCAAATCCATCACAAGGATTTTTAGAAATTTTCACTCTTTAACAATAATCAGTTCCATGAATTCATGTAAATTGGCGTTTCAATTTTTTTGTAAACTCAGCCACAGTTTGAGTTTCTGACACCACTCCTCAGTTGATTGTCACCTTGTGTGTCTTGCTGGTCAAGCTGTCCAGAGGCCAGTGTAACTAATTGAATTGTGGTGGGCTTGAAACATTCTTATGATCTAACTGTCACAGATCGTTCGAACAGTTCAGCTCTGAAATGTCCAGATTTGGACAGCAGACAATTTGTGCACAGCTCTTCTGTGTCTGTTTCAAACTAATTTGGACAGTTATCTACCCCAGTGAAAGTTGTCAGCTATCATTTTCACGTCAAAAGTGCCTCATTTTTCTCTTGCTCCGTAGTTAATGGAAGCACAGATTGTTGCTTTCCATAAAACCCTGTTAAGGTTCCTATCTAGTCTTTCTGTGGCTCCATTATTTCATGCTCTGTTCTTTTTACAGAATGTCAAAACAATTTTCAAACAAAAATCTGTAAGATATGAATGCCAGCTTGAGAATAAATCTATGAAGATGTAATTCTGTGGAGTGACTGTTCAAGTGGTAAATGAGAAAACCAGGTTTTAAGAGTTCAATATGTCAGCATGCGAGTTATAATCTGCCCTGTAACTTCAAAGGTTCAAAGTACACAGCTCCGATATTCTTCAATTCTCCAGGTCGCCATAAAACCAAGAAAGGAAGAGAGGTAGAACGATCGTCAACCCCAAAATCTCACCTCCCCACCAAAAAAAACAAACAAAACGGATCAGACACATCGACGCCCAAACTCCAACTCCTGCACAAAAACCCCAAACAAAACGGGTCAGGCACATCAACCCCCAAATCCTTCCTCCTGCACAAAAAAAGCAAACAAAATGGATCAGACACATCGACCCTCAAACCCCATCTCCTGCACAAAAAACCCAAACAAACCGATGAAAGTGGCACATCAGGCACATCCAAATACCTCCTTCTGCAATGTCCTCTTATGACTTCAGCCTCCATTCAGGGCAACCTTCTGCATTCTCCTTATTGCTCCCACGTCCTTGTGGTGATCAGAGTTGTATAAAATGCTCCAAGGTCTAACCTTCTGTGGTCTCGTCTTTCACACCCTTGATATTCTTCGAGATTGGCTCTTGATGCTGGTTCCTGAGTGACACACATCATCCGTGATACATATCCTGATGTTCCACTTTCATCGGTAATTCCAGATCAGACTGTTTCACGGAGTTCCCTGAATATGCAACAGTGGTGAAAGGAAAGCCTCTGGCTTCATGTCGCATGAGAGTTTGCTCCGCAGCAGAGTGAAATGTCGCAGAGTCTAAGATTCCAAAGAACCTTTTCCCTTGTGACTTCTTTTGCCACATAGTCTGGTACAGTTGTTGGTCCAGTCGTGTATAGTTAGCTTTACACCACCAGCTGTAAGATCGGGGTTCAATTCCCACTGCTGCCTGTAAGGAGGTTGTACGTTCTCCCTGTGACCATGTGGGTTTCCTCCGGGAGCTCCAGTTTCCTCCCACAGTCCCACATTCCAAAGACGTACAGTACTGTGCAAAAGTCTTAGGCACATTATATAGCTAGAGTACCTGAGACATTTGCACAGTACTGTATCTACTAAATGTTTACCAACATGAACAAAAATTGTAAGACTTTCAGATATTGCTGTTTCCAGGGCATTGAAGAGTTTGGAGATGAATATCTTTCCACCGTGCGCTTCAAGTGAAATCAAAATTAACCCACACAAGAAAAGGTATAAAAATCAACTTACCTAGATATATATACTGTGTGTGGCTAAGCCTTTTGCACAGTACTGTACAGATTAGGGTTAGTAAATTGTGGGCATACCATGTTGCTACTGGAAACATGATACTTGCAGGCTTCCTCCAGCACATCTTGGACTTGTTGGTTGCTGAAGGAAAACAATGAATTTTCATTGTACTGTATGTTTTGGTGTACATCTTTGACTTTCTACCATCAGGCAGGAGATCCTATTACATAAAAACAGGAATGGTCAGGATAGGAAACATTTTTCCCCCAGGTTGTTGTGCTTCTGAACTCCCTTCCGATTTGCATTCAAAGTGTCACTGATTAATCTGTTCTGTACCTCATCATATTTAATTTTTGCCTTTCACTTTGTTTATTTATGTGTAATTTCATCTGTAGATTTTATCCTTACTTTCCTAAGTTATTGTGTGTCCTGTGTACTACAGTGCTCCACACCCTGGTTCAGGGAAACATTCTCTCATTTGATGGTATGCATATATATAGTTGAATGATAATAAACCTGACGACTTGATTTGACATGTGTCAAACAAAGCTGATCTGGCAGAGCTGCTGACACCACTGCAGGATTTGGTCAGCGATCTTTTATCACGTTGCTTCCAAAGTCCCTTTTAAACTGACCAAGGGTAACTTGGTTTATGGGTTAAAAAGCTGCACTGAGAGTGGGTGGAGGAGGTCTTGTTTGTTGGGTGAAAGAATAAACAAGGTTTCTAATGTTGATAGTGGGCATTCATCCAAACCTGGAGATTGTGTCTTCCTTCATTAGACAGGGAGTAGAATGAAATGGTGTCAATGTCCATTTTGAGTTTTAAAAAAAGTTCAAACTATACCAGATCTTGAAATCAATTTAAATCTTAGCAAGTTAACTCTAAAAGAATAGCTCTCCCCCCTCCAAAAAACACACTTTACTCTAGGAGGAGTTTTCAGTGCAGGTTAAGGCAATGAATGTGTGTTTACACTTTCTTAGTGACCCTTCAGAAGTGTTCCCTAAGGAATTCTGCATGTATGTCCTTTAACAATCCATGACTTCCTCTCTCCGTTCACACGCTGTTCAAAGCCCTAATTCATGAACGGGCCGGCCTCCTGAGGGACTACGCACTGCCCAAACATTTAGGTCACATTCCTTTGCACCACTGTCATCTGTTTATTAGTCAGGGAGAAATGGTTGCACGCTAGCCCGACCACAGGGCAGAAGGTTTTCAGTGACCCCGCATCTGAGTATGGACACAGTTGCCATGTGGTCATCTGGAAAAAGATGGGCACCGCTGCCTTGGGCAACATACTCCAGCTGGTTCACCAAACTGTTTCTTTCACTTCTTTTTCTTTTAAATGTATTTGGAGCCTGTTTAATGGTGTGTTTCTGGGCTGATTGAGCAGTCCAGCACCTTGCCATCTTCAGGAAGGTTCTGGGAGATGAGTGGCCTTGAGATCAAGAAGCTCAGAGACGGACTGTGAGCCGATGATCAACTCTATTTCTTGCCAATCTCACCAATTTAGTCGTTGAGGAAGAGTACAGAAGGTGAGCAGGTGTTTAGCGCTGTCTGCCAGTCTCTCGCTCGCTGCTGCTGGAGGAAGGCGTTTGTCTGCATAAGATGGTCTCCCCCTCACTTGCTGCTTCTGAGGAAAGACCCCTCTGCATTCAAATGGTTTCTGTCTTCCTCGATGCGGTCGGAGGGTGGTACCAAATTTCTGGGTCTGCGGTTTGTGAATTGGACTAATGGAAGCTGAGCTGAACTGAATGTGAACTCTTTCGAGTTCGCGTTTTATTTCCTGTGTGTTCTTTCTTGTTGTAGTTTACATGATTTGTGTTTTTACTCGGTGGGGGGGGGGGGGTTTGATATTTTTCTTTGAATGGGTTCCATAGTGTTTCTTTGTTTCATGGGTGTCTGTGGAAAGATGAATCTCAGGGTTGTATCCTGCACATATACTTTGATAATAAATATACTTTCAACCAGCAAAAGGATCTGATTAAACGGGCAACTTGGGTCCAACATCTTTCATATTTCACCAGCTGAATGGGATGGAGCAATGACTTTCTGCTGGTCAAGTAGAGGGTTGAGGTTCCTTCCCTTGCACATTGCAATGAGCGATATATTTACAGTGCTCAGAAAGTTCGGGAGACAGGGCCCTTCGGGAAGATTCTAAAAACACACTTTGCTCAAGGAGAGTTCTGGTTCTGGGCTGAATAGCCTCTGGGTTTGGCACTTTGCTGATTCCATATGCAGCCATATGTGGTTCGTACCGGGGCAGTCCACAGCCGTTCCCTGTCCAGTTACACGCTGATTATAAGCTGCGCTGGTTAAATACTTCAAGATTACCTGTGAAATTCTTTAGGACTCTGAGTGATGAATACAGTGGCACCGAACTTCTGTTGGAGAGGTTTCGCTCTGACTCTCCCTTTTCAGAATCAGAGTCAGGTTTATTATCACTGGCGCACGATACCTCATGTAATCTGTTGTTCTGCTGCAGCAGCACCGTGCAACCAATGAATTACAATAACAAATATATTTGTAAATAAGTAAGTGCAGAAAGAGTGCAAAAAAGTAGTGAGGTAGTGTTCATGGGTTCATTGTCCATTCAGAAACCTGATGGCAAATGGGAAGAAGCTGTTCCTAAAACATCGAGTGTGTGTCCTCAGGATCCTGTACCTCCTCCATGATGGTAGTAATGAGAAGAGATTATGTCCTGGGTAATGCAGACCTTCATGATGGATGCTGCCATTTAGAGGCATTGCCTTTTGAAGATGTCCTCGAAAAAAGTAGTGAGGTAGTGTTCATGGGCCTTTACAGCCTTTTCCAACCCCTCCATATGAGACGGTATTCCACCTTGAAAGGTTTGATTATCCCGATCCTTAACTGTCTCTCCCCACCTCAAACAGGTTATTACAGTTTTTATTCAGTATGTTTGAATGCCACAGTAAGTTTTTAGACCTTGGGTTTGAACTGAAGCAGAGCATGTGCTAATTCTGAAACATCTGAGGGCTCTGCTCAGTACAGGCCAAGAAAAAGGCCATAAATATCCTGTAAAAACAAGCATGATTCACTGAGCAACTGAGCGCTAGGCATTCCAGACTTGGCATTCGTCCTGCCAATTACTTGGCTCCATTCCCAGAGTTACTGCAAAGATTTAATATTCATTTATTTATTTTTGGTTTTTAAGTGTCTCTTGTTTTTTAGGCTTGATTTAAGGAGAGAGCTTAGGGATAATTCATTGATCTAGGCTGACTGATATTGAAGAATACCGCAGAGAGAATACAGTTTCTCTCATCTGCTGATGTCCTGTATCTATTAGGATCACGGTTTTTTGCCCTTTGTCATCAAATTTCCTCAGGTTTCTGACCTTCCCTGGAACAAATCCAAACACTTTTGGCAATTGACCCTCCCATTCAACTGACGAAACTCTCTGCCTTCATGTAAACGACACTCGCTTGCACACAAAATGCTGGAGGAACTCGGCTGTTCAAGCAGCGTCAATGGGAGAAAAGTACAGTCTATGTTTCAGGCCGAAACATTTTCCTCCAGCATTTTGCGCGTGTTGCTCGGATTTCCAGCATCTGCAGATTTTCTCTTGTTCGTCACTCGTCTCTCTCTGGGAGCAGCTTGATCATCTCAGGTGACTGTCTGGTCGAGCTCACAATGTCTATGTGGCCCCACTCTGAGGAGAGAAGCTTTCTTTCATGGTGCTCTTTGTTTCTTTATGAAGCCTTTCTCAAAACTGGGCTTGAGATATTACTGCACGTGCAGGCTTCGAAGAAGCTGATAGTTAATTGTTTTCATCTGAGATGATTGAGCTGATGCCCAGGGTTGCTGTGGAGCTGAATCAGCTTTTAATGGATAGTGGATCAATGCCACTTTATAAATACTAGTTCACTAATCATGTCACCAGTCGGGATTGTCCACAATGTGCTGCGATATGCTTTCATCTTGTTATTTACATCGTGTTCCCCAGAAAACCTGCTGAGCTTATAGTAGCAGCACAATAAGAGTGAATGGATTGCATTTGTTCCTGAATTAAATATCTCTGGTGGTGCAGATGAGCTTGGCCTGACTTTGACTTAACCACGCCTGTTCAGCGTAATCGTGACCTGCAGAATAATGAACTGATGGCTGTAATTTAGTGATTCTGCGCTTGTCCAGTTAACCATCCACATCCTGAGGTGCACGTGCTGCCTGTGTTAGGGTAGTTCAGATGAAGGTTAGGCCGCAATGTGTGTTGTCCTGGTCACTCACTAAAAGACAAATGTGGTTGTGCTGGAGAGAGCGCGGTGGAGATTCACAACTTTCCATAGACCAGTGATCATTGGAAGATTGGATAGGATGGGCTTCCTTTCTCTGGACTGAAGGAGGCTGTGGGGTGGTCGGAGAAGCGCACTGAACTGTGCAAAGGTCGTCAGTACAAACATGTAGCTCGAGTGCTTAAGACTTTTGGACAGTATCGTATTTGTCAACATGGATTGGAGAGCAAATCTGTAAATCTGGTGGGAGCAAAGGATGTTGGAATTGGAGAGGGTGGAGCACCACAGGGTGGGTGAGGGACAGGTGGCAGAGGAGGAGTGCCGGGGCGGAGGATGGCAGACGTATGAGACATCAGGCAAGGTCAAGTGATTCAGATGGTCTCTCTGGTGCTTCCCGCTCCATATCCTCTCCCTTCTCCCTTTCCCAACCATGATTCCCCTCTCCCTGCCCCCTTACCACTCTTCAGTCCACAAATGAGACCCATATCAGAATCAGGTTTATCATCACTGGAAATGAAATTTGTTTTATCTTGCGGCAGCAGCACAGTGCAAAACATACAATTACTACAGTACACGGTGCAGAGGACAGTGGGAGGAATCCGGAGCACTCAGAGGAAACTCATGCGGTCACGGGGAGAATGTGCAAGCTCCTTCTGGGCAGTGGCGGGAATTCAACCCGGGTCACCAGTACTGTAAAGTGTTGTGCTAACCACGACACTACCATGCCACCGGAATTGCTCAGTGATTTTTGGTTACAAGTTCCTTTTCTGGAAAATTTCTGCTTTCAGTGGTGGGCGTCTCATTCCTAGAATATGGGTTTTAATTGGTTAACTGTTATCTGATAAAATTTCAATGGAATCAGTGGTCTGTATGAGAAAACCAGACCATCTTCGTTGTCTTCTCCTGATTTTTCTCCTTTGTCCCCTGTCTATTTGACCCCGTTCTATTCTTTGTTCTTGTAAAACTGAATAAAATGATCATGAGCAACAAGTTTTATTCCTCACTCTTAACTCCTGAAGTACCTTTGCATCACAGAAGCATCAGGGTCCCATAGTTACAATAAATAGATAGTAGTTCAGGCTCGATGGGCCAGATAGAGTGGATGTGGAGAGGATGTTTCCAAAAGTGGGAGAATCTAGGACCAGAAGGCACAGCTTCAGAATACAAGAACGTCCCTTTCGAAGAGAGCTGAGAATTTCTTCAGCCGGAGGGTGAGGATCTGTGGAATTCATTTAGGTGTATTTAAAGCAAAGGTTAATGGGTACTTAATTAGTAAGGATGTCAGATGTTACAGGGAGAAGGCAGGAGAATAGAGTTGACAGGGATAATAAATCAGCCATGATCAAACAGTGAAATAGACTTAATGGGTCGAATGGCTTAACTCTGCTTCTACGGTACTGTGTGTACATATAGCCAGGGTGCCAAACACTTTCACACAGTACTGTATCTACTAAATGTCTATCAATATTAACAAGAACTTTAGACTGACAGATGTAGCTGTTTCAAGGGCAAATATAAAGTGGATGGAGATGGATGTCTTTCCACTGTGTGTTTCAAATCAAATTAAAGTTAACCTACACAGGAAGTGATATAAAAAGCATTTTAGAGTACAGTGCAAAAGTCTTAGCACCTTAGCTACATATAAATGTCTTATTATCCTCTCACAGCAAATTGCTGAATGGACAATGAACTCATTAATAGCACCGTTATTCCTCTTCACTTGCACTGCTTATGCATTTTATAATTTATTGTATTTAAACAACAAATTCCACAATACGTCCGTAATAGTGAACCTGGATCGGTTCAATGTCTCTGCGCTTGTATTTACTGGAATTCAGAAGAATGAGGGAGGATTTCATTGAAACCTGTTGAATGGTGAAAGGCCTCGATAAAGTGGATGTTTCCTCTGGTGGGAAACTCTAAGACCAGAGAACTCAACCACAGAACAGAGGGGCATCCATTTAGAGTAGAGATGAGTAGGAATTTTATAGCCAGAGGGTGGTGAATCTGTGGAATTCGTTGCCACAGGCGGCTGTGAAGGCCAAGTCATTGGGTATGCTAAGACAGAGGTTAATAGGTTCTTGGTCAGTCAGGGAATGAAAGGATATGGGAAGAAGGCAAGAGACTGGGGCTAAGAAGGAATTGGATCAGCCTTGGTAAAATGTTGGATCTGACTTGATGGGCCAAATGGCCTAATTCTGCACCTGTATCTTATGGTCTAACGGTCACAGAAGAACTAGGTTGATCTGAAAGTAGTCAGGTGTTCAGCAGGTCTTGGCGAATAATGTCTAACTCTGAGCCAGAATCTTCAAGGGATTGATGTATGCCTCGAGACCGCACTTTGGAAAGATGATGAGCAATGGTGATGGATTTGCTGCCTTCATTGTGGTGACCTAGCCAGTGGCTTGTGCTGGGTCACCATGCCAGATACTAAGCCCATCAGCCCAGCACAGGCTGCCCACAGCTACTCGCCTGGATCTTTTCATCTCTAATTACCAGTCAACTGGCTCAAATGTAGCACACCTCACTCCTTTAACCTTACCCCACTGCCCTCCACTCTCTCTGCACCAATCCCAACCTTACCATCAAAGCTGCTGTTAGAATCTGCCGCACTGACAGCTGAGGCCAGGTGGTAACTCTCAGCCACCTCCTCTTGCAATCCACTTGAAGAGGACCTCACCTTGGACCATCAGAAAGCTGTCACTGACCTCATCATCTCTGGAGAACTCCCATCCACTGCCACCAAACTATAGTTCCCTTACCCAACACTGTTCACTCCTACCCAAGATCCACCTATTGTCCCTGCCTGCTCCTGCCCCATCGAACTCATGTCTTCACAACTCGACTCCATTGGATCTCCCTTGATTCAGTCTCTTCCCACCTACATCCGCGACACTTCCCTGTGATTCCATTGCCCATTTGTCCCTCCCCACTAACCTCTCTCCCGGCAATTAACCCTGCAAGCAGCCAAGGTACTACACCTTCTCATCCACCTCTTTCCTCCCCTCCATTTAGGACCCTGAACAGCCCATCCAAGTGAGGCACACTGGACCTGCAAATCTGTTAGGCTTGTCTAGTGTGTCCAGTGCCCCTGCTGCGATCTCCTCTGCACTTGTGAGACCTGTCATAAATTAGGGACCACGTTGTTGAGCATCTCTGCTTCACCCACCAGAAGTGGGGCTTCCTGGTGGCCAAATATTTTAACTGTGATTCCTGTTCCCGTTCAGACATGGCCTCTGTGAGTCCGTCCCCAGGAGCAACACTGGGTAGCCTCCAACCTGATGGCATGAATATCGATTTGTCCTTCCGGGAAAAAAATTCCCTCCCCCTCCTCTCTTCTACTCCCCACTCTGGCCTGTTACCTCCTCTCGCCAAGCGATTACTCCCTCCTCGTGCCCCTCCTCATTCCCTTCCTCCCATGGTCCACTCCCCTCTTCTCTCAGATTCCAGCCTTTGCCGTTCCCACCCACCTGGCTTCGCCTGTCACCTTTTAGCTGTGCTCCCTCCCCTGCCCCACCTTTTCATTCCAGCATCTTGCCCTTACCTTTCCAGTCCTGAGGAAGGATTCACCTCCATAGACACTGCCTGCCCTGCTGATCTCCTCCAGCTTAACCCTGGGCAGATTGGGATTGAACATGTCCCTTGGGTGCAGGGAACAGCAGAGCGTTGAAGTGACTGAAGGTCGACCAGTGACAGAGGCAAGGATTTCAAATTAAAATCATCTAGTCTGATCACCCTTGCCTGCTGGGAGTGGGTTCAAAGTTGATAACGAGTCACCATTTGTTGCACTGATCTGTATAAGTACACACAGTAACAGCTTTCAGTCTGTCTTCAATGAATATATACCGACAGTTATAAATTACTCTGCATTTGATTGATAACTGTTTCATCGGCTGGGAGAGAAGCCCTAGCGGACTGGAGAGTTTGGATTTTGTGATTTTCCTGCACCAGGTCACCGTTTCAGCATTTTTCAACTGGTTATGACAAAAAGCCCCGTGCACTGGGCTGATGCCTCGGCACCTCGTCTCAAGTGCAGTGTGTATTTCTTTATAAGAGTTGATGCCGATGTGATCTCTGGCTGATTACACCTAACACAAACTAACAGCGTCCACTCAACACTGCAGTAATCCTTCATTCAATCCCCACACATTCAAGTAGCTGCTGACTGTCGGAGTCCAAGACATGAAGGTGAGCAGGTTTTCTAATCCTTTGTGCTGAACCACATAATGGAAGATATATTTTGTTGTGAAAACGAGTAAGTCTGCAGACGCTGGACGCCCGAAACAACACACACAAAATGCTGGAGGAACTGTATAGGATCGAACTAAGCAGCAGAGAGTTGTAAACTTAGTCAGCTCCATCACGGGCACCAGCCTCCATAGTAACCAGGACATCTTCAAGGAGCAGTGCCTCAGAAAGACCGCGTCCATCTTTAAGGACCTCCATCACCTGGCATACCCTCTTCTCAGGGAGGAGGTACAGGAGCCTGAGGGCACACACTAAATAATTCAGGAACAGTTTCTTCCACTCTGCCATCAGATTTCTGAATAGACATTGAACCCATGAACACTACCTCACTATTTTTTATTTCTGTTTCTGCACTTTGAACTATTCAATTTGAACAATTGAACTATTCAATATACATATACTTATTGCAATTCACAGTTTTTATATATTATACTATCATGTATTGCCACTAAGTTAACAAATCTCACAACATATGCTGGTAATATTAAACTGATTCTGATCCTGAACCCAGCAGGTTAGGCAGCATCTATGGAATTGGATAACAGTCGACGTTTCAAGCCAAGATCCTACTGCTGGGCCTGGTTTAGCAAAAAAAAATTGAACTGATTTGCTTTTGGGAAGGATTTAAAGCAAGCAGAAAGCATTTTGCTAATTCTTTACCACATGGAAGGATTTTAGAGAATAATATTCAGGGGATGGTTGTTAGTTGGGTCACGCGGCCCGTTATTTTGACAATTGCTGATTTACATGCTATTTTAACTATTGTTCTGGTACCTAAACGAAATTTGGCTCTGAAAGCCAGGAAGTTACAGTGGTTTCCTGTGGCTTTCTGCAACTTCTGGCCAAACACGCAACTGGTGACAAAAGGCAAACTTAGCCAGCAAGCTTGGAACTTTATCATGGCTCTTAAGTGCCCAAGTCTCCTCAATCCTTAATGATTACTGTTCTGTCCTTCTACTATGACATAGTGGGTACAATAACAGTTCAGCATAGATTAGATGGGCCAAATGACCTGTTTCTGTGCTTTAGTGCACTATGTCTTTGCCCTTGATACCAGTACCACATCTATCTACTCCATGAGTTTCTAGTCGTTGCTTAGGCTCAGACACCATCCTTAACTTGGGAAACCTCAAACAGGATGCCCTGAAGGTTAACGAGGGTTGAGTCGGTGGCGAGGAAGGCAAATGCAATGTTAGCATTCATTTCAAGAGATCTACAGTATAAAATCAAGGCTGTAAATTTGAGGCCATATAAAGCACTGAGAAGGCCTCACTTGCTGCTGACATTGGAGACGGTTCAAGTGAGGTTCACAAAATTTATGCTGGGATCGAAAGGTCTATCATATAAGGAGTATTTGATAGCTCTGGGCCTGTACTTTCTGGAATTCAGAAGAAGGTGGGGCGGGGTGGTCTCATTGAAACCTATTGAATGTTAAAGGGGATGTAGAAAGGATGTTCCTTTGGTGGGAGAGTCTAAGACCAGAGGACACGTCCTCTAAGTGTGTGATGTTGTCCGTGACATCATTGGCCCTGACACCAGTTTAATTCTGGCGCTCTTGCTTGAGGCTGAGCAGAAGCTGAAAGCTAGTGAAACAGGTTGAGGTGGGAGTTATTCCCTTTGGGAAACTCGGACAACTGTGACCAATCCTTCAGAACTACAGGACATCTGGGGCCCCATCTGGATGTGCATTTTATTAGAAACCCTAGGAGTCTGAGAACATCGAATTCAAAGTGTCACTGATTAATTTGTTTTGTACACTACAGTATTTGATTTATGCTTTATTTATCTATGTGTAATTCATTTGTAGATTTAATTCTTATTTTCCTAGGTTATTACGTGTTATATGTGCTATGTGTACTGCTGCGCTTCACACCCTGGTCCAGAGAAATGCCTTGTTTAATGGTACACTTGTATATAGTTAAATGACAGTAAACTTGACATGGACACCGATCCAAAATAAAATATGACAAAAAGGCTGGTGATACCCAGCAGGTCAGGTAGCATTGATGAAGGGAGAAGCAGTTAATCTTCCGGGTCGAGAGCCCTTCTTTTTGTTGGAATAATTTAGATTGATGGGTCAAGAGCAGGGTGAAAAATTGTATTATAATCTGACAGAGTCCTGGACACGGAATGATGAGTTTGTTTTTCTCTCTCAACAGATGCTGAGTTTCTCCAGCATTTTCTGTTTTTGAATTGTCTGCCCAATGGGAGAGGGCAGAAGAGGGAATATTGAGGGTAGGTTGGGGTCTTTGATGATACTGTCTGCGAGTCCCCAAGTCCAGTGGAGAAGGTCTGTTTCTGTGTGTGAGTGGGTGAGAGGGGCCTGCTCTGGGATAGGGGGGGGGAAGAGGGGTGTGTGTGTGTGTGTGTGTGTGAGACCTGCTCTGGGGTTCTGTCTCTGGAGATATGTCTGTTTGAGGTGGGTGGGTGCGAAAGTGGTGCCTGCTCTGGGGGTGGGGGGAGGGTGTGTGTGTGTGACCTGCTCTGGGGTTGGAGATCTGTCTGTTTGAGGTGGGTGAGTGCGAAAGTGGTGCCTGCTCTGGGGTCGGAGGTCTGTCTGTCTCTGTGTGTGAGTGGCCTGTAATGTGCTGTACTGCTCTATGTTCTAACATGAGGACTGTGCGTAGATGGAGATTCAATATTCCTAGTCTTCCAGTACCCCCCCCCCCCACTGTATTTTCACATGACAGTGGGTTTGTGAGGTTGCTTTACAATCAGTGTGTGGTTCTGTGGCCCATTTTAGCTTTGAGGGAATACCTCAGACCTGAGTTTGAGGTATATGATGTTTATTAGAGAGCAGTCCTGGGCCCCTGTCTCCCTCGAGACTCTGCAGCACATGAACCTGAGTCTACTGTGTTTTGAGCAGTGTTAGAGGTATCTGATTTATTGAAGAATTATTTTAGTGTGTGGGCCTTTCTGTATCTATCATATCCTCATTTATTAATGTGACATTATTCTGTGTTAATGAATGTTCGCAGGTGTGTGTGTGCTTCCTGTCTCTCAATTAGTGCTTCTTCAGAGACACTTTGGGAAATTTGAATGGAGATCAGATTACGGGGTCGTTTTCTCTTTCTTCATTTGATTTGTATTTAAATGTAAAACAGAAAACCCTGTAAAAATTTTCACTGACATCGTGTACCTTAAACATGGATCTGCAAGTCTTTACTACAGCTGCGTTAATTATGGGCGCTGAACCTTTGTGTCTGGTTTATATTTAATTTGTTGTGGATCCAGATCAGTCTTGTAGTTTAAATACTGCTATGGATGTGATTCAAAGTTAATGTTTGTAACTTGCTGCTAATTGTGAATCAGTTGTGCTAAAAGTTGACTCCCTTCTGCCGAGGATCCAACCTTCAGCCATGGGAGCAGAATTTGGCCATTTGTCCCCTCGAGTCAGAGTGGTGAATCTGTGGAAGCTGTTGCCACAGGCAGCTGTGGAGGCCGAGTCTTTAGGTATATTTAAGGCAGAGGTTGATAGATTTTTGACTGGCCAGGGCATGAAGGGATACAGGGAGACGATAAGAAATTGGGGCTGCTGAGAGGGAAAATTAATCGGCTGCTGGGGAGACTGGTGCCCATGACGATGTGGACAAGTACATTGGATGAATAAATGAAACTGAATCTGACCTTGGGCTATTCATCGGGCAGCATTGATAGGAGAAAGTTCAATAAGCCAAATGGCCTAATTCTGCTCCTATATCTTATAGCCTTATGGAGTCTGTTCCACTATTCAAACACAGTTAATTTATTTTCCCTCTCAACCTCATTCTATTGCCTTCTCCCCATAACCTTTGAAACCCTTACTAATCAAGAACCTATCAATCTCTGCTTTAAATATACTCAAATACTTGGCCTCCACAGCCTCCTGTGATAACAAATTGCACAGATTCACCACTCTGAGTCCTTGTTATGTCTCATCTTGTTTATAAGATACAGGACTGTTTGGAGTAGAGTGTAATCTGCTGGAAAGGATATGAAATCCCTGAAACCAGCAGACTGGAAATGTACAACAATGTAAAATGGAGTACAAACCAGTGGTGGAAAGGCAGGGATTATTTTTGATTAATGGCCTAACTGTCGCCTTGCAAAATGTCTTGGATATCTTGTTGAAACAATTATAAAATATTCACAGCTCATCATCCTGAAACATTAATTCTGTTTCTTCAGAAGCTGCTTTAACCTGCTGAGAGGTTTCCGGCATTTTCTGTTTTTATTTCAGCACCTGCAGTTTGTAGATTTTCAGTTAGGTACTCAGGACAGCCATCCCTTCATGTAACCTTCATGTGCACACAGAGTGTCGAAGCCATCAGGAAGTGGTTCACGGACTGGTCATCCTTACTCAAGTGTCACCACGTAAACAGGCCCTTTGGCCCATTGGCTCCTGCTAACCAATAACAACCGATTTACAGTAATCTTACAGGAAACCTATTATTTATTCTGCCCATTAATGCCCCACAAATAACACTGAACAACAAAGTTTTTTGAAAGTGTTGCTTCCTCAGAATTTTTTTTTCTTTATGGTAGACTGCTTGAAGCTGAACACAAATATAATTTCAGACTACTTACATCATGTAGGAGTTTGGAGCAATTAACTTTTATTGAATATAATCAGGTTATATTTTATTGAATATTGTTTAATTGTAGAATGGTGCTGACACTTTGCAACTGTGTTCGACTAAGCTAAAAATGTTCTGTTGATGATTTTCATTTGTACTTGGTGTCTGAGGCTTCTCGCTTAAGTGTCCAACAATAATCAGCCAGCATCGGTGGTTTTCAGTTGTCCTGATACCATTTCTCCATGACAGCAATGTCCTGCTGGAACCTTTCACCATGCTCGTCACTAACAGCACCAAGATTTTCAAGGAAGAAGTCAAAATGGAAATGCAGAAAGTGAATCTTTAGTGACATGTTGCATTTCACAGTTTTGATTGGTTGGATCACGTTGTCAGCCAGATAGTTTGGTGCTCTGTAGTTGCAAGAAAAATTTGAGCAACATTCTTGAATGCCTTCCATGTGATTTTCTCCGGTCCCACTGGAGGTTATTCGAATTGCCTGTCATTGGTGACCTGTTTGATCTGTGGACCAACAAGAATACCTTCCTTAATCTTGGCATCAGTTATTCTGATTTGAATTAGGAATTGAAATAACAAATATAGGTGATATTTAAAAAAAAAAGTGTGTGATAGGGAAATTTCATGGTGATTTTCACGATCAGCATTCCAAAGTCCATAAGGTGCACCTGAAAGTATTTGGGAAACAAAATCTTTGCTGTCCATTGCAATATTAATACCCCCCCTTGTGCTGGCGGATACCTGCAGGCCCAGTGGTATTGAATTATCCGTGAGGTGGAGGCAGGCAGGCCAGTGGCATAAGTAGGGAAGTTCCAGATGAAACAGAATGAAAACTGGCAGGTCACCTAGTCTGGTTTAAAATAAAAATGTAAGGTCAGTATTTCTAAATGATGAGAGGTTGAAAATAGTTGGTTCTAGGAGAGATGTGGATGACCCGGTATGTTAGGTTTTGAAGAGTCATGTACAAGCAGACAAACAATTAGAAAAACGTATCTTAAGTTTCACTGCCAGAGAAGCTGATTTATTATTGTCAAATGTACAGTGAAAAGCTACTGTTCATACAGATCAAAGTGAAACTACCTCAATGCATAAAAAGAATGTCACTTTCCTACAGATCAGACTCTTTACCCCAAACAGTTCTACATCTTACAAACAACGCAGGACACAACAGGGACTCAGTGAACACTAAGACGGAGAGTAGTTAACCTGGGGAATTGATTGCCCCTGATGGGGGGAAATCAGAGAAAGTGTGGTGCAAGTACATAGAAAAAGTGCAAGATCAATCGAGGTGGAGGTTCCAGCAAGAGTCTGATGACAGTGGGGTGAAGCTTTCCTCAAAGCTGGTGGTACGAGTTTTCAGGCTTTTGGATCTTCTGCACAATGGGAGGGGAGTGAGGAGAGAATGGGGATGCTGGCTTCCATCACGTGCTGAGCTGTGTCCGCAGCTGGGCTCCACTGCGTACGGCTCTGGCGAGCATACGATTGGAATGTTATAGATGGGTTGACTAAAAACGAAATGTGAGAATGAGTTAGATAAAAACATATTGCAGTAGTTTCCACAGCAACGTGAAAAATTAAAGGTAAGTGAGGGTAAATGTGGGTGATTTACAGTCAGACAGAACTTGGTAATAGCAAATACAGAGGGGGCAGAGAAATTAAAATCTGACTTTGTGTCTCCCTTCACAGTAGAAATACTGGGGAAGGAAGAGCACATTGCAGTGACAAAATCCGAATCAATTAATATTAATAACTGTGACAGAAAGTTAACAAACTTTATGAGCAGAGATTAGAAAGAGAGGCTGTCTACACATTGCTGAGAGTACAGTACAGACCTTCCAACAGTCAACAGCAGATGAAGGACAGGTATGTAAGCAGGTACCGGAGATAGGCAATAAAAATAGGATTATCGTACTGGGGGATTGCAATTTCCAAAATATTAACTGGGATTACCTTAGCGTTAAAGGCTCAGAGGGGCTGGAATTTTCAAGGAGTATTCAGACAACTTCTTTAGTAGATGGATTAGTGAAGGAGCATGGTTGGGGTATGTAGCCAGACAAGCAGAGGGAAGTACAATAGGTAGGGAATCATTTTGGAGGGAGTGGCCATCTTTTCCAGGTGGTTATGGAAACGGATAATGACAGACCAGTAAATAGGTCTGAAGTGGGGGGTGGGGGGCAACTTTACTGAAAATCTGGCAAAGGTAAATTGGGAGCATCTACTTGTTGCTAAGTCAGCACCTGTACAGTGAGAAACGTTGACTGGGGAGCAGGAAGAGTTGAAATTAAACATGTCTGCAGGGGTAAAAGCCAGGGAAATTAGTTTAGCGAATCTCTGATGTTGGGTGTTGGGTAAAGAGAAGGGAAGGAAGGGTGTGATACGTAATGGTGAATTAATGACGGGGGAAGCCAGTGAAGAGAGTAGAAAGTGTGGGAAGCTGCTTAAAGAAATCATGAAGACAAAGAGAACTCACAAGAGCTCATGGCATTCGGGATAGAGGTAAACTGAAAAGTGTCCCATGAGTATGAGATGTATATCCAGGAAAGGATAAAGTACTCACGGACATGGGGAAGTCCGTCCTTCGAGCCAGCATTTGTGGGGGAGGCCCCTAACTGAATTTCCATCAGTGTTGCCAAAGGAAACTGACTTTGGAGTTGGCAAATTTGGGGAAAAGGTAAAGTTGATGAATTATTTTATCATTGTTACCTGTAGCAAGGTGCAGTGGAAAACATGTCCTGCAAACCATTCGAACAATCATTTTATTGCACCGTTCGTTGTGGTGAAACAATGAGAGAGTGTGGAATGGAGTGTTGCAGTTACAGAGAGAGTGTAGAGCAGCTAGGCAACGGGGTGGAAGTTGTTAGATTGAGAGGAGGAGGGTGGAGGCTTTTACATTAGCTGCCTTACCAAAGCAGTGAGAAGCGTAGACAGAGATCTTTGAGGAAAGGCTGGTTTCCACGCTGTGATGAGCTGTGTCCACAACTTTCAAAGTAAGTTTATTATCAAAGTACGTATTTGTTACACTTGATTCCTTGAGATTCATGCTTTTCTATGCAGTTACTTACAGTCCTGGGCAGAGCAGTCACAATACCAAGCCATGTATGATATATCTGGATAAGATGTTTTCTATGGAGCATCGATGAAAATTGGTAATGGTTGACGAGAGCTGCAAAATTTCTTTAGTCTCCTGAGGATGTAGAAGCACTGATGAGCTTTTGTGGCTGTGACCACAACGTGGTTGGACCAGGACAGGTGATTGCTTACTTGAAGTTCTCGGTCTCAGCATCATAGAAGTGTGCACCATGCCGTACCCCTTCCTGAAGCCAGTGATGATACAGGGAGTAGAGCCGGGGGCCAAAGCTGCAGCTTTGTTCAGGAATTGTTGTCATAGATTCAGAGTCATAATTGTGTTGGAGCTGCTGCTGCCTCTTTTCACTCTTATCGGCCGGTAAGTTTTCATTGCACCTGTGTGTACATGTACGTGTGTGTGTGACAATAAACTCTCTTTGACTTTGATCGCTGTCTGTTGGTCAGGAGGTCAAGGGTCCAGTTGCAAAGGGAGGTGTTGAGTCCAAGTCTAGGATTTGGGAGATGTGTTTGCTTGGAATTATAACACTAAGGGCACTGCTGTAGTCAATAAATTTGATGCCTCAGTGAGCTTAAAGGTGGAAAATCCCCAGGATCAGACGAGATTTATTCCAGCCTGCTGTGGGAGACAAGGGAAGAGATTGTTGAGGCTTTGACTGAGATTTTGTAATCATTGCTAAGCGCAGATGAGGCACTACTTGACTGGAGGACAGCAAACACTCATCCTCTTTTCAGAAAAGGCAGCTGGAAAAAACATGGTAACTCTCGACCTGTGAGCCTAATGTCAGAAGTAGGGAAGAGAGGGACCAAATCCTGAGGGAGGGGGAGAGGAAGTATGAAGAAGGTTTAGGACACTGAAAGTGATGGAGTGTTTGAGGAGAAGGGAGTCAAAAGGGCTAAGGATAGCTGTGAGATCTCCTAGGAAAGAGAAAAATCCTGTGGCATTTAGATAAGCGACATCAAATCCAAGTGGGTAACTATGGAGAGGATAGGAGCTCTCAAGGACAAGGTGAGAATTCATGCTTGAAACCAGAGGAAGTGGATGAGGCACTAAATTAGTGTTCATCAAGGAGGATAGTGAGACCATTTCTCTGTAACCAGTCACCACATTCTCCCATCCCTACCAACCCATTCCACCCTCCCCCTCCCCTGACCCATAGCCCCCTTCCCCACCATTCCCATCTGCCCTCCCCTCCTCTCGTATTTGGTTCCATGCTTCACCTTCCTCTCCTATCAGATCCCACCATCTACAGCCCTCTGTCACTATTTGTGCTCGCCTGTCCTCCATCTGCCTATCACGCCTCCTCACTCTGATCTATCTGGCCAGTTCATGCCACACTCCGTTCCTTCAGCTTCCTATACTGTCCGCTTCTCCTCTACCTTTCAGTCCAGGTGAAGGGTCTTGACCCAAAATGTCAACTGTCCACTTCCCTCCACAAATGCTGCTCGACCCTCTGAGTTCCTCCAGAAATGTATGTGTTGCTCATTTAGCCGGAGGGTGGATTGTCCTCAGCAGAACCGAGGGATTTGTTTTAAACTTTATTTATTTAAAGATTCAGTGCAGTAACAGGCCCTACTGGCCCAATGAGCCTGCACTGCCCAATTACAGCTAATTACAAAACCGTATGTCTTTGTAGAACGTGAGAGGAAACGAGAACATCTGAAGGAAACCCTCACTGTGTCAGGGAGAACGTACAAACTCCTCACAGACGGTGGTGGGAATTGAACCCTGGTCACTGGCGCTAACCGCTGCGCTACGTGCCACCCAGTGAGGATCAAGCAGCCTGTGTTATATTTCAAGCTATAAGCCACAGTCTCAGAGACTGCAGAATTTGCCGTCTTGAACTTCAGTGTGAAGCTTTGTGGTCGAAAGGATGGGCTGGGGGAGTCGGGGAATCAGATGCTTGAAACCTAAACTGTGCGCTGTAGCGGGGAAGAACAGAGAGTAATGATACCCTGAGGGAGAGAGGAAGACAGGGAATTATCCGACTAATATCATCCATCATCACTTCAGGTGAGTGCACTCAGCGTCAGTGAGGGCTGCAGGGGACGAGTGCAATTCAGCCCCGAGGTACACAGCTGTGAGGCGTAATTAAGCCACGTTGAAAAGTACACTGAAGGCAGACCTGGGTGACAGTGCTGATAATTTTGGATCTAAAGCTCATAATTCCTTGGGAAATCACTAATTACTGTTGATATCTCCAGGTTCTGTAATGGTTAATGTTAAATTTTATTACCTCAGGTATGCACCTGTTCCCTCAGGAGAGAGATTACTGTTTTCCACTTGTGTTCTTCAGTAAATGGAAATCTTTTGTATTTTAACCAGTAATTAGCTATTCCTCCCTGACTTCTTTGATGGGAACTTTTCAGAAAACGATGAATGCAGTCTTCCTCTCATTTGATGCAGTGTAGCTCTCTGGGAGTAATGTAAACAACCCTACATTCTAGTCAAAAAGCTTTTATCTTCTAAATGGTCCTCATGGGATGCTCTTTAATTTATAAGCCCAAATGCCACCCTCTGCTTGTTAAAGATTTGTAGCCATTACTATTTTGCCCTCCGTACATCTCCCACAGCACAGACCAGTGTGAAACTTTCCACACTCCATGCTGTGCAAAGTTCAAACTGTCTCGACGAAAGCAATGATCTGTGGGCATCGTATTGTAGTCCAATCCAAATGAATGCCTGAGCGTTCACAAGGGGAGGCATGGGGACGCACTCCTGGTTATACAGAAACCATCATGCTTCAGATTAACAAGTACTGCTCTGCTCTTTTCATCTGGGTAAGACTATACTTTAATGCACTGTGGCGTGTCTACAACCATTTATCTCCTGTACCAAAGTGAAACCCTTCAACCTTCTGGCTCATGTGGTATCCTACACCCATCCGGCTTCTGAGCAGGTGTGGCACCCTACAACTATCAGGCTCCTGAACAGACATGGTAGCCTACACCCATCAGGCTTCCTGAATAGATGTGGATAACTTTTCTCAGCAGAACTTTGAACTGATTCCACAACCTTCAGACTTGCTGCCAAGGGCTCTACAATTCATGTTCTCAGTATTATTTGTTTCTGTTTGCACAATTCGTCATCTCTTGCACCTTGGTTGTTTGTTAATCTTTGTTGATGCATAGTTTTCATAAATTCTACTGCACTTCATTATTTTCCTGTCAAAACCTGCAAGTAAATGAATGTCAAGGTCATATATGGCAACGTACATGTACATACTTCGGTTATCTTAGTCATATAGTTGGGAAACAGTATGTCTGGCCTTATATATTCTAGATGCTGCCTTGGAATGAACATTCCATGTATTTATTTGTCATTTATCTTTGTATCAACCACAGGGCAATTCACAGAGAAACAGACATACTTTATTGATCCCGAGGGAAATTGGATTTTGTTACAGCCGCACCAACCAAGAATAGTGAAGAAGTATAGCAATATAAACCACAAATAATTAAATAATAATAAGTTAATCATGCCAAATGGAAAAATAAGTCTAGCACCAGCCTATTGGCTCAGCGTGTCTGACACTCTGAGGGAGGAGTTGTAAAGTTTGATGGCCACAGGCAGGAATGGCTTCCTGTGACGCTCAGTGTTGCATCTCGGTGGAATGAGTCTCTGGCTGAACGTACTCCTGTGTCTAACCAGTACATTATGGAGTGGATGGGAGTCGTTGTCCAAGATGACATGCAACTTGGACAGCATCCTCTTTTCAGACACCACTGTCAGAGAGTCCAGTTCCACACCCATAACATCAATGGCCTTACGAGTGAGTTTGTTGATTCTGTTGGTGTCTGCTACCCTCAGCCTGCTGCCCCAGCACACAACAGCAAACATGATAGCACTGGCCACCACAGACTCGTAGAACATCCTCAGCATCGTCCGGCAGATTTTAAAGGACCTCAGTCTCCTCAGGAAATAGAGTCGGCTCTGACCCTTCTTGTAGACAGCCTCAGTGTTCCTTGATCAGTCCAGTTTATTGTCCATTTGTATCCCCAGGTATTTGTAATTCTCCACCATGTCCACACTGACCCCTTGGATGGAAACAGTAGTTACCGGTGCCTTAACCCTCCTCAGGTCCACCACCAGCTCCTTAGTCTTTATCACATTAAGCTGCAGATGATTCTGCTCACACCATGTGACAAAGTTTCCCACAGTCGCCCTGTACTCAGCCTCATCTCCCTTGCTGATGCATCCAACTATGGCAGAGTCATCAGAAAACTTCTGAAGATGGCAAGACTCTGTGCAGTAGTTGAAGTCCGAAGTGTAAATGGTGAAGAGGTGGCTGAAGATAGTTGAGCACTATTCTGGGGATCTGCTGCAGTAAGTTTTTCACCCTGGAGTGATTGCCCTTAAACCATCAGCGAATACAATAGGCACAGAACGTAAGAGCCGGGACATTCGGGTCAGAGAAAATTACAGCACAGGTAGTGCCTATTCCCATCAACCTGCACTGGGTCCTTAGCCCTCCATACCACTACCATCCATGTACCTATTCAAAATTCTCTTAAACGTTGAAATCGAGCTTGCATGCACTACTTTCACTGGCAACTAGTTCCCCACTCTCATGACCCACGGAGTGAAGGAATTCCCCTTTACATTTCCCCTTAATGGTTTAACCTTTCACCCTTAACCCATGACCTCTAGTTATAGTCTCGCCCAACCTCAGTGGAAAAAGCCTGCTTGCATTTATCCTTTTTATTGTTGCAAGTTTACAAAGTGCTGGTTAGTGTGGAGTTGCTGTGTTGAGAGTGCAGTTCTGATTTAATTTAATTTTTTATTTTACGTCAAGATACAGCTCTAAGTAGACTCATCCAGCCCTCGAGCTGAGCTGCCAGCAACCCACAGATTCAACCCGAGCCTAATCATGGAACAATATACAATGACCAATTAACCTTCTAACTGGTACGTCTTTGGACAGTGGGAGGAAACCAGAGCACCCGGAGGAAACCCACCCATTCCGTTGGGAGTGTGTACAAACAATTTACAGAGGATGCTGGGATTGAACTCCCAACTCTTTAATAGCGTCGCAGTGACCGCTACACCCTCTGCACCACATCTAGTTGGGATATAATTTTGCACAGGAGTGCTGGAGCGGGTAAAGAGGAGATTTGCCAGAATGTGGTCTGGTTTGGAGAGTGTTAGTTATGAGGAGAGATTGGATCGGCTGGGCTGATTCTTTCCATGGAACAGAGGAGGCTAAGGGATGACCTGATAGGAGTGTTTTTTGAAACATGTGAGGGATAGTAAGGGTAAATGGTACAGGTTCAGGGTATCAAAACTAAGAAGCTTTGGTTTCAAAATGAAGGCAGAAGTTTTAAAAAGGAAAGGTTCACACATAGGATTGATACCTGGAACTCCCTGACCAGTGGATCAGGTGGAATTAGATATACAATCACTGTGTTTAAGAGACATTTAGGCAGGTTAAATAGACGTAACAAACCTAACACAGGAATGGTGACGATTGGGAAAAGGTCAGGATGCCATGGTGGCTGAAGGGTATGTAACTGTGATGTATATCTCTGACTCTGTCATTCAAGGAACCTCCCTTGTGTTTTTTTTGTATTTCGCTTGATTCCATTCTTTGGAAACCTTTCCCTTTGACTCCCATTAAATTCAGCTTTACCAGGTCTCCTTGATGGCACGCCCGGTCAAATAGTGCTTCTGTGTCGAGCGCAGTCTCTCTCACCTCTGGAGTTCAACTCCTGGATCTTTGTCCAGACCAGGACCATGATAGATCTGGAGCTGGGTGGTCTGATGAGGTGGTAGCAGGCACGATTAGACTGGTCTTACCAACTGTGAAGCAGACCCGGCTGGAGAGGTCTGGAAGAGTATGGCTGAAGCTCAGGATTTCAATACTCTGTCAAGATATTTTCTGGTCCTGAATCCAACGTTGCCAATGCAGCCTCAGGATCAGGTAGAGTGAATCGAATTGTCCAGGAGGAATTTCTTTAGTCAGAGGGTGCTGAATCTGTGGAATTCATTGTCACAGATGGTTGTGGAGGCCAAGTCTTTGGGTATATTTAAAGCAAAGGTTGATAGGTTCTTGATTAGTCAGGGTGTCATACATTACACGGAGAAGGCAAGAAAAAGGGGTTGAGAGGGATAATAAATCAGCCATGGTAGAATGGTGGAGCACTCAGTAGGCCAAATGGCCTAATTCTGTTCCTGTGTCCTAAGGTCTACAGGCTGGTTTTTTGTGATGGTGTGTATGTCAGGAGGAAGTGCATCTAATTTCCAGCTATGGCCACCTTGACAGATGACATGGTTATAAACTTCAACATAAATTCAGGCAACATCCACTCTGACTCTCAAAGGTGAAAGTTCAAAGTAAATTTATTATCAAAGTGCTTATATGTCACCATATACAATCCCGAGATTCATTTTCTTGCATACTCAGTAAATTCAAAAAGCACAATATAATCAATGAAAGATCACACCGAACAGGACGGGCAGACAACTACTGTGCAAATACAAAAAGAAAAGACTATCGAGAACCTGAGATGAAAAGTCCTTGAAAGTGAGTTGCCTGGGTTGGGAAGCATGCCTTATGAGAACAGGTTGAGTGAACTTGGCCTTTTCTCCCTGGAGTGATGGAGGATGAGAGGTGACCCGATAGAGGTGTCTAAGATGATGAGAGGCATTGATTGTATGGATAGTCAGAGGATTTTTCCCAGGGCTGAAATGGTTGCCACAAGAGGACACAGGTTTAAGGTGCTGGGGAGTAGGTACAGAGGTGATGTCAGGGGTAAGTTTTTTACTCAGAGAGTGGTGAGTGTGTTGAATGGGCTGTCAGCAACGGTGGTGGAGGTGGATACAATAGGGTCTTTTAAGACGCTTTTAGATAGGTACATGGAGTTTAGTAAAATAGAGGGCTATAGGTAGGCCTAGTAATTTCTAAGGTAAGGACATGTTCTGCACAACTTTGTGGTCTGAAGGGCCATATTGTGCTGTAGGTTTTCTATGTTTCTACGAGTCTTTAAGTTGTGCGAACAGTTCAGTGATGGGGACGAGTAATGTTATTCCCACTGGTTCATGAGCCTGGTGGCTAAGGGGTACTAACTGTTCCTGAACTTGGTGGTGCGAGTCCTGAGGTTCCTGTACCTTCCTCCTGATGGCAGCAGCAAGAAGGGAGCAAGTTCCTGATGATGGATGCTGCTTTCCTGCGACAACACTCCATGCAGATGTGCTCAATGGTTATGAGGGCTTTACCTGCGATGGACTGGGCCATATCCACTAATTTTTGTAGGACTTTCCACTTAAGGGCATTGGCATTTCCATACCAGGCCATGGTGCAACCAGTCAATCTACTCTCCACCACACATCTATAGAACGTAGTCAAAGTTTTAGATGTCATGCCGAATATTCGCAAACTTATAAGGAAGGTGCTGCATGCTTACTTCATAATTGAACTTATGTTTGGAGACTGGGACAGATCATCTGAACTGATAACATCCAGGAACTGGAGGTTGCTGACCCCCTCCACCTCTGATGCTCATGGACCTCAACTTTCCTCCTCCTGAGGTCCTCCTCCTCAGCATGATCTCCTGGCATCATCATTATGTGCCTTGTTGTAAGACTTGAGCTATCATAGTCTTCCATCTGTCTATGATCTGAGAATTTCTAATCTGCTCTTCAAAGCTTTTGACTGTCCATCCCTTAACGTACCTCCTGAAAGTCACCAGTCGGTGTGAATAGTACTTGGACTGAGGCTGTGTTCTCGTCTCAGTAAGAATCGGCAGTAACCTCAAAAAAATGGACTGAACGTACTGAAAGTCCTCTACTGCCCTTGGAATGAATGATTGAGCAGTAACTTGCACTGATCCAAAGAATATCATCCCATTTGGATGGAGAGCCTAGCTTGCGAAGATGTGAGATTTATACAGTGGCTCTCTCTGTGTTCTCTCTAATGGGGCCCGTGGCTTGGCTTCAGTCACCCTCAGTTACACCCACCATCTCGTACTTGCTAACCTCCTCTGTCAGTTCCTTCCTTTGCCTTCTGTTCCTTTCGTGATTCTATCCGTGACGAACTTTATGATTTTTTTCATTGAATGAGATCGGGTGGAAACTGTGAATGGGCTTGGCAGGATGTATTTTATCACTCAATGTCAATTGCACCTCTCGTATAGATCAATGAAAATGTATTTCCATCTTTAGCTGGCTGGACTCTTTAATTGACCATTATTCAAACCTTCTGAGGCAGAGCAAAGAGCTGAAATTGTATTTTAATAATACATTTGTTTTGTTTATGGATGGCACCAAATAAGCACAGTGAGTTAAGCAGGTAAGATTTATAAAGTGAATGCACACACTTCCCATTTATATAGTGACTGTAGGTAATGCATTCCAAAGCCATTACTGTTAGGGCTAGTAAGTTGTAGGCATGCTACATTGATGTCCGAAGGATGTCGACACTTGCTGGCTGACCTTGGCTGAAATGATTTGTCACAGACGACACATTTTGCTGTACACGTGACAAATAAAGCCAATCCATCTTTAAAATTTTCAAGCTTGGTTGTAGGTCACTCAGATTCCTGCCACTGTCAGTAAGGAGTTAATACATTCTCCCTCCCTGTATGGGTTTCCTCCCACATTCCAAAGACGAACTGATTGGTAGTTAATTGGTCATTGTAAATTGTCCTGTGATTAAGCTGGGGTTAAATCGGGGATCGCTGGACAGTGTGGTTCGAAGGGCCAGACGCCTTGTTCTGCGCTGTATCTCAATAAAATAAATTTTTTTAAATTAAGTCACTTTACCCACAGACCTAATTCTGGGAAATCCTGAAAGCTCACAAATAAAATTGTTTTTCACAGAAACTTAAAACTGTTCATAGATTGCTTCTGTTCAAATTGCAGAAATATCCTAATAAAATTTTACCAAGTGTGAAAATGAGAAGCTTTACAGAGGGGGAAGTAGATGAGTGGTGAATTGTTAAAATTTAACAAGTACACAATAGCCATCTCTTGTTGCCAAGGAACGGATTGAGGCATTTTTAATGCAAGTGGTACTTACTCTGTGGAATGTCCACCAACCAGTTTCTGGCCAGGTGATCTCAGTGTTAGCAGCAGCTTCACTCAACTGAAATGAGTTTTCCTTAAACTGGAGGAGCTGTCCAGTTTAATGGCTTTGATCAGAGACAGGTTGAGGAAAAGAAGGAAAGAGACAAACTTTCCTTTCTTTGTTGTTGCTTGTTTTAGGAGCAGGATAGCGGTGGTGAAAATTGTGCCCTGGAGGGGTAAAGGCTTTAAAGTCGTCCCTGGTGTGCTAGTGATAAATGTCCTTTTGGTTCTCACACACTCACACTGAGCCAGTAATGTACAGATCACAGCCATGCATTGTGTCAGCCTTGACAGGGAGCTCGTCTGCTCTTGCCATTACGGTTGCTATTCCTGATTTTTGTTTGTGTGAAGTCAGATGTCGGGGGGCAAAGGTGAAGTTTGATTTCATACAGCCCAGCCAGAAGAGATCTTCAGGCTCTCGGATGTAGTGAACCATCGCAGTGTCGGCAGTCTGGGGCAGGAAAGGGGAGTTAGCCAAGGCACCAGGCACTCCATCTTCTCTGCAGTTGCTTTAATGAAACTGATTGTATTCTAATTCCTTGTCTTTGTGCTCAGGAATTGAGCTTCAAGGTTCTCTGATACATTGACACAAAATATGCTGGAAATCTTGAGCTAAACTTGCAAACTTGACAAGTCAGCCCAAGTCTAAGGAGAGGAATAAACAGTCAATCATGATGGGTTCTGGCTTGAAGCTTCCAGTTTCAGACGCTGCTGGTGAAGTGCAGCGGCCACTTACTGGTAGCAAACAATACCAACGAAATAGATAATTGTACTAAATTTATTTTTTCCCAGATGTGATCACTGTAATCAACAGCTTGTAACCTCCTTTACGGAACCTGGCACCTTTGCAGTGTGAACCGAAGTCTCGAAGGTGCAGGACGGTTGGGGATTAGTGGGTACGAGCTGAATCGAGGCAGTGGGGCCCGGGGCCAAATCAAGGCAGTGGGGCCCGAGGCCAAAAGCGGGGAGAGAGCCAGACAGGAACATTGCTGGAACGGGACTTGGAGGCGGTTCGATGCAGCAGAACTGAGGCACAGGCAGACAGACATACTTTATTGATCCAGAGGGAAATTGGGTTTCGTTACAGTCACACCAATGAAGAATAGTGTAGAAATATAGCAATATAAAACCATAAATAATTAAATAATAATAATAATAAGTAAGTTATTCCAAGTGGAAATAAGTCCAGGACCAGTCTACTGGCTCAGGGTGTCTGACACTCCGAGGGAGGAGTTGTAAAGTTTAATGGCCACAGGCAGGAATGACTTCCTATGACGCTCAGTGTTGCATCTCGGTGGAATGAGTCTCTGGCTGAATGTACTCCTGTGCCGAACCAGTACATTATGGAGTTGAGGAGGCGGGGCCCAGGCCCGGGTCCGAGAGCGAGGAGTGACCTGAGGATTGCCAATTTAAGCACGGGACTACATTGAAAAGGTCTGGGTGTGGGGGCCGGAGGTGAGAAGCCTCTGTGAGGTTTACTCATCTCTGCACTGAACCTAGGCTGTGGCCTGCACTAACAGGTTCCTGGATCGACTGCAGCAATGACTGGCTTCATGGCTCTGGACTCACTTTCATGAACTTTGGTTCTGAATATTATTGCTTGCTTTTACCGTTTGCTTACTACGATTTGTTTTCTCTGCACATTGGGAGTTTGATGGTTTTTTAATGGGTTCTTAGTTTTGTGGCTGTCTGTAAGGAGATGAATCTCGAGGTTGTATATAACATACATACCTGGATAATAAATGCACTTTGAACTTTAAAAAAAGACTATTCCCTTGTCCTGCTGAGTTCCTCCAGCATTTTGTGTTGTTAGTCTGGAATATTGATTTTCTTTTAACTTTTTTTTAAACATCTGTTACAATTTGTGGCCAACTTAAACACCCCAACTGTTGCAACTCATTATCTGAGATGGATCACAGCATCAAATGTTTATAACCCTTAAATATATATATTTTTTTCTTTTGCCCAGAAACAATTAGCAGAACGTCTGCAAAGCTCTGCTGGCTACGTCAGTGCCATTTCAGAGCATTGCAGGTGCTGTCAAGTTGCCACAATTTTCATCGCAAACAGGTTCCTGTGGCAGTTTACATCATTTCAGGAGGTGCCCATGACCTTACACCTCTGAACTCTACGAGTACGTAATGAGTTTCCGTCAGTAACGCCCGGTGCAGACTGGTGATGGAACATGTTTCCATCTGTCTCAACGTTGCAATCAGATTTATTTGGATGCTACTGTTCTTTTACATTTGTAACCAATGTATATTGCAAACCACCTTTCCTGCAGGTCCCCCTTGGGCGAGGTGTAGCACCTGCTTAGCCACACCACCCCTACCCCCCGCAGATCCCGTGAAGCCCTGGCTGTAGGTGGTCTGAGTAGCTCTGACCATCCTTCATAGTCTCTATTGTTGCTAAAGTTTGTTTGATTAACTATAATAATTATTCTAATAAGAACATTGGATTTAGGAGCAGAATTCAGCCATTTGGCCCGATGAGTCTGATCCACTAATTCATCATTGATGATCCATTTGCCCTCTCAGCCCTTATCTCCTGCCTTCTCCCCATATCCCTTCATGCTCTGCCTAATCCCTATCAACCTCTGCCTTAAATATACCCAATGACTTGGCCTTCACAGCTGCCTGTGGCAATGGACTCCACAGATTCACCACTCTCTGGCTCAAGAAGTTCCTTCTCATCAATTTTCTAAATGGAGTCCCTCTACTCTGAGGCGACTTTCCCATCATAGGAAGCATCCTCTCCACATCCACTCTATCAAGGCCTTTCACCATTCAATAGGTTTCAATGAGGTCACCTTTCATTCTTCTGAATTCTAGTGAATACTGGCCCAGAGCCATCAAATGCTCTTCATATGACAAACCATTCAGTCCTATCATGTTTTAATCCCACCAATCCCAATACATGTTTTAATAGATTTAGGTGTCAGGTGAAGATACTCTCTACCAAAGGAGGTGTAAGGTGTTCCTTCCCTCCGCTCACCTGCAGGTCACCCTGGGACAAGGTGTAGCACCTGCTTAGCCCCCCGATCAGGGTCACGTGAAGCCATGGGAACAGGTGGTGGGTGGTCGTATGAGCAGCCGGTGCATTTCACAAATCCTGGTTGTGTGACCACTGACGCCAGGCAGACAATCTGTGAAGAGAAATTGATAATGGCTGGGGTCACCCGTCATGTAAAGACACTGCCCAGGAGATGGCAAAAGAACAGTCATGGTCATGGAAAGGCCATGATTGTCCACATCATACAACACAGCACATAGTGATGATGTTGAGATATTATTATCTATTAAATATACTGTTACAGGACTATATGAAAACTCAAGCTATTTCAAACTATTTCAAAGCTCTGAGTAGGATAATTTATTTATAATATATATTCTTCCAACTAGCAATGAAAAAGCTTTTAATATTGTTACTGTGGGTATTCAGTGAGATCCTTGTGACTGATGCAATCTAGTGAGCTTTTGAATATTTGGTTGCAGCTTGGTAGGTTGATGACCCCACTTCGCCCTCCACCCCCCACACACCCGACCAAGATATCCACCTTTGCCAACTCCTTTTGGGCCATATCCCTAATCTTTGTCTTTAAAGTAATTCTGTCTGCCTATACCACTTTCTCTGGCAGCTCACTTCATATATAGTCTCTTACTTATGTGTATAAATTTAAATCTCACCCATCACTCAGGACCCCCATCACCTAAGGCAAGCCCTCTTCTCATTGCTACTATCAGGAAGGAGGTACAAGAGCCTGAAGAAACACACTCATCGATTCAGGACCAGTTTCTTCCCATCTGCCATTAGACTTCTGAATGGACATTGAACCCATGAACACTATCTCAGTAGTTTTTTTTTAATTTTTGCTCTACTTATTTAATTGAACTAATAGAGTTTAATTCACAGTTTTTCCTTCTCTATTACAATGAATTGCAATGTACTGCTGCTACAAAGACAACAAATTTCACAACATATGCTGTGATATTAAACCTGATTGTGATTCCGAGGCATATAAATTTTAACATCCGTCTGGAGCAAGTCAGTGATGGTGATTGAAATTGCCTGTTGTGGTAAACTGGTGCTGCTTGAGAAGGAAGGAAATATGCCCTATCTTCCCCCCTCACCTGCCAGCTTGGACTCCTCCCCCTCCCCCCACACCCCCATCCTAGCTTCTGCCCTGTACCTTTCCAGGCCTGATGTAAGGTCTCAGCCCCAAACACCAACTCTTTCCTCCCCTCATTAGATGCTGCCTGACCTGCTGAGTTCCTCCAGCATTTTCAGTGGTTTGTGAAGGAAATCTGTGTACCTCAAGCCCCACCATGCTGTGGCCTTGCTCCCCTTGCTTCTCAGTAAACCAGTTGTACTGTTGTCACATGATCACTGTGGTTCAAGGCTTAGGATGGTTGGAAATAGGTAAGGAGGACAGCAATCCATTTAGGGCCATACGCCAATTTCAAAAATCAAAGTAAATTTATTATTAAACTATATACAGTCAGCCCTCCTTATCCACAGGGGATTGGTTCCGGGACCCCTCACAGATACCAAAATTCGCAGATGCTCAAGTCCCTTATTCAACCTGTCTCAATGCGTTGGACCTTAGGACCCAGCGGAACCCCAGACCTTATTTAACTTGTCTCCGTGTGGTGGACGTTAAGACCTGGCGGTAGAGATCTGAATCCGCAGTGTTTCTGTTCACGAAAATAATCACGAACATGATTGAAAATAAAATGGAAATAATAAAGTGATCGGAAAGAGATAAAGCGCCATCGGTCATTGGAAAAGCGTTAGGCTACGTTGGTCGACAATCGGAACAATTTTAAAGGATAAAGTGAAAAAGGCACTGCCCCAATGAAAGCTACAATTATTACCAAGTAACACAGTAGTTTAATTATTGGGTTTTTGGGTTTTGAGGTTTTGGGTTTTTGATCCTCCACATCAACCCAGCACGCTGTGGAGCGGTCTGTCCCGAGAACCTCCGTTCCCAAGCCTGGCAATGAAACATACGTTCTTAAGTGTTTTGTATGCATAGAAAGGTAAAATATATACCATACACTAAGGCAAACGTTTGACTAACTGACACTAAATAATACCGGATGTACCTGTTCTGACTTACTTAGTAAGAGAACTTCCGATTTTTTTTTATCCTAATCCACGATAACCCACACACATCCTCCCGCATACTTTAAATCATCTCTAGATTACTTATAATACCTAATACAATGTAAATGCTATATAAAATGGTTGTTATACTGCATTGTTCAGGGAATAATGACAAGAAAAAAAGTCTGTACAAAGGCTGATAAATGATTTATTTTTATTTATTTATTGAGGTATAGTGTGGACTAGACCCTACCGGCCCTTCGACTGCACCAGCCGGAAACCCCCGATTTAATTCTAGTGGAATCATGGGACAATTTGCAATTACCAATTAACCTGCCAACCAGTACGTCTTTGGACTGTGGGAGGAAACCCACTTCATATTAGTGTGGAAGAGAAGAAAACTCATGCAATTAAAAATATATATAATAATGCTAATAAAAATAATACTGAGAACATGAGAAGTACAATTCATGGAAGTGAGTGGATTCAGTTTAGAGTTGAAGTGAGTGATGTTAGCCACACTGGTTTAGGAGCCTGATGGTTGTAGGGTAATAATCTCCGAGCCTGGTGATGTGGGTCCTAGGGCTCATGTACCTCCGGCCCAATGGAGGGAGTGAGAAGAGCGCAGTCTGGATATGGTGGGGGCCCTTGATGATGGATGATGTTTTCTTGTGGCAGCACCCATCATCAAGGGCCCCCACCACTCAGTGGTGGTGAGAATGGTGCCTTTGATGGATTGGACTATGTACACCACTTTCTGAAGACTTACCCATCCCTGGGCATTGGTGTTTCCGTAACAAGCCATAGTCAACCAGGGAGGGTACGCTTCGCTGTGCTTCTACAGAAGTTTGTGAAGGTTTTAGTTAACATTCTGAAACTTAAGTTCCTACTACTATCTGTAACAAGTTTGTACATCCTCCCCATGACTGCGTATATATTCCCTGGACGCACCAGTTTCCTCCTGCATTTCAAAGGCGTACAGATTAGGGTTAGTAATGCTGTATTGATCTGCCCAGTCCAGCTTCACTGATTTGATTTGACACAAGCGATGCATTTCACTGTATGTCTCGATGTATGTGTAACAAGTACAACTGATCTTTAATCTCAGAAGAACTGGGGCGTTGATTGTTGAGGGGTAGTTATTGGGGGTTAAGGGGTAGGTTGAGGGGTAGTTCTTGAGGGGCAAGGTTGAGGGGTGGTGATTGGGGGTTGAGGGGCAGGTTGTAGAGAATGAAACTGAATTAAGCATCTGTTTAACTTGAAAACTTTGGTTAATTTAATAACCTTTAGTGTAATCTGCAATGCTGACGCTGCATAATGCACTGGGAAGGCCTCACTTGGAGTATTGTGAGCAGTTTTGGGCCCATTAATCAGAATTAGAATCAAAGTTAATATCACCGCCATTTGTTATTATGCAGCCGCAGTATGTTGTAATATAAAATAATAAAAACTATGAATTATAGTGCATACTCTATGTACAATCCCTACCATCTCAGCCATTAAAGCTTGTAACCCCTCCAGAATTGTCATAGGCCTCCTGGTGGCCTCCCTCACTAGTCCCCTTCTTGCACTGTCACTCAGATTATGAGGACAGCCTTCTCTAGGCAGATTTACAGCTGTATGATATTCTTTCCATTTCTTGATGATTGACTTAACTGTACTCCAAGGGATATGCAGTGACTTAGAAATGTTATTGTATTCATCTCCTGACTTGTGCTTTTCAATAACCTTTTCACGGAGTTGATTGGACTGTTCTTTTGCCTTCATGGTGTAGTTTTTGCCAGGATACTGACTCACCAACTGTTGGACCTTCCAGATACAGGTGTATTTTTACTACGATCGACTGGAACACCTTGACTACAAACAGTGATCCCCATTTAACTAATTATGTGACTTCTAAAACCAATTAGCTGCACCAGCGATGATTTGGTGTGCCAGTCAGAGTCTAGACCTCAATCTAATTGAGAATCTGTTCACTCATGATCCCCGTGCAATCTGACAGAGCTTGAGCAGTTTTGTAAAGAAGACTGGGGAACAATTGCAGTGTCCAGATGTACAAAGCTGATAGAGATCTATCCGCACAGGTGCCTGTACTAAATACTGACTTGAAGGGGGTGAATACTTAAGCAATCAATTATTTTGTGTTTCATTTTTGTAATTTATTTGTAATTAATCTCACTTTGTAGAGATCTGCTTTCACTTTAACATGAAAGTGACTTTTTCTGTTAATCAAAAAAGCCAGATTAAATCCGCAGTGATTCAATGTTGTAAAACAATAAAACATGAAAACTTCCAAGGGGGGGGGGGTGAATACTTTTTATAGGCACACAATATGCAAAAGAGTCAAATTAAATAAGTAATGCTGGAAAGAAAAGTAGTGGGGTTGTACTCATGGATTCCGTGTCCATTCAGAAATCTAACAGCAGGCGGGAAGAAGCCACTCCTGAATTAGTGAGTGTGTGCCTTCTGGCTCCTGTACTTCCTCTAATGGCAGCAATGAGAAGAGGGCGTGTCCAGGGTCCTTGCCTTTCTGAGTCATCGTTGCTTGACGATGTGTATTATTGAAGAAAGGATTACAGATGCCGGGGAGGGTTCAGAGGAGGTTCACAAGAATGATTCTGGGAGTGAGCAGCAGTTGACGGCTCTGGGACTGCACTTGCTGGAACTCAGCAGAATGGGGAGGTCTCATTGAAACCTATCGAGTGTTGAAAGGTCAAGGTAAGTGGATGTGAAGAGGATGTTTTATTTGAGGGAACAGCCTCAAAATAGAGGGGTGTTCACTTTGAACAGAGATGAGGTGGAATTTCTTTAGCCGGATGGCGGTGAATCTGTGGAATTTGTTGCCACAATCGGCTGTGGAGGCCAGGTCACTGGGTGCATTTAAGGCTCAGATTAATTGTTTCTTGATTGGTCAGGACATGAGGAGATATGGGGAGAAGGCAGGAGATTGGGGCTGAGAGGAAAATTAGATCAGCAGACTCGATGGTCTTCATGGCCATGGTCTGCTCCTATATTCTTTGGTCTTATTGAGAATCTATGAAATGCTAGCTTTTTAAAAACTTTTTCTGCTTGATGAGCAAATCCCCTCTGCATCTCATTCAAAGGATGGTCCATCCACACTGAATTGTTGGCAGCAGGAACCAAAGCCATGTTGATAAAATGGATTAAATTAAATCCACTTTCGTTCCAGATTTACCGCATTGTCTGTAAACACTTTGGAGCAGGAATTAGAGAAAGAGGGCTGCACTTGGTGCTTTGCCTGTTGTAACAGGAGACGTGTTCATTTAATAATCCAGCATTTGACACAGCTTTAGCTGTCATGTTGGAATGTCTGATAATGAAGTCAATTACACTGATACTGATACACTTTGAAACACCCGTGGCTGCGGTCAGAGTATTTTAGTGTTAATTTATCCAGGCAAGCCTCTGAGTGCTCTTTGAGTCTAGCTCTTTGTTACAAAGGATGTCTCGCAAAGATGCTACAAGTGCAGACCAGTGCACAACAAATTTCACAACCTACGGCAAAAATATTGAAGCTGATTCTGATTCTGATTCTGATTGGGTGGCTGCACCGAGCTGTTGCAGTTCCTACGTGGTGGCCCGGTGTTTAGCCGAGCTGAACCACAGTACATTGAGGAGACGCCGGTGGTGGAAGCAAGAGGAGGCATGTTAGATATCAGCTCTTTGGATGCCTTCTGTTGGGAGCAGGTGCATGCTCCCTAAACACAATGGCACTGTGCAAAGCAGTGGGACCAGGTGTTTGATGTGTGGTACAGCAGCAGCTGGCTGGATTCTGATTCCAATTTATTTACTTATTGAGATGTACAGTGAAGTGCGGCATTTGTTCCAACAGCCCTCACAACCAAAGGATGTGCTGGGGCAGCCCGCAAGTATCGCCACACGTTCCAGCCACAGCATAACATGTCCATAATGTTCAGCAGCTGGTGTGGCCTTGCCCAAGTTAATGCAGTCTTTCACTGATTTGGCCACAGTTACTATTCTACGGATTTATTGAGTACATCTGCAAGACAATGAACCTCGGGGTTGTATACGGCGACATTGATAATAAAGTTACTTTGAACTTTGAGTTTTGAACAACACAAGCAGCAGCGACAAAAGAAAACTGTACCCAGCCCTCACTCACACGCACAGTCCAGCCGCCAACCCCCGGACAAGGCTGCCTTCAGGTCTTCAGTCCTTGGCTCCAGACTGTTAGACCTGCAGACGTCAGGAGTGGAGACTCGGGCTTCACTGACCGCTGGACATTCTATCTGTTTGTTCGGTCGGAGAGCTCGGTGAAGATCACAGAGACTTGCTGAGTACTGAGGCTTCATTTCTGTCTACCCGGTGGATTGTTTCACAGACCCCTCAGTCATTGCTTTATTTTCTGCTGTTGCGTTTCAAACAAAAACTTTAATTGCTCCGAAATGAGTGGCAAAAAGCGTTTATTGCAGCTGAACATGATGTTGTGATTAAGAACAATAAGAGTTTCTGTGGTATTCATTGTTGACCTGTGCTGTTGCTTTGCAAAGCTGCTATATATCTGCCATTACAACAGAAAATGCACCATTAATGTGCCATCTGTCTGTCTGTATTCTGCCTGAGTTATTGCACACTGCCGAGCCTTGCTCTGATTTCTCTTTGCTGAGGAAGTGAGTGGATTAGAATCAGAATGGTACAGAGCAAATCCAGGCCTTTGGGCTCACTGTGTCTGTGCCAAGGGGGTGGGGGGGGGGGTGCACGAAGATTGGTCATCACGTGACCCAGTGCTGGAGAAGGGGAGGCCGCAGTCATGGTGGGGAAGGGGGTGTGGGGTGGGGTGTCAGACACCATCATGTGCACAGCTTTGGAGCATTCCCATTTGTAGAGTGGGTCCTGTCCCTCTACGCTCCCCTGGACATCGTGCATGTTATTCACTGACTTCCAACTCCCGGTGACCACATGGATTATCTTCATGTGCTCCGGGTTAATTGCATTTGGGGAGTTAATCCCTGCTGTAAACTGCTCTCACCTTGTGTATGAGTGTTAGACTCCAGGAAGGCCAGAATGGCATTCCTATAGGATTAGTGTAGAAGGGTGCTTTGTTGCCAAAGTGGGATCAGTGGGCTGAGAGCCATTTCCATGGTATAAAGCTCTGCAACAGACGAGGTAGGATGGAGGGTTTTTTTGTTGAACTAAGCAGGAAGGTACAGGACGGCTCAGCACTCAAAGTTCGAAGTAAGTTTTATTATGGAAGTACCTGTACGTCACCATGTGCACCCTGAGATTAATTTTCCCATGGGCATGCTCAGCAAATGTGTAGAATTGCAACTAGTGAAAGGTCGACCAGAATGCAGCAGACAACAAATCGTGCAAATGCACATATAAATAAATTGCAATAAATAACAAGATGAAGAGTCCTTAAAGTAGATGATTGGCTGTGGGAACATCCCCATGAATGGGCAAGTGAGTGTGATAATCCCCTCTATTCAGGAGCCTGCTGGCTGAGGGGTCGTAACTGCACTTGACCCTGGGTGGTGCGAGCCCTTCATCTAGCGAGAAGAGAGCTGAGTGATGGGGATCTCTGATGACGGATGGCAGCTTTTCATGTAGATGTGCTCAATGGTTGGGAAGGCCTTACCTGTGCTGTACTGGGCTGAACCCACTACCTTTTGTAGGATTTTCTGCTCAAAGGCATTGGTGTTCCCATACCAGGCTGAAATGCAGCCAGTAAATACGCTCTCCACTATATATCTATAGAAGTTGGTCAAAGTTTTAGATGTCATGCCAAATCTCCCCAGACTCCTGAGGAAGTAGAGGTACTGCCGTGCGCTCTCTTTATGTCTGCATTTACGTGCTGGGTCTAGAACAGGTCCTTTGAAATAGTAACACATAGGAACTTAAACTTGCTAACCCTCTCCACCTCTGATCCTCTGACAACCCTTGTGTTGATAAGCAACGGGCTTGGGCTTCAGGTGAAGAAGGAGTTGAGAGAAGATTCAAAGTACATTTATTATCAAAGTATGTATACAGTTTACAACTCTGAGATTCAACTTCCCGCAGGCAGTCATGAAACAAAGAAATGCCATGGAAACGGTTCAAAGAAAACATCAATCACCAAAGCACGAGAAAAAGTACAAATCGCACAAACAGTAATATTCAAGCGAATAACACACAGAATATTAAACCTCAAACTGCTGAGTGCTCAGAGCAGCCCAATATTTATGTATGCCGTCAAACGAGACAACGTTTCTTCAGGTCAGGGTGTAAAGCTCTGCAGTATACATAACGCACAAGGGTAAAATCTACAGGTAGATTACAAATAAATAAACAAACTAAAGGGCATAAATTAAAAACTGTAAGCTACAGATCAGCTTAACCAGTGACACCTTGAATGCGATGTGGCCGGGAGTTCTGAAGCCTAATGGCTTGAGGGAAGAAGCTGCTGCCCACCCTGATTGTTCTTGTCTTTATACATCAGAATCTCCGGCCTGATGGTAGAAAGTCAAAGAGGATGCTGGATGGCTGGGTTGGATCTTTGATAATTCTAAGTGCTCCTGATAAATGGATGGTAGGGAGACCCCTATGATCCTGTTGGCCATTTTCACAGTCCTTTGGAGGAACTTCCAGTTGAATGCTCGGCTGGATAGAGATGCCATTTGTCAGGATGCTCTCAGTGGTGCTCCTAGAAAATGCA
Source organism: Hypanus sabinus (assembly GCF_030144855.1). Taxonomy (NCBI): domain Eukaryota; kingdom Metazoa; phylum Chordata; class Chondrichthyes; order Myliobatiformes; family Dasyatidae; genus Hypanus; species Hypanus sabinus. The sequence goes on from NC_082730.1 coordinate 5,003,761, forward strand.
GTTAAGATGAGAATTCTCAGAGTTCAAATTAATAAATAAAATTACTTCATTTTTTATAATTTTTATCAGATTATAAAGTGAAAAATTATAAAGAAACACTTCTGAAATAATATTATGGTTTACTCAGAATGTCCCTACAGGTTTCTCAAGGTCAGAGGGATGTCAGCTAATTAGTGTGTGGTGCACAGCTAAAGCTCGGTGAGTTTTGGAGAGATTAGAGAAAGTCAGTTCTGGGGAATCGCCATTAGAGCATAATTCTTGTCGACTGTGATCTGACACTCACTGTACTGGGTTTTCCAGGACATCATCTCTCCTGCTGGGGATTTTCCATCCTGGAAACTATTTAGTTCCTGGTGATCCTCACAATGGCCTCCTTCACTGAGATCATGATCTGAACAGTCAGAGTCAAAAACAGGTTTAATATCATTGGCATAGGTCGTGAAATTTGTTAACCTTGTGGTAACAGTACAATGATAATGTAGGAAGTAAAAAGAAATGGAGTAAGTGTATATATAAATATATATATATAGTTTAATTGAATTGTGCAAAAACATCAATAAAAAAATAGTGAGGTAGTGGTCTAGATTTCAATGTCCTTTCTGAAATCAGATGGCAGAGGGGAAGAAGCTATTCTTCAGTCACTGAGTGCGTGCCTACAGGCTCCTGTACCTCCTGCCTGATGGTAATACTGAGAAGAGGGTTATGTCCTGCGTGGTGGGGAGACCTTAATGATGGATGCAGCCTTTTTGAGGCACTGCACCATGAAGATGTCATGGCTGGTCACTGTGGAGGCTAGTGACTATGATGGAGATAACTATCTTTCCTACTGTTTGCAGCTTAATTCAATCCTGTGCAGTCCCCACCATCCCCATACCAGATAGTGATGCGGCCAGTCAGAATGTTCTCCACAGTGCACCTGTAGAAACTTCTGGTTTTTTAGGTGACATTCCAAATCTCCTCAAACTCCTAATGAAATATAGCTTCTCTCTTGTCTTCTTTATAGTTGCATCAATGTTGGGACAAGGTTAAATCCTCAGACATATTGATACTCCGGAACTTGGAACTGCTCACTCTCTCCACTTGTGCTCCCTGTATAAGGATTGGCGTGACTCTCTCTGATTATTGTCAAAAAAGTTCCCCTAAATGTCTGTTCAGCTGTGTACTGTGTCTGGAGAGCATCAAAGTATTTCTTTCAGAACAATACATCAACCATGCAAAACACACCATTTTAAAATCTGCTCTGTCTTTGAATTCCAAAGATTTTTGCCTTTGTGAAGCTTGGGATTTTTTGATGCTATGACTGTTTATTGCCTGCTGGGTTCATGGCCCCATGGGATTAAGTCTGGCACAGTTCCTCTTAGAAACTCCACAGATGGCTTGATGCATCAAAGAAAGAAGCTTTTAGCGAAGCAAAGATAGAAGAATGTGTCAAGAATCCAGGAAATCTGCCTTAAAGGTATTTAAGGTCAAGTAGAAAAGATTATTTATTTTTATCTCCTGTGGCCATATATTGTCTTTCTGCCAGAAGTCTTGATTATTTTTTTAGAACCTCAATCCCACCCTGCTGGAGTTGGTCCTTAGAAGTGTGCAGGTTCTGAATAGAACAGGGCTGCCTGTTCAAATCCGTACCATCAGAAGATAACCGTGTTCTCCCTGCCACGGTAACCAGACTTCCTGTAATCTCATAAGCCGCGTGAACATTGAAGGTCAAAAGTTATTGAAGAGGTAGAGAGAGATATGGGAGCAGGGTCAGAACTTCATTCCTAATCCCACTGAGAGGTTAAGTTGGAGTTCACAGGAGACAGCTAAAGGTTTGACATACATCTGGAGTCCAACCCAGAAACAGTGTTGTTATTTTCCCATTTCGCCCATTTCCCCATGGGCTTCCAGCCCATATTCTCCTTGTTCCTGGAAAACTAAGTCCCTAATTCCTGTGTTTACACAGTCACTGTTGTCTAACCTTGGGCCCATGATGCATCCTGAATGTTCTCAACTTGCCCCCTGCTGCCAGCTCACGCCTACCCTTTCCCTGCCGCTGGGCCCCATTCTTCCTGGGCTCTTGTTGCAAGCTGCCCCCTCCACCCAGCATACCAGAATCAGGTTTAATATCTCCAGCATATTTCATGAGATTGGTTAACTTTGTGGCAGCAGTACAATGCAATACATGATAACGCAGAAAAAAATGGAATTACAGTGAAGTATAGTTTTATTTATATATATATATATATATAAATAGTTAAATTAAATTAGTAGTGCAAAAACAGAAATTAAAAAGAAGTAGCAAGGGAGTGTTCATGGGTTCAATGCCCATTCAGAAATCAGATGGCAGAGGGGGAGAAGCTGTTCCTGAATCGATGAGTGTGTGCCTTCAGGCTTCTGTACCTCCATCCTGATGGCCACAATGAGAAGAGGGCATGTCCTGGGTGGTGGGAGTCCTTAATCTACTCACTCCTTCCATTATAATCATTCTGCTCTTTCCAGTGCACAGTGTAATGATTTGATCTGTTTGAACAGTATGCGAGACAGCATATTCACTGCATGTCGGTACATGTCACAATAGCCATTCCTTTCCCAGTTCCCTGTTCCCATTTCTCAGGTGCCCTTTGCTTTGTTTCCTGTCTGCCCTCCTACCTCATCATGAGCCAGAGATTTGCCTCCTGCTCACTCGTAGCTGAGGGGAAAGCCGGTAGGAGTTTTTCAAGTTAAGAAAGACGTAGGTAGGGTACACATAAACTTTCTTCCGGGAAGGAGATGTTGATTATCAGAGAGCATACCCTTAAGGTGAGAGGGAGGAAAGATTAAGTAAGTTCTTTGCACAGAGTGGTGGGTGTCTGGAACGTGCCTCCAGGGCTGGTGGTGGAGGCAGATATGATCAAAGTGTTTTACAGGTTGTTGGAGACATGAACTTACAGGAAATGGAGGGAGATGAACCATAGTGAGTCAAAGGATCTGTTCCTGTGTTCTGTATGAGACCATTATACCCCCTCCCTTCCCTTCCTGCCCTGTGGATGGTTCTCTGATCCTGGCCCTTCCAGATCTCCTCCTTCACCTGGCTAACCAACCTGAAATGCCCCTGCCACATCCTGCCCCTCCTTACTGCCCTCCATTCCTCTGGGGGTGGTGGGGGGTGAACGGGAAGAGCGGTTGGTAGGTTAATTGGTCACTGTAACCCGCCCTGTGATAAGGTTTGGGTTAAATTGGGGGATTGCAGGGTGGCACAGTGTGGATCATTGGGACTGCTCCATACTGTATGTCTAAGTAAATTAATTACAGGTTGTGGGGGAAGGTATATGGGGTGTGAGTGTATGGGATGTTGAGTGTGGACTACAGTGTACAAGGTACGGGCTGTGGGTTGTGATGTACAGAGTTTGGGGCTCGATCGGTGGTTTTTCTGATTAGGACTCTGGTGATCGCAGAGAGATTCATTTCCATTATTCTAGGGAGAGCTAATAGGTGGGACTGGTCTGACAGCGCGATCCATAACAGAGCGTAGTCTTGCTCTTCTAGCGGTATAAACTAATGAAATTAAATTGTCCTTGCCTGCTGATATTGATCTGATAAAAGAGAATAGTCTAATAAAAGCAGATAGATCCACGCAGTTGGGGGGAAGGGGGAGCAGAGATTTTGTGTAAAGTCAATGACTTGATTAGAGGGAACAGGAGAACAGCTGAACATTGTACCCCCCCCCCCACCCCGGCACCTACTGTCCCCAGCCTAGCAAATGCCCCAACCCCTCAAACTCCCCCCATGCACCCCACTACATCCCATCAACCCATCTAGCTCTCCCCTGCTCTCTAATTCCCTCATCCATGCATTCAGCTTCACCACACCTCAAACCGCTTGTCAAAACCCCCGTGCACCCCGCCCCACCTCCCTGCTGCTGACAGTGAGGCTGTAGCAGGTGGCGCTAATGCTTTTTATGGGGAGGCTGATTAACCGAGTCAAGTCAAGTCAAATCACTTTCTATTGACATTTCAACCATAACTGCTGGTACAGTGCACAGTAAAATGAGACAACGTTTTTTGGGACCATCGTGTTACATGAAACCGTGCAAAAACTAGACTGAACTACGTGAAAACAACACAGAGAAAAACTACACTAGACTACGGACCTACCCAGGATTGCATAAAGTGCATAAAACGGTCCAGGCATTACAATAAATAATAAACAAGACAATAGGCACAGTAGAGGACAGTAAGTTGGTGTCAGACCAGATTCTGGGTATTGAGGGGTCTGATGGCTCAGGGGAAGAAACTGTTACATAGCCTGGTTGTGAGAGCCTGAATGCTTCGGTGCCTTTCCCCAAATGGCAGGAGGGAGAAGAGTTTGCATGAGGGGTGCGTGGGGTCCTTCATAATGCTGTTTGCTTTGCAGATGCAGTATGTGGTGTAAATGGCGGGAAGAGAGACCCCGATGATCTTCTCAGCTGACCTCACTATCCGCTGCAGGGTTTTGCGATCCAAGATGGTGCAATTTCTGAACCAGGCAGTGATGCAGCTGCTCAGGATGCTCTCAATACAACCCCTGTAGAATGTGATGAGGATGAGGGGGTGGGAGATGGACTTTCCTCAGCCTTCGCAGAACTTAGAGATGCTGCTGGGCTTTCTTTGCTATGGAGCTGGTGTTGAGGGACCAGGTGAGATTCTCCGCCAAGTGAACACCAAGAAATTTAGTGCTATTTACGATCTCTACCAAGGAGTTGTCCATGTTCAGCGGGGAGTGATCGCTCCGTGCCCTCCTGAAGTCAACAACCGTCTCTTTTGTTTTGTCCACATTCAGAGACAGGTTGTTGGCTCTGCACCAGTCCGTTAGCTGCAGCTGTGTCATCGTTCTTGCTGATGAGACCCATCACAGTCGTGTCATCGGCGAACCAGACGAAGGGGATTGAGGAACATAGTACCTGGTTAACAGTTGGGCGTGGGGGATGCAGAGTGGCTGTTGGTATTGATATCAACATCAACAGCATTGATTCCAGATGTTGTGTGGCACTGAGATCTGAAAGAACTGATGTTAATCCAGTTTGGAAGGAGTTCACAATAAACCCAGTCTAACCCATCGTGTGGTGGCGATTTCAGATTCAGATTTATTTATTACATCTATATGGAAACATACGGTGCAATGTGTCAACACAACCTAGGGATGTGCTGGGGGCAGCCCACATTCCAGCAGCGAGTATGTTCAAGATGCTCGGCAGAACAACACACAACAGAACAACAATAGCAAAACAAGCTCCGTTCCTCCTTTCCACCATCCCTCCCACAGACCCACTTACACAGGTAGACCTCCGACTCCAACTCCAACTCCAGTCTCCAGTCTCCAGTCTCCAGGATTGGGCTGTGGGGCTTCAACTTCTGGACTTCCAACTGTCTTTCAGGCTGCTATCTTTGTTACTGATCCCCAGACTAGCTGATGATGGGTTTCTGAACTCTGGGCTCACCAACAGATTGGTCCTCATGTCTCCTGTTCACACAGACATCCAATACTGTGGATCCATCTGTACTCTCAGCACCTCAAGAATCATTCCCTGGCAATAGATCAAAGCAAGCAGTTGACATAATTCTAATTCCATTTATTGGAGTTGTTAGGCTGATGCACTTAGGTGGGATGACGGCAGACTTGAGCCCCTGATGAACAGGACAGAACCCAGAGGTGAATAGATTCTGCAATTAAAATGCAACACTGCAGCCTACTTCACTGCAATTAATGAGTTATTGCTGCATTATCTAACCAGTTCCATTAAAAAATTAGTCAATTAAGATGGCAACATTTTCATTATCAGAATTAATAAACCAATCATAAACGCTATCTTACCAATTAAATTTGTACAGTGAAGTGGGTAAATGAGTTCATGTTGGTGTTTGATCAGGGACTGGGCCAGTCATCTCTCTCTGGCTGTCTTAAATCAGTCTGGGTTACTTCTCATCGAGCTATTTATTTCTCCTGTGCATCGCTCACTTCTGCATCTGGTAATTGGCTGGATATCTGCTGGTCTGTGACTGGGAATGGTGGCTTCAGCAGATAATCGTAACCTTATAAATGGCTGTGCGCACCACGAATCCTCAGTGTCTCGGAGAGAGGGCTTACAGCATTGATTTTCATCAAAGGCTGCAGGTGAGGCCTCAACACCCATTGCTTTGGAGTATGGCTTTAACCCACATTCATTCCCCTCCTAGCGAGGTGCTTTGTGTGTGAGAGTCTTTAATTTTCTCTGCATTCCTCCTCCTGTTCTGTTATTAAACTTTAAAGCAAATATTTAAGTTCTGTGACTTAAATCGGAAGCATTGTAAGGTGAAGAGCTAGGTGTTGAATGCCGACTACTTCTAAGTGAGGTGTAATTTTGCTGCGGGGTTGAAAAGATGCAATTTCTAGTCTGATGAGTCATTCCTGCCCTTTGATCCCTTGTCCTCGGCTTTGGAGTGCAGCAGGTTACGGCAGTGCTTGGAGAAAGGACAGGAAATGTTCAGAATGTTGAAGTGGTTCCGAGCTCTCTGTGCCGCCATTTCACCCGTTAGCTGGGCAGACGACATTGGAAGTGCAGAAAATACTCTGTTATTGGCTGTGAACTTGAGGAAATAATGCTTTGAGTGACACGAGGATGATGGTGACCCGTGGGTGACAGCTGGTGGATGTGTAGGTGACACTGAGGTACCATATATTGGTGGTTGGGAGACGTGGTGGCTGTGTGACATTGGTGGGAGTGACCCTTGGGTGACAGGAGGTGGGGTATGCTGGGATAAGAATTTGCAAGAACTTTCTGAGTGGATGAAAGGGTTCGTGACGGCTGAAATGATGGTCAGCAGCTGGGAGTGGTCAGTCGGAGGGGACAGTGGGTGAGGATCTGCTCTTGCCAGGGTTATGGCTGGAGGACGGACATCGAGCTTGGTCTTCAGGTGAACTTAATGCTGGTACTAAATCAAAGGCAGAGGTTCATCGAGTTGTCAGCAAGTCAGAGCATTTTAGAATTCAGTAACGAAATGGCCAAGGAATCGATAACAAAAAGGGAACAGGAGTGGAAAATACCATACAGTCTATGAGCTTGTAGATAAATAAGGCAGTGCAGGGAAGTTACTTCACATTTGACCTCAACCCACTGTCTGGCATTCGGCAAGCACCATGCTTGTGGAGTGGAGGGGACCCACACTTAATCTTTTCTACCCAGATGCCTTCCTTACCCCAGGGTCACTGATGGTGGCCTCTGTCTCCTCTCTGGTTTATTGTTGTCACCCCTTTCCCCTCCATGTGCCCACACTACCCTGATCCTGGGCAGCATCGTCCCACCACCTCCCATCTTCTAGACCATCCTCTGCCCCTGACAGCAGCTTCCCAACGTCTGATACCTCGGATGTTACCGCGGCTGCAGTGATGTGCGTCGGACCAGAGGGAGAGCTGGCACGGTGATTACACTCTCTCCAAACTTCAGGCTTATCGTCACTCTCTTAGGTGGCACAACATTTGTTGTTTTCTGGTACAGAGCAAAGATTGAAAATTGCAATAAATTACAAAATGAATAAATAGCGCAGAAAGGAATAACCAGACAGTCTTCATGGACCCTTCAGAAATCTGATGGCAGAGGGGAAGAAGCTGTTCGAAAATCATTGAGTGTGGGACTTCAGGTACCTGTACCCCCTCCCCAATGGTAGCAATGCAAAGAGGGAATGACAGGGCGGCTGGGGGTCTTTAGCGATTGATGTCACTTTCTTGAGTCATTGCCTTTTGAAGATGGTGGGGAGGTTTGTGCCTGTGATGGAGTTGGCCAACCCTACAACCCTTGGCAGCTACTTTGGATCCTCTGCACTGGAGTCATACCACCTGGCAGTGATATAACCAGTCAGAATCTTCTGATAGTTCTAACAGATGTTTAAAAGTTAAAAAATTTGCCCCTCCCCAACGGTTTGCTTCTGTTCTAAATGAATCCTGTTTACTGGGATTTACGTTCACTGAAACTGCAGTTTCTTTATGGGTGGTTTAACCTTACTTGTGTTATTTAAGTGTTAATGTTCTGGAACACCATTTCCTGAGTCTGTAAATCTATTAAAGTTTCCTTTTCTATTACAAAACGTCCAGTTTCACATGTCTGCACACCGTTGTGTGCTGGACCCTGTGACCATCTTGTCCTTGGTTCAGGTGATAAAGCATTCTGACATCACACCTCGTTTCCATGGTGATTCACTAACAGACTTTTCCCCTTGTTTCTATGGTGTGTGTAAATGCAAACATTCCCCCCACGCCATGTCTGAGGAGGTGAGTGGCCTCGGTGGCTGTGTGGACCTCCTGCACAGCCTTGCCTGTGGGAGCTGCCCGGAGGAGGTGGTGTGGGAGAGAGCAAAAGCGTGATAAGTGCTTTGGAATCGATGCTGGGTTGGGGGGTCATCCCTGCAGGCCTGTTCCCCCGTCGGTTCCTACTTTCTATTGTTCATTCCCTGAAAGACAAGCTGATTTGCTCTCGTCTGTGACTGACCCAGCGCAAGACAGGCTGACTTGCCCTTGACTCAGCTGACCCAGCCCGAAATGAGGAACTCCTATGTGGCTCCAGGACAACATCTGATGCACTACCAATGTCGCTCAGGGACATGCTAATATTAGTTTGTGAATGTATGTGCTGTCATAACTGTGTGTGACTGTATGTACTGTGTTTTGTACCTTGATCCCGAGGAACAACGGTTTGTTTCAGTGTGTATGGTTGAATAACAATTGAACTTGAACTTCAACTTGGAAATGAATCTATTGTTTGAGATCAGTGAGCTGGCATTGGAACTGGGAAGAGTCAGATATTGAACGTGGCTTTCGGTGGAGGGAAGGTAGTAGGGAAGTCTATGATGGGATGAACAGCTTGTAAGGAGTCACTGATGCAAGTGAAGGTGTGCTAGGGCAGGCAGTGAAGGTTCAGGAGTCACAGCGGATCTGAAATCTGAGATGAGATTGGTGGGGAAAACTCGACAAGTCGGTGATATCTGTGGAGGTATTAGCAATGCTCGTGGTGAACTTCCATCAGAATTCACCAATAAGCTTCACTGGAGTTCTGAGAGAGGCCAAAGCTGAAAGTTCAGAATGGGAGACGGATAGAGCATTAGGATCTCAGATAACTGGAACCTCAGCGTCTACCTGAAATGCCAAGTTTTTCAACATCCTGTAGTCTTATTAAACTTTCCACCATCGGCTGGATTTTTTTTTAGCTTCCTGACTTCATGTTCCTCACCCATCCGAGATAGAGACAATCGATTCATTATCATCATAATTATGTGCCATGTCACATGAACGTGATCTTTCCGTGACCATGATTGTTCTTGATAAACTTTTCCATCAGAGTGATTTGCCATTCTCCTTCTTCTGGGCAGTGCCCTTACAAGACGGGTGACCCCCAGCCATTATCAATACTCTTCGGAGATTGTTTGCCTGGTGTCAGTGATCGCATCACCAGGACTTGCGATATGTACTGGCTGCTCATACGACGGTCCACCAGCTGCTCCCTAGCTTCACGTGATCCTGTTCGGAGAGCTAAGCAGGTGCTACACCTTGTACCAGGATAACTTACAGGCCAGTGGAGGGAAGAAGCGCCTTACAGCTCCATTGGTAGAGATGTATATTCACCCCACCACCCAATTTGATTATACTTTTTTAAGTTTCTCAACTACTGTGTCTTCATGTACTTTTCCACATTTTCATTAATATTCTGCCCTAATTTTTACAGCTATACATTATCAGAAGTCGATTTCTCTCATGTTACAAGACTCTCATTTGAACAGGAAGTTCTAACGAGCTTGTCAGGTAGGCTGGTTTTGAGGAGCTGGAAGATTGCCTGATGAGGGAGTTGTTTTCACCTTCACCCCTCCAAGATGAACTGCCTCTGGTTAATGAATGCATTTTTACTGGTGTTAATTTAGCTCCAGCAGTCGTGATAATTCATCAAAGCACAGCACTCTGGTCACTTGACAGCAAGTGCTGGTTTAATAATTTTTCTTTGCAAAATTAATCAAAATAAATGGCAATGGATCTCATTAAAGTGGAGGCTAATACTTCTGTAACCATTTGCCATTGTGAAAAATGATGCTGATTAAGGACTTCCTGTTTATAGATTCGAAAAAGTCGTTGATCTTTACATCAACCTCCGTTCCACTTATTTAAATTTAGCTGCGGCAATTAACGTTTCCCAGTGCTATCTTTCTTACACAAAAAATTCATTATGCTTATTCTGTTCAATTCCAGTTTTAGTGGTGTGAGGTTCTTGTCATTTTGGGTTTGTTTGTTGTGGGACAGAATTTACTTTGGCACTATAATTCTTCCATTAGTTACTTGCAAAACTAATTTATTTTAATATTTTTCATATGCCGATCATTCAGATGCTAATTTCTTGCATACATCTCTGAGATGCTAGTGGACACCTTGGACTTAGGGTTAAGCATATTAATTGAGACATGACGTTCAAAGAGAAGTTCTGCCATTTGTCATTACCCACGAAATATATCAGGTCTGACTTGCATGTGTTGCGAATCAATTATTGTCTGACAGAATTGTTTAGAGTACACGAACTTGCTCATTAACTGTACCCCATTGTTTTTTACCTTGCGTTGGCCCCACATTCACTGGGCAGCTGCCCATTTAATTGTGCTGGCTGAACGGTGTGGCCTTGTGCAAGTCTGGTGACCTATGAAATATGTATTGACCTCAGTTTTCTTTCTTTGATCAGTTGTTAGCGGAAGTGCACTATGCTCTAGGCAGTCTTTGGTAATGTATATCCGTAGCACTGTAGCAAACATTTCATATTTGTCAGTGATAATAAGCCTAATTCTGATTCATTCCTTCATTCAGCTTATAAATTGCTGAGATCTCGGGGATGAGTTCCAAACTGAGAACACGTTTCCCATTCCTCTTGCTCATGGACTTTGGGATTTGCCTCTGATTTCAGTGTAGGATTGTTGCAGGGACATGCGGCCTGCACCATCGTTACTGCCTCCCTCGGACCACTATTGCCGTAAATTCAACTGCGCACTTGGCCTGATGTCCTCGCTGAAATGGTGAGAGGCCCCCACCCCTCCAACCACATTACTCAGGGGTCTTCCTGCTAAAGGTAGCAGGCCCCGGGCCCCAGGTCCAGTCCTGAACCCTGCCTGTGTGTCCCTTTGCAACCCAGCTATATTCTTGTACTGCAGGTGCATTTTAAACTGGGCAGCTTCGGAGACAGCTGAACGTTAGCCTGTATCTCAACGATTAAGAAACAGCTTTTTTCTCCCATGAATACAACCTCACTATATTTTAAATTTCTATTTTTACACTATTTATTTAATTTGGTTAATATATATTTATTGTAACTCTCAATTTTTTCCTATTATTATGATTGCATTGTACTGCAGCCGCAAAGACACCAAATTTCACGATGTATGCCGGGGATATTAACCCTGATTCTGATTTAGAACATTCAGGAAGTATGTGGAGGCTGTGTAGAGGGTGCAGACGATGTTCACTGGGATATTACCTGGATGAGAATGTACTTTTCTCTAAATAGTACTGGGACTATTTTTCCTGGAGTACTCGAGGCTGAGAGATGACTTGACACAAATATATAAAATATAAAAAATATATAAAATATATTTGTATATATAAAATATTTTATATAAAATGTAGGTAGGTGGAGACTTTTACTGAGTGGAAATGTCGAACCTTAAAGGGCATGGGATAACTGTAGAGGGATGAAGCTTAAAGGACAGTTATGAGGCAAGATATTTTACACACAGAGAGGTGGGTGCCCAGAACACACTGCTGGGCAATGGCTGGTAGCAAATAAGATAACTACATTTCAAAGAACATTAAGACCAGGGGTTCCCAACCTTTTATTTTGTGTCATCGATCAATACCATTAAGCAAGGGGTCCCCTGCTTTAGACAGACACATACACAGTCAGAAGATGGAGGCATGGACCATATGTGAGCAGAGGGGATCAGTTTCGATTGGCATCATGGTTGGCAGAGGTGTTGTGGGCTGTAAGGCCTGTTTTCATACAGGTCTGGTAGAGCGTGCTCCAGGAGTCAGCTGGGCCAGTCTTTCTCCTGCTTCCCACGTTCTTATCTCACCATTTAACCCCTGCTCCTCATCTTAGTTTTAGAATTTAACTTTGTCTTCTCGCCAGGAGATTGATGTGTGATCAAATGGATTGAATTTTGTGTAACTCAGACTTGTAGTTATTGCAGTGTGACACCATTAGTTGTAACAACTGTTCATTCATAATTATAATCCATCTTATACAGCTCCAAGGGTCTTCAACAGAACAGCAGTAAATAAATGCCACTTAATTTAGAAATAAATTTATTTTATTACCAATGTTCCCTCTATTTTTTTACAGCTACTCTGAGCAGGAAGTTTTTCCACGGCCTGAAAACTGCACGGCACTTTAAATGATTTTTTTTGGCAGTGTTCATGCTATAAATATTTAGAATGAAAATGGAAAAATCACATACTTGTGATTTTATTTATTAATAGAAGGGTATAATGAAATACAATACAGCAAAGGAAATATTTTATGTTTTGTAAAGTTTTACTAGCTGCGTCCACTTCCAGCTGCACAGCAACAAAGGCTCTACGTTTCAGTTACTGCACGGCTGTGCACTTGCGCAGTTTAGACTGAATAGTGTTGATTACGCATGACTGCCCTATCATGATAATATGACTGATACAAGGATAGTAAATTACTGTAGGAATCACTCCACATTGATCAGTGAAAGATCCCTCGTTTCTTAACCTTCAGCATGGTTCTATTCCACACATCTCTATAGACGTATGAAAGTGTGTTCTTGATGCAGAGAGGTGGGAATATAAATTGTTTATAATTGGGGTTGACATGATAAACAAGGATGTGAACAAATAAACTCTTCGCGGGCTTCAAGCTGGGTACAGGTATCAAGATTTCCTCTTTGTTTACCTGCAGGGCAGTTAACCAGTTGTAACTGGATGCCCTTACTGTATTCAACATGTAGTAAGAGTTAACCTGCTTTCTTCTGCCTGGGATAATCTCCCTCGTCACTCATTCCATCGCTAACCTTGAGGGCACGTGGCTCCACCATCGCCCCTTAAGTTTCGATTTACAGCTCTGAGCGTGAAATTTTGACATGGTCTGAAAACTGCGGAGTGCAGAATGTAAAAGAAAACTCCAGCTGCACGACAACAAAGGTGATGTGCACGGGAGCATTTCAGTTACAGTGTGGCTGTGCACCCACACAGCATGGAGGAGCAGTGATGGTTCCACTGCCAGTGTGAATCTATCTGCAGTTTATTAGGCTGCATATTCATATTGGGGTTGACATGGTAAACAAGATTATAAACAAATAAACCCTTCTCAGGCTTCAAGCTGGGTATGAGTATTCATTATAACCCATGTTTTGATGACAAAGTCTGCCATCAGGGATTCACCTACTTTGAAATATGGATACCCATACCCGGCTTAAAGCCCAGGAAGAGTTTGCTTGTCATATATGCCATGAAAGCACTAAATCCTTTTTCAAGACTGTGAACAGTCTTCTGTGAATCTCCCCTGTTACTGATTGGTATCTGTTTAATGAACTGGGAGTTTTTAAGGAGAAAGGGAAAGTCTATTAGGACGAAAGAGTCTGGCGCTCTTTAATAGAACAATTCGATTTTGTCAGAATCTAATGGCATCTGCTGGTTCCCTCTCCTTTTATAAATAGTTCTAATTGTTCTTCAAAGCACAGTGATTGTTTTTGTCTGCTCACTGAGTGTGAACCTCCTCTGGACTCAGCGCTATGATTATCTTTATTTATTTGTACATGGGATGTGGAGGTTACGCATAGTTTCAGCAGTCCATGTGTATCTGGCATTTTGCAAGACTATGAACTTTTTCAGTCTTATGGTTTTTATATTCAGTGTTGTCGCCCATTCTTTCTCATCGTTTCTTGTGTGTGGGAGGGGGATATGTGGGCCAATGTTTTTGTTGTGTTGTGCACGGGGGAGGATTTTTGGGGGGGGGGGGCACTGTTGATGACCATGATGCTTTTTTTTGCACGGTGGAGGGGGGTATGTTGTTTCTCTCTGAACTGCCCTTCCATGCTTTTCTTTGTTTTGTATCTATCTGGAGAGGAAGTATCTCAGAGTTGTGTACTGCCAACATACTCCGGGAATAAATGTGAGCACAAAGAATGAATGTTATCAGTTTGGAGTCACATGGGGGGCAAAATTCCCTTTAATTTTTTTTTACAGACCAACCATTGCTCTGAGCAGGAAAGTTTTATGTGGCCTGAAAACTGCGTGACACTTTAAATGATTAAATGTTAAAATTGCAGCCACACAGCAACAAATGCTGTACGTGTGGGAGCATTTCAGTTACTGTCTGGCCATGCACCCTTGGAGGGAACAGTGCATGTTGGCTGCAGGGTTCCCTTCCGTGAAGGCCTGGGTAAAACAGCCTGGATTTGTGGACACAGATAATTCCATGTCACTGTTCCCGAGGCCAGCTTCTTGTTAAATTTAAAACGTATTACGTAACTTGAATCTAAACTCTGCATTTTCTGCAGAGGAGGTCGGTGTCTCTGGAATATTGGCCTGGTACAATCAGCCTGGGATCATAGGCACAAGAGGTTCTGAAGATGTGGGAAATCTTGAGAAACACACACAAAATGCTGAAGGAACTCAGAAGGTCAGACAGCATCAACGGAGGAGAATAAACAACCATCTGCCTCACCTCTATGTTTACAGATGGGGATTGTAAGGGGGGATCTAATTGTATCTGTGTGAACCTCTGGCGTTCCAACCCCCACTACACCAGAGCTTCCCCCTTGTACAGATACTTCCCCTAATGATATGTGTCTTCCCATCTCCTGCTGGTGTTCCAGTGTGTGGAAGTACAAGCCAAGTGGAGAGAAAAATAATCCACTCGACTTCCCCTGCCCCATCATTGAGGTGTTTCTGCAACCTGTGGACTCCTTTCAGAGACTCTTCAACTCACGATATTTATTGCTTATATATCAGGCCTTAATACAATAAGATATAGGAGCAGAATTAGGCCGTTGGGCCCATTGAATCTTTTCCACCATTTCATCATGGTAGATCCAATTTTCCTCTCAACCCCAATCTCCAGCCTTCTCCCCATATCCCTCATGCCCTGACTAATCAAGAACCTATCAACCTCTGCCTTAAATGTACCCAATGACTTGTCCTCCACAGCCACCTGTGGTAATGAATTCCACAAATTCCATGCATCATTAACTATTCCTATTTCTTTCTTTTTTGTATTTGCACAGTTTGTTGTCTTTTACACACTGGTTGTTGCGGTCTTTCATTGATCCTATTGTGGCTACTGTTCTATTATGGATTTATTGAGCATGCCCACAAGAAAAAGAATCTTGGGGTTATATGCGGTGATGTGTATGTACTTTTACTTTTCAACGTTGAGTTCAGAAAGCGGATTGTTCTCACCAGTGTTGGGACGAGTGAGAGTGTGTACATGTTGATTGCGTCGGAGACCAGTTCAGTCCAAGGATGTGCTAGGGACAAGGGCTCAAGTTGCCACGCACAAGGCGTCAACATAGCATGCCCGAAAGATAGCAACCCTAAAGAGTATGTGGGAGGAGACCGAAGCACCTGGAGAAAACCCACGCGACCAACAGGTTCAATAGGTACATTTAATGTTGGAGAAATGTGTATATTCTTTTTCTTCACAAACATTCCTGAAAATGGAGGAGTGCCGCAAAGAATGAATGACAGTTGAACGTTAGAACCCCAACTCCCCCCTCCCACGCACAAGCAGCAGTAAAGTAACGATCCACCCCCCCACCAGCAAAAAAGCATGAGCACCCTCCACCGAGTACTCAAGCATCAGTAAAGACACAGACTTTCAGTACCCCAAGAACTACTCGTTCACTTGGAAATTTGACATGCTACAGGCTCTCTCTCTCCCTAATAAGGGAAAAAGAGCTGTCCCAGTTTCACAGCAAGAGGGGAGACATATCAAACAACTCGCTGATTTATGATGCTAAAAGTCAGCTGCGTTGCTTTTTCCAAACTCTGCGCCCAGAGAGTCGGCACCAAAAAGCTGCAGCTCTCCAGACACACAGTCCCCGGCAGCTAACCCCTTACTCCCGATGTTCCTGTTCTCCTGCGACGCTCCAGTCAGGGGCACCAGCCGAGAATCAGCACGTCTCCAGAATCACGGCAATCTGGAGCCCTGAAGGTGCACTCGCCTTCCAGGCCGCATCCTTGGGATATCAAAAAGCCAGCCAATGGTGAGGCCCTGAGAGCAGGTCCCACTCCCGCAAAGAACTGAAGTCAGAGTGTAACTCCAGGTCAGGGACCCTTCAAAATGGAAAAAAAAGATATCAAAGACAGAAATAGAGCTGTTTCTGAAGATGCAAGCGAAGGAGGCAATGTTTAGCGCCGTCGTGACTTCGCTCTGCCTCTGTATGGTCACGGGGAGAATGTACAAACTTCTTACAGTCAACCCCGACTGCGATCGCTCGCATTACACTAACTGCTATGCTACTGTGCTACCCACCTATTCTGTCGGCACCAGGGCCACCGTTCTCCATATTGTCTCTGATCAGCTTTGCACCAGCTCTTATCTAATAGCAATGGTTGATTTTTTACAGGTTTTGGATGCAGAGTTTATGGGCTAACAGCTTGGAGCAGGCAATTTCATTTTGACATGCAATGCACTAAATGCATCAATAAAATACTGAAATGGGCTTTTAACTATCATCAGTATTAATAATAGTAGTTAAAAAGCCTATTTTAGCGCCTTAGTAATTGAGAAATGTTCCCATTTCAGAAAGGGGCCAACTGTAATTGGGTTTTCCCCACACAGGGACAAAGAGCCTCGTTTTTCTCTCCTTCCAAGAAAAGCAGACTTCACATAAAAGGTGAAAATTGATCAATTTTTTAGAAAGAAAAGCATTGGCTCCTGACATTGTTCTGAACATGATGTCACGTGCCCAGAGCTGCAGAATAATTTTACATCTAATGACACTTTCACCAAACCCACAAGCAAAAGATTTCCAGCTGCTTTCTGCTAATTAGCAGAGCAATAAATTCTCTAAAGTCAAGCCGTAAATAAGAGCTACTTTCATAAAGCAAGAGCGTTATGTCATTTCTCGGTTGGGTGGGGGATGAAGATGGTGATGCCCTAGGGAACTCCAGTCTTGTCTGAGTGTAACATCGATGGCTAACGTTTGATTGAAGAAGTAAGTTAAAGAGATTGGTAGTCAGTATCTCTGGTCATTCCTGTTTAAAAAGTGCAGCACTGAAACCTGTTTTTTTTTTGTGTGTTTTTCCTCTCCGTGAGTTTTATCTTGCACTTGATAGTTTCCCAACAGAGCGGTAGATGACACGCAGTGCAAACACGAGACATCTGTATCATGCCATCAGACGTAGGGCTTTAAATCAACGATGGGAGAGTATTGTGGACAGAGGTCACAGTTCTGACCAGTTAGGAGTCAGGGTCCCAGGCTGTTTATTCGTTTGAACAGAAAAACCTCCTCACTTTACACTATCTGCAGCAGTATCTCACCCTTCTTCCAATTCCCTCTGTAGTCAGTCAGTGCTCTGCAGATTCAAACCTTTGTGAAGTTGAAAATACTTAATTCAGGAATGCAGAATTGCCAACAATGGACTGAGCACTCAGACTGTTGAAGGGAAGGAACAGAGGCATCTCTAAAATTAATTGCAATATCAGGAATTGCTGAGTACCCTGTTTCACAGAGACATGGCTCACTCCCAGCATCCAGCCTGGGGGCTTCACCTCGAATGCACGGACGGGATAGAGACGTCTGGTAAAAGCAGAGGCATCTGCTTCATGATTAAATCATGATGGTGCAGACTCAATGGGCTGAGTGGCCTGATGATACTCCTATGTCTTATGGCAGTTCTATCTTAGTCCTCTGACGTGGACCACCTGGTGGTCTTGCATTCTGTCTGCTGAGGGAGTCGTTCCACCCCTGGTCAACTTGGCCCTGGCGCTGGAGAATCTCAGCACTGTGATCAGCAGTCACAAGACCGCCTTCTCGATTATTGCGGGGTCTTCAACAAGGCCCACTTGAAGAAGACTCACACCAACTACCTCCTACATATCACCTTTGGAACCAACATATTTGACCACTGTAACAGTATCATCAAGAATGCTCACTGTGCCACCCCACACCCACACTTTGCAAAATCGCTTGGCAGTACTTCTGCACCCAGCGTGTGGCAGACACTGAGGACCACAGTACAACTGGAGGAGCACCTACAGGACTGCTTTGAGTCGGTGAAGTGAATAAGATTCATCTTTGAGTCTGAATGGATATGTCACAGTTATCACCAACCTTCAAAATCTGGGTGGATGATGTGTGCCTTTGAGAACATACTGGGCATCCTAAAAGAGAGAATTACAATACACCTATGTGAATCCCTGTAGCATCGGGTGACCCTGTGACTCCTGGCTTTGAGGCAGACACTGAGCACCAGTGGTGAGGGCCACAAATGTATGGTCAAGGAAGGCGAAGGAATGCCTACAGTACTGCTTTGATCAGTGGACTTGAGTGCATCCACGATGGACCAAATGGACCAATCCTGCTTCTATATCTTACAGTCTTACATTTCTCCTGCTTTCTGCTACCATCAGGAAGGAGGACTAACGCACACAATGAATTAGCAACATTGTTTTCCCTTTCCCCGTTAGATATCTGAACGGTCCATAGACGCTTGAACATTGCTTTGTTATTCCCTTTCCTGCACTATTTGCTTATTTATGTAATTTATAGATGGTTATGCCTTGCACTGCACTGCTGCTGTTAAACAAAAAATTCCATACATCAATGATAATAAATCTAATTTAGATGAAGTGAGGCTGGGTTGCCCTGCCCTGTGTTGTATCAGTTCCCACAGCACTGACTGTTGTTGTTTTCATTGATGGACTGTCCGGTCGAAGACTGGGGAATGTCGTGTCATGACCTTTACCCTGATAGCTTTGACCTCGTGTAAACATAGGAATGAACACACACGCTCACTGATGGATTCGAAATCAGAGAGTGAGGTCGAGCCGAGGTGCTAGATTCATCTTTCAGCCCAGCAGTTGTGTGATGAACCCTGAGAATGTTTCCAATCAAATCGCACCTTCACGCTCGATTTCTGTACCGGCGGTGCTTTTATTTACGGCTAGAAGTTTGCATTCACCCTTCTCAAAGAATTTCCTGCCTGCTGTTCTGTTATTTTTTAGCAGCCTGTTAATATTGTGTCTGAAAATTCCAGTGGTTCCAATTTCTGTTCATTTCATTATAACGGTGATTGTGTTCACTGAATTGAAATGATCGTTTGCATAGAGACAAAACTGGAATGAGGCCATTCAGCCCACCAGTAGGAATCTTGCCCCAATAAAATTGCTGTTTGACTTCCAATACAGAGTGGTTGAAGACAAGGTGCCCTTCATTAATGTTCATGTCGGTTGACACACCCAAAAAGCTGGAGAAATTCGACAGGTTCTCTGGAAATGAAAGAAGAGTCAACCTTTCGGGCCCAGACCCATTCTTCACCATCAGGGAGGAGGTACAGGAGCCTGAAGGGACACACTCGGTGGTTTAGGAATAGCTTCTTTCCATCCGCTATCAGTTTTCTGAACACACATTGAACCGATGAACACTACCTCACTATCTTATTTCATCTTTTTGCACAACTAATTTAACTTTTAAAAAAAAAATATATATATATATAGTTGTTCTTTCCATCCTTATGGTGCATCAGGCACCAACCTTTCTGTTTCTTTTGCTTCTTTCTCTGTTTTTTAAGAGGCTGAGTTGCTAGCTCGATGTTCAACCTGACACAGATGGAAGACGTGCAAGGACCCAGCTGGATTCATCTATAGATATCCTTGCTGTAATTGTGTTTTTTTGATATTATGTATTACAATGAACTGCTGCTGCAAAGCAACAAATTTCTCAACATTCGCTGATGATACTAAACCTGATTTTGATCAGGTTTTTAGTCTTCTCCATAGATGCTGACTGGCCCGCTGAGTTCCTTCAGCATTTTGTGTGTGTTTTGCTTGGATTTCCAGCTTCTGCAGATTTTCTCTTGTTTGTGATTGGATTACTACTCTGCAAAGACTGTTCTAGGGATGGATGCCTTCCCTGAAGAAGTTTAAATCTTCCCTTCGATGAGAGTTCAGTGAAACTCTCTCTCACTGCTCCCCCTCTGCGATCCCTGTTGCTGTCCGTCCTGCTGAAGGGTTTGGGCTCGAAATTTCGACTGTTTACTCTTTTTTCTGTAGATGCTGAGTTCCTCCAGCATTTTGTGTGTGTAACCTACCAACCTGTGAGCCTTTGGACTGCGTGAGGGAACCGGAGGGAGCGCGCGTGCTCACAGGGAGAACGTCAAACAATCATTATCATATGTCGGTCAATGATAATAAACTAGATTCTAATCATTGTGGCCAGCTGTGCCAGAGCTGTTGTTGAAACTAGGTTGGCAGGGGGATGGGAACCAGAGAGAGAGAGGACAGAGGATGGAACACTTGGTGTAAAGAGGCAGAATAGACAGTGGACAGGGCATCACACACAAAATGCTCTTGTTTGTGAGTAGACGGGGCATAACTGCGGTCAGTTAGATGCTGGAATTCTGGAGCGACACTCAAAAGTCCCGAAGGACGTGGCACGTTCATACTGACGGACTAATTCCCTCCTTAGATGCTGCCTGACCTGCTGAGTTGCTCCAGCTCTTTCTGTATGGGATTAGGTTGCTCACGTTACTTTACAGCAGGACTAGTCAGTAATTACATTCGAATTTCTCACTTCATGTGATATCATTTGATTCCATTTGTGATGTTCAGCGAATCCCTCGGAGGGGGCAGGGCACCGAAACCCTGGCAGTAACCGTGGAGTTTCCGCGCTAGACAGCCAGTGTGCGCATCCTAAACGAGCCGTCAGTTTACCGGTTAAATGATGCTGAATACTGACGGACTGCTGCAATCTACCCAGCCCAGCGCTGGATTGGAAAGCTACTGACTACACTAAAGCATTCTTTTTAAATCCAATTCAAAACAACTCAAAGGGAACAGTCATTTAATGTAATTTGCATTCCCTGTAGCTATTTCTCACGTGTGTCAACAATGAAATGTATACCAAGCTGGGAGAATTTTGAACTCTGCCTGTTTAAATCTGTTTAATGTATTCTTAATATAGTGTGCTCTGGGCCGAGCAGCAGATGTGCACGCGGTGAGCATTATCCGTGGCTGTACAGGCTGGAGTTAGAGAACAGAGAAACCCCCTGCTGGAGGTCAGTGCGAGTGAATGGTATCTAGTCCACGTTAACAAACAGAAAGCAGCCCCCCCCCCCCCCACCATTCCTGGCCCGGAATTCTGGAGGGATTGGTGGAATTCCATATTGTCCATTCACCCCTTGCACCTTCTTGGGAAAGCAGGTAGGAATTCTGCTGGAGCTAAAAGAAATTTGTTTCAGGCATGATAACTTATTAATATCTAAATTCCATACCTTTGGAGACCGTTGTTATTATGGTTGTTCCTCTCTCCACCCTGTGGTGCATCGGGCGGCAACCTTGCCATTTCTTCAGCATTTCTGTCTTTGTTTTTATAAGGCCGAGTTGCTAGTTCAACGCTGAACCCAACGTGGATGTAAAGTGTACAAGGAGCCTGCTGGATTTGGACACTGGACCAGTCTCCTTGAATTCTGGTGTGGAAATCATTACGCCACTGGCCAGCAGAATGCCTTTGGAGATATTGTTGTATTTAAATGTAAACTTTATTGTTCATGGTGCTCATCTGAGTGAAAAACACATCACTGCCACCCTTTGCTGCCTGAGCTGCTGAGTTCCTCCAGCATATTGTGTGTGTTCCATTACTGCCACTGTTCAGGTCTAAAATCATTCTTAATTCCGGAGGATTTAGGAGCTTTAAAGTCCTATGAAAATGAAGGCATTCCTGTACTACCTAGTTCAATTCGCCACCACTTGCAAGTCTCTTTCCCCATGTGGTGGCTGCAGAACAGGGCAAACGAGGTTGTTTTTACGCATTGCCTCTTGAGATGGTTTTGAGGGTGTGATTGGCCAGCACGGTAGGGTAGCGGTTAGCACAGTGCTTTACAGTTCAATTCCCGCCACTATCTGCAAGGAGTTTGTACATTCTCCCTGTGACCACATGTGTTTCCTCTGGCTGCTCCGGTTTCTACCCACAACCCACAGACGTACCTGTTGATAGGTTAATTGGTCGTTGTTAATTGTCCCATGGTTAGGCTAGAGTTAAATTAGCCGCCTGCTGGGCAGCGTGTCTCAAAGGGCTGGAAACGCCTATTTTGCACTGTAGCTCAGTAAATTAATAAATAAGTAACCCCTTTTATTTATGCTAACCTCTACTTTGCCGTGCCAACACACGTTACAGTGAAGTTAAATAATTCAGCAGTTAAGTATTTATACATACATTTCAACATGCAGCACTGACTCAAAATTCAAAGTAAATTTATTGTCACCATGTACAACCCTGGGATTCATCTTCTTGCAGGCATCCACAGTTGGACAAAGAAATACAACAGAATCAATGAAACACTATGCACGAAGACCAACAAATCTGTAAAATAAGACAACATGCAGAAACAAAAAACAGCTGCTGCCATACGGTAGAAGGTACATCTCCATGAAGTATTGACATAGGAAAGCCACAACCATCATGAAAGATCCCCACCATCCAGGTCATGCCCTCTTCTCGCTGCTGCCATCAGGTAAAAGGTTCGAGAGCCTCAGGGGTCACACCACCAGTTCAAGAACAGTCACTACCCCTCAACCATCAGGCTCTTGAACAAAAGGCAATAAATACGCTCATTTGCCCATTCCTTGAGAAGTTCCCACAACCAATGACCTCACTTTAAGAACACTTTATCTCATTATCGCATGTTCTTGTTATTAATCGCTATTTATTTATATTTGAATTTGCATAGTTTGTTGTATTCTATACTCTAGTTGATCATTCATTGATCCTGTTATAGCTACTATTCTATAGATTTGCTGAGAATGCCCGTCATAAGATAAATCTCAGGGTTGTATATGGTGACATAGCTGTACTTTGATAATAAAATTGTTTTGAACTTTGAAATAAATGAAACTGATAACGAGTTGTAGAGTTCTTGAAAGATGAGGCTAAAATTAAATATTCCTCTTAGTAATTTTTCTTGAAATGGTTTTCAGAATAAATAATAACTTAAATAGATAACCTGCATTTTGCAGCAATCTTTGCAGGCTCAATTTCTCAAAGCACGTTACAATAAATAACGTCTATTCAGTGTGTGGGGTCTGTCCAGGGCAGAGTTGTGTTTCTTCACATAAACAGGGGCTACCATAACTGATTGTAAATGAATCCCTCCATTTAAAGCTGTCGATTACATCACTTCACATTTTTAACACTTCCTTGTAATGGGATGCTCTTGTTGAAGTTTTAATTGGACCTGCACCTGCAGACTGTACTGTAGTTAAATGTGCATTTGCATTGCTGAACTGTTTGAGCACCTTGGCAGTTCGTGACGGTTCACGAGTATTTCATGTCATGTTGCAGAAGTTGGGTTTTGCTGAGTTTTAACTAAGTAGCCCTCTTGCCCCGTTCCCCAGAGATGAAGCCAAATCGCGACACACTGCACAATGCATCTGGCACTAATGCATTCACAGAATAACGCAGCAGTGTCTGTAGACAACAATGTAACGGGCTGATCAAGTGGACATTGCACACGTAACAGCCATTGAAGGGAAGTTGGTATTTTGCATGTCTTTAGAACAACCTCCTTCCTGACTAAATGGGGCTCTGACACCAAAGGTTCTAATAGCCCATTTAGCAGACTGCTGGAGCCGCAGTGTGAGAGTCCCCTGCTGCTCCCGCCTTTGCAGCACTTTGCAGAGGACTTTTTGAAGGAATGCTACATTCTGAAAACCATCTGTCACTCCGAGACAGGGCAATGTGTCAAAGCTACAATTAATGGCTTCAGCATCTGGAAGGGGGTCAGCATGCGTGAATGGGCCGGCTGAAAGGCAGACAAGAGGCAGGAGGAGATTAGAAAGGGCAGCGCTTTGTATGGGCAATGCTTTCTGTCTCGGTGCAGCTCAGCAGCCATTTCTTTGTTGAAGTAAATGATCGCGGGTCTGATTTTACACGCTGGTCTGGGTCACTGCAGGACTCACTCCCCCAGAGCACGCTGGGTGGGAGAGTACAGAAGACCAGTGCCCTTCCCCAGCTGTGGTTCTCAGGCAGTGTTGCAGTGGAGTTGTACTGAGAGGCAGTTTCTCCGGTGGGAACCCCAGGAAACTTCGGGCTCCGGCACCATCCATGCAGCTGCACAGGATGACGTTAACTTTGTACACAAGATTTGGTCAAATCTAAGCTCTATTTTGTTCCCGGGTTACTCTGGCTACATGTAATGTCTGGATTCACGGACAGATATTTCACTCGGCAGGATAGGGTGTTTGGCCCAGGCTGCAGAGTCTCGGGATGAGGGATTAATTATCTGAGAAACGCGGGTTCACTAAGTGTTGTGAAACTTCGGCTGGTGGAGAATCAGCTTTAACTATCGGCAAGATTGAGTAATGTTTGGACACCAACGTTCTCAAATTGTGGCAAACTGGAGCCTGGGGACCATACAACGAACCCCGAGGATTGTACAACAGACTCCAGCGACCGTACAACAGAGCCTGGAGGCCACATGCTGGATCCTGGAATGTGTATAATGCACCCATTGGGGTGGGGGGGGGGCAGTTCTGTATAATTTACTCCCAGATAAGCTATATAATGTACAGGGGGCTGTATAACAAACTCTGGGGTGGGGGGCTGGTACGACTGAGTTCAGTTCACAGCTGTGTACTCAGCCCCCAGCTGTACACCCATGATTGTGTAGCCAAGTTTCTATCAAACTCAATATGTAAGTTTGCTGATGACACCACAATTGTAGGCCGTGTCTCGGGTAATGATGAGTCTGATTACAGAGAGGAAATTAAGAACCTGGTGGCATGGAGCGAAGACAATAACCTATCCCTCAACGTCAGCAAGACGAAGGAATTGGTTGTTGATTTCAGAAGGAGTAGTGGACCGCACGACCCCATCTACATCGGTGGTGCGCAGGTGGAACAGGTCAAAAGCTTTAAGTTCCTCGGGGTGAATATCACAAATGACCTGACTTGGTCTAACCAAGCAGAGGCCACTGCCAAGAAGGCCCACCAACGCCTTTACTTCCTGAGAAAGCTGAAGAAATTTGGCCTGTCCCCTAAAACCCTCACTAATTTTTATAGATGCACCATAGAAAGCATTCTTCTAGGGTGCATCACAACCTGGTATGGAAGTTGTCCTGTCCAAGACCGGAAGAAGCTGCAGAAGATCATGAACACAGCCCAGCACATCACGCAAACCAATCTTCCGTCCTTGGACTCACTTCACACCACATGCCGTCGGAGCAGTGCTGCCAGGATAATCAAGGACACGACCCACCCAGTCAACACACTTTTTGTCCCTCTTCCCTCTGTGAAAAGGTTCAGCAGCTTGAAGATTCGTAAGGCCAGATTTGGGAACAGCTTCTTTCCAACTGTGATAAGACTGCTGAACGTATCCTGACCCGGAACTGAGCCGTACCTTCCAAATATCCGGACCTGACTTGAACTACATCACTTTCCCTTTTCTATTTTCTAATTATGATTTATAATTTATTTTTTAAAATTATATTTACTTCGATGTGTACTCCAAGGAGCACGAAGCACAGAATCAAATATCGCTGTGATGATTGTACGCTCTGGTATCAACTGTTTGGCAACAATAAAGTAAAGTAAAGCTTCCCAGGTACCTTTATTTATGACTCCCCCTGGCAGGTTGGGGAGATGTTCTGATCAGTTCTTTCTTACTGGAAATGGGAGGAAATGTCCTTGATGACCTGTCCTGGGAATTATCACTGAAGACGGGTGATGAAGACTAAAGCACACTTGTTTCCTCCAGGATAGAGCTTCTAAGCTGATTTATGAAGTGTTCTGAACTTCCTGTTCATTCCCAGTACTGAACCTATTCAGCTCAGGAAGCAAAGGATTTTTATATTTTAACTCTGTATTTTTGTACTTGAGCAGTTTGTCTTCTTTTGCACATTGGTTGTTCGACAGTTCTTGCTAATGTATGTGTTTCACAGACTCATAGTATTTTATTTTTCCTGTAAATGCTTGGGGAGTCATGGTGGTGTAGCGGTGAGCGTAGAACTATTATGGTGCAGTAACACAGGTTCAATTCCCACTACCGTTTGTGCAGAGATGAGAAGTTAATATGATCTCCCCATAACCGAGTGGGTTTCCTTTGGACACTCTGGTTTCCTCCCACATTCCAAAGACACATGGGTTAGTAGGTTAATTGGTCACAGGGGTGTAATTCATGCCACAGGCTCTTTGGGTCGGAGGGGCCTATGACCGTGCCGTGCCTCTAAATTTAAAAAATATTCAAGGTAGTATATGGTTTCATATACACAATTTGACAATAAATCTTCTTTGAACTTCGAAAGGAAGGTCTGCACCAACATTCGAAGGAGCCTTTCTGATTTAAGACGCGCTGTAATGGCTTGAAGGGAGGTTAGCTCAGCTAGGCCTGACTTAATACTTTCATCCAGAAGTGTAGGGACGGTAGTCTGCATCTGACCTTCATTGTCACAACAGTTCCATCCCAAAAAACAACGCAGTCATCCTCGTGTAAAATTCAATCTATAATTTTATTGTTTATGCAGCCAGTGCGGGTAGCTTGCTGTGAAGGGCTTGTATTTATAAATGTGATGAATCGCCTTGTACAGATCCAATGTAATTAATCCCAACCATCCGTTCTTTTGCATAACCTTCAATTTGGAATGAGAGACATTGTTTATGTTCAATTACAGCTGAACTGGAGATGACATCTAATAATTTATTCCACTATTGTAACTCGCTGTCACTGCTAACTCTAGCACATTTTATCAAAGCGTCGAACCCTGACCCCCAGTACTCTCTTTTCTTTCCAACTGACACCATCATGCTGGGTCCTGGGTGGGGAAGGAAAGGACGTCTGGGCTGAGAACTGAAAAAGACTACAGCCTTCAACCACCCTGGCTGAGGGTAAACCCAGATCACACCCAACCACCCTGGCTGGGGTAAACCCAGATCACACCCAACCACCCTGGCTGGGGTAAACCCAGATCACACCCAACCACCCTGGCTGAGGGTAAACCCAGATCACACCCAACCACCCTGGCTGAGGGTAAACCCAGATCACACCCAACCACCCTGGCTGGGAGAGGAAACAAAAGGCCTGAAAGCATGTACTACCAGGATCAAGGGCAGCTTCTAACCTACTGATATCAGACTTCTGAATGAACCTCTTGTACGATAAGGCCAGTGGGTGGTGTAGTCTAGGACCACAGGACACTGTCTCTTTATCTTGTTATTTTCATACTCTTGTTATTTATTGTTAATTATAATTGAATTTCAACAGTTTGTCATCTTCTATTCTCCTGCTCTTTCACTGGTCCTGTTTACAGTTACTGTTCTATCGATCTGCTGAGTATGTCTGCAGAAGAAAGAATCTTAGGGTCGAGTATGATGAAATGTATTTACTCTTATCATAAAATGCACTTTGAACTTTGGACAGGAGGACATCTCTTTAGAACAGAGATGAGGAGGAATTCCTTTAGCCAGAAGGTGGTGAATCCGTGCAATTCATTGGGACAGATTGTTGTGGAATCCAAGTCATTGGATATATTTAAAGCGGAGGTTGATAGGTTCTGATTAGTAAGGGTGTCAAAGGTTATGATGAAAAGGCAGGAGAATGGATTGAGAGGAATAGGGAATCAGCCATGATGGAATGGTGGAGCAGACTGATCGGCCTCATTCTGCTCCTGTGGTGTGATGGTCTTCTGGTTATCCCAAGTCACTACTAACCACACCAGGTGGGGTAAATCCAGACCACATCAAGCTAGGATTATCTCAGATGAATTAGGTCGAGTCTTCATTAATTATTCCCTTCCTTGTCTTCGCCACGTTCAAGGATTTGAAGGTGGTCCTGGTATGTGAGTTAAGTAACAGTACAGTGTGGTGTGAGAGGGGCAATGAGAGCTAATGCAGTCGTAACCCCACCTCCCGACTTCGCATCACTGTGCCTGATACCATGTGACTGTGATGCTGCAGCAGGTTTTCACTGTGCGGTAGTGTGCTGGTTGGCACAGCACTTTACAGTACCAGCAACTTGGGTTCACTGCCTGTAAGCAGTTTGTATGTTCTCCCTGTGACCACCTCTGGGTTCTCTAATTTCCACTCTCAGTCCAAAGATGTATTATTTGGTAGGCTAATTGTTCATTGTGAGTTGTCCCATGATTAGGCTAGTGTTAAATCGCGGGTTGCTGGGAGGCGTGACGCAAACGACCAGCAGGGCCTGCTCTGTGCTTTAGCTCAATCATTCAATCACTCAATAAAGAAATAAATATTTTTCACTTAGAGACCCTTCCAGCCCAATTAACACATGCTGACCAATCACACCAATCCACGCAATTAACCAACTAACCTGTGCGTCTTTGGAACATGAGAGGAAACTGGAACACACAGAGGAAACCCTCGCAATCATGGGGAGAGTGTGCAGATTCCTTACAGACCTATAGAGTCAGAACATCATAGGAAAGTGCAGCATGGAAACCGGCCCTTCAGCCCATTTAGTCCATGCTGAACCATTTAAATTGCCTGGTCCCATGACCTGTAGACAGACCACTACTTATTTACTTATGCGTATGATAATTATCCCAACTTTGACGTAGTTGGCACATAAAGAAATGAAAAACACTCCCCCAAACTAAAAAAAATAACCATGAGGCAACTATTTCAGTAATATTAATGGAGGTTAGTCAGAACACTGATGGCAGTGACGGTGATGGGCGGGAGGACGGGGGGGGGCAGTGGTCATTTTCACCTGAGAAGGCAAGTGTTTCATATTCACAGTGAAAGGCAGCACCTCGCACAGTGCAGTGTTCTCTCGATTCTGTCAGCCTGGGCCACGGATTCAGATCTCTGGAGCACTGTGCCAGGAGATTGTCCACTTTGCACTTTCCTTCATTCTCTGCTGCTTTAAACTAATTTTCCTGCACCAGATCTGATTTGCAAAGTTTATTTTTGGGCATGGAGCACAGAGCCATACAGCACAGGGATGGGCCATTGGCCAGCTTGTCTGCATTAACCTTTTACACTATCCTATCTGCCTACGCGTGGTCTGGGTCCCTCTATTCCCTGTTTGTGAGCCTGTCTGAATGCCTGTTGCTGTTGTAAGTACCTGAACCCTCTCCCCTGGCAGCATTTTCTAGGTACCTACTCACTCTGTGATTGAAGCAACTTGACCCTCACATCTCCATTAAACAATATCCCTCACACATTCAAACTTTACCATTTAGTATCCTCCATGAAACAGAGCCCATCTCTGCATTTGTGTAGCTGCTAATAGTGAAGCACACTTCTGTGGATTGAAACTGGACACTAGGGACTGATGAGGGTAAACTCACTCCCATACATGTATTGGTTGAAATGTCTTACCCTCCAAACCAGACTCAAACCTTTCTGAGCATAGATTTTCTCTGCAGAGGTGAGGGAACATAATGCAAAGCTTTCCTCACTCATAACCATAAGATACAGGAGCAGAATTAGGCCATTTCGCCCATCGAGTCTGCTCCACCATTTCATCATGGCTAATCTAATTTTCCTCTTAGCCCCAATCTCCTACCTTTTCCTCATATTCCTTCCTGCCCTGGCCGATCAATAATCTATCAACCTCTGACTTAAATATACATAAAGACTTGGCCTGTGGCATCGAATTCCACAGATCTATCAATCTCTACCTAAAGAAATTCCTCCTCATCTCCATTCTAAAAGGATGCCCCTCTATTCTGAGGCTGTGTCCTCTGGTCTTACACTCTCCCACCATAGGAAACATCCTCTCCATAAGCATTCTATCAAGGCCTTTCGCCATTTGATAGATTTCAGAGAGTTCATCCCCTTATTCTTCTGAATTCTAGTGAATACAGCCCAGAGCTATCAAGCTTCATGTGACAAGCCATTCAATCCTAGAATCATTTTTGTGAACCTCCTTTGAACCCTCTCCAGTTTCAACACATCCTTTCTAAGATAAGGGACCCAAACCTGCTCACGATACCGCAAGTGAGGCTTCACCAGTGCTTTATAAAGTCTCAAAATTACATCCTTGCTTTTATATTCTAGTCCTCTTGAAATTAACATTAACACTGCATTTGCCTTCCTCACTGTAGAGTCAACCTGCAAAATACCCTTTGGAGAATCTTGCCCAAGGACTCCCAAGTCCCTTTGTGTCTTAGTTTTTTGAATTTTCTCTCCATTTAGAAAACAGTCAACAAGAATTTCATTTCTTCTACCAAAGTGCATGACCATACGCTTCACAACACTGAATTCCATCTGCCATTTCTTTGCTCATTCTCCAAATCTGTATGAGTCTTTCTGGAGCCTCTCTACATCATCAAAACTACCTGCCCCTTTGTCTATCATCATACCGTCTGCAAACTTTTCAACAAAACTATTAATTCCGTCATCCAAGTCATTAACATGACGTATTAAGAATTGGTCTCGGCATGTGACACAACTCCAGCTCTGCCATTAGGCAAGATGTCACAGACAAGCTTCACTGGACGATGTGTAACAGTGTGACAGTCTGCAAAAAGAGAAGTCTGACTAGAGTAGTGTTTTAATGTAGCAGGAGGTAACATCATTTTCAGCTCCCCATGTGAGAGTGGTTCTAGTCGTGCTGACGAGAGGAAGGGCGTTGTGTCTGTCTCTGACCGTCTATGGGATGCACTTTACACTCTGACTGTGCCTGGACCATTCTCTTTCAAGCTAAGAGCTTTTCCATTTGTCCAATACTCCTTTGTGTTTGCAATTTAACTGCCTACTTGGGATTTTAATTTAAGGTATAAACTTGAACTTTGCACCAGAGCAATAAAGATGCTGGTGTTCGCATCAGTGCTGGTTTACAGTGAAGTAATATTTTTGTTGGATGATGAATCGATACCAAGCCTACAATGTTTGTTCACTCATTCACTTTCATGAATTTTATTGACACTGTGTAATCTCTCGAGATTTAGCTGGCTTGATAGCCTCTGGAGCCCGGGTGTAAATAAACTCGGCAAGTTTACCAGAAGTACTTTCCATTATAAATGATGACAAATTTACAATGGCACATATTGAACAAGTGCGTACATGAACCAGATTTCTATCACTCCTGATGTTCAATGCAATGCACAGCAGAATTCTCATGAATTCACTTTGACTTGTGAACAACATCTTGTCAATAGGAATCCAGGCTCGGGCAGCTCTTGACAGTATCGTTATTGTATGACCTTATTGATAAAACTTTCCAATTAACAAATAAAGCAATGGGATATTTGGATATTTAGAGACACAAGAGATTCTGCAAATAGTGGAGATCTGAGGCACACACGCAAAATGATGGAGTAACTCAGCAGATCAGGCAGCATTTATGGAAAGGGGTTGGTTATCAATGTTCCAGACTGAGAACAAATCCTCGGAGTGGGACAGTCGAAAATGTCAACTGTTTCTTTCCCTCCATAGAGGCTGTCTGTCCTGCTGAGTTCCTCTGGTGTTCCATGTGTGGTGTAGAATAGGAAGGCTCGGTAGCGTGGTGGTTAACACAACGCTTTACACTGAAGGCAACCGGGTTCAGTTCCTGTTGCTGCCTGTAAGGAGTTTGTATGTTCTCACTGTGACCATGTGGGTTTCCTCTGGGTGCTTCCATTTCCAAAGATGTACCATTTGGTCATTGTAAACTGTCCCATAATTAGGCAAGGATTAAATCGGGGAATTGCTGTACAGCACAGATCAAAGGGCTGGAAGGGCCTGTTCCGTGCTGTATCTCAATAAATAAATATTTCTGAGGACTCCTGGCATGTAGGGATACAGCCCCAATGTTGAACTGGAAAGGCTGGTGTCCACATTGGACAGCAAGCGTTGGATGAAATTTGATTCAGGTAGACATGATCATGGCTGGCTTTCGAGAAAGTAGAGGGAATTGTTCTCGTCAGGAGTCAGGTTTAAGGTTTGGGTAGATAGATGTATAACAGTGATTATGAACCCGAATTCTTGGCCAGTAGAGGACAAATCAGTGCTGTCCAAGGGGGATTGGAATCCATTGGAGATGAGGAGGAGGTCCATAGGGAAGGTGCAGGAGAACAGAGATAATGGGTTCCCTCTACTGGAAGCTGGCAGAGAATCAATGTGCTGATTGATGTGTGTCATAATCATTTTTCTACTAAATATAAAATGGGGCACCTGGTTTCTACTTAGTTGTAGCATCTAATACCTTCAAGGCTTTGTGGAGTCATGCAGCACAGACTTTGTGCCCGCAGCCCAGCATATCGAACCTGACTGTTGTGACTGTGAACAAAGATCCTGGAGAGATACTGAAGCTGGTGGATATAGAAGTCTTTATTCAGCCAAACAAGCAGGCATCATATTCGAGACAATCTTGAAAGAAGGGGCCTGCCTGACCCAATATTATGTGACATTTTATATGCTAAAGATCAAAGGTAACACCAGGACAATTCTACAGTTGCCATGTATCTACAGTGCTTCCTTTGAACTACATATTGTTTTCAAACATCTCCATTTTCTCAGCAACACCTCAGACACAAAAATGAATGTTAATCCCCACTGACTCGGGCATTTGTGGGCATCTGAGGTCAAATGGAGGATTCCTACGTTTGCAATCAACCCCAGTCCAGAGCTCCAAGAAGGCTATTGTTCTGAACTGCATTTTAAACAATCCATGTTCAGCTCTGATTGGAGTGGAGTGAGTTTCATCCCTGGGAAAAGAACCATGTGGTCTCCTCTGTCTGGACAAATGCGATATTAGATAAAGTAAGAGCGAGGGAGTGTGTGCAACAAGGCAAAGTCAGATCAGACTTTTTGGACCAGGCTGCTGTTTCCTGCAATAAACCACAATTTCCAACTCTGTGAAAACCAAGTTCAGGATGTGAAAAGTCAGAATCAGGAGATCCCAACCTTTTTTAAGCCACGGGCCAAAGCCTTTAGGCAAGGTCATAGACCCCAGGTTGGCAGCACCTAGTCTGGAGGCTCCAAGGAGATGGGCGTTCAGCCCTTTGGATGGAACGCTCATGGGTGATCCTTTATTCAAATACGATATTCCTAGCTTCTCCCTGATTGCTCAAGGCCTTTCATATATAGAATCTGTCTATCTCCTCACAAACCCCTGCACCCTGTGCTCCATTCTGCCCAAGCCTGTCTGCCATCTTCCCAACAGCTGCTGAAGAAGTTTTACCCCTCCTGTTGGATGGGATCTGGGATCACAGTGAGGAAGATCACTACTATTTGACTCCTGCTGCATCACCAAGTAATGCTTTGGTGAGATTTCTTTGACATTTGTATCAAAACATTGAAGTACAGTGGAAATAAGATGTTTGTATCAACGACCAATACAGTCCGAGGAAGTGCTGGGGGCCACCCTCAGGTGCCGCTATGCTTCCCGTGCCAACGTGTAGAATGCCCAGAGTTTACTAATCCCAACCTTTACGTCTTTGAAATGTGGAGGAAACCGGAGCACCCGGAGGAAACCCACACAGCTGCAGAGAGAGCGAGCAAACTCTTTACAGGCAACGGCAGGAATCAAACCCCAATCTTCCGATGGCAGGCACTGAAGAGTGTTACAATAAGCACCATGCTACTGTTCTGCCATGTGCACGTCTGAGGAGAAGATAATTCCCAACGTTTCTGGAATTAACTGTGTGTGGAGTCATCCGTCAGCACTGGCGTTGTTGGAATGTGGCTGATCACAGAAAGCGGCCCCTTCACCTTGACATCTGTGGAGATCTTGGACAAATATTGTGCCCTAGATATAGACCTGCCCAGCATGTGACAGGACGAGGAAAAGAATGGGGCTTCTGTTGGTTACAGCTAGGATCTCTGAACACTGCAGTACTCAGCAGTCATCAAATGTGGGAGTTCACCAGTTGTTGCTGTAACGGGGCTAAATGTGGCTTAGTTCTCAGAACAGCTGAGGTTCAAGGGTCAGAGAGCATAAAGAAAGGTCTTGTGGCTGAGAGATTATCATATCTGAGACATTTGCTCAAACAAAGGGGAGGGGTGAGTGAACCTCTCGAGGGGAGAGCAGGCATTCCTGCCGGGGGAGGATGGGAGAGGCGGTGGTGGGAGGGGGAAATGGAGCATTTCAGCTGGTGAAGGGTGGGAGAGACTGGGTAGAGGACAGTGGGGGAGGCATGCGTGACTGTGAGAGGTAAGGGGAGCGAAGACAAAAATATTCCTGCAGCGATGCGAGATGGTTCAGAGATGGGGAAGAACTTCCCTGAGGTCAGTCCATGGTCCAATAACACTTCAGTGACTGAGAATCAGCAGTCTTGCCCTAGCTCCATGGATTAGCATGGACAACACAGGGAAATGGGGATCAGTGGGGTTTAATGTTGTCACAGTGTCCTGTGGTGTGTTACTGAATCTGCTATGTACTACAGTACTGTACAAAGGTCTTGGGCACTCTAGCTCTATATATACATACTCTATATAATCTGTATTGCACAAATACAAATTTCATGACATACAGTATGTGAGTGATGATAAACCTGATTCTGATATGGGTCTCTATTGTGGACTGAGAGTGGGAAGGAGGGAAGAGGGGAATCATGGTTGGGGAAAGAGAAAGGGAACTGGGAGGGAAGGGGAAGCACCAGAGAGACATTCTGTAATGATCAATAAAACAATTGTTTGAAATCCAATTACCCTGTCTGGTGCCACCCCTAGCCCTGACACTCCTTCTCTGCCACCTGTCCCACACCCTTCCCACGGTGCTCCAATCTTGCCATTCCCGAAATCCTTTGCTCCCACCAGATTTACAAACTCGCTCTCCACTCCATGTTGACGAATACAGTGTTGTGCAAATGTCTTGGGCTCCCTAGCTGTATTTATGTGCCTAAGACTTTTGCGCAGAACTGTATGTCACTGGTGCCTGTGTATGGGGGAGCCATGGTCGAGATTACCTAGTGCATCGGAGTGGGAGAGCCGGTAGCCCATGGACTGAGAGTTGTTATCCAACTGGAGATACAGACCAGACATCAAATGTGCCGAGATTCCAGTGACAGGTGTCGCAGATGTTTGGATTATGCCAATGTTTGAAGACCTCAATGCAACTGATGTTTCTGCTTTAGTTATCACTCTGATCTGCTTATTTTGTGTAGTGAAATGTTCTAGAAGTTTATAGAGTCATAGAAAAGTACAGCATAGAAACAGGCCCTTTGGCCCATCTCGTTCATGCCAAACCATTTAAACCGCCTCCTTGCATTGACTTGCACTAGGCCTCCAGCCCAGCATACCCCTACCATCCATGTACCTATCCAATCTTCTCTTAAACATTGAAATCAAACTTGCGTGCATCACTTGCTCTGGCAGCTCATTCCACACTCTCACGGTTCTCTGAGTGAAGAAGCTTCCCCTCATGTTTCCCTAAAAAAATTTCACTTTTCACCCTAAACTCATGAATTCTGATTGTAGTCCCTCCCAACATCAGTGGAAAAAGTCTGCTTGCATTTACCCTATCTATACCCCTCATAATTTTGTATACTTCAATCAAATCTTCCTTCAATCATCTAAGTTCCAAGGAATGGTCTCTTAACCTATTCAATCATTTCTTGTACATCAGGTCCTCTAGTACAGGTAACATCCTCGTAAATCTTCTCTGCACTTTTTCAACCTTCCTTACATCTCTCCTGTAGGTAGATGACCAAAGCTACACACAGTACTCCAGATTAAGCCTCACCAATGTCTTATACAACATGAACATAACATCCCATCTCCTGTACTCAATACTGTGATTGATGAGGTTCTTATGTATCCAGTGAAAAGGGGAGGATGTTAGAAACATAGAAACATAGAAAATCTACAGCACAATACAGGCCCTTCGGCCCACAAAGCTGTGCCAAACATGTACTTTAGAAATTACCTAGGGTTACCCACAGCCCTCTATTTTTATAAGCGCTATGTACCTATCCAGGATTGTCTTAAAATACCCTAACGTATCCACCTCCACCACTGTTGCTGGCAGCCCATCCCATGCACTTACCATTTCCTGAGTAAAAAAATTACCCCTTACATCTCCTCTGTATCTACTTCCAAGCACCTTAAAACTGCAACAGTCAGGAGAGGGAAGGGCAACACCAGTTTTTATCTGAATGTTTCTCCACTTTGTAATAAATGCAACTCTGCTGATGCCTCTTTAATTCATATGTTTTGGTTTTGCCCTAAAATTGAAAAGTTTTGGCTGGAAGTATTCCATACCTTCTCACAACTTTTTAGGATCCAATTTGACCCAAATCCCCTTACTGCCTTGTTTGGTATTATTGCAAATGAAGATATAACTTTAAATACTCCTAACCTACAGGTTTCAGTTTTTACCTCTCTTTTAGCAAGGAGAGCAATCTTGCTTAAATGGAAGAAGTCTACCCCTCCTACACATCTTCAATGGCTATGTGATATTATTTCTCATTTAAATTTAGAAAGGATCTGCTGCTCAGTCTTAAATTCGAAACAATCTTTTTATGATATCTGGGGACCTTTCCTAAATTTATGTTTCCTAAATTTCTTTTATAAACTTCCAATTTATGAA
Source organism: Hypanus sabinus (assembly GCF_030144855.1). Taxonomy (NCBI): domain Eukaryota; kingdom Metazoa; phylum Chordata; class Chondrichthyes; order Myliobatiformes; family Dasyatidae; genus Hypanus; species Hypanus sabinus. The sequence goes on from NC_082730.1 coordinate 5,040,411, forward strand.
GTTAAACAGTGCACAAACTTTTATGTATATTTTTATCTTCTCTTCTTAAGCGAATATGTTCTCTTTTCTAATTTATCCATTATCATCCATCAGCTTTTTTCTTTGGTAGTTGGTAGGGAGTTGACATTTTTATATAATTTTTTTTTACTGGTATGACCTATCTTTAAATTTTTGATTACAGGGTGGTATACCTTTCTGTGTTATGCTATAACATTTTGATCAATTTTATCACAATATATGAATGCACACAAGTTATGTTGAGACGTATCTATGTGTTGCACTCTGTAAATCTTTTTTTGTTTTTCTTCTGACACTGTGCCCTCTCGTATTAGCCATTTCAGCCCTAGGAAAAAGCTTCTGGCTATCCACACGATCAACGCCTCTCATCATCTTATACACCTCTCATCCTCTGCCGCTCCAAGGAGAAAAGGCAACTCAACCTGATGCAATCAGAAACATCCCGGACCCTGGCACCTGGGAGGCAAACTACCATCCATGTTTCTTTCCTGCGTCCACAGAATCACCTTTCTGACCCCCTAACTATAGAGTCCCCTATCACTACTGTCTTCCTCTTCCCTTCCCTACCCTTCTGAGCCACAGGGCCAGACACTGTGCCGGAGGCACAGCCACTGTCACTTCCCCCAGGTAGGCTGTTCCCCACAACAGAACAGGAGTACTTATTGTCAAGGGGTACAGCCACAGGGATACTCTCTAGTATCTGACTTTGCCCTTCCCTCTCCTGACTGTTACCCACTTATCTGTCTCCCCAGGCCCTGGTGTGACTACCTGCCTATAGCTCCTCTCTATCACCTCCTCACTCTCCCTGCCCAGATGAAGGTCATTGAGCCGCATCTCCAGTTCACTGACTTGCTCCCTAAGGAGCTGCAGCTCGACGCACCTGGCGCAGATGTGGCCGTCCGGGAGGCTGGGAGTCTCCTGGACATCCCACATCTGACACCCAGTACAGAACACTGGCCTCACAGACATACTTCCTATTCCTATTCTTCACAAGTAACTTACCTTGCCTCAACCCATTATCGCCAAAGCCCTCTTACTCTGACTCCCTCTTCTCCGACGCCTGCTCTATAAAGTTGTCTCCTTTTTAAGCTCTTCCCGCTGGTCTAACTCACTGACGTCCATGCGCTTGTGCAGTCATTACTCGATGTTATTAGATGTTAGGAATCAACAGAAGACTCAAGGCCATTGAGACTGATATCTCCCAATACGTTCACGGAGTTTAATAATTAGTCAGTAGGTTAAGGCACTTCGCTCTCTTATTGAATGGCAGAGAGGTCTTGATGGGCCAGATATCCTCCTCCTACTCCTGGTTCTTATGATCTTATTTGACAAGTTCCCTCATGGGCGGCTCATCCAAAAGATTACGATGCCTGTAATTGATGGTGACTTGGTGATTTGGATTCTGAATTGGCTTGTACATAGAAGACAGAGTCTAGTGACCAATGGGATTAATGCTGGCAGGAGGTCCATGGTCAGTGGTGTTCCACAGGGATATTTCCTGGGGCCTCTGGTGTTTGTGATGTGTATGAATGACTTGGCTTACAGTGCAGATGCTTACAGAAAGTTAGCATCTGACACAAAGATTGGTGGTGTGGTGGACAGTGGTGACAAAGGATACAGCAGAATATCCATTTGTATTTGTTACAGATATGGGTAGAGAATTGACAAATTTAATTTAATGTGAGGTATATCAGTTCTGTAAAGGGTCCTGCCATACTGTTAATGGTCAGATGCTTAACAGCACTGATGTACAGAGAGCTTGTTGGCTCTCTGAAAGTGACTGCACAGGAGATAGAACATAGAACTACAGCACAGTACAGACCTTTCAAACTTTTTAAACTAGTCTAAGATCATTGTAACACTTCCCTTCTCCACAGCCCTCCATTTTCCATTGTCCATGGGCTTCTTAAATGCCCCTAATGTATCTGCCTCTACCACCACTTCTGGCCATGTGTTCCATACACCCACCACTCTCTGTGTAAAAATACCTCCCTCTGATACCTCCCCTATACCTTTCTTCTTAAAATTATGCCCCCTTGTGTTAGCCACTTCAGCTCTAGGGAAAAAAATCTCTGACTGTCCACTCGATCTATGCCACTTATCAGCTTATACACCTCTATCAAATCAACAGTCATCCTCCTCCATTCCAAAGTTTGCTCATCCATTTTCATAAGACGTGCTCTCTAATCAAGGCAAAATCCTTTGGAAATCTCCTCTGCTTCCTCTCCAAAGGTTCTTCATGCTTCCTGTAAGGAGATGACCAGAACTGAACACAATATTCCAAGTGTGGTTGAACCAGGGTTTTACAGAGCTAGAACATTACCTCACAGCTCTTGAACTCAATCCAATACAACAGAATCAGTGAAAAGGATAGACAAATATCCAATGTCGAAAGACAACAAACAGTGCTAATACGAAAAGAAAAAGCAAATAATAATGATAATCGTAGCAATAAATAAATAAGCAATAAAGATCGCGATCATGCCTTCACTGGTTAGAGCATTGGGTATACGAGTGAGGAAGTCACATTGTAGTAGTATAAAACTTTGGTTAGTTCTCGTTTGGAGTATTGGATGCAGTTTGGTCTCACCATTTTACAAAAGAATGTCAGGGCATTGGAGAGAGTGCGGCAGAGGCTCAGCGAGATGCCACCTGGAATAGAGGGCATGAGCTATAAGGAAGAGGATGGACAAGCTCAGATTGTCTTTTTTTTCTGGAGCGCTGGAAGCTGTCGGGACACCTGCTAGAAGTTTACAAAGTTATGAAAGGGGTGGACCATTGGAATCTTTTGCCCAGGGTAAAGACTGTCAAATAGCAGAGGATGTACACTTAAAATGGGGGGGGGGGGAATTATTTTTTGAGACAGTGGTGGGTGTCATCAAGTACACATCACATGATGATGATAGTAGGGCTGCCAGGGGTGGTGGCTCATCCAATAGATGTGTCTGCTTCCACCACTTCGCATGGTAGCACTCTCAGCCTGAAATGTCAACTGTTGATTCCTCTACATAGATGCTGCCTGAGCTGCTGGGTTCCTCCAGCATTTTGTCTGTATGGTGGTGGCTGTCTGTCATTTCCAATGATGATAGGAGAACTGCCTGGGAGAGATGTAACGTGGAAAAGCCATTGCACTGGACATTTCCACTCTCTTAACCTCAGGGGTCTGGGTCTGGTTATGAGCAGACGACACAAACTGTGGTTTTCCTCGGTTGCAGTGGGTGATAATGATGCCTTCTGTGCCTTGTCATGCCCCTCGCTCTCCACGATGAGTTGCAGAACTAACTTCCTGACCATTGGATCTCACTGTAGGTCTGATCCGCCCAGTCCACTGGAGGTGACCACATGCTCGGACAGGCATGTCCCTATCTACCCAGCTACCCTCACCTGGTTTAGTCGGCTTACTACCACTGTCGCATGCAGACTGCTACTTGGAACCGTGGGTGAGAGCTGAGATCCGGTGGGGACCAAGGATGAGTCTGCTGTCTGAGAATGGATATGCCAAGCCCTCCAGATATGCCAACCAGAGTTGTTACCCCTCCCTGGATACCCCACACACCCTTTACACAGATACAAAAGAGGTGTTTAAGAGGTTTAGATAGACGCATGAATGTACAGTGTATGGAGGGGTATGGATCATGTACAGGTAAAAGAGATTTAGTCCTAATTTGGCAGCATTTTTAGCATAGTCATGGTGAGCCGAAGGGCTTGTTCTTGCGCTGTGCTATTCTGTGTGGTGTAGCCTGTGACATTTCCAGCTGAAAGTGTGTGTCTTTCCCGGGGTTTAATTTTCTCTGCACAGTTTCCCTGTCTGCAATGAATACAGGTTGTGTTGTGCACGGTCTAGTGCTGGTGGCTGCTGCAGTGTTTGTGTGTGTGTGTGATGCACCTGGGACAAGGTGCTGAGCTGTGACACTTGCAGTGATGAATTGAAGGTTGTTGGGAGACACGATGCAGGATGTAGACTCCGAAATAGCAGGAGCATCGAAGTAAATTAGATGCCAAGACTATCGGCTGAACCTAATTAGATAATAATAGAAGCATTCTCTGAAGAACAATGCTTAATTAATTACATGGAATTTTGCATAATGTTGCATATTAACATCCTCTCCAGTGAGCTGTGATTTGATGAGGAGAAAGCAGTTAGTCTTCAGGGGAAAAAAGTCAAAAAGAATTAAAGTGGCTGCTTTAAGGTGTTCACCAAGATTAGCCACACCGAATTATTCAGCATCAGCAGCAGGGAATTCTTCATTTCTTGACAAATCTGTAAAAATATTTATTCTCCAAGGTTTTATAAAAACAAATATGCCTGGTATTAAAAATATGAGTCAAAGTTCTTCTGGGCATGAGATGGAGGACCACAGCCACTTGCTTGCTATTTGTGAAGATGCAGTGACTTAAAGTTCAATTTATTATCAAAGTACATATATGTCACCATATGCAACCCTGAGATTCATTCTGTTGTGGGCGTACTAAATAAATCTATAATATAATAACCATAACAGGATCACTGAAAGACTACCTGACCAGGGTGTTCAGCCAGTGTGCAGAAGACAACAAACTGTGCAAGTACAAAAGAAAATAATAATAATAAATAAACAGTAAATATCGAGAACATAAGATGAATACTTCATTGGTTGTGGGAACATTTCAGTGATGGGGCGAGTGAAGTTATCCCCTTTGGTTTGAGAGCCTGATAGCTGAGGTGTAGTTAGTAACTGTTCCTGTAGTGTGGGTCCTGAAGCTCCTGTACCTTCTTCCTGATGGCAGCAGTGAGAAGAGAGCATGATCTGGGTTGTGGGTATCCCTGATGATGGATGCCACTTTTCTGCGACAGTGTTTCATGTAAATGTGCTCAATGGAGGGGAGTGCTTCACTTTGGAGAGATACAGCACAGTAACAGGCCCCTGCAGATTAATGAGCTTGTGTTGCACAATCATGTCCATGCAGTCACGGGGAAAACATACAAACTCCTTACAGACAGTGGTGGGAATTGAACCCTGGCTGCTGGTGCTGTAATAGCGTTATGATAATCACTATTCTACTTTGCTGTCCATTCTGACCCATGCGGGCTGAATGATCTTCCTCAGCTTTGAGTTAAGTGATAGCAAGGATGGAGGGGTTGGGAAGGGCAGACTCCCAGGCTTGGACTGGAATCCCTGTTTCATTGATGTTCCATACCTGTACACAGTTTATCAATCCAGCAATATTGTGTTCTAAAAACACATTAGGAAAGATTTCTGTCAGAAGATTATATAAGTCACTCTCTCTGCTAGACTTCTTTTGGGATTGAAAATAAAGGTCAAATATTTCAAGTCACTCTGGAATAACTCTGTATACTTGTAATTTGTATTTTCTGAACTCCAGTCCAATAACCTGGATCATGACCGTTCACGGGGGCTTCAGGTGGCTCATCCAATAGGCCCTTCAGTACACCTGGTGGAGAATCCCATTTAAACTAAACCTGTTTGCCCGCGTTTGACCTGTATCCCTCGAAACTTTTCCGATCCATGTGCCTGACCAAATGGATTAATGTACCTGACTCAACCACTCCCTCTGGCAACTTGCTCCACACACAGACCACCCTCCGGGTGAAAAAGTTGCCTCTCATGTCCCCAATAATGATGGCATGAAAGCAAAGAGAAGTTGTGTTTACATCGGACTCGACTAACCGAGTGCTTTTAATTTTGAGGTAACATCACTCATGGTCTGGGAAATACAGCATCTAATGTGCACAGTTCCCTCCAACACAACAAAAAAGCCATGCGACAAGATTCAATATACACAGCAAAGTCTTGTGTGAAACAACCAACATATATAACCATGTACAATATGTACAACCATCTATTCTGCCAGTGAAGAACAGATATTCTGCTCTGATTATGTTGATAATGAACTTAGCAATCATCAGCTGATTATGTACACTGAGTTCAGTTCTTACAAAGTTATGGTTAACTATTATGGGTTAAGAACTGATTGGGTTATAGTTTAGCTACTTCAATTTAGGTACTGTTCAGGCTTTGAGTTAAGAACTCCATTTAAGTACTGACCAGGCCATGTGTTAAGAACTCTGTGGTTTAATTACTGGCCAGGTTAAGGGGCAAGAACTCCAGTTTAATTACTGGCCAGGTTAAGAGGTAAGAACTCCAAGTTAAACACTTATCGAGGTTATGGGTTGTTAGTATGGACAAGGTTATGTATTGACCAGGTTATGGGTGAGTACATTGTCCAAGATTCGGAGGGCAGCAGAGATCACAGAGGAGGGGGAACAGGAAAAGAGGGTCTCACCAAACTCCCATTGAAAAGAAGATTTAAACTTCTTCAGGGTGGGCATAGCTCAAAGAGACTTTGCAGTGGAGCAACAATCATAAACACAAGCATAATCAAAGACCTCACCCATCCCAGGAATTCTCTCTTCTCCCTATTCCATTAGGCAGAAGGTACAAAAGCCTGAAAGCACTTGGCACCAGGCTCAGGGACAGGTTCATCAAGACTATTGAATGCTTACCCAGTATGGTAAGATTGACCCTTGACCTCAATCTACCCTGTTATGACCTTTCACCTTATTGCCGACCTGCACTGCAGTTTCTCTGTAAGTATAACAGTCAATTTTGCATTCTGTTATTGTTTTACATTACCTTGCACCATCTCAAAGCACTGTTGTAATGAACTGGTCTGTGTGAGTGGTATGTAAGACAAGTATTTCACTGTGCCTTGGTACATGTCACAATAATAAAGCAATTTACCGGATTGTGCAGAGTATCCACAGCCCTTCTGTGGAACACATCTGATGGAGTGAATGCAAACTGTATGAAAATCCACGTTCTGCTCTGAGCACCTTCCTCACACCTGCTTTATACCGAAGTCTCATCCCCAGCACCCCGACTTTCCTGGAAGTTTCTGCAGATTCAGCATATCATCTAAAACTTTGACAAACGTCTGTAAGTGCGCAGTGGAGAGCATCCTGACTGGTTGCATCATGGCCTGGTCTGGAAGCACCAATGCCCAGGAGCAGAAACACCTACAGAAAGTGACGAATTCAGCCCAGTTTGTCACGAGAAAAGCCCACTCCCCACCACTGAGGACATCTACAAAGAGAAAGTAGCATCCATTCTCAAGGACCCTCACCACCTAAGCCATGCTCTCTTCTTGCTTCTGCCGTTGGGAAAGGGGTACAGGAGCCACAGATCCCGCACCACCAGGTTCAGGAACAATTATTGCCCTACAACCATCGAGTTCCTGAAGCAGAATGGATAACTTCACTCACCTCAACACTGAACACAACCTGTGGAGTCTACAGCTCATGTTTCAGTATTATTTACTTCTTTATTATTTGCTCCTGTTGTGCATTTGCACAGTTTGCCTTTTGCTCATTGGTTGCTCATCAGTCTTTGTGTGTGTGTGAGAAGCTTTTCATCGATTCTATTGTATTTCTTTGTTCTACTATGAATGCCTGCAAGAAAATTAACCTCAGGGTAGTATATGGTGACATATACACACTCTGATCATAAATTCACTTTAAACTTTGATTTTTCCTAAAACCTCACCTTGATTTCCACTGATTCTTCTGGGAAGTGTTTGCTTTGAGGCTCCATAGTAGGATGTAGGCTGCTGTAACAAGAGAGGAGTTGCCTCCATACTTTGACCAGCCAACTGCTGCCTTTAGTTTTGAAACTTAAGAGTGCATCCTAGAATATGTGTAACAGAAATCTCCTCAGGATCGGGAACGGAGTAATCAAAAGGCATCACGCAGGGTTGTGGTGACAGCTGTGCCATTGTAGAGTCCATGCTGATGACTGTTACAGCTGTAACCAGGAGCAGAGTCCCCAGCAACATTCAGTAACATGCCCTGTGCTTCTTACGTCAAGCCTGCTCTGTCCAATTCCTCTGAGGTGCCAATCCTTAAAGTTCATGTTGAAATTTATTGTCATTGAACCACACACATGTATACAGCTAAACGAAACATTGCTCCTCTAGAACCAAGGTGCGAATCCAGTACATATCGTCACACACAACACACATAGTCATGATCCATCACATACAGACACAAAATAAAATCAGCACAACCCAGGCACAGTGACTCCGTGAGGAATTCCATGCAGGATAATTACTAACCTTTAAGTGCATAATATTTTAAGTACTTCTTTATTTTTAACTTGTCAGTAGGACTGGTGCTGCTTTTTGTAATCTAATGTATGTTGCCACCAGGAATGCAGAGTTTTTAAGTGGGTCTGAGCTGGGGTAGCAGTGATGTTAGATGACATAACATGAGGTACTTTGGTGCGTAAGTACATGGCGGCGCTGATTAAATTGCTGATAATGTATGTCATTAATTTTCAGGCTGTCAACAGAGCAATTTTCCACAGCACAACATGCAATTTGATATTTCCAGTCTGTTCTTTTTAATATTGATACTGAAATAAGTCTCTGTAATATATTTGCAAAATAACTAATGTGGCCCTACTATGGAAATAACCTTACCCTAGATCTGTCCCAGGCCAAAGTTTACTATCTATGTTAAACTGATGTGAATATTTACAAACAGCTCCACAGTGTAACTTTAGCAAACAAGGTGCCAGCCTGTTCTCAACCTTGCTGTCGCCATTCCACACTGTGAGCCTCCAGAAGAACCTCTGTATTCTCTGGCCAAGAAAGATCTCCAACCATGCCCAAGTGCTTCAGTCTCACAAGAGGACATGGCCACAATCAACATGAGGAAACTTTGGAGATGGATCAGAAACATGGTGAGAAGAGAAGCCAACTTGATCATCAAAACAGTATTTCTTTGGACCCCTGAAGGGTGGAGGATATGTGGGAGACTAAAGACAACATAATGTCATACCACTGAGGCAGAAATGAGGACCCTGAACCACATCTGGGCTCAATAGAGAAGATGGCCAAAGACAGATTGCTCCCCTATATGTCAGCCATATCACCAGCAGTAACTTGGTAACAACCTGTTCCCACGAGGTTTGGGAGACGATTTAGGTGCCAGACCAGATTGACAAGGTCACGTGTCAGGCCAGAGGCAAGAGACAGGCGCGGTCAGCTTGGTGCTCCTCTCTGCGCTCTGTAGACAGGACTGTATTTGTGGACTTCAGTTCAAAATGATATTTGTCTGTGTCCATTATTTACAGGATGTGTGTTTTTCTCTACACATGGGGAGCTTGATGGGCTTTTTTTAATGGATTCATTTAGATTTCTTTGTTTTGTGTCTACCTGTTAGGAGACAAATCCCAAGGTTGTATACTTTGATGATAAATACACATTGAACTTTGAACAGTTCTATACTTCGAGTGTGAAGGAGGACAATGTGGCCTTATGTTTAACACCCACAAAATGCTGTAGGAACACAGTAGGTCAGGCAGCATCTATGGAGGGCAAGTCCCGAGGAAGGGGCTCAGCCCAAAGAGACCCTTCCTCGGGACTTGCCCTCCACAGATGCTGCCTGGCCTGCTGAGTTCCTGCAGTGTTTTCTGGGAGCTGCTCAAGATTTCCAGCTCTGCAGAATCTCTTATGTTGCTCAATGTATTGAGGAAGCTGAGGGGACTGTGGAGGGAAAGAAACAAAATCAGTGTAAGATTAGTGATGGTGGGTGTGAATCTGTTTATGTCTGGGTGGCTCACGTGGTCTGTCCACTGTGTTTCCAGACATCTGAGTTCAGGCTGGGATTTAAAAAGGTTGGGTCTGCTGAAGTTCAGAAGAGTGGCTCTGCACCGGACAGTGTCCATCTAAGGCAGGGGATGCCATGGACCAATACCATCTAGCAAGTAGGTTGGCAATCCGTGATCCAAGGAGAATGGAGCTGATAGAAAACTCCTGAAAGCGAGTGTGGATGGTTCGGGCTGAATGGTTACTCTGGCATTGTTACATATGCATCTGAGGCTGGCTGGGTGGGAGGTGAGGACAGAGGGGGTCCCTATCCTTGTGGGAGAAGAGAGAGTGAGAGGCAACATGCAAACAATGGTTTGTGTTGTTTCACTTCCTTGGAATCAGAACAGTTGGTTCTGGGTTAATCTCTGGAACAATTTCAGGGACACACACATGTTTAATTAGTCTCCAGTATGCCACAGGAACAGGCCATTCAGCCCATGTTGTTTGTGCTGGACATGATGCCAACTGGGGCTACACCCACCTGACTGCTCGTACTTTATATCTCCCACTTCCCTGCCTGTCTACATGCCTCTTGTACATCGCTATCTACAGTATTTCTGTTTCTGCGAGTTCTCCTGACAGTCTAGACACCTACCACTCTGTAAAGGAAGAATGCCTCATAAATCCTCTTTAAACTTTTTCCCTTTCCTAGTAAATTAGTGACCTTGAGTGTTTGACTTTTCCACCCTGGGAAAGAGACTCTATACCCAATCTCTGCCTCTTATAGTCTTATAAACTTTTCTCAGGTCTCCCCTCAGCCTCTGATACTCCAGAAAAAACAACCCAAGTTTGTCCTCTAATCCAGGGAACATCCTGGTGAACCGCCTTAGTACTCTCTCCACCTTAAATGGGTGATCAGTATGACATACAATACTCTATGTGTGGCCCAAACAAAGTTTTCCACAAATTTAACATTACTGACTGACTTTTATAGTCAGTTCCCTGTCCGATGAAGGCAAATATGCTGTGCATTTTCTTTATCACCCTATTAACTCATGTTGGGGAGCGTGGGACTTGCACCCCAAGATCCTTCTGTGCATCACTGTTCCTGGAGAGTTTGCCATTTATTATATGAATCAGTCTGTTTAAGCCTAATGCGGGAAGCCTCGTTACATCAGGCAGAGTTTGCAGACCGGAGAGGTGATTAGCATCAGTTTCATTTGACACATGTTCATTGAAACGTACAGTGAAGGGCGTCCTTTGTATCAACTCAAATCAGCGAGGATTGCGCTGGGCAGTCTGCAAGAGTCACTATGCTTATGGTGCCAACATAGCATGCCCACAACTCACTGACCCTAACCGTCTGTCTTTGGGATGTGGGAAGAGACAGGATCACCCCGTGGAAACCCGTACAGCCACAGGGAATGTACACCCTCCTTACAGACAGCAGTACAAACTGAACCTCAATCTTACAGATGGAGCTGTAATAGTGTTTTGCAAACCGTCACTAATGTCCCAGGTCGATGTCCCTCCTCTGTCGGTTTGTACTTTGTGTTGTTCTTCAGGAATGCCGCCTGACCACTGGGTATTTCGAGATGCTGTCACTGTTTCGGTTCAGACCTGCGGGAGGGGAGATTGAACTGGAGTCTCGCTGTGTGCAGGGTTCACGACATGGCTGTCACTGCAGCGTACCTCCTGAGGAGCAGAGCAAATCATTCGTCAGAGCCACAGTGGAAGCAGCATCTGTCACAGGAACTGCGAAGGCTGAAAGGCTGTACATCGCCCGGCTGTGGACGTAGAGTTAAGGCCGGGCAGTGGCGATTGTCCGCCTTATCTGACGATGATGGGAGACCAGTGCGGCACAATGTCATGGATCGAAAGACGAGAACTCAATAATTGCAACTGGAGTGTTCAAGAGGGAGCAGATGAGAACAAGCAGCAGCTACAGAGGAGATATTGAACAACGAAAAGACCCAATCACAAACCACAGGCACCAATTCGTCTTGCCCACCCTGATACGTGAACATAAGAAATAGGAGCAGGAGTCAGCCGTCTGTCCCGTCGAACCTGCTCCGCCAATCAATAAGATGATGGCTGATCTGGCCATGGACTCATCTCCACCTCCTTGCCTTTTCCCCATAACCCTTAATTCCCCTACAATATGGATCTCAGACTAGCCTCTACAGCCAGCTGACAGCCCCTTACTCGACCTGGCTGTGTTGTAATGTTCTCTGTTCTTTGTGGAAAATTGTGGACTGAATTAGCTATTGACTTCAATTTATTTTGTCCGAGTTCCTTGCTGTGAATGAGGCTGTGCAGATTGACGGTGAATTTGGTAAGCTTTCTTACGCGGAAGATGGCCCAGAACTCAGCTTATTCCGTTCACACAAGCTTGAGGCTTGTCAATGTTGAATTTATAGCAGAAATAATTCCTCCACTCGTTTCACTGTTATCAAGAAGCAGAGATTAAGTGCATTACCTTTTTGTGTTGGCTACAGAATAACAGCTGGAACCAACATCACAAAAGGAATCTCATTAGCAGATCCACTTTAACCCCAGTTCTGCCCCAGCAATGTAAGCTGATACCATTAATAATGGAGATGTAGATAAATCTGGGGAAAGTTTAGTCTGTTACACCGAGTGCTGCGAGCACAATGCACAGTATAAACTGGTATTGTTTTATCAACCTGGTATTATCTGTTGGTTATTGAAATACCCTGCCCAACTTCATGCATTAAGCCCTTTTGCACACTCTTCTGTGTCTGAGAACAGGCAACATAACCCACCTGGAAACTCAAGAAAATCAAACCCTCACGGCTTCAGGGGATGCTACACCTGTCTGTTCTCCTCACCCTGTCCTCCACCCAGGACCTAGAGACAGTCTGTCCAGGTGAAGGGGTGATGCACATATACTTCTTCCAAGCCAGTCAGTGTTCACTGTGGGGTCTCCTCTACACTCCAGAAACCAAACACAGGGTGATCAGTCTAGGGAACTCCTGTGTCCAGTCCCCGTGGGGGACTCTGAACTTCCCAGCACTGCCACGTTAATCCCCATCCTAGATCCACTCTGACCTATTGATCGGTGACTTTCTGCCCTGTCACGACGAGGTCCAACACAAACTCGAGGAAGCGCATCTCATCTTCTCTCTGGGCATGGGGACAGCCTTCAGGGCTAGGGACTGAAATCTACAAGTCCAGTGACAGGATTTCTGTCTGTATCAGTGATATTGGCTCAGCTTCCTCTGTATCTCTCTCTCTGAGAGTGATAAGCTCGACCTGCTCTGTATTTCACAACTTCCACAATCCTCTCCACGTTCGATGTTCTCCCTCTCCAACTGCACACTCACTCACTGAGCAGATCACCCTGATTAACACTGATCTCCATGGTTAAACAGATTTACCCCATCAGAGACTCTCCCTTCCCTTACCCTCCTTGCAGGTTTTTCTGTCTCCTCCCCGCTCTGATGAGAGGCATTGAATCTTCCCCTTTCCCCTTCTCACAGATATGACCTCACTTGCTGAGTGGTCCAATAATTCTGGACTCTGAATGCTGTGAGGCTGCCCCTTCTCAAATGTCAGCTGCACTGATTTCCCAATGAAGAAGCCACCCGCAGTTGAAAGGGTCTTGTCTGTGTGTATTGTGGGCATTCCTTGGGATGGCCGGACATTGGGCAGACTTGCTGACTCTTACACAGTGGTGCTGTTTGGAATTGGGACATGGTCCCAAACTCTCTCAGGTGCAGCCTTAGATGATTATAACTCCACCTATTACAATGACATTAAAACAACATTTAGACAGTCTGTGGATAGGAAAAGTTCAGAGCAGAAGGGCTAAATGGAGGTAAAGTGGATTAGCATGGTTGGCATGGACTGGCAGGCCAAAGAACCTGTTTCTGGGTGACCTGACAAGTCTCTGATATTAGATAGATAATCAGTGGTTTGCTGTTTCTCTCGCTCCCCCTCTCCTTAAGGCCCCTCCTACCTGCTACCCTCCAGCACATAGGAACAATCTCAGGAAGTTATTAAAACATTTGATACCTAGACGAAGAAAAAGTGTCTGGACAGGAACAAAAACGTAAGGTTAGGCGCATAGGCACCAGTACACATCAGATGGGCCAAATAGCCTGCAGAATTATTCTGAATTCTACATTCTGACTTTCTATAAAGTGCTTTGTATAATCCAATTAGAGTCAGCCTTTAGATTAGTTTTCCTTGTGTGATATTTACATTTGTCTTTTTAGTTTAATATTGGCATCAACATGCATGGATCAGATCTAATCCAGGACCCATTAGTTACTGTGCTTTCAACATATCCAAACACTGAGATTCCATGTGTGATGCCACTCGAGGTCTCACAGGGTATAAATGTGCATCCGTGGAGATCTTTGAAAATCACCTACATGAATGTTCTGCCAAACTGTTTTCATATATAATTTGATCAAATAATTAGAAATGAATTCTGTGAGAACTTGGAAACTTTCTTCATTCTCGATACATTATTATCTTGGAAAAAGTAATTGATTCCTTTGGGGGCCGAGTCAGAAATGACTGAAGCACCGAGTGAGACTGAGCAGAGGCTCTCAGTTAATGGGCTGTTCCGTCAAGCAGTTATTGACTGTTGCCGGGACATGTTTTTTTGACTTCATGCTCTTGGGATTACCTGTAATTTCAATTTAAATTGTTATATTTCCATTAGATATACTTCCAGTTTTCCAGTCACGTTCAGTATACAGGGATGTGAAGCACAAACATTATACCTTCAGTTAAATTGTGTAAAGTACTTAATTTATTCTCCCTCATTTTTAATACAGATGTAATCTGCTTATTATAATGAAATGCAAAGCTACTATTTGCATAAATCATGAGCAGTTAAATTCATTTGCCTTCTGATTTGCATAGATCAACTATTTTATTCTTGGTAGCAATAGTCATTGCTTCACGATCTGACAAAAGACCAGAACGCATTGCTTTGGGGAGTAAATGGATTTTTGACTATAGCTTGTTGTTCTTACCCTTTGTCCTGTACGCCAGTAGGACACAGCGTTGTAATGTTGTAGCTATAGCAGAAGATGTCATCCCCCTTTACATGTTAAACCTTCCTCCATCGTCATCACATTTATTTCTGTATAACTATTTTAATTGGATAAACTCACAGGTTTTATATTGTACGGATACCTGAGTGTGCCAAGATGAAAATCAAATTTAGACTTTACACAGTGAGCAATTTCAAAAGTACTCATTAATTATATAATTAGGGAAAAATACCTTTTTCCATTAAGAAAATGCAGTAATGGGGAAAAGAGGCTGTTTCCTAAAAACCCTGATGAGTTGTGTGTTATCGGCCATTTTATAGTATTTGCTGAGATAAGTCAACATTAATTTTCTATTTGTTAATTGAGATGCAGTGTGGAATAAGCCTTTTGAGCCACCTAGCAATCCCCCCAATTTAATCTCAGCCTAATCACAGGACAATTTACAGTGATCAATTAACTGGTACGTCTTTGGACTGTGGGAGAAAACAGAGCAAACTTTCCCGCGGTCACGGGGAGAACGTACAAACTCCTTACAGGCAGAGGCGGGAGCCGAACCCGGGTCACCGATACTGTAAAGCGCTGTGCTAACCACTACACTACTGTGCCATTTAAGAAGTGATGTGGAATTATTCAACACATTGACTTGGTGAAACGTTGGTGTGATTTCCATATAATCAGAATGAACTACACTTAATGAGGCAGACATACCGAGTACGTTTCCATTGTTGTCTTTTTTTGTCACTTTGTTTTTTAACTTGTAAAATCTACGAAGCAGATTTTTATCCGTGCGTTACACCACACACTGCGCAACCTGTTAATATCAGCACCAGTGCCTTTGTGCTTTGTCTACAGGAATGGGTGTCTCTGCAAGGTCAGCATCTGTCTTCATGGGTAGAGAGTAAAGTGTAGACCAGGCTGGGTATGCATTGTGAGTTTCAAACCTCCAAGTGTAACGTTTGGTGATGACATGATGCTTACTGCTGTTCAACAGCTTCAATGCCATCACCGATGCTGCCATTGCACTTAGATGTGTGATACTAGTGGTATTCAAATTCAAAGTTCAAAGCAAATTTATTATCAAAGTACATACATGTCACCATATACAACCCTGAGTTCATTTTTGCAGGCATACTCAATAAATCCATAGAATATAATAACCATAACAGAATCAGTGAAAGTTTCCACCAGCTTGAGCGTTCAACCAACGTGCCAAAGTCAACAAATTGCAAATATAAAAAGAAAGAAAATAATAATAAATAAATAAACAATTAATATCAAGAACATGAGATGAAGAGTCCTTAAAAATGAATTCATTGGTTGTGGGGACATTTCAATGATGGGTCCATGGGGTCAGTGTTGGGACTGCTTCTTTTCCTGTTATATGTCAGTGATTGGTATGATGAAATTAATGGTTTTCTGGCCAAGTTTGCAGGTAATATGAAGATAGGTGGAGGGGCAGGTAGCGTTGAGGGAGTAGGGAGTTTGCAGAAGGACTTAGACAGATTAGGAGAATGGGCAAAGAAGTGGCAGATGGAATACAGTGTAGAGAAGTGTTTGGTCATTCACATTGCTGGAAGGAATAAAGACATAGACTTTGCTAAATGGGGAGAAAATTCAGAAATCAGAGGTACAAAGGGTCGTAGGAGTCCTCATACAGGATTCCCCAAAGGTTAACTTGCAGGTTCAGTCACTGGTAAGGAAGGCAAATGCAATGTCAGCATTCATCTTGAGTGGACTAGAATATAAAAGCAAGGATATAATGCTGAGGCTTTATAAGGTTTTGGTCAGATCGCATTTGGAGCATTGTGAGAGGTTTTGGCCCAAATCCAAGGAAGGATGTGATGGTGTTGGAGAGAGTCCAAAGGAGATTAATGCAAGTGATCCTGGGAATGAAAGGGTAAACATATAAGGAAGGTTTGCTGGCTCTCAGCCTATGCTCACTGGCATTAAGAAGAATGAGGAGGGATCTCATTGAAACTTGCCGAATATTGAAAGGCTTAGATTGAGTGGATGTGAAGAATACATTTCCTGTAGTGGGAGAGTCTAGGACCAGAGAGTGCAGCCTAGGAATAATAGGATGTCCCTTCAGAACACAAATGAGAAGGAATTTCTTTAAACAAAGGGGGTGAATCTGCAGAATTCATTGCCACAGGCGGCAGTGGAAGCCAAGCTTTGGGCATATTTAGAATGGAAATTTATAGTTCTTGATTAGTATGGGTGTCAAAGGTTATAGGGAGCAGGTAGTTGAATGGCATTGAGGGGGAACATAAATCAACCATGCTGGAATGGCAGAGCAGACTTTATTTATTGAGATTCAGTCCCGAGACGTGCCGCCCAGCAGCCAATTTAACCCCCGACAATTTACAATGACAATTAACCTACCAACTGGAGCAGCCGGAGGAAACCCACACAGGGAGAGCGTACAAACTCCTTACAGGCGGTGGCGGCCATTGAACCCAAGTCGCAGGTACTGTAAACACTAACCACTGCACGACTGTGGCACACACAGTGCCAAGTGTAAGGCCAAGTAGCCTAATTCTGCTCCGACGGTGTCTTTTGGCTTGGATGACAGGTCTCATCTCTTGACTAGAAGCAATCCTGTGATGTGTATGTGCACTGGGAATCGGTCAGACCTTGACCGTCTCTCTGGAAGTCCACTTGCTCCTTTAACCGGTTGATTCCACCTGCCACAGGCTCACTGTCAGGAATTTTCATGTTCTCTGCATTTTTTTTATTTGCTCATTTTATCTTCTTTTGCACACTGGTTGTTTGTCAGTCTTTTTTTACGTCTGGATTTTCATAAATTCTCCTTTATGGTAACATCTACATACTTTGTTAATAAATTTAGTTTGACTTCTACAGGCATCACCGAGCTGGCTCATAGTAGTGAGGAAAAACATATTTGCAACTTGGGTAGTTTGAGAGTTTATCAGCACACGGACATTTATACAGATTTTTTAAAGTTTGTAACAGGATTATCTGCAGCTGAGCGGATTTCTAATGAACAAGGACATTTGTTTTGGTATATTAGTGTGGAGCTATTGTGTGTTAGCAGCTGTGAAATGCGGTTCCAGGAACCTGAATCCCAACAGCCTCACAAAGTAAGTTCCACTGCCGTGCATTGCATTCCAAACATGGCCATGTTTACGGAAGAGAATTCCGATAAATCGGTAGAAGCAAATGGAGGTATCGGTTTCTCATCCACAATAACTGCAGAGTAGGCAAGTGCGAGTGAGCGGAGCAAGATCACAAAGTAAGTAAAAACATGAATTGACACTCCTTTTGTGAAGAGATTATACCCGCTTGTTGGGTTATTCATTATGTGAATTGGGTTATTCATTATGTTATTCATTGGTTTATTTTCTAACCCCATAATTTAAACAGTTTGGTGACACTTCTCTTCAGATCTTTAAGATCCATGCCTGTGTATGAAGCCTTCAATACTCATCTGGAATGGTCAGAGATGGAGGAATGTAAGAACATTGTGTTGATACTGCCTGATGCACCATCAATAACTCACTCTGAAATGTAAAGGCGAGATATTGGCTTTTATTAACTGGAAGAAGGAACAAGCAGTGAGTGACCACCATACTACATCCTGGAGACTGAGAGGCCGGGCTCAGGCCTTGATCGCCTTTATACAGGGGTCTGTGGGAGGAGCCACAGGAGCAGTCAGCAGGGGGAGTGTCCAGACAGGTATATGTAGTTCACCACACTGCCATGCCATACAATGGCTGGAGAGAGTCACCAAACACCTTATTCAGCAGTAACCCAACCTATCTACATCCTGTAACCCTGCACATACACAGTAACCCTGCCTATCCACACATCGTAACCCTGCACACACACAGTAACCCTGCCTATCCATACATCGTAACCCTGCACACACGCAGTAACCCTGCCTATCCACACATCGTAACCCTGCACACACGCAGTAACCCTGCCTATCCACACATCGTAACCCTGCACACACGCAGTAACCCTGCCTATCCACACATCGTAACCCTGCACACACGCAGTAACCCTGCCTATCCACACATCGTAACCCTGCACACACACGGTAACCCTGCACACACACGGTAATCCTGCACACACACAATAACCCTGCCTATCCACACATCGTAACCCTGCACACACACGGTAACCCTGCACACACACAGTAACTATGCCTATACACACATCGTAACCCTGCACACACGCAGTAACCCTGCCTATACACACATCGTAACCCTGCACACACGCAGTAACCCTGCCTATCCACACATCGTAACCCTGCACACACGCAGTAACCCTGCCTATCCACACATCGTAACCCTGCACACACGCAGTAACCCTGCACACACACAGTAACTATGCCTAAACACACATCGTAACCCTGCACACACGCAGTAACCCTGCCTATACACACATCGTAACCCTGCACACACGCAGTAACCCTGCCTATCCACACATCGTAACCCTGCACACACGCAGTAACCCTGCCTATCCACACATCGTAACCCTGCACACACGCAGTAACCCTGCCTATCCACACATCGTAACCCTGCACACACGCAGTAACCCTGCCTATCCACACATCGTAACCCTGCACACACACAGTAACTATGCCTATACACACATCGTAACCCTGCACACACACAGTAACTATGCCTATACACACATCGTAACCCTGCACACACGCAGTAACCCTGCCTATCCACACATCGTAACCCTGCACACACGCAGTAACCCTGCCTATCCACACATCGTAACCCTGCACACACTCAGTAACTATGCCTATACACACATCGTAACCCTGCACACACGCAGTAACCCTGCCAATCCACACATCGTAACCCTGCACACACACAGTAACTATGCCTATACACACATCGTAACCCTGCACACACACAGTATCTATGCCTATATACACATCGTAACCCTGCACATACACAGTAACCCTGCCTATCCATACATCGTAACCCTGCACACACGCAGTAACCCTGCCTATCCAACACATCGTAATCCTGCACACACACAGTAACCCTGCCTATCCACACATCGTAACCCTGCACACACGCAGTAACCCTGCCTATCCACACATCGTAACCCTGCACACACGCAGTAACCCTGCCTATCCACACATCGTAACCCTGCACACACGCAGTAACCCTGCCTATCCACACATCGTAACCCTGCACACACACGGTAACCCTGCACACACACAGTAACTATGCCTATACACACATCGTAACCCTGCACACACGCAGTAACCCTGCCTATCCACACATCGTAACCCTGCACACACACAGTAACCCTGCCTATCCACACATCGTAACCCTGCACACACACAGTAACCCTGCCTATCCACACATCGTAACCCTGCACACACATGGTAACCCTGCACACACACAGTAACTATGCCTATACACACATCGTAACCCTGCACACACACAGTAACCCTGCCTATCCACACATCGTAACCCTGCACACACACGGTAACCCTGCACACACACAGTAACTATGCCTATACACACATCGTAACCCTGCACACACGCAGTAACCCTGCCTATCCACACATCGTAACCCTGCACACACGCAGTAACCCTGCCTATCCACACATCGTAACCCTGCACACACGCAGTAACCCTGCCTATCCACACATCGTAACCCTGCACACACACGGTAACCCTGCACACACACAGTAACTATGCCTATACACACATCGTAACCCTGCACACACGCAGTAACCCTGCCTATCCACACATCGTAACCCTGCACACACACAGTAACCCTGCCTATCCACACATCGTAACCCTGCACACACACAGTAACCCTGCCTATCCACACATCGTAACCCTGCACACACATGGTAACCCTGCACACACACAGTAACTATGCCTATACACACATCGTAACCCTGCACACACACAGTAACCCTGCCTATCCACACATCGTAACCCTGCACACACACGGTAACCCTGCACACACACAGTAACTATGCCTATACACACATCGTAACCCTGCACACACACAGTAACTATGCCTATACACACATCGTAACCCTGCACACACGCAGTAACTATGCCTATACACACATCGTAACCTTGCACACACACAGTAACCCTGCCTATCTATGTCGTGTAACCCCACCCACACACACAGTGACTCCGCCCATGCCCCATAACCCTGCCTATCTGTCCTGTAACCCCGCACACACACACAGTGACTCTGCCCATGCCCCATAACCCTGCCCATGACCTTTAAACCCTCCCATCACCACGGGAAAGAGCATGATCTCATGTCCATGATGCTCATGGCCATCGCTGTATCCTCTGCCATCAATATCCCAGGGATCAGTACTCAGAAACACAGCTTGAGACGCCTACTGTGTTAGAGGAGGTAAGTACCCTAGTTCTCAACACTGTAAAATCCTCCGGCTACCCACAAGGCACAGATAAGGAGTGTGATAAACACTCTGCTGAGCTCAACACTGTTGGAAGCAAAGCTGTACATGATTGATGCACTGTCCACTCCCCTAAGCCTTCACTCCCTCCGGTACCGAGCACAGTACTGATTCCCTTGTTTATCGCGTGTACATTGAAACACGCAGTGAAATGATTTGTCTGCACCAACTACCAACACAAACTAAGGAAGTGTCACCACGCATTCGGGCACCATCGTAGCATGTCCACAGTGTTCAGCAGAGCTACATAAACACCGACAACAGCAAAACAAGTCTCTTTCCCACCCTCGAACCCTCCAACTAATACTCTCACAGGTCTCCAACCCCAGGACTGGCCACCTCCTCCAGGTCTCCCGCCCAGGCCATGACAAGTGGCTGCAGTGTTGACCACCCAGACCACACCTACCAAGCCCCGGCTTCCTACTCACAGGGTGGACAACCGGCAGCACAGCCACCTGTTGTCCCAACCTCAGTCCAGCGCTACCTGACACGACAGACCTGTGTGAGTTCCTTCATGGTGTGGGTCACAGTGGTTAGAGCTGGTGGTTCAATCCCATCTGCAGGAGGGAGTTTAGGGATAGCCAATAAATGCTGGCCTCTTCAAGGCCACCCAAGTGCCAGAAAATGAATGAATAAATAAATATTTTAATAAAGTCAGTAACGGAAATGGAGGGGCCAATGGCACAGCCTCAGAATAGAGCAAGGGTTCCCAAACTTATTTATGCCATGGACGCCCTACTATAAACCGAGGGGTCCGTGGCCCCTTGACTGGGAACTCCTGTAATACAGAGGTGTGTTTAGAACAGAGATGAAGAAAGATTTCTTTAACTAAAAGATGGTGAATCTGTGAAATTCATTGCCACAGACAGCTATGGAGACCAAGTCACTGAGTATATTTAAAGTGGAGTTTAATTGGATCTTGATTAGTAAGGGAGGGGGTCAGAAGTTATGGGGGAACAGGCAGGAGAATGGGGTTGAGAAGGATAGCAAATTAGCTGTGATGGAATAGCAAGGCAAACTCGATGGGCCAAATGGCCGAATTCTGCTCCCATGTCTTGTAGTCTTACAATGTGAGCTCCACTATATGATGAACTGAGAGCAAGGCTCTGGGCCTACTCTGGCTGCTCAGATCTATGGACTCGGTTTGGTTTGAAATGCTGTTGCTAGCTTCCACTGTTTGCATGATTTCTGTCTTTTTCTTTTTCTCTGTGTATTGGGTGTTGGTCTTTCTTCAGTTGGGTTCTTTCAGGCTTCTTGTTTTATGGCTGCCTGTAAGCAGGCAAATCTCAAAGTTGTATAATTCATACATACTTTGATAATAAATGTACTTTGAATCCTTTTTGAATCATCGAATCTACCTGGCAACGTTCAATGTTAATTTCTTATCTGAGTATGTATATGCTACCATATTCTATGAGCTTCATTTTCTTACAAGCTATTTACAGGAAAAATTAAATAAATACAGTGGAATCTATAATAAACGATACCATCAAACAAAGACCAACAATGAACCAAACAAAGATGGACAAGCAATAGGCAGCCCAAGGCCACATAACACTTTCCACTATCAACACACATTGACATTTGCTGGAAGCAGAGATTTATTGCATAAACATTGCTATTGACAGAGAGCTGGGGCCATGTGGTACATACAGCAGGCAGGAGGAGGCCAACTGGGCCATTACTTCCATATTGGCTATCAGGGAGCAGTTGGCATCGTGTCACCCCCTCAACTCGTGCATAAGCACCTGGTGGAACATAGAACAGCCCAGCGCAGGAACAAGTTCCTTGGCCCATTGTCTCTGTGCCGCCATGATGCCTTATCTGTCTAATCCTTTCTGATTGGACGGAGCCCGCATCGGAATCCGAATCACGTTGATTCATCATCACCGTCATCGTTATGTGCTGTGTCATGTGACACGCCAGTCATGGTCTTCCATCTGTCCTTCATCTCAGAAGTTCTAATGAGCTCTTCAAGACGTTTGCCTGTCCATCGCTTGATGTTGTAACTCACGAATGTCATGCACTGTCGACCTTGACCTTTTCTTCCAGCAGATTCCCCCGTCATCGCAAGATGTTCAAGCTTCTCTTTCTTCAGTACACGTCCCAGAAATCCCAGCTGCCGTTTCCTGATTGACAACGTCAGCTCTCTTCTTATTCCGGCCTTTCGCACACTTCATTTGTTACTCTGTCCTTCGACAATATTTTCGTCATTCTTCTCAAAAACCACATTTCTGCAGCTTCATTTTGCTTCGATATTGTCCATCATCACTTCCGTGGAATGTGGAATGAACGTAGCTTCACAGCACTCTGAGTTTCGAGCCGATCGAAATTATGTTTTTCTTTAGAATCCTTCTCAAACGCTTGAAAGTGCATTCAGCAATCACAATCCTTCTAATTTCAACATCAACCCTACTGTCAGATGTGATCATACCCTAACTAATTGAATTTCCATGTTTGTTTGATTGTTGCAGAGCCCATTTTCAGTTCATTATCAGGTGGAGATGCATCTCTACCAAAGGAGGTGTGAGACACTCCTACCCTCTGCTAGCCTGCAGGTCACCCTTAGACAAGGTGTGACACCTGTTTAGACCCCCGCCACCCATCCCCAATCAGGCTCATGTGAAGCCAAAGGAACAGGCAGTGGATGGTCATATGAGCAGCCGGTGCATATGACAGGTCCTGGTTATGTGACCACTGACATCATTCAGACAGTCTCTGAAGAGTATTAATAATGGCTGGGGTCACACGTCTTGTATAAGGGGAGATTGTTTTCTCTGGAGTGTCAGAGGCTGTGGGGAGACCTGATAGAGGTTTTTAAAAATATGAGAGGCGTTGACAGGGTATGGAGAGTCTTTTTCCCAGAGTGAAGACACAGAGTGTGGTGGGGATCTGGAATGGGCTTCCATGGGTGGTGGTGGAGACAGAAATGACAGCAACATTTAAATGTCATTGATACAAACAGTTGAACAGCTAGAGTTAGGGACCATTCACAGGCAGGGGAATTGCTTTGCACTGGGATCATGGTCAGCGGAGATTCTGGTCCTGTATTTCAGAAGAATGAAGGGAATCCCATTGAAACCTATCAAACACTGAAAGGCCTGGGTGGAGAGGGTGTTTTCTATAGTAGGGGAGTCTAGGACCAGAGGGCGCAGTCCCAGAATGAAAGGATGCTCCTTAATAACAGAGATGAGGAGGAGTTGTTACTTTAGTGGATCTGCAGAAGTGATTGGGTATATTTAAAGTGGCGTGTGAATGGTTTTAGATTAGTAAAGGTGTCAAAGGTTATGGGAAGAAAGCAGGAGAATGGTGCTGAGTGGGAAAATATATCGGCCATATTAAAAGGCAGAGTAGACTTGATGGGCCGAATAGCCTAATTCTGTTCCTATTATCTTACTATGGGCTGTAGGGCATGTTCTAGTGCCCTGCTGTTCTACCTTGTATGTAACTATCAGGATGGTGTGGAGATTCACTGCTTGCCGCAGAAAGCTGCCACTCTGGGCTTGTTGGAGAAGGGAACTGCCTGCTCTCCCTGGGTCATTTTCACTGGTCCTGGACCCTGCCGGTGTTGTCTCCAGGAGAAATCTTAGGGGATGGGTTCTAGCCAACCAAAGTACACCCGTTTCAACTTTGAGACTGTATGGCACAGGTCTTTGCTGAACTAGACTATGTGTGTCAAATTCTCTGGTCTCCAAGGGCAGACAGCGAGATATAACCTGCATCCTAAAACTGGCTGCAATGCTTCAGCTGTTTGTGATCCTGTTGTGACACAGTTTGATGGGGCTGTTGGAGACATAACACTACAAATATCAGAATCAGCTTCAGTATCGCCGGCATATGTCATGAAATTTGTTGTCTTTGCAGCAACAGTACAATACAATAGATCATAATAAAAAACATGAATTACAGTATATATATTGAATTGACTTGACTCTATTATTTACATCCTTCATATACATGAGGAGTAAAAATATGTCTCTGTCTAAATGTGCAATTTATAGTAATTTATAATAAGTAGTATGTACAACAGGACAGTAACAAGATGGTTAAATATGAACAGTCAATATAACATAGAAATACAGTTGTGTCAGCATGAATTAAGCAGTCTGATGGCCTGGTGGAAGAAGCTGTCCCAGGGCCTACTGGTCCTGGCTTTTTTGCTGCGGTACTGTTTCCCAGATGGTAGCAGCTGGAGCAGTTTTTAGTTGGGGTGACTCGGGTCTCCTTTTTACAAACCTGTCTTTGTAAATGTCCTGAATAGTGGGAAGTTCACAACTACAGATGCGCTGGGCGGTCCGCACCACTCTCTGCAGAGTCCTGCGGTTGAAGGAAATACAGTTCCCATACCAGGCAGTCAGGATGCTCTTAATTGTGCCCCAATAGAAAGCTCTCAACCATCTTCAACCATCTGAGGTGAAAAGGGTGAAAGATTAAATATATATTAACACATGGGTTCCATGCCCATTAAGGAATAGGATGACAAAAGGAAAGAAGCTGTTTCTGAATGGTTGAGTGTGTGCTTTCAGGCTTCTGTACTCCTCCCTCAATATGAGAACAAGGCTTGACCTGGGTGATGGGCGTTCTTAATGATGGACGCTGCCTTTTTGAGGTATCGCTCCTTGAAGATGTCCTGGATACCACAGAGGCCTGTGCCCATGACAGAGCTGGCTAAGCTTGCAACTCTCTGCAGTTTATTTTGATCCTGTGCAGTAGCCCTCCACCCCCCCCCCCCCCCAAGCTCCACCATACCAGATGGTGGTACTGCCAGTTAGAATGCTCTCCACAACACACGTAGAAACTTGCATCATTGATGATATAGCAAATCTCTACAAACTCCGAATGAGATATAGCCACAGTCATGTCTTCTTTATAGCTGCATTGATATGTTGGGTCTAGGTTAGATCCACAGAGTTATTGACACCAGGAATCTGATCTCTCATAATAGTAAAGTGTGTGTGTGTGTGTGTCTGTGTGTGTGTGTACATGTATGTGTACTAGAGAGAAATGGTTAGAGTTTTTCACAGTGCTGTCAAAGATTATTTTGTTCTGGAACCATTCAGTTTTTAAATTCTTTTTGTCAGACTCTGTTCTTGACCAAGTTCCACACTGCTGATTTGTTACTTTTGATTGATTGCTGCATTATGAACTTAATGGCCCATAATTTGCTGTCAAAACAGTGGTGAGGTTAATAGAGTTTGCTGTTCTTTCTATACCAAGAATGCAACAACCTTAGGCAGGCAGATACTTGGCTGAACTCGCCACTTGACCACTATTCGCTGTGATGAGGAATCCATTGTCCACCTCTGCTGGAGTGCATACGGTGCAATCTTGGTTTGAAACAGTGGACTTGTTCAACTCACCAAAGAAAATGACATCTTGCCTGGGGTTAACAGTCTGATCTGTGGAACGAGCTTTCTATGGTGGAAAGGCAGCTACTTGACATAATTCCATCAGGTTTTAAGTAGAGTTAACTGGGAAGAAAGCAACACTTGCAAAATGCTGGAGAAACTCAGCAGGTCAGGCAGCACTTGTGACATTTCGGGCTGAGACCCTTATTCGGGACTGTGAAGGAAGGGAGAGGATACCAGAGTTGATGGAGGGGAAGGAGGCTGGCTGGAAAGTGATGGGTGAAGCCATGTGTGTGGGAAAGGTCAGGGCTGGAGAAGAAAGACTCTGATAGGAGAGGAAGGTGGACAATCGGAGAAAGGGAAGAAGGAGGGGACCCAAGGGGAAGTAATAGACAGGTGAGAAGAAGTGAAAGGTCAGAGTGGGAATAGAGGAAGTGGGGGAGAGAAATTGGAAAGAGCTGTTTTTTTGGGCAAATGCACATCTGATATGTGCAGGATGTTTAAAGTTGAACTGCAGAGTTCAGGAGTGGTTTGTTCCAGCAAGAGGAAGGACAAGGATATCAAGGTACAGAGATCCTGGATGATGTGAGAAGTAGTTAATTTAGTCAAGAAGAAGTAGGAAGTATTGGTAAGTCCTCAGAAGCTGGAATCAAACGGAGCATTGAGCAAAGGAAAGGAGTCAGAAAGAAATTCAAGAAAGCAATTTGGAGCACTGGAAGGGGTTACAAGAAATCCATGGCAAATGGGATTAAAGGGAATTCAAAGATATTTTAGCAAAACGCGCAAAATGCTGGAGGAACTCAGCAGGCCAGCCGGCATCTCTGGAAAAGGGTACAGTTGACATTTCAGGCCGAGACCCTTCAGCCGGACTTGCTGGCCTGCTGAGTTCTTCCAGCATTTTACAAGTGTTGCTTGGATTTCCAGCATCTGCAGATTTTGTCTTGTTATGGAAGGTATTATACACATTCATCAAGCACAGGAGGATAACTCGGAGAGGATAGGGCCACTCAAGGGATAAAGGAGGGAAGGTGTGCTTGTAGGCAGAGGATGTGGGGGAGAATCTAAATGAGTGCTTAATGTCGGTATTTACTCAGGAGAAGGATGTAAGGGACAGTGAGGTCAGAGTAAGGTGCTGAACCATTTTGAGATCAGGAAAGTGGCAGTGTAGGGTCTCTTGAAAAACATTAAGGTGAATAAGTCCCCAGGGCCTGATGGAATATACCTGAGGTTACTGAGAGAGGTGAAAGATGAGATTGTTGGAGCCTTGATCAATATCTTTGCTAGTCACATGTGTGGCGCTGGAGGACTACTGAGTGGGTGAGTATGTCTGCAAATGACACAAAGGTTAGTGGTGTTGTGGACTGAATAAAAGATTGCCAAAAGATCCACTGAGAAATATATCATGTGAAGAAAACACAGACTGACTTTAATCCAGGCAAGTTTGCAATCCGTGCACTTTTGGAGATCCAGTATAAAGAAAGAGAACCCAGTTGATGGCAGGATCCTTCACAGCATTGATGAACAGAAGGAGCTTAGAGTCCAGGGACATGTCCGCCTAAAATTGGCCACACAGGTTGATAGGGAGGGAAAGAAATCATACTGTGTGTTTGTCTTTGTTTATTGAGGCATTAAGTTCAAGAGCTAGGAAGTTCTGTTACAAATTTATAAAACTCTGGATAGGCCATATGTTTCATTCTGTTCTGGTCACCTCATTACAGGAAGATTGTGGAAGCTTGGAAGAGAGTGCAGAGGAGGGTCTCTTGAAAAACCATGGCCTCCACACCAGGATGCTGCCTGGTGTGGAGGACATGTGCTATAGTCAGAGCTTAGACAAGCTTGGGACGTTTCCTGCGGAGTGGTGGAGGCTGAAGGGAGATTTGGTAGACGTTTATAAAATTATGCATGGCATAAACTGACTAGACAGCAAGTACCTTTTTGCAATGTCTAATACTATAGGGCATGCTCTGAAGGAGAAAGGGAGACAGTTCAAAGGACAGATTTTTTGACAGAGTGTGGTGAGTGTCTGCAATGTGCTGGAGGCGGACAGCATAGGAGCATGTTAGACAACATCTAGAATAAATACACAGTAATGCAGAGAAAAGAGGGATATGGTCAATATGTGAGGAAGAGGGATTCATTTAATAGGGGTTTATCGGTTTGGTTAGCATACATGGTATATTGAAGAGCGTTTTCTATTCTGTACTGTTCTATAGAACAGATGGTACACTTTGTATTGTAGATAAGTTTAAAATCAGATTTGGATAATAACAGTCAATATTTATAGGAGTTGAGGTGTTCTTTCACCCATCACTTTCACTAGACCTCATTTCACCCATCACTCATGCTCCCTCATCTTGTCCAGGGAATGCCTGGATTGAGCCTCTGAGGGTAGGTTCATTCACTATGTGCTGTATCATGACCATGATTGTTCTTGGCAAATTTTTCTATGGAAGTGCTTTGCCATTGCCTTCTTCTGGGCAGTGTCTTTTCAAGAGGGTGACCCCAGCCATTATCAATACTCTTCAGAGATTGTCAGCCTGGTGTCAGTGGTTGTATAACCAGGACTTGTGATCTGGACCATCCACCACCTGTTCCCATGGCTTCACGTAACCCTGATCAGAGGAGCTAAGCAGATGACACACCTTGGCCCAAGGACGAATTACATGTTAGCGGAGGGAAGGAGTGCCTTACATCTCCTTTGGTAGGGATGTATCTTCACCCCACCACCTTTCGGAAACATTTCTGGCAATCTGGGAGACGTCAGGCTTAGTGTATCGTACTATTTGCTGTCCTCTCGGCACTCTGCAGTCAGCGATCACAGCAGGAGAACTGCTGAACATCCCAGCCCTTTGTCATACAACCACTGTTTGGAGTCTCAGTAATGAGACCACTGTGGTGATTCCTCCCCACTTTCAGTTTTCATTTGATTGTAACAACCCATTGGCTGATTGTTGTGTTTTAGATTCTGTCTCAGAACAAAGAAGGCTCTGATTAGTTAAATCACAGGTTAGGAAATTGACAAATGCACACAGCAGTTTTAATTTTGTGACTCTGCTCTGAAACAGATCAAAGACTAAAGAAAGCTCTCTTGAAAATAATGTTTCTTTAGTGTTTACTAGATCTTTCTGGTTCCGAATTTCTTTTGTAATCTTCTGATTATGCAGATGCTTTATTATGGAACATTTGCAATTAATTTTCAATGGTTGTAGGTGTGAATCTGAAATGTGTAGAGGGAGTGATTGAGATGTTACCTCATTTTGCCCTCTTCATCTTTAATGCACATTATTTTAATTAAATGGGAAATCTTTCAAGTCACTTTCTAAGAGACATTCAGTAAGATAAACACATGCATTTTAAAATCACTTTTCCAGTTTTATAGATGATTTTAAAATTTATCTTAAGCATGATTTTTTTGCCTTAGCATGTCCAGCAGTGGGTACTCAGAGCTGGAAATACTTCTAATTCAATTTGGCATTTAACATTTGCCCTGAGTGGATCTGGACATGACATCATTCTGGGTAAGATACTCGGTGCATCACAGAATGATTTCATCGCTGTTTGCTTCTGAACTGGAATACAGGACACCAAGCTGCAGCCTTCCTCAGTAATTGTGGGTGATCTTTACTCTCCAGCAGCTGGTCAGGTCTGTCAATTGTCCTGAAATTTCCAATGTACAATATTAGTGGAATAACTCCATCCCGTGAAGTGTGGGAGAGACACTTTAGAAGGAGCCAGGTAGAAAAGGCTCCCTGGGCTACACTACTGTTTCAAATTTCTAATCACAATATCAACACACCATTATCACCCTCTCTGCCATGACAAGCCATTTTCAGAATGTAATTTATCAACTTCCCTTGGCTCCCAAGGGTTCTCACCTTCAGGACCAGTTTACCACATGGGACCTTGTCAAATGCCTTACTAAAGTCCATGTAAACCACAAAAAACTGCAGTGCCCTCATCAATACGTTTTACTACCTCTTCAAACAACTCAATTAAATTAATCAGTCGTGATCACCAGCAACAAGTCAGTTCTGATCAATCTCTGTCTTTCCAACTGTTGATTAGTCCTGTCCCTCGGGATCTTTTCCAATAACTTCCCTACCACTGATGTGAGTCTCTCAGCTGACTTATTCCTCCTGCTCTGTTGAATAAAGGGACAATATTCTCCATCCTCCTGTCATCTGGCACCTCAGCAGTGGCTAGTGAAGATGTAATTCTCTTCTGTCTGTCTTCGAGCAGTCTCCACGTTTGACTTCCCGAGCAGCCAACACCAAGAGTTGTTGGGACTTGCATCAATGAAGCAGTGATACAGATGAATTTCTTTACTGAAGACCAGGGCACAGCCAGGATCCCAGTCTGTATATGTTCAAGACTTGAGTCAATAGACTTATGTAAGCAATTATAATGGAGAGTCGGGGTGGAGATGCGTCTCTGCCAAAAGAGCTGTAAGACACTTCTTACCTCTGCTAGCCTGCAGGTCACCCTTAGGCTGAGCACCTGCTTAGCCCCCTCGATCTGTGTCACATGAAGCCATGGGAGCAAATGGTGGATGGTCGTATGAGCAGCTGGTGCAGATCACAAGTCCTGGTTATGTGACCGCGGATGTGAGGCAGTCAGTTTCTGAAGAGTATAGATCATGGCTGGGGTCACCCGCCTTGTAAAGACACTGCGCAGAAGAAGGCAATGGCAAACCACTTCTGTAGAAAATCATGGTCGTAAACCATGATCGCCTACATTACTTGACGTGGCACATAACGGACACACAAAGCAACTACTGTACAAGGACAGAGGCCGCTCCAGCGGTGCCAAGAGAGCCCTCCTCAAAGTGCAAAGTAAATATATTGTCAGAGTATATATGCAGTATATAAACTTGAAACGGCCAAGAAACAAACACAATAGAAGCCGTTTCAAGAACACCCTCACACAATTAGCATCAAACAACCAATGCATGAAATAAAAAACAATTTGTGCAAACAAACAAAACCAATGGCAAAGTCCCTGAAAGTGAATCCTCAGCACAGCTGTAGAATTCGAGCAGCCCGATTAAGTTGCACAGATAGTAAAAAAGAACCACGCATAAAACATAAGTAACATGAACTGCAGAACCGGTGAAGCGAGTGCACAACTGCAGAGCGTGGTGAGCGCTGAGGCAAGCTGGTCCAAAAGCCTGATGGGTGACGAGCTACCGCTGCTCCCGAACCTAGTGGGGTGAGATCCCGGGCCCCTGCACCTTCTGCCTACCGGCCGCAGTGAGACACACCACTCAAACTCAAGCAGACGTCGCTTTCTGTTCTCATCCTTGACGATTTTAAACTTGCTTGGCACAGGGTAATGGAGTCGAGCACGGGTTTGTGTTCTGCTTTTGGGAATCGACGCAGAATGTCATCCACACTGAATTCCCCCCCCCCCCCCCCCACCAGGAGACTACAGGAGTGCCAGATCGAGTTTCGAGACCGTTGGGCTCCGCAGGGTGTAAATGCCATCGTGGATAGAGATGGCAACATTCTGGTGTAATGTCTATTGTCTATTTGTAGTGAAGTAATTGTGTTTGTATATATTGTATAGCACCGATATTTGTAATAAAGGATTTTGTAATTGAAAAAAAAGGAGTGCCAGATCGTTCGGCCGGCCCCAAAGTACATAGTTAGGGTGCAATCGATCTCAGTTCAGAAGAAGGCAAAGTACAGTTTACTTAGGAGAGGAAGAGAATCCATCAGTTTCCTAAGCTGTCTGTAAGTTGTTTCTAATGGTGAAAGCTCATGCGTTTTGCCAGGAACCAGTTTCATGGAGAATTTTACCCGGTGGATGTAGCTGGTGCCTTTGTTACAGCCGGAATCAGCTGATAGCTTCACACTTGGTGTGAGTTATTGACTACCACTGTGTTCATTCCTTGGAGCTTCTTAACTGCAGCAAGGAGAATGTAAAAGTGTCCAAGCATAATGTTAAAAGAGACTTCAGATGAAAGATAAAGCCCAAGGTACCAGGTTTGCAAGGCACACGGTAATCTGCAAACTCCACGTGAGGTTCGAATTGATGATTTCTTGGTGCTGCTTAGACCCACTCCTTGGGTTTAAAACAGTCAAAAGTGAAGTTAGGGATTGAATTTCTCAAAGCTGATGTAGGATTTGTAGCCTGTTTATTACTTTGCCTCTAATAATGATATCAATAAAAAGTATACCATTTGGGATACCACTGGGGGGGGGGGGGTGGACGATCTACCGGGGAGGGAGGGGGTAGCCTGGTTTAGTGGCCCAGAAGGGAAGGGGAGAGAAGGGAAGACTGAGTAGTGATCGGAGATTCCTTAGAGGAGTCAACATGTGATTCTGTGGAGGTGTGAAGAGGCAGTCGGATGGTACGTTGTCAGGGTCAGGGATGTTCTGTATTGAGTCCTTGGCATTCTAAAGGGGGAGGGTGAGTAGCCAGAAGTCTTGGTGCATATTGGCACCAATGGCATAAAAGGAGTTCTTGCTGTGTAGAAGGAGTCTTTACTGTGCCCGTGGTCTGTTTTTTTTTAATCAATTACGCTATTGTTTGCACTGTTGTAACTAAATGTTGTAACTACGTGGTCTTGTGCAGGTCTTGTAGCTTTAGTTTTTGGTCTTGTTTTTGTCTGGTGGATTTGGAGCTCCTTTCTGGGGAACGCGCTAAGATGGTAGCGCGATATTAATACGCAGCAGCCTCTCCGGACTCTGGATTGGGGATTGCCAAACGTTATGTGGATTTTCTGGTGTTGTCTGTTTTGTCATGTGTTTTTGTGATATCCTTCTGGAGGAACGTTGTCTCATTTTTTAACTGCATTGCAGTTGTGGTTTCTAAATGACAATAAACTCCATCTGAATCTGAAGAGAAAATTTGGGAGAAAGCTGAAAAGCAGGACCAATGTGCTAGAAATTCCTGGATTTCTACCTGTGCCATACACCAGTGAGAGTAAGAACAGAATGATTTGGCAGATGAGTGTGTGGTTGAGGGGACAGGGTTGAAGATTTTTGGATCATTGGAACCTCTTCTGGGGAAGGTATGATCTGTTCAAAAGGGGGGGGGGGGTGGGTTACACCTGAACCCAAGGGGAACCAATATCCTTGTGGGCAGGTTTGCTAAAGTTGTTGGGGACAGTTTAAAATAATATGGCAGTGGGATGGGATGGGGCATTTCGTATACAAGTAGATGCTGTGTGTAGTGAGGCTGTATAATAGAACAAAATTGCAGTCAGTGGGATGAATTGCTATGAAAAAGGGTGATGATTACCAGACTGAAGGTGTACTTGGATGCATGCCGTATACGGAATAAAATAGATGATCTTATAGCATAATTAGAGATTGGCAGAAATTGCATTGCGTAGCTAAGAGAGGATTTTAGTTGGGGGTTTAACATCCAAGGACAGGCAGGTAGGCAGAGGGCGATGGAGTGGTTCTGTTGGTAAATTATGAAATCAAATCCTTAGAAAGAGGTGAGATAGGATGGGAAAATGTGAGATAATTGTGGGTAGAGCTAAGGAACTGCGAGGGGAGTTATATACAGGCCTCTGAGCAGTAGCCAGGATCTAGGCAACAAATTACAATGGGAGACGGAAAATGCATGTCAATAGGGCAATGTTAATTAGTCATGGGAGATTTCAATATACAAGCAGATTGAGAAAATAAGGTTGGTGCTGATT
Source organism: Hypanus sabinus (assembly GCF_030144855.1). NCBI lineage: Eukaryota > Metazoa > Chordata > Chondrichthyes > Myliobatiformes > Dasyatidae > Hypanus > Hypanus sabinus. Next base: position 5,074,500 of record NC_082730.1, read on the forward strand.
TTGGATCTCAAGAAAGTGTATTTGTAGAATGCCTGCAAGGTGGCGTTTTAGAGCAGCTTTAGGGTGAGCCCACTATGGGTTCAGCTATTCCAGTTTGGTGTTGTGAACTGGATTTGTTTAGGGAACTTAAGGTAGAGGAAGCCTTATGACAGTCATCATAATATGATAGAATTCATCCTGCAGTTTGAGAGGGAGAAGCTAAAGTCAGATGTATCAGTATTTCAGTAGAGTCAGGGGAATTACAGAAGTGTGAGAGAAGAGCTGGCCAAAGCTGAATGAAATTAAATTAATCAGGAGGCTGGAGATTCAGGGAGCAATTCAGAAGGCACAGAATAGATACATCCTAAAGAAGAGAAGGTATTCTAAGGGGAGGATGACGCTACCACGGCTGACAAAGGAAGTCAAAGCCAACATAAAAATGAAGTAGAGGACATATAACAGAACAAAACTTAGTGAGAAGTTAGAAGACCTGGAACTAAGAAGGTTTTAAAAACCTGCAGTAGGCAACTAAAATCCCATAGGAGGGAAAAGATGAAATATGAAGGAAAGCTAGCCAGTAATATCAAAGAGGATACCAACATTTTTCAAAGATATAAAGGGTAAAAGAGAGGTGAGAATAGTTTTCGGGCGGCTGGAAAATGACTTGGGGGAGGTAGTAATGGGGTACAAGGAAATGGCAGATAAACTGAATAAGTACAGTAGCTGAGAGGGTTGGGGCAGAGGTAAGTGCAGTTGCTATTACTAAGGAGAAGGTGATTGGGAAGCTGTAAAGTCCGAAGGTAGTTAAGCCAAACTACACCCCAGTGTTCTGAAAAAGGTAGTTGAAGATGTTATGGAGGCATTAGTAATTATCTTTCAAGAATCAATAGATTCTGGCATGTTTCCGGAGGACCACAAAATTGCAAAAGTCTCTCCACTTTTCAAGAGGGGAAGGAGGCAGAAGAAGGAAATTATAGGCCAGTTAGCCTGACCTGAGGGGTTGTGAAGACTTTGGAATTGATTGGAAAGGATGAGGTTTCTGTGTACTTAAAGCACACTTGATAAAGTAGGCCAAAGTCAGCTTGGTTTCTTTGAGGGAAAATCTTGCCTGACAAATCTGTTGGAATCCTTTGTGGAAATAAAGGGCATGGTAGACAAAAGAGAAATGGTGGATGTTTTGTATTTGTCAAGGTGTCGCACATGAGGCAGCTTAACAAAATAAGAGCTCATGGTATTACAGGAAAGATACCAGCATGGATAGAGCATTAGCTGATTGGATAGGCAAAGAGTGGAAATAAAGGGATCCTTTTCTGATTGGCTCCTGGTGACTAGTGGAGTTCCACAGTGGTCTGTGTTGGGACTGATTTTTTTAAATGTTGTATGTCAGTGATTTGGATGACGGAATTGATGATTTTTCTAGCCAAATTTGTGGATGATATGAAGATAAGTTAGTGTTGAGGAAGCAGGGAGTCTGCAGAAGGACTTAGACAGATCAGGAAAATGGGCAAAGAAGTGGCAGGTGGAATGCAGAGGTGGGAAAGTGTATGGTCATGCGCTTTGGTAAAAGAAATGCTTTCTTGATGGAGAGAAAATTTAAAAATCTGAGGTGCAAAGAACTTAGGAGTCCTTGCACAGATTTCCCTAGAAGTTAACTTGCAGGTTAAGTCAGTGGTAAGGAAGGCAAATTCAATGTTAGCATTCATTTTGAGAGGATTAGAATATAAGAGCAAGAAAGCAATGTTGAGGCTTCATAAAGAGGCCTAAGGCCGAACTTGGAGTATTTTGTACAGTTCTGGTCACCGAGTTATAGGAAAGATATCAATAAAATAGGGAGAGTACAGAGAAGATTTACTAGAATGTTAACTGGGTTTCAACACCTAAGTTACAGGGAAAGGTTGAACAAGTTAGGTCTTTATTCTTTGGAGTGTAGAAAGTTGGGGGGGACTTGATAGAGGTATTTAAAATTATGAGGGGTATAGATCGAGTTGACATGGATAGGCTTTTTCCATTGAGAGTAGGGGAAATTCAAACAAGAGGACATGATTTGAGAGTTAGGGGGCAAAAGTTTAAGGGTAACACGAGGAGGTATTTCTTTACTCAGGGAGTGGTAGCTGTGTGGAATGAGCTTCCAGTAGAAGGGTAGAGGCAGGTTCAGTATTGTCATTTAAGGTATAATTGGATAGGTATATGGATGGGAAAGGAATGGAGGGTTATGGGCTGAGTGTGGGCCAGTGGGACTAGGTGAGAGTAAGTGTTGGCACGGACTAGAAGGGCCAAGATGGCCTGTTTCCGTGCTGTAATTGTTATATGGTTATATGGTTAAAGCATTGATGAGGCCTCACTTGGAGTATTGTGAGCAGTTTTCAAACCCTTATCTAGGAAAGGATGTGCTGACATTGGAGAGGGTTCAAAGGAGATTCACTAAAATGATTCTGGGAAGGAAAGGCTAATCATATAAGGAGCGTTTGCTGGCTCTGAGCCTGTACTTGCTGGAATTTAGAGGAAGGGCTGGGGGTGGATCTCAATGAAACCTATTGAATGTTGAAAGACCTAGACAGAGTGGAAGTGAAGAGGATGTTTCCCGTAATAAAGGGTTGTAGAACCAGAAGGCACAACAGCAGAATAGAGGAAAGCCCATTTAGAAAAGAGATGAAGAGGAATTTCTTTAGCCAGAGGATGGTGAATCTATGGATTTGTCACCACAGCTGGCTCTGGAGGTCAGGTCATTGGATGTATTTAAGGCAGAGCTTGATAGATTGTTGACAAGTCAGGGCATGAAATGCTGTTGGGAGAAGTCAGGACGTTGGGTTGAGAAGAAAATGGGTCTCCATGATCAAATGGTAGAGCAGACTTGATGGGCCAAATGACCTAATCCTGCCCCTGTGTCTTATGGTCTATGGCCTAATGCTCTATGACATGATGCAGTGCGTGACCAGGACTGCTTCACTGTGACCTGTCCAACAATTTTTATAGTTGGAGCATGAACTCTCAGCTTTTGTACACTACAGTTTCAGAGTATTTTCCTCATGCAATAAGATGGACCCTTGGCCTCATGATCGGCCTCTTCATACTCTTGCACCTTGTTGCACTTTCTCTGTAGCTTTTCTACTTTATTCTGCATTCTGTATCACATAGCAGTTAGCGCGTACACTTACCGCACCAACAATCTCCGACTGAGGTTGAATTCCCGCTGCTGTCTGTAAGGAGTTGTTCATTCTCACTGTGACCATGTGGGATTCCATTGGGTGCTCTGGCTCCCTCCCACGCTCCAAAGACGTACGGTTAGGGTTAGGGAGTTGTGGGCATGGAAGCATGGCAACTGTTGCAGGCTGCCCTAGCAGAGTTCTCGGACTGTGCTGGTCGTTGGTGTGAAATGATGTGTTTCGCTGAATTTTTCACTGTAGGTACATGTGGCAAACAAAGCTAATCTTTAATCGTTTTCTTTGTTCTACCTCAATACACAGTGTACCTGTCTGTATGAACAGTACACAGGACAAATTTTTCACTATATCATGGTGCGTGGTAATAAAGAAAAAGAAAATGAATAAACCAATCAGCTTTCAAGATTCAAGATTGTTTATTGCCATTTCCAGTACACAAGAGTAAAGGAGAACAAAATAATTGTTACTCTGGATCCGAGGCAGCACAAAAAAAGGATAAATAACACAATAATAAAAAACACAATAAATATAAATACACAAGGTAGTTTATTCATATAGATAAATCGCCTATCCATAAAGTGACACTAGGTATAGGGGTGCACAAAGGAGCAGTGACTTGCAGGAGGATCCAAAGCATTCCTGAGATGTGATGACGTTGAGACGCATTGATCCTGGATCACTCACCAGCACTGACCACGTTGCTGTGGGATGATTCAGGGCCTGGGGTGGAGCACCACCCCTCCCCCCACCCCATCAGAACCCACAAATGAGCTGCTCGTCTCTTCATGTGACCGCACGTTCCGTTGTCCTGCATATTGGTCTGTGGGCGGGGGCCGGAGACCCAAATCCTGACTGCATCGTGAACTGCCCTGTGATAGTTCTGGTCAGGAGAGAAGTTCAGGAGCAGAGAGTGAGTGGGAACTTCCCGTGAAGATGTCACCATGCTCTCTGACCCATTCTCCATTTCATTACCTTGATGGTCTCTCCCGTTTACAAACCTCCCTTCTTCACATAAATTGCTTAATTGTTGGATAATTCACTATTTCTGTGCCAGGAAATCACTTTACTCCGATAATTCAGTCTGGAGGACACAGGGCTTGCTGCTTTGCTCTGCATTTTGTGGCACTGCACTGTCCTTTTATTGTTGCCTAGCAACAGAGAAGCTAATAGAATGGTGATGCTCGGTGGCAGGAAGGCAAATGTAGATTACATCACAAGGGTCAGTCCTCTGCTTCACACCACTACAGAGGCTTTAACCTCCAGCTCCTGCAACGTGATTATATAAGGCGATTACCTCAAGCTCCCGTAGATAATGGAATCTGGTTAACAATGTCACACGAAGTCACTTTGGTGCATGTGATAGAACAGAAGTTAACAACTGTTTCAGGGCTGAGCAGGAGTGATTTCTGCCTGGCCTCACTGGCCCGGGTTTAATCCGTGTTTACACGGCTGCAGAGGGCACATGACCTGCTGAGGTTAGTGGGGAAAAGACGGCCAGTGGTGTCGTGGCGTCCGCACTTTGAGGCAAGCGGTCCCAGGTTCAAATCCGGCCGGCTCCTTGCACGCTTTCCATCCGGCTCGCAACTGGGCCTCGTAAGAAACAGGCCAAAATACTAAAGAAAGGTCAAAGTCGCTGCCCGATGCACCACAAGGCGCGGAGAGGAACAATAAGAAAGGCCAACCGCACTGAGGAGCTGAGCATTGAGCCGGAGAGTAATGCAAATTACTTCATCAAAATTGATCATTACTGTTGTGCTATTGTCAAAAAAAATTATTGCCTTCTATTTAGTCTGGTCTCTGCAGAATATTTTCATAAGGAAGAATATTTTCTGTAACACAAGAGATTCCGCAGATGTTGGACATCCAGAGTAACACCCAATATCAACTCTGCAGGTCAGTCTGCACCTATACAGAGGAGTAAACACTGACATTTTGGGCCACGGCCCTTCATCAGGACTGGAAAGGAAAGGGGGAGAAGCTAGAATGGGAAGGTGGGGGGGCAGGGGAAGGAGTACAAGCTGACAGGGGTTAGGTGTGATCAGGTGAGGGGAAAGATGGGTGGGTGAGAGAGGAGTAATGAAGTAAGAAGCTGGAGGTGATAGGTGGAAAAGGACTAGGGCTGGAGAGGAAGGATCTAATTGGAGAGGAGAGTGGAGCATGGGAGAAAGGAAAAGAGGGGCACCAGAGAAAGGTGAGGAAAAAAGAAGGGGTAAGAGGGGAGCCAGTATGGAGAATTGTAAAAGAGTGAAGGGGGAGGAGAGAAATTACCGTAAGTTAGAGAAGTTGATGGTTATGCCATCAGGTTGTGGGCCATCCAGATGGAATATGAAGTGTTGCTCCTCCAACCTGAGAGTGGCCTCTTCGTTGCAGTAGAAGAGGCCATGGACCGAGATGTTAAAATGGAAATAGGAAGTGGAATTAAAATGGGTGTTCTGTAGGAAATCTTGCCTGTTGTGGTGGAGCAAAGGTGCTTATTTCCTGTGCTGCTAGCTGCTTCGTTCCTGCTGCCATCACGTTTCTGAACTGGCAGTGAATTTATCAACACTATTGTATCTTCCCTTCCTTTTGCTCTAAGTGGACTCTTTCTTTGCTGTAATGTCCTCTGGGCCATTCCCATGTCTTGTGGTGCAGTGCTGCAGCAACCATACACGACGGGGAATCGGGCAGAAACCTGTTCTCATTGTTACCTTCAGGGAGGAGGTACACACTCTGTGATCAGAAACAGCTGGGGGAGAGAGAGAGGGGGGAAGAGAGAGAGGGGGGAAGAGAGAGAGGGGGGGAGAGAGGGGGGGGGGGGAAAGAGAAGCTCCTTCCTCTCTGCCGTCCGATTTCTGAATGGACATTGAACCCATGGGCACTGCCTTACTACTTTTTATTGCCTTTTTTTTGCTCTAATTATTTAATTGAACTTTTTATATATATTCACAGTATAATTCAGTTTTTTTCCTCTATTATTATGTATTGCATAGCACTGCTGCCTCAAAGTGAACGAATTTCACTACTGGTGATTTTAAACCTGATTCTTATTCTGATGCCACTGTTCAATTCTCTGCCACAGAAGGGAGATCAAAATGTAACAAGCAGTCAGGTCTTAACAATGCCGAGAGGACATGCAGGGATATGGGGAGAAGGCAGGAGCGAGATATAGACGTTATTGTGCTGAGTGGGGGATCAGGCCCAATGAGCCGAATAGCCTCCTCCATCCTGTTTGCTGCAGAAGATGTTGAAGTATGTCTACTGTAACTGAATGTGTGGGGGTCGTCTGCATTCTCATGATAACAGTGAATTGTGTGAAGGTTGGAGTGATGGTATTTGATTAGTAAGACCAAAAGGTAGTTGCTGGGAGTTTTGGAGTGTTTCTCATTAGATATACTAGCTCATAAACTTTCTTTCATGTAGCTATCAGCAAGAATCTAGAGCCCCAAGTAGAATTTAACTGCTGGGTGTTAAAACCACTTAATGGGATCTGGGCTGACTAAGGCCATTACTGTGACACTCCTTCAACTTAATGGATTGCACCTTAGGCCATTTTGTGTCTGCTTGGTCAAACGTTGGAGGAGCACTTCATTTCCACTCAGACAGTAACACATCATTGTGATCTCTGGTGATCTGTTTCGGAGGTAACCAGAGACTGGGTGTCTGATCAAAGCCACCACAGTACACTCCACACCTGGGTTTACTATCACTGACATGTGACATGAAATTTCTTGTTTTGCAGCAGTAGTACAATGTAAGACATTAACATTGCTTTCAAATTTCAAAAATTGATAAATAGTGCAAAAGGAATAGGGTGGTGGTGTTCATGGGTTCTTGGACTGTTCAGAAATACGATGGCGGAGGGGAAGAAGCTGTTCCTGAGCTGTTAAGTTTTCAGGCTCCTACACCACGTCCTTGATGGTGGTAACAAGAAGAGGGCATGTTCTGGATGTTGCGTCCTTAGTGATGGATGCTGCCTTCCTGAGGCACCTCCTCTCTGGTGGGGAGGATTGGAGCTGGTTGACACTAACAACCCTCTGTGGCCTCTTGGTTATAGTTAGTGATAATTCTCTCTCTCTGATTATGGTTAGTGATATCACTCTATCTCCGGTTATGGTTAGTTATATCACTCTATCTCCGGTTATGGTTAGTGATATCACTGTCTCTGATTATGGTTAGTGATATCACTCTATCTCTGATAATGGTTAGTGATATCACTCTGTCTCCAGTTATGGTTAGTGATATTGCTGTATCTCTGATTATAGTTAGTGATATCACTCTAACTCTGATTATAGTTAGTGATATCACTCTATCTCTGATTATAGTTAGTGATATCACTCTATCTCCAACTATGGTTAGTGATATCGCTCTATCTCTGATTATAGTTAGTGATATCGCTGTATCTCTGATTATGGTTAGTGATATCGCTCTATCTCTGGTTATAGTTAGTGATATCACTCTATCTCCAACTATGGTTAGTGATATCGCTCTATCTCTGATTATAGTTAGTGATATCGCTGTATCTCTGATTATGGTTAGTGATATCGCTCTATCTCTGGTTATAGTTAGTGATATCACTCTATCTCCAACTATGGTTAGTGATATCGCTCTATCTCTGATTATAGTTAGTGATATCGCTGTATCTCTGATTATAGTTAGTGATATCGCTGTATCTCTGATTATGGTTAGTGATATCACTCTGTCTCTGACTATAACTGCAGAGAGGCTGTGGAGCCCCTGTCGGTTCAGTGTTAGAGGGAAATGGGGCTGCTCACACCTTGACAATATACCACTCACCCAGAGTTCCTCTGTAATGTAGCTGTCTGGGGTAGGGTTGTGCATCACATCACTCAGTTCCGTGCACCCTGATGTTAACCAGCCTGTGAATGTGCTGAATCAGCAGATCCTGCCATGCTGAGTCAGCTGAACTCCCCTTCGATCCTGTCCTAATGCCATTAGTGGACCCACCACAGGGGCAGCACCTGTACTGCAAGGCAAACTGCCAGCTCAGTGTGTATCTGCAGAGAGGAACTGTCACAGTCATAGAGAACTGGAGACCCTACACACAGGAACTGTCAGTCATAAAGTCATACAAGTGCTCCCTGCGGACCTAGGTGCCCAGCTAATCTAGTCCCATTTCCCTGCATTTGGCCCATATCCCTCTGAACCTTCCCTATCAATGCACTTGTACAAATTCTTTTAAATATTGTTAAAGTCCCTGCCTCAACCACATCATCGGGCAGCTCATTTCATATATGGACCACCCTCTGGATGAAAACATTGCCCCCCGGGTCCCTATGCAATCTCTCATCCCTCAGCCTAAACTGTACCCTTATCCTGAGAGAAGGACTGAAATAGACCGCAGAAGGTGCTAACCTGTAGTATTCAGTTTCATTTATTTGTTTATTCCTTCATGTTATTACTTGTTTTCTGTGTTTACGCAGTTTGGCTTCTCTTGTACATTGGTTGTTAGTCAACCTTTGCGTGTAGTGTCTATTGATTCTGTTGTGTTTCTCTGTTCCACTGTGAATCTCTGTAGTATATGCTGGACTTAAATGTACTTTGATAATAAATTTACTTTGAACATAGCAGATTATTTTTAATCTTTTGCACAGTCCTGCTGCTGCAAAACAACAAATTTCATTACTTACGTCAGTGATAATAAACCAGGTTCTGATCCCAATTATTCCGTCTATCTCAGCCCCTCGTGATTTTATACACCACTCTAAGGTCACCTCTCATTCCTCTACATTCCCAGGAATAAAGTTCTGTTCAAGATCTCCCTATAACTCAAGCCTTCAAGTCCTGACAAATTTCTCGTATTCAGAGGGAGTGACAGTACAATTGTGTCAAGTAATTAACTTCTCAGGGTGTGAAGAATCTGTAAAACTGGAGATGTCAATGCATCATTTTCATCTGGTATGGGAGGGGGTGGCGCTACTGCACAGGATTGAAATGAGCTGCAGAGAGTTGTAAACTCAACCAGCTCCATCATGGGCACTAGCCTCCGTAGTATCCAGGACATCTTCAAGGAGTGATACCCCAGAAAAGTGACGTCCATCATTAACGAATCCCAGCACCCAGGGCGTACCCTCTTCTCATTGCAACCATCAGGAGGGAGGTACAGGAGCCTGAAGGCACACAGTCAATGATTCAGGAACAGCTTCTTCCCCTCTGCCATCTGATTTCTGAATGGAAATTGAACCCATGAACACTACCTCACTACTTTTTTATTTCTGTTTTTGCACTACATGTTTAACTGTTCAATATGTATAAAATATTATCTGTGAATCAGTTTTGCTTTCTCTCTATTATGTATTTTAATGTACTGATGCCACAAAATTAAATTTCACGGCATAAGCTGGTGATACTAAACCTGATTCTGATTTGAATTTCCCTCTGTAAGAATGAACCCAAATTTCTCTTTACACTACAACAGGGGTTGTAAGGTTGACCTTGATCAGTTTAAAAGCCGGCACTCGTTGCTGGTCATTTCACAGCTGTCCGGTTCTTTCGTCAGCCTGTGACTGAACTGATGGGATCATACTTCCCTGGAAACCAGAGGGCCTGGGGCTCAAAACGAGGCTGGATACCTTCAAAGTTCAACTGCAAGAGATGGCAGAAGTTCAGCCAGTGTGTACTTTTAAGACAGTCATTGATAATGAACAAGATCTAGTTGAATGGTGGGACTGGCTTCAGAGGTTGAATGGCCTACTCCTTCTTTGTGGTCTTATGTTTTCAAACGGGAGCCAGTAAGTTGGAGTTTTACTGTGAGGAAATCATTAGATTTCTCTCAGTGTTTGGCCACAGTTTGTCCTTGCATTATAATTGTTCTCTCTGGAACAAAGAAGGCAGAAAGCTGACATGTTAAAGGTTTATAAAGCCACGAGGGTCATGGTAGCGTAGCGGTAGACACAACTCTTTATAACATCAGCGATCATGCTCAATTCCTGCCACTGCATGTAAGGGCTTTGTATGTTCTCCCCGTGACCGTGTGGGTTTCTTCTGAATGCTTCAGTTTCCTCCCAAAGCCCAAAGCTGTACCATTTGGTAAGTTAATTGGTCATTGTAAATTGTCCCATCATTAGGCTAGGGTTAAATTGGGGGATTGTTGAGTGGAATGACTCAAAGGGCTGGAAGGGCCTGTTCTGCTCTGTATTGCAATGAGTAAATAGAAATGGTAGTGGTCACAGTCTTTTTCCCAAGGGAGGAGAGTCTAAACCAAGGTTTATAACTCTTACACAGACAGTGGTGGGTATTATTAAACATGGGTCCTATTGCAATGTTTAACAGTCATTTGGACAGGTAGATAAGTAGGAAAAGTTTGGAGAAATAAAGGCCAAACACAGACAAACGGGCCCAGCTCAGATAGGTAGAATGGTTGTCATGGATGACTTGGATTGAAGGGCCAGTTTCCATGCTGTCTGACTCTATATTTACATTCAAGAGCAGCATTAGATCTCATAGCTTTGGAATAGTCACCAATTTACCTCAACCAGTCAAGTCTGACCTTGGTGGAACCAATTGAACAACCCCACATTGACCAGGCTTGCAATGTTCTCTTCTGATAGCTCTTTCCCCACTGAGATTATAAAGGATTTGGCATAAATCCCCCTTAATGATGCCCAAACTCTTTCAGTTCTATTGATTCCTCAACGCTGGTCCACTCTTCTTGTAAACATGGCTCATTACTAAACATGACTAAGTGGGCTCTTATAGGAAATATCGTCGGTAATATAGTTTTTCAGTACCCGATAGCTTGCATTTCCTTTTTTCTGAAATTGCCTGCAAGCAAATGAATCTCAGTGCAGTATATGGTAACATATCTGTATTTTGATAATAAATATATTTTGAAGATTTCTTTGGCCAGGTGATGGCATGCTGTGTCGGTCAGCGAGCCGAAGAACACGTTGTTGCCACTTGAGATTCTTTCCCTCCTTTCACTAAATCACGAAGCCCTGGTGTGCTCTTGATTACAATGCAATTATCATTATGTAGAGCCAAAGCTGAGGGGAGCAGGATGTCATGCTGAGAACTTGATGCTGCTATTTATTGCAGGATTCTGCACTGATTATGGATTCAGAGGCAGGTCAGCCTGGCTCTCTGTACCTCAGCCATCTGTTTGGATCAGACTAACTTGTGTGCCCCTGCAGGAAGCTGGCATTAGTCATAGAGTGCTGCAGGCCAATCAGCCCATCTAGTCTTTGCTGAACTGTTATTCTACTGAGTCCCATCAACTTGCAGCTGGAGCATATACTCCCTTCCATATACTCAACCACACTTCTCTTAAAAATTGAAATTGAACCCATTGGCAGCACATTCTACACTTTCACCACCATCAGAGTGAAGAAGATCCTCCTCATGTTCTCCTTAAGTATTTCACCTTTCACCCTTAACCTATGATTTCTAGTTCTAGTCTCATCCAGACTCAGTGGGATAAACGTCCTGCTTGCATTTACCCATTCTATGCCATGAGTAATTCTTTCAATTCTCCCCTCATTTTCCCACACTCAGGGGAAAAAAGGCCTAACCTAGTCATCCTTTCCCTATACCTCAGGTCCTCAGGATTCAACAACATCCTTGTAAATGTTCTTTATACTCTTTCAATCTTATTGACATCTTTCCTGTAGGTAGATGACCAGAACTGCACACAATACTCCAAATTTGGCCTCACCGACATCTTATACAACTTCAACATCACATTGCTCTGGTTTATAAAGGCCCATGTGCCAAAACCTCTCTTTACAAACCCATCTACTTGTAACACCACTTTCAAGGATCTATGGGAATTATGGGCTTGTGTGCATTCTGTCAAGAGTGGGGAGCTGCTGTGAAGGTGGGGCTTGGCAGTGTAAATCGTGCTGCAGCAAATGTGTTTTTCTGTGCGATTGAGCCAATGGAGGATACTGATGGTCACAGAAAGACAATTACACACGCAGTTGCTGATGGCCGTGGTGTTAACAGGTGTCTTGCGTGAGGTTGCAGCTGAAGTACGCTGGCAATTCTGTGACTCACTGCAGCTTAACACAAGCTGCTAAAGTGATTGACAGGTCAACCTGATTGACAGGTGGACTTGGTCGTTTTTAATTAACATTAATCGTAGTGGCTCTAACAGAAATCCAATCACTTTATTGAAAACAGACTGATGCTGCCTGGTTACTGAGGGTGGAGCCTGCGCATCTGAGAACACTGTTTAAGTTTGCACAGAGTGCTTTTGATTCCTGCCTTTGACAAAGGTCAGGCCAGCTCTTCTCAGATTCAGCAGTGTACCATGGGTTTTTTCTCTGTCTTTGAATCAACTTTAACCACCTTTATGTTCTGTTGGCTCAGCCCCTTCACGCTTTCTTTGTATTCCTGCTTTATCGATTAGTTTGCTTTTAACTTGTACGTGCCTGCAGAAATTTCTGAGCCGAGACAGGGTGGGCTTGCATTAGAACCAGGTGGTCTCTCTAAGACTTTGTGTGACAGAGGTCTTGCGGGGAGGGATGGCATGGTAGCACAGTGGTCAATGCAACATTATTGCAGCACCAATGAGCCCGGTTCAATTCCCCCACTGTCTGTAAAGAGTGTGTACGTTTTCCCAGCGCAGGGTCATTGGGCTGGAGGGACCTGGTACCATACTGCAACTCTAACTAGCTCAATAAATAACTAACTAACTAAATAGATAGATAGACTAAAAAAATTGTGTTCAGCTCTGAATGATCTTTGCAGTCTAATTTCTCATGAATGAGTGTAGATTGCTGGCAGAGGTGGCTAATACAAGGGGGTATAATTTTCAGGTGATTGGAGGCAAGCAGGGGGGATGTAAGAGGTAGGTGTTAATACACAGAGAGTGGTGGGTGTATTGAATGTGCTACTAGGGTGGAGGTCAAGGCAAACGCATTAAGGACATTTAAGAAATTCTTAGGCATATGGATGATAGAAACATGGAGGGCAATACAGGAGGGAAAGATTAGCTTGATCTTGGAGTGGGCTGCAGAGCCTGTACTGTGCAGTACTGTTCTATCTTAGTATATTAAAGTATATTACCATTTCATCACTGTTACTGCATCTGCCCGAAAGCAACATGGAAGCACCTACACCAGAAGTTCAGGAGGGTGGCTCTGCCACCACATTGTCAAAGAGAGTTAGTGATAGGTGATTCGCAATGAATATTTGGCGATGGGTGCTGGTCAATGGATGGTTTACTGTGTGGCTGACATGGATGGTAGTCAGTGGACGGTTTTCTGGGCAGTTGGCATGGGTGGTGGTTAATGGATGGTTTGCTGGGCGGTTGGCATGGGTAGTTGCCAAAGGATGGTGGTTGATAATGGGTTGTGGTCAATGCATGGTTTGCTGGGCAATAGGCAGTTGGTGATGATCAATGGCGAAGGGCCATATCCACTAATTTTGCTGGTGACACCTACTTAAGGACAGTGAATATGACTACTTCAATACAACAAGGGGAGATCTGTCTGCAGTAATCTCTGAGAAATGGCCTGTGTAGCTCCCGGCTGTTTCACCTGCTTGTTGGGTAATGCACTGTGTCTGACAGTAAGTCCGCCTCCAGATCAATCCTCTCTGTCCATGCCAACAGCTCCATTTGCAACTTAGCACTAATGGCTATGACTGTATCTTGCTCCTCACTGTCAGTCTGATAAATCAACTTACGGTGAAGAGGGGGGTGGCAGCACTGTGGCGACTCACATGTCGCGTTTTATTCTTCAGTCAAATTACATCCAGGAAGATAGTTGCACCTTTTGAGCCGGCCGGGATGTGGATTCGACGTTGAGAGTCGAAATTTACGCTGACTGTGCAGTATCAGGTGATGCTGCTCCTCAGCACAAGAGGCTCCTGAGAATATATTAACAAAAGAAAGATAAAGTTCTGTAGCTAATTTGATTAAAAATAGAAAGAGTAATCCTTTAGAGCCAGTGATTATTCTTGGATCCTCGGGAATTATTCATCAGATCAGCTAAAATCTCTGAGGTGATTACTGCAAGAGGTGCAATGATTGATTTAAATTTTGAAAGTGTTGTGTAATTATTTTAGTTTGCTGGTTCTAATTTTGAATCCTCCAAATGGTGATAGTTTGATTGAAGTGTCCCACTTGAAGCTTGTTCAAACCGTCAGTGATTGTAAGTGCATTACAATGCTGTATTGTGTTGTGATCTTGTACTGCCAAACTATTTCAACTGACCAAAGGGAGATTTGTTTATTAATGTGCAAGTATTTAACAACAACCAGCTCCCCAGATTCCCAGCAGAGGGAAGGCATTTGCCTCCATCTCATTCCTGGCACAAATGTACAGAAAATGTTACTGATTGCATCTCTTTGACAAAACACGTTCAGGTTGACTCTTTTGATTTGATGAATGGTGTAATATCCACCTTGTAATACATAATAAGCACAATCTATTATGATAAAACATGTCTCTATCAGGATTTGCAGCAGACTCTTGCTCAGAAGGCTGTGTGGTTCATTCAAATGACCGGATTAACTCCCCATAACAAGGGTTCTCATTCTGGGCTATTTCCTCAGCATCCGTAGCTCGCTGTACCTGGACAGCGCTGCGGTCAGTTTTAGGATCAAGCCGTGTACAGAGAAAAACCTCTTGTCTATTCAGGAGGGCATCTGTTTCACTTGAAAGGGGTACATGTGAATCCAATGCACTCTAAACAGCAGCAAGCTATGTAAAGCTGAGGAATAGGCATTAGGATCATAGAGAAGTACAGCACAGAAACAGGCACTTTGGCCCATCTAGTCCATGCAAAAACCTTTTAAACTACCTACTTCCTGAGCTCTCCTTATCACTATCATCCATGTACCTATCTAAACATTGCTTAATGGTTGAAATCGAGCCTGCGTGCACCACTTGTGCTGCCAACTCTTTCCACTCCCTTATGAAGCTGTGAGTGAAGAAGTTTTTCCTCATGTTCCCATTGAACTTGAGCCCATGACCTTCGGTTGTAGTCCCACCCAACCTCAGCAAAAAAAAAGCATCTACCCCATCTATATCCCTCAGATTTCTGTATGCCTCTATCAAATTTCCTCTCAGTCGACATTCTAAGGAATAAGGTCCTAACCTACTCAGTCTTTCCTTATAACTCAGGTCCTCCAGACCCGGCAAAATCCTTGTAAATTTTCTCTGTGTTCTTTCAAACTTGTGAAAGCCTACATGCCAAAAGCTTTCTACCTGTGATACTACTTTCAGTGAATTATAGAATTAGCTGCCTATTCCTCAAATGTTTCATAAAGCAATAAGCATTCTTGCTAGTGGTATAATTAGTTACTGCTAGTTACGCTGCTGGCAGTGAAGGCCCTCCATGTCTGGTGGTGTTCAGGACTTCCTTTATCGAGTCAGTCGCTCAGCTTTCACTACTGTCAGCCATGCAAGTTGCAGGTGGAGGCTCAGGAACACCGTCACACTCAGATGTAGAAGGATTCTTCATTGCTGATTCTGTAATAATTTACCAGCCAGAGTTGTTAATCCTGAGCTGAACTCCTGAACCTGAAGGACTAGTGAATCACTCTTCGTCGTCTTGACCTGTTTGACCCTACAAAGAGCCAAAGCATAAAGTCCTGACTCTGGCCAACACAGCTCTTCAGGTCATCGAGGCACGCAAGCCTCTAAACCTATGACAAGGTTGTGGTCCTCTTGGAGGTGATGGTAGTATAACAGCAGTCAACCTCTGCTTCCACAGGTGATATGTTGGTGATGGTTGTTCAGAAACTTCTTCAAGCTGGCCTGGTTGAAATCTCCCACAATGTTAGGGAAGGTATCCCTGTGTGCTGCTTCATGATTGCTGATCACAGAGGTCAGCTCTGACGTTGGTCAGAGATGGATGACAGTAGACAACCCTCTCGCTGGTAAAATGGCAGAGATATTAAACCCGGTTCTGGTTCTGAATCAGATACTCTCTGAGCTCTCTAGGCATAATCGTGCATTGTTCAGAAGCGGTATCTTCCCTGATGTTGATTTTCCAGCTTTGGAATGACTGATTATGAAACAGTTTAGTGAACGGTGTACCAACCTTCCATTAACAGCTCTTGGTGTTTTATCTCTGTGTTCCTAATTTACAGAAGTTATTCTGTGTGCGTGAGAGCACCTCACGAGAGGAGGAGGTGGCAGAGGCTCAAGGGATCTGGGTGGCCGGGGTCAGAGAGCGGCATGTTGCTTGTAAGGCTGGGGAGCATTAGTGAGGAAAAGCTTCTCCTTCCCAGTGGAGATGTATTAACAGGGACTTGGGACCATCACCAACACTCCAAGCCCGAACCATTGGACGTGACTACATCCCCTTTCCTGAACAAAGACCAAGCCTTTATCCAGTGTGAGTGAGCCAGGGATTCCAGGAACATTTCAGAGGTGGGGGGGGGGGGTGTGGGAAGAGAGAGGGATCCATGGGTGGGTTGGGGAGAGGGTGAGGATGAGAGTGGAGGATATGAAGCCTGAAATTGATAGTGGGATTTTAGCTGACGCCCAGAGAAGCAAGTTAATGTGATTAGCCCAGTAGTGGGTCAGAGATTTGGCCTCATGTTGAGTGGTTGAGATCAAGGTATGCTGAGTGCTTCAGGGAGAGGGCTGGAGTCATTTACATCTCGGTTGACCCTGATGATGAAACAGCCCATTTTCTCTTACTTCTGGTATGGATGAGCAATAATTTCCTAAAACTGAGCAAAGATAAAACTGAAATGATTTGAGCTGGTTGCAAAGCCAAAAGCAATAAACTTCTTGACAAACGAGAACTTGGCTCCCTCTGCAAAATCAGAAGTAATAAACCTGGGAGTCATACTTGATTCAGATTTGAAGTTTAAATCCCACATAAAGAAAGTGACCAAAGCAGCATTTCTACACTTAGAAACATTGCAAATGTACACCCGTTTCTGTCTTGAGAAACAAATTCACACCCTTAAATCAAATAGACTAGATTACTGGATTGTGCTTTGGAGACCTCCCCCCGGATTTGCCTTGCACACTCCGAAGTCCTAATGTAGCAACAGAAGGGTGTCATGTGTGCAAGGCCTGGCCTGTTGGTGCACACCATGTCCATAGTCTGTCACCTCTACGGTGCATCCTGCCCAGAGGGTTCCTGCACTGAGATTGTTCCGTGGTTTGTTCAATTGCTAAAGCAATAAAGATCTCAATTTCATGATATAAAATTTTAATTGAAGATGTCTATGAAATTGGTTGAAATTTCTTGTTGAACTTTTGATACTAATAAAGGTTCTACTAAGTTAAGTGATTCCCATGTTGATGATTGCCACATTTTTAATATCGCTTGTAATTAATTTTATTTCAGTTATACCTGGTGTTAATCAAACTCAAGAATCTCGAGTGGCAGCAGGCAGTCTACAGGGCTCAATAGAATGATTACATTTCGTCTTCTCCCCAGTGATAGCCTTTTCTCTAACCCCTCCGCCCATCCTAACCCTGCCTTCATTATCTCTGTCTCAGATTTAGGGACTCATCCACCTCCCTCAGAGACTTGCTCTTTATTTCTCCTTTCCTCCTTTTTTCTCATTCTCTCTCTCTCTCCCTCCCTCCTTCCCTTCCTCCCTCCCTCCCTCCCTCCCTTCCTCCCTCCCTCCCTCCCTTCCTCCCTCCCTCTCCCTCTCTCTCTCTCTCTCTCTCTCCCTCTCCCTCCCTCTCTCTCTCTCTCCCTCTCTCCCTCTTTTCTCACTTACTCCCGTACCGAGATTGCATTTCTCCCGAGAGATTCTGAAGGTTAATTCTGAAGTCCTGAAGTGTTTGTTGCACTATCAGTCTTATTGGTAAATTAATGAGTAGGTTCAATATTCTCACATATACCAAAGTACAGAGAAAAACTGTTCTGCATGTCATCCAAGCAGATCAATTTATTACACAGTTCATTTGCTGGCTACGTGCTGTGTGATATGATGTAGCTGTTCATGGTCGTTCCATGACCATGACTGTTCTTGGCAAGTTTTTCTCTGGAAGTGGTTTGCCATTGCTGCCTTCTGGGCAGTGTCTTTGCAAAAGGGTGACCTGCAGGCTAGTGGAAGGAAAAAGTGCCATACACCTCCTCTGGTAAAGTCGTGTATCTACCCCCTCCAGTGATCTGCTGAATGGAAAATATTATAAAAGATAGAGGATTCAGCCCAGTATATCACAGGTAAAGCACTCCTAACCATTGAGCACATCTACGTGAAACACTGTCATGGGAAAGCAGCATCCACCATCAAAGATCCTCACCGCCCCTGAGGTCCTGCTCTCTTCCCGCTGCTGCCAAGACCCTCAGGATTCACACTGCCAGGTTCAGGAACAGTTACTACCCATCAACCATTTGGCTGTTGAACAAAAGGGAATAACCGCTCACCGGCCCATCCATTGAAATGTTCCCACAACCAATGACCTCACTTTAAGGACTCTTCATCGCATTGTTTCTTGTTTTCATTACTTATTGCTATTTATTTGTATTTGTATTTGCGCAGTTTGTTGTCTACTGCACTCCGGTTGATCTTCCATCAATCCTGTTACAGTCACTGTTCTATAGATTTGCTGAGTGCCCACAGGAAAATGAATCTCAGGGTTGTGTATGGTGATGTATATGTATGCTGATAACAAGACTTACTTTGAACTTTGAACCCTGCCGCCCCTTAGTGTGTTGGTGAAAGCAATAACAGAGTGCAGAATGAAATGTTGCAGTTATTGAGAAAATGCAGCACATTCTCAGTGAATGGGAGTTGAATCCCAATTCTCCTCCTTTCTCTGACCACTCTTCCAGGTTACATCTGTGATCCAGAAATGGATTCCATCCCTGTCGGTGAATCTGTCCCAGGAAACCAGCTCAGGAGGATCTCACCTCAGGGGAAGGCGAGTAAGATTGAGCAGAGGAAGAAATGGCTGGGAAGGGTCTGGAGCATCAGCGAAACCAATCAAAGAGCCTCCACACAGTGCAGGTGGTGGAGACAGCTGTGATAAGAGGAGTTTTTTTTAGGAGAGGGGCAAAGGGAGAACGACCACGGTGGGAGGCGTCCTTCATTATGTTAGCTCCTTTCCCGAGAGAGCAAGTGTAGACAAGAGTTCATTTGAGGAAACTGGGTGCAGAGACGTGCTAAGCATCCACAGCTCTGTAGGCTTTTGAATTCAAAGGCGAAGCAGCTTACTTGGAGAAATTTTTAAATATGTCATATTGGAATGTTAATCACAATATGAATTTGAGAGAATTTGGGAGTTGTTTGATGTCACTGAGTGAACATTCACTCTGCATTTACTCCCATTCTCCTTTGCTCCAGGTTCGTGTGGACGGCCCATTTCAGGGAGATTCTCACTACGAGACGGTGCAGGTGATGGCAGACGGCAGTGCAATTCTCAGGGACATGGGTTTCTCCACAGACCTGCAGTATTTGTACATCATGTCCGAACGGCAGGTAAGTGACCTGTTTTGTCGGGACCACCAGGACCGCCATCTCCCTACAGATTTGGTTTTGCTAATGCTGATTATGCACACGCTGCCAAGTATTGATCAGACGTATACAGGCCTGTGCAGGGGCCTTCACAAAAGAGTGATGGAAAGCATCTAACAAAGCACTGGAAAGTGGGACGTTAGTTAGTCTGATTGCCATGGATATGGGTTTGCAGTCATGACTCAACTGTGCAAACCAAATAGACCCGCTTTGTAAATGATGCCTCTCGCTCCCTCGTTAGTGTGAGAGAGAGAGAGAGAGACTGTGGCTTTCCAAAGTGCTGGGTTATGGACTGAATCATCGTCTCGTTGGGGGCTTTGCTATTGCTTGCCTAGGGGTGGTTGGGGGTGGGGTTCTGATGCCTCTTGCTGGAACAACTGGGGGGAGGGGGATAGATGCTTTGCTGCTGCTTGTGCGTGGGAGGGGGGATGGGGGCTTTGGTTTCCAACATTTTCCGGTCACTCATTCTTCAGGGTTTTGTCTCTGTTTGGTGGATGTCTGTGAAGAGTAGGAATTTCAGGTTGTATACTATATATTCTCTGATATTAACTGGAGCCATCGACCCAGTGAGCCTTACCCACTGGCATGGCCCAGTATCTCTAATTGCAATGAGCAATGAAGTCTACCCCTGTGTGTCTGCTTCCAGGCGTTAGAAGACCCCGTGTTACTACTAGCCAGTGAGATCATGTGATAAAGTGTCTCTCAGGGTAAAATAGGGGTTTTGTGAGAGGTAAGATGAGGCTATGACTGTATGCGAGAGGGGGCAGCTGCTGAGGAGTTTTGATAAGGTGGTGGAACACTCTGCCCGGGTGCTGGTAGGGACATTTAAGGGATTCTTAGACTAGCACATGGATGAAAGAAAAATGGATGGCCTTTACTGTGCTGTAGTTCTCTTTGTTCTGGGGTAAATCAATCTCATGGAGTGATTCCAATAAAGCAAGTCTCCACAAGGAACGACACTGACGAATGTAAGAAAACATGGCTTCACAGACCTGCCCTGCTCATTAAACCTTCCAGCCTGGCGAGGCTATTGGAATTTGATCCATCAGTTTGCTTCGTGCTGTCAGTGAAGCAAACAGAGGTGCCTCGTGTCCTGCATGCTCACAGGTGGACCGGGAACCAGGGCTTCCTGCCACCAGCGTACCCCTCCAGCCAGTGCCAGCTTGTCCTGTCAGCGGCTCTGGGCATGGCTGCTGTAAGTGACATAATTATCTGTCTGCAGGGACTGGGGTGAGTTGTATGGCTCCCTCTTGCCTAAGTGATTGATAGAAGACCCACCCAGAAGGCTGATGAGTCTCATTTACTGCAGCTACAGTACTCCACAGTGTGATCTTCTTACAGTACTGACAGTCCAGTGCTGTGATAGGACGGACACTTCTCCTGTTAAAGATCGTCACTCAAGTCCTTAGTAGACTTTGGCTGATGAACCTCTGGAAGCTGATGTGAAATATTTAATGTGTTGGTTGAGTGATCATGTGGTGGGGGTGGAACTGGCACAGAGCAAATTAAACCTAGTGTACATTACGTATGATCATATTTAATGATGGGATAAGTTTAAGTGGCCAAGTGGCCAACTCCTACTCCAATTTTTCTGGCATCTTCTGAACAATTGTTGTATGGGAACACTTTGGATATACAGTGGATTCCAGTTAATTGGGCAGTCGGTTAATCGGGACAGCCTCTTATTTGGGACAACTCTTAAAGAACAAATTGAGAAAATAGTTGGGATTTCCATTCCCTCCATTTGTTTGAGACACTATGCCACTTAATTAAATCAGGAGATTGTTGGTGAAGAGTTTCTAACCAGCGTTCGTCACGTGCACTTGTGTGGTCATTAGCCACAACACCGTGTTTAGAGCAGACGGTTCTGAAATGGCGTCGGTTGTGTGTGTTTGTGCTCAAAAAGCAGTGGTGTTTGTCACTGATAGTTAGCGAGAAATAACCAGTAGGACAATTCAGAGCTCACCATGGTTTCAAGCATTCGGGTTTGGAGATGCCAGAAACGGCCGGACATGAAAATGAAGCGATTTCATTACCTCAACAAGTTAGGCACTATGAAAAATTTGAAGGTATCAACAGCCACCTCAATGTTGTCTTTAGTCTCCATCAGACACTTAGCTGTCATCTGTGGCTGTAAATAGCTGCTTGCATGTGACAGTGCCACACACCAATACACTGCTTTAGCAGGTGAGGTTAAACCAGGTGAGGGTGTCATACTGTGGTGAGCTAGGGACATTCCTGTCCTGTCAAAGTCATAAAAGGACGGTCCTACCAACAGCAGAGCACAATAAAGGGAATGAGCTGTACAACAGCTCCAGAACATCAAGTTAAGCATTGAAAAAACTGAGTTTATGTAACTGACCCACAAGGTCTGGCTACATAATGAACAATGATACATCACAGTACAGTAGGCAGTCTAATCACAAACAAGAGAAAATCCATAGATGCTGGAAATCCGAGCAACACACACACACAACATCCTGGAGGAACTCGGCAGGTCAGGCTGCATCTATAGAAAAGAGTACAGTCGATGTTTCGGGCCAAGGGTTGACTGTACTCTTTTCCGTTGATGCTGCCTGGCTTGCTGAGGGCCTCCAGCGTTTTGTGTGTGTTGCTTGGTCGGTCATCTGGATCTTCTTCTCCAGGGTGAACTGTCAAATATAGAGGGAAGAGATTTGAGGTGAGAGGGGGAAAGTTTAAAGGAGATGCATGGAGTAAGTGTTTTTTATACAGAGAGTGTGGTGGGTGCCTAGAACCAACTCCCAGGACGGTTGTGAAAACATTTAAGTGGCACTTAGACAGACACGTAAACAGGAAAGGGAGGGATTTCGAAAGGCAGATGAGATTTATTTAATTTGGTCCTATGGTCAGCACAGACATTATGGAAGAGTCTCCTCTAGTGAGCCGAGTGCAACACGGTGAGGACTGTTTGGAGATCAGTGACATTGCAGAATCAGAAAGTCTCTTCTCCTGAGCTCAGACACAATGACTCAGCAAGCTTTCACCTAAACCAAGGGTTCCCAACCCTTTTTATGCTAACTGTGGGATCCATGGACCCCAGTTTGGGATCCCCTGAGCTAAATCATTGCAGCCTACAACCCAAGTAAGGAATCCTCTGTTTGGCATCAAACAGCCCAGAAATATTTATCCATTGACGCTCGATCTATGTTGTTCTGTTTTCTGTTTGCTTCAAAAGTTTATTGTTAAGATATCGAGAGTGATTCAACAACTGAAGCATATTCTGACGTTGGTTCTCACGTGTTTCCAATAATGAAGTTTGATTAGAATCAACCTTATTTATATTTACATACATTGTAACTTTTCTTGTTATTTCTTTTCGAAATTGAAAGCATATGACTGGAGCAGCTGTTTATTTTAGTAAATCATTCCCGTCAAATGGTAGTGAACTTGCTTCAGGCTCGTGAATATATCGGCAGGTCTCCTGCAGAGATGTGGCTGCTCCCCATTTCAACCGAAGTCTCTTCACCCTCATTAACGTCCTCTGGACTGCCCTGTCTCCCATCATCACTCCCACTCCAGAGAATTGAAGCTGTGCCAGCAGGAAGTTGCTGTGTCAAGAAACAAGATACAAAACTAATGGCCCTGAACTTATAGCCAAAGGCAAGCCTAGTGCAGCTTAATGTTTATAGTGCTGGTAGGTGAGGCTGAAACTCCACTCACAAAATAAAGTCCCTTTGCCCCAGCTTTATCAGACTGTCAAGCCTATCAATGATTTTAAATGTTTTTGGATAAATGTTCATTAACTATTACAACAATAACAAATGTAAAATTATTAAAATTAAATATTAAGTTACTTAAAATGATTTTGTTCGACTAATCAGGGTTGTTGGCCCTGAGGTGAATCCTTGAATCGGGAGGACCGCTGGACCACACTTCGTCTGGCCTCTGCCCTTTGACCTGTCTGGCATGGCCGACCCTACCAAGAACCAAAGCTTAAAGCCCTGACTCCAGCTGACATAGCTCTCTGGGTCATTGAGGCACGCAAACCTCCAAACCATGAGAAGGTTGTGGTCCTCTTGGAGGAGGCACAGAGAGAATGGAAAGTCTGCTGCTGTTCTGTTGACTTAATCAGACAGACCCTGAAATAAACACGAACCTTCCCGCCACTCAGCGTTATACCAAACCTCCCCGTGACCAGTGAAAACTGAGTTAGTTTCTTTGACACACTTCTCAGCTCCCCTCAACCGTCTCTGAACCCCCAGACCCAGCGTTGGTGTCAGAAAGCCGTGGTTAGACAGGTATCTGTGCCAGCCTCTCCTCCATCACCCTGTACCGACCAACTCCCTTCTACTTCTTCAGTCTGGACGAAAGGTTTTGACCCACAACATCAACTATCCATTCCCTTCCATAGATGCTGCCTGACCTGCTGAGTTCCTCAGCATCTCATTGATTTATGTTCCTAACTTCCAGTTTTGGTGAGTGATCACCCCTTCACTCATGTTTAATTTTCTTTTACATTCAGTGCCTGATCCAGCAGCTCCTCCACATCTGCAGCCCAACTTGTGACAACTTGCAGAGCAGATCTCCCCCTTTCCTGTGCCGCTCATAATTCTCTGGACAGCGTCTGCCATGCACAAGTCCTCCCCGCATCTGGAAATACTCATTCAGATTCCTGTTTTCACGGGAAGTGGATCACACAGTCCTGTCATCAGTCTTCTGAAGCAGTCTGACACATCCTTCGATCTTAAGAGTCCACTTCTGTACTGTTGAAGTCTGTTGTGTGTCAGTGCCTCTCTCCCAAAGTCACTCCTCCTTCCACTTCTATCAAGTGTGGTATCTGTAGAGGGGAGAAATCATCAAGGAAAATTAATTGGAAAAGCTTTCAATATTTTAATTAAACCTCAATTTCTCAAGTGTCAGTTCCGAGTAATTTAACCTTTTTTGATAAGAAAAATCTAAATGTAATCTTCAGCTTCTGGCTGTCTGGATGCGATCCAACTGCATGGCTCAATTTTTGAGAAATTTGCATTAAGATGAGATAATTGTTTGTGTGTTAATCATTGAGTTTAAATGTCCTGAAGAGAGTCGCACTGGCTGATGACGGAACCTGGTGTCACAAGACTGGAACAGGGAGTGGGGGGTAGGGGTGGGGGGAGGAGGCAACATTTCTTTACTTGGAGTGCTGTGAATCTTGGAAAATCAGATGAAGTGGTATTCAGTAGCTGAACATATCTAAGGCTAGGATTAGGGGTGGCCATCAGGCAGAAAAGAGCACTTGAGATCATTGCAATTTGCCTGTAGCCACCATAGGTCAATGGCAGACGCAGTCTCAATGGCGTTCCCCATGTCATAAACACCTACGTCAGGATGCTGTTCATCGACTATAGCTCAGCATTTAATACCATCATTCCCACAATCCTGATTGAGAAGTTACAGAACTTGGGCCTCTGTACCTTCCTCTAGAATTGGATCCTCGACTTCCTAACTGGAAGACCACGATCTGTGCGGATTGGTGATAACATCTCCTCATCACTGACAATCATCACTGGTGCACCTCAGGGGTGTGTGCTTAGCCCACTGCTCTATACTCTGTATACACGTGACGATGTGGCTAGGCATAGCTCAAGTACCATCTACAAACTTGCTGATGATACAACCATTGTTGGTAGAACCTCAGGTGGTGACAAGAGGGCATACAGGACTGAGATATGCCAACTAGTGGAATGGTGCCGCAGCAACAACCTGGCACTCAACGTCTGTAAGACAGAAGAGCTGATTGTGGACTTCAGGAAGGGTAAGACAAAGGAACATGTATCGATCCTCATGGAGGGATCAGAAGTGGAGAGAGTGAGTAGCTTCAAGTTCCTGGGTGTCAAGATCTCTGAAAATCTAACCTGGTCCCAACATATTGATGTAGTTATAAAGAAGGAAAGACAACGGTTAGGAATTCATTAGGAATTTGAAGAGATTTGGCATGTCAACAATTACACTCAAGAACTTCTATAGTCGTACTGAGAAGAGCATTCTGACAGGCTGCAACACTGTCTGGTATGGGGAGGGGTGGGGGGACGGCAACTGCACAGGACCAAGAAAAGCTGCAGAAGGTTGTAAGTCTAGTCAGCTCCATCTTGTGCACTAGCCTATAAAGCACCCAGGACATCTTCAGGGAGTGGTGTCTCAGAAAGGCAGCGTCCATTATTAAAGACCTCCAGCACCCAGGGCATGCCCTTTTCTCATTGTTACCATCAGAGAGGAAATACAGAAGCCTGAAGGCACACACTCAGTGATTCAGGAACAGCTTCTTCCCCTCTGCCATCCGATTCCTGAATGGACATGAAGCTTTGGACACTGCCTCACTTTTTTAAACACAGTATTTCTGTTTTTGCACATTTAAAAAAATCTATTCAATATATGCAATAGATTCACTTGTTTAATTATTACTATGCTTTATTTTATTTATTATTATTTTTCCCTCCCTGCTAGGTTATGTATTGCATTGAACTGCTGCTGCTAAGTTAACAAATTTTACGACGCATGCTGGTGATAATAAACCTGATTCTGATTCTGAGTCAAAGTAAAAGTAAAATTAAAATTAACATACATGTTACCATATTCTACCTTGATATTCGTTTTCTTGCAGGCATTTACAGGAAAAATAAAGAAATACAATATTAATGAAAAGCTATACATAATATGTTTGAAAAATAACCAATGTGCAAAAGAAGACAAATTGTGCAGATAAAAAATTAATACTGAATGAGTTGTAGAGACTTGTAGACAAGTCTGTAGATTGTGGAATCAGTTCAGAGTAGAGATGAGTAGAGCTGTCCGGAATCAGAATCAGAATCAGGTTTAGTATTACCAGCATGTCTCGTGAAATTTGTTGCTATATGGCAGCAGTACAATGCAATACATAATAATAATGAATATATTTAAAAAGTTAAATTAAATAAATAGTTCCAAAACAGAAAAAAAAAGTAGTGAGGTCGTGTTCATGGATTCAATGTCAATTCAGAAGTCTGATGGCAGAGGGGAAGAAGCTGTTCCTGAATCATGAATTCCTGAATCCATGCCATTTCAGGACCCTGATGGTTGTAGGGTAATATCTTAATAATAAATGAATGAAATAACTTAATAATAATGGAATACAGAACCAGCCAAGATTGGTGTAGCTGCCTGAACGACCAGGCAGTCCTAAAGCAGTCTTTGCCCTGAAATGCTGACATTTCCCTTCCCTTTATAGGTATAGCTCCTTCAACAGTTTTATTTGTCATGAAGGGACCAGGTAGTTCAGTCCAGTAATAACTGTGGAGTTTTGTTGTTTGATTTATGAAAATCTCTGCCTGGACCCATTAGATACATGGTGTTGAGATCTCAGAGGCTCCGGATGCTGGAATCTGGAGCACAAAACAATCTCCTCAAAGAACTCAGCAGTTCGAGAAGCATCGCTGGGGGAGGAGGAATAAATCCTGCAGCAGGGTTTCAACTTGAAGTTTGACAATTCCATTTACCTCCGATGTTGCTTGACCCACTGGGTTCCTCCAGCAGATTCTTTGGTGCTCCAAATATCTTGTCTGTCCAGATGAAAGGTCTCAACCTGAAATGTCGATGTTCCATCTCCCACTGAAGATCTGTCTGATTCTTTGAGCTTCTCCATGCATTGATTTTGTTAATGTGTTTTATATCCTGTTGAAATGTGGATCCAGGGCAACATCCCATGCACCATCAATCTTCAGGCCATACCACTCTGAGACTTGTGCTAATAATATTTTGTGACTGTATGTGCTGGATTGTAACAATATGTGCTGTGTGTGACTATATGTAGTGTTTTGCACTTGGGCCCCAGAGGAACACTATTTCATTTAGCTGTATACAATGAAGCTTCAACTTGAACTTGCTCTCCCACATTGATGCAGCCTACTGAAAATAGAATTGGTCTGCAAAATACAACAATGAGGGGTGACCTCAAGGAAACCTATCGAATGGTGAAAGGCCTTGATAAAGTGAATGCGGAGAGGATGTTGCCCATGGTGGGAGAGTCCAAGACCAGAGGACACAGCAGAGTGGGATGTACTTTTAGAATGGAGATGAGAAGGAATTTCTTTAGCCAAAGGGTGGTGAATCTGTGGAATTCTTTGCCACAAGCAAGAATGGAGCCCAATTTGTTATGTATATTTATGACAGAGATTGATAGATTCTTGATTAGTCCGGGCATGAAGGGATTGATGCACCATCAATAACTCACACTGAGATGTAAGGCGAGATATCGGCTTTTATTGACTGGAAGAAGGAACCAGGAGTGAGTGTCCATCATACTATGTCCTGGAGACTGAGGCCGAGCGTCAGGCCTCAGATCGCCTTTATACAGGGGCCTGTGGGAGGAGCCACAGGAGCAGTCAGCAGGGGGCGTGTCCAGACAGGCACATAGTTCACCACAGGGATAACGGAGGAGAAGGCAGGAGGTTGGAAATTTGTATCAGCCTTGATGAAATGGCGGAGCAGACTGGAATGGCCAAATGGCTGATTTTTGCATCTATATCTTATGGTCTCATGGACAACCAAAAGTCACCACAGCTACCTTACAGGGAAATGTATTTGCAGAATTGCTTCATATTGGGTTTGGAGTTCACAGAAAACACAATGTGTCAGGAAGGTTCAGTAAAACAATTCTTGTGCTGTTGCTGAATTAAATCTTTACCCAGCCAACATATTAAATCAACAATAGAGCAATGAATTGTAATTTTCTTTAATTCTCCTCTGCTTCAGATATCTGCTGCAGGCTAAACTGATGATGAGTCTGCGTATTACTTGCAGTATGGCTCTGCGCTGGGTCAGTCACAGTGAACTTGCTGATAAAATAGCAAGGTGTGAAAACGTCCATTATTCTGCAAGGAAATTGCTGGGTGCTCCGTCAAGTTAGTCACAGTGTGATATCTGTGATGTGCTGTCATCCTATGGTTTACACTGTCAAATTAAGGCAGCTGAAAGCCTCTGCAAGTATAATTTATTTTATAAAATAGGTAAGAATAAAACCAGAAAGTTTCTTTCCCAATTTCACTTTGTTCCAGAGATGATGAATCTGTGAAATTGCCATCAGTTAGTCATGTGCAGACTTTGTGTCCTCTGAAACTTTTCAGGCACTGCTGGGGCCTCACTTGGAGTATTGTCAGCAGCTTTGGGCCCCTTATCTAAGAAAGGATGTGCTGACACTGGAGAAGTTTCAAAGGAGGTTCTGGATTGAAAGGCTTGTCTTATGCAGAGCGTTTGATGGCTCAGGGCCTGTATTTACTAGTATTCAGAAGAATGAAAGGTGACTTCATTGAAACCTATCGGATGTTGAAAGGGCAAGTTAGATTTGATGTGGAGAGGATGTTTCCAATGGTGGGGGAGCCTAAGACCGGAGGATACAGGATCAGAATAGACGGGTGTCCTTTTAGAGCATGGATGAGGTGGCATTTCTTTAGCCAGAGGGTGCTGAATCTGTGGGCTTTGTTGCCACAGACAGCTGTAGAGGCCGTCATTGGGTATATTTAAGGCAGAGGTTGATAGATTCTTGATTAGTCAGGGCATTAAGAGATACGGGAGAAGGCAGGAGACTGGAGCTGAGAGGGAAATTGGATCAGCTATGATGAAATGATGGGGCAGACTCGATGGGCCAAATGGCCTATTTCTGGCCCTGTATCTGACAGAGACAGTTCAGTCTGGCATCCATTTATTGAGCACAGCTTGCAAAAAGCAATAAACACTGAATGACCAGATCCTGAAGTGAAATTAGATTCGATATCTGATCGGCTTAGGGAATTATAGAACATGGAACGTAGAACAGTACTGCCCAGGAACTGGCCCTTCAGCCCATATGTCTGTGCTACCTATGATGCTAAATTAAACAGTAATTTCTTTATTATTGCCACATCTATCGAGGTTCAGAGAAAACATTTATTTTTGAAAGCCATCCATACAGATCATTTCAAAGCATGAAGTGCAGTGAGGCAGCGCAGAAGGAAAAGTAATAACAGGTACAGAATAAACTGTTACAGAGCAGACGAAGTTCAAAGTAAACTTATTAATGTAATGTTAAAATTGTACAAGGCATTGGTGAGGCCAAATTTGGAGTATTGTGTACAGTTCTGGTCACTGAATTATAGGAAAGATGTCAACAAAATGGAGAGAGTATAGAGAAGATTTACTAGAATGTTACCTGGGTTTTAGCACTTAAGTTACAGAGAAAGGTTGAACAAGTTAGGTCTTTACTCTTTGGAGCGTAGAAGGTTGAGGAGGGACTTGATAGAGGTATTTAAAATTATGAGGGGGATAGATAGAGTTGACATGGATAGGCTTTTTCCATTGAGAGTAGGGGAGATTCAAACAAGGGGACATGAGTTGAGAGTTAGGGGGCAAAAGTTTAGGGTTAACACGAGGGGGAACTTCTTTACTCAGAAAGTGGTAGCTGTGTGGAAGGAGCTTCCAGTAGAAGTGGTTGGGGCAGGTTTGATATTGTCATTTTTAGAAAATGGATAGGTATATGGACAGGAAAGGAATAGAGGTTATGGGCTGAATGCAGATCGGTGGGACTAGGTGAGAGTAAGCATTCGGCACGGACTAGAAGGGTTGAGATGGCCTGTTTCCGTGCTGTAATTGTTATATGGTTATATTATCAAAGTACATATATGTCACCATACACGACCCCGAAATTCACTTTCTTATGGGCGTTGACAGTAGATGCAAAGAAACACAACAGAATCAATGAAAAACTAAGCACAAGCAAACAGGGGCAAATAACCAATTTGTGCGAAAGAAGGAAACCGTGCAATTACAACAAAGCAAATAATGATGATGATAATAATGATAAATAAATTAGTTGATACATAATATTGAGAACATGAGGTTTGGAGTCTGGAAAGTGGGATGCCAGCTCGTGGAATCAGCTCAGTGTTAGGTGAGTGAAGTTATCCACGCCAGTTCAGAGACTGATGGTTGAAGAGTAATAACTGTTTCTGAACCTGGAACAGGAAGGTGTAAGGGTCAAAATGAGGTAAATTGTGATGTCAAGTGTCCATTATATTCTACTAGGAAACCATTGAAAGTGGGTGAGGACTAGGTGTATGGATAGGAAAAGTTTACAGGGATATGGTCCAACGCAGGAAAAGAACATTAATATAGGCAGTACTTATCTCAGACAGCAGACGTGAGTTGGGCTGAAGGATGCTGTGACTAAGATTTTACACTGAAGTTTTGGTTAGGTCCCTGCCTACAAGATGGGTTTTTAATTAGAGTCCTCCAGAGGACTCAAATTGCAAAAGTCACTCTAAGCTTTAAGAACAAAGGGAAACAGAAGAAAGGAACTCAATGGCCAGTTAGCCTGATTTCTGTAGTTGGGAAGATGTTGGAGTCCATTATTAAAGATGAGGTTTCGTGGTAATTGGAGGCACATGATACAAAAGGCCAAAGTCAGCATTGTTTCAAGGGAAAATCTTGCCTAACAATTCTGTTGGAATTCTTTGAGGAAGGAACAAGCAAGACAGATAAAGGAGAGTAAGTGGATGTTGTTTACTTGGATTTTCAGAGGGCCTTTGATAAAGTGCTGCACATGAGGCAGCTTAACAGCATAAGAGATCAGCTCATGGTATTACAGGAAAGATACTAGTAAGGATAGAAGATTGGCTGTCTGGCCAGAGACAAAGAGTGGGTGGGAATAAAAGGGCCTTTTCTGGTTAGTGCACAGTAGGGGTCAGTGTTGGGACCACTTCTTAATGTTACAGAATTGATGATTTTGTGGCCAAGTTTGCAGATGATATTAAAATAGGTGGAGGGGCAGCTAGTGTTAAGGAAGCAGGAAGTAGACTTAAACAGGTTGGGAGAATGGGCAAAGAAGTGGCAGTTGGAATATAGTGGAGGGAAGTTTATGGTTGTGCATTTTGGTAGAAGGGATAAAGGTATAAACTATTTCCTAAATGTGGAAAAAAATTCAAAAATCAGGTGTTCAGAGACTTGGGAGTCTTTGTGCATGTTTCCAAAAAGGTTTTCTTTCAGGATGAAGCTATCCTACGGAAGACAAATACGATGGTTTCATTTATTCCCAGAGGACTAGAATATAAAAGCATAGGTGTAATGCTAAGGCTTTATAGGGCATTGGTCAGACCACACTTGGAGTATTGTCAGCAGTCTTAGGTCCCTTATCCCTAAGAAAAGACTTGCTGGCATTGGAGAGGGTCCAGAGGTTGTTCATGAGAATTATTCTAGGAATGAAAGGGTTAACAAATGTGGAGCATTTGATGGCATGGAATTGTGCTTTCTTATTTAGAAGAGCCAGTTGGGTGCGTGGCGGGGGGTGGGGGGTGGAATCTCATCAAAACCTATCGGATATGGAAGGACCTCGATAGAATGGATGCTGAGAAGGTGTTTCCTATAGTGGGGGGAGTTTGGGACCAGAGGGCATAGCCTCAGAATAGAAAGACATCCATTTAGAACAGAGATAAGGAGGAATTTCTTTAGCCAGAGGGTGGTAAATCTGTGGAAAGCACTGCCAAAGATAGCTTTGGAGGCCTAGTCATTGGGTATATTTAAAACGGAGGCTGACAGGTTCTTGATAAGTTAGGGCTTCAAATGTTACATGGAGAAAGCAAGAGACTGGAGTTGGGAAGGATAATAAATCAGCCTTAATGAAATGAAGGAAAAGACTTGATGAGCTGATTGGCCAGATTCTGCTCCCATGTCATATGGTCTCCCAACCTCATGGCAAGTCTTCTTCTTGTAGGCAGAGCTGCTTATGGCTATTCTTTATTCAGCCACATCTTGGCTGAGGTGCTGGGGTGTGTTACTATGGGAAATGGGAGGCTTTAAAGTTGGGGCCGGGTTGAGTGAAAAATTCTCTCAATTACTGTAGCAGTGAACCAGCCCGGGGGCCTCCTGAGTGGCAACAGCTCTCTTGCTTTTCTGGAATATAATAGAACACTACTTAACACATTGCCTTTAGAAATAGGAACAAAAAGACATTGCAGGGTCTAGTGATTTTTTTAATTTTGATTTCGAAGAATGGGAATGGTTGAGTTATGAAAGCTCTGGTGCAAATGCAGTTGTGATCCACAGTTTGATGCATGACTTCCTGCTCAGTCAAATTTTTTTTCTTGAAAACATGAGTAGATGGAGTGATGGGGAGGAGATATGGCAGAGCTGTGTGTGGAATTGAGGGATGTGGTAGAAGGTTTAACACACACTGGCTGGGGTTATCTGAGCTTGAGTTTAATTACACACTACATTAGGGGGAATGAGCGTACAATTTGTACCATAAAAATTCAATTAACAGCTGCAATAAGTTGCACTAAGTGTTTGGAATTCGAGCTGATCTTGAATCAGATAGTAGCAGAAGAGGATACTATGTGTAGAGGCTGATCTGGTTTCGTGGAAGCTGGAACCTCTAACAGGCAGTTTCAGAATCAGAAGCAATACACAGAAAATGCTGGAGGGACTCAGCAGGTCAGGTTTCATCTATGGTAATGAATAAACAGTCACCATTTCAGGCTGTGACCCTTCTTCAGGACTGGAAAGGAAGGGTGAAGATACTAGAACAAAAATGTGGTGGGGGTGGGGGAGAAGGAAGGAGGCTAGTTAGAGGTGAAGCCAGGTGTATTGGAAAGGTGAAGAGCTGGAGAGAAAGGAATTTGATAAGAGAGGAGAGTAGATCATAGAGAAAGAGAAGAAGGAAGGGACCCAGTGGGAAGGGAAACCCCATTCGTTGAAGAAGGAGAACATCTCTGATGTCCTTGAAAGGAAAGCCACATGCTGGGAACAGAATTGGTGGAGAGGAGGGAACCAAGAAAAGCAAATAGCATTTTTACAGGAGATAGGGTGGGAAGAGATACAGTCAAGTTAACTGTGGGAATCTATAGGTTTACGAAAGATGGTGCTTGACATTTTGTCTCCAGAAATGGAGACAGAGGGATCGAGAAAAGGGAGTGAGATCTCAGAAATGGACCAAGTGAATTTAAGGGAAGAATAATCACTGACATATGTCGTGGAGTTTGTTGTTTAGTGGCAAATGTACAGTTCAGGACATAAAAATTGATAGTGCAAAAACAGAATAACTAGGTAGTGTTTATGGATTCACAGACCTTTCAGAAATCTGATGGCCAAGGAGAAGTTGTTCTTAAATTGTTGAGTGTGTGTCTTCATGCTCCTGTACTCTCTCCCTCTTGGTAGTGAGGAGAAGAGGGCATGTCCTGTGTGGTGAGGGTCCTTCGTGATGGACGCAGCCTTGTTGAGGCACGACCTTTGAAAGATATCCTCAACATTAAGGAGTGTTGTGCCCGTGATGGAGCTGGCTGAGTTTACAAATCTCTGCAGCGTCCTGCAAACCTGCACATTGGAGCCTCCACACCAGTCAGAATGTTCTTCACCGTGCACCTGTAGAAATTTTCAAGAGCCTTTGCTAACATGCCATTATCTCCTCAAACCCCTAACAAAGCATAGCCACTGTCACGCCTCCTTTATGATTGCATCGATCTGCTGGCTCCTGGATAGATCCACTGAGATGCTGCCCGACAGGAACTTGCAGCTGCTCATGCTTTCCACTGCCGACCCCTCGATGGGGAGAGTGTGTATTCCCCCGATTTCCCATGTATTGGTGGCTCAATTGTTGGGATTTGAAAAAAAAGAAAATAACTCGTTGTTTGCACAAAGAAGCACTGCAAGGAGTGTCTGAAGTTGTGGCTCACAATAATGAAGATATTTGCAAATCTATAATGTTCCCTGAGATCATCAGAACTCCTCAGTAAAACCAGATCAGAACAGGAAAAATGTGGAACACAACACTGGCCAAACACCCAAGGCCAACTTAAAACAAAAAAATTCTGAGAATAACAAAACTGTCAGTAGCACAGTTCTGTGGAGGGAATTGTGCCAATGTAGTCACTTCCTTTAAAGCTGATACAGTACATTGTGTTAGTAACCTGCAAATCCTTTAAGGTATAGTTTTTCAAAGTCTGCTGGGTCATGGATTGTAATACTATGATAAAATCTTGGAACAAATGTAAAAACTCCCCATATTTGGAATTAGCCCAATGGAAGTCTCATTCTTGATTTTCAACAGGAAAAATATCACAGTGGAAAAATTCTACAGAAGTAAACTCTGTGATTGCATGTTTTGTGTTAAAAGCAGCTGACAGCATTGAGTTTCAAAGCTATAAATATACATTGCAATTTAGAGGATGCATCAGGTGCTAATTTCACTGATACCTGAGTGTTGGGTCTATTTAAATTGACTGCCTCGCTCTCTCTGACTGTATTTTCTCATTATACAACAATGAAGTTCATGCATAGGAAATGTTTGTTATTACTGGAGGAGCTGAATACAAAGATAGGGATGTTATGCTTCAGCTACAAAGGTTCTTGGTGAGAACACCACTGGAGATCTGCAGACAGTATTGGTCTCCTTATTTCAGGCAGGTTCTTAATGAAGCTGAAGGCGTTCAGAGAAGTTTTACTGGATGGACATCAGAAATAAATGTTTTTTTCATAGAGAGTGAGTAGGCAGGCTGGGCTTGTACGTACCGGTGTTTCGAAAAATCAAGTCAAGCTTATCGTCATTTGACTAACTTCATGTGTAACGTCAAATGAGATGTTTCTCTGGACCAGGTTCTAAAGCATAGAACACACATGTCACAAACAATAACTTAGGAAAGTAAGAAATAAATCTACAAATGAATTACACATAGACAAGCAAAGTAAAGTGCAAAAATAAAATATTCTACTGCATGGAACAAATTAACCGGTGACACTTTGAAGGTGATGTGGCAGGGAGCTCAGAGCTTAATGGCCTGAGGAAAGAAGCTGTCTGCCGTCCTGAGTGTTCTTGGCTTTATGCGTCGGAGTCTCCTGCCTGACGGTGGAAAGTCAAAGAGGATGCTGGATGGATGGGTGGGATCTTTGATAATAGTAAGGGCTCTGTGTATCCAGTGTTCCTGGTAAATGTCCTTGATGGATGGTAGGGACTTCCGACCCGATACTCTGCTGCTCCCAGACGAGACGGAGGTGCAATTTGTCAGGACACTCCGAAAGGTGCTCCTATAAAATTTGGTTAAGATGGGGGAAAGCCTTGCTTGCCTCAATCCCCTCAGGAAGTGGAGGCACTGCTGTGCCTTCTTATTCAGGAACGTAACGTCGAGGGAACAGGTGAGGTCGTCCTTGCAATGACCTCCCGGGAACTTGGTGCACCTAAATGTATGGAGAAGCCACATATACGTAGAGGGGGACAGTTCACTGTAAGGTGTGGCTTGATTAAAACACACAAGATCCTGCAAGCTCTGGGCAGGCTGAGTTTGGGAAAGACTGTTCCTCTTGTGGGAAAGTCTAGAACCAGGAGTCAATGAAAGGGTCACCCATTTAAGCCAAGGATGAAGTGATCTTTTCTCTGAGGATTCTGAGTTTTGCCCTCATCTCCAAAGATTATATTGTAGTCTCAGAGTGCGAGAGCACAGAAACAGGGTCTCTAGCCCACCACGTTCATGCCAACCTTGTTGCCCATCAATACTAATCCCATTTACCCACGTTAGGACCAGTAGGTCTATGAAGAAGGACAGGCAGGAGCAAGGTAAATGACACAATATGAAGGATGGGTTGAAGTGTCACAGCAGTATTAATGGTAAGTGTGATGAGCCTCGAGCATGGATCTTTACCTGCAACTGTCATGCTCAGAATCAGAATCAGGTTTAGTATCACCAGCATACCTGCATGTTGTAAAACTTGTTGTTATGTGGCAGTAGTACATTGCAAAACATTAAAAAACAGTAAATTACAGTAAAAAAAATATATATTAAAAAAGCTAAATTTAAATAGAGAAAAAAAGTAGCGAGGTCGTGTTCATGGGTTCAATGTCCATTCAGAAATCTGATGGCAGAGGGGAAGAAGCTGTTCCTGAATCACTGAATGTGTGTCTTCAGGCTCCTGTACCTCCTTCCTGATGGTAGCAATGAGAAGAGGGCATGTCCTGGGTGATGGGGGTCCGTAATGATGGAAGGCATCTTTTGAAGCATCACTCCTTGAAGATGTCCGGGATATAATGGAGGCTGGTGCCCGTGGTGGAGCTGACCAATTGTACAACTCTCTGCAGTTTACTTAAATCCTGTGCAGTGCAACCCCCACCCACCCCCCCCATACCAGAGGGTTCTGAATATCCGCGGCCCTGCATGGATGAGTGTAGAAGTGAGGTCACATGAGGCGTGAGTCACTCGTGTGACCCACACACCAGGTGTGAACCTGACTGCACTGCACCTGGTTGGAACATGTGGTTTCACTAACCAGCATTCCTGAATCCTGCGTTTCTCACCAACGTAGTGTCTGCAGTTGCTCCCAGTATCCATGTTATTTTAGCGTGGAAGTAACTTGTCTTTTCAGATGACCACTGGACCTTGACAGACTCCTGATAATTTTGGAAGGCAATTTAAACCTGTAAATTATTCCATGCATATTTTGAACTATTTGTAAGTGTTTATTGTGTGGAATCATGCTGATTTTATGTTACCACTGAGGATTTAGACAAACAAAAGCTCCCCTACCTCTCCCATAAACCAGCGTGGGCCTGCTGTATTTACAGTACACTTGCATGACATTTGCTTTGCATAAACTCACCACCATAGAAGGTGTTTCTTTTGCTGTAGTGTGCTGCTGGAGCAGGGGGCTGGACTCGCCTGGGGGGTAAGGAGTTGGTGTTAAAGAGCACACTGTGCATCTGGGGCAGATGTTCAGCCTCACTCCCAGCACTGTGACATGTGACTGGCTCCTGTTCTATTACAGATGAGTAACCCGCTCAGCAGTTAACATCCCGAGGTCCAGGTACCCAGAAAGTTAACCTCCCGAGGTCCACACACCCAGAGAGTTAACCTCCCGAGGTCCACGTACCCAGAGAGTTAACCTCCCGAGGTCCACACACCCAGAGAGTTAACCTCCCGAGGTCCACACACCCAGAGAGTTAACCTCCCGAGGTCCACGGACCCAGAGAGTTAACCTCCCGAGGTCCACACACCCAGAGAGTTAACCTCCCGAGGTCCACACACCCAGAGAGTTAACCTCCCGAGGTCCACGTACCCAGAGAGTTAACCTCCCGAGGTCCAGGTACCCAGAGAGTTAAACTCCCGAGGTCCACACACCCAGAGAGTTAACCTCCCGAGGTCCACACACCCAGAGAGTTAACCTCCCGAGGTCCACACACCCAGAGAGTTAACCTCCCGAGGTCCACGTACCCAGAGAGTTAACCTCCCGAGGTCCAGGTACCCAGAAAGTTAACCTCCCGAGGTCCACACACCCAGAGAGTTAACCTCCCGAGGTCCACGTACCCAGAGAGTTAACCTCCCGAGGTCCACGTACCCAGAGAGTTAACCTCCCGAGGTCCACGGACCCAGAGAGTTAAACTCCCGAGGTCCACACACCCAGAGAGTTAACCTCCCGAGGTCCACACACCCAGAGAGTTAACCTCCCGAGGTCCACGTACCCAGAGAGTTAACCTCCCGAGGTCCAGGTACCCAGAGAGTTAAACTCCCGAGGTCCACACACCCAGAGAGTTAACCTCCCGAGGTCCACACACCCAGAGAGTTAACCTCCCGAGGTCCACACACCCAGAGAGTTAACCTCCCGAGGTCCACGTACCCAGAGAGTTAACCTCCCGAGGTCCAGGAACCCAGAGAGTTAAACTCCCGAGGTCCACACACCCAGAGAGTTAACCTCCCGAGATCCACACACCCAGAGAGTTAACCACCCGAGGTCCTCGTACCCAGAGAGTTAACCTCCCGAGGACCACACACCCAGAGAGTTAACCTCCCGTGGTCAACACACCCAGAGAGTTAACCTCCCGTGGTCCACACACCCAGAGAGTTAACCTCCCGAGGACCACACACCCAGAGAGTTAACCTCCCGTGGTCAACACACCCAGAGAGTTAACCTCCCGAGGTCCACGTACCCAGAGAGTTAACCTCCCGAGGTCCACACACCCGGAGAGTTAACCTACCGAGGTCCACACACCCGGAGAGTTAACCTACCGAGGTCCACACACCCAGAGAGTTAACCTCCCGTGGTCCACGTACCCAGAGAGTTAAACTCCCGAGATCCACACACCCAGAGAGTTAACCTCCCGAGGTCCACACACCCAGAGAGTTAACCTCCCGAGGTCCACGTACCCAGAGAGTTAACCTCCCGAGGACCACACACCCAGAGAGTTAACCTCCCGTGGTCAACACACCCAGAGAGTTAACCTCCCGAGGTCCACACACCCAGAGAGTTAACCTCCCGAGGTCCACACACCCAGAGAGTTAACCTCCCGAGGACCACACACCCAGAGAGTTAACCTCCCGTGGTCAACACACCCAGAGAGTTATCGTCCCGAGGTCCACGTACCCAGAGAGTTAACCTCCCGAGGTCCACACACCCAGAGAGTTAACCTCCCGAGGTCCACACACCCAGAGAGTTAACCTCCCGAGGTCCACACACCCAGAGAGTTAACCTCCCGAGATCCACACACTGAGAGAGTTAACCTCCCGAGGTCCACGTACCCAGAGAGTTAACCTCCCGAGGTCCACACACCCAGAGAGTTAACCTCCCGAGGTCCACACACCCAGAGAGTTAACCTCCCGAGGACCACACACCCAGAGAGTTAACCTCTCGAGGTCCACGCACCCAGAGAGTTAACCTCCCGAGGTCCACGTACCCAGAGAGTTAACCTCCCGAGGTCCACGTACCCAGAGAGTTAACCTCCCGAGATCCACGTACCCAGAGAGTTAACCTCCCGAGGTCCACGTACCCAGAGAGTTAACCACCCGAGGTCCACGTACCCAGGGAGTTAACCACCCGAGGTCCACGTACCCAGAGAGTTAACCTCCCGAGGTCCACGTACCCAGAGAGTTAACCACCCGAGGTCCACACACCCAGAGAGTTAACCTCCCGAGGTCCACACACCCAGAGAGTTAACCTCCCGAGGTCCACGTACCCAGAGAGTTAACCTCCCGAGATCCACGTACCCAGAGAGTTAACCTCCCGAGGTCCACGTACCCAGAGAGTTAACCACCCGAGGTCCACGTACCCAGGGAGTTAACCACCCGAGGTCCACGTACCCAGAGAGTTAACCTCCCGAGGTCCACGTACCCAGAGAGTTAACCACCCGAGGTCCACACACCCAGAGAGTTAACCTCCCGAGGTCCACACACCCAGAGAGTTAACCTCCCGAGGTCCACGTACCCAGAGAGTTAACCTCCCGAGGACCACACACCCAGAGAGTTAACCTCGAGGTCCACACACCCAGAGAGTTAACCTCCCGTGGACCACACACCCAGAGAGTTAACCTCCCGAGGTCCACACACCCAGAGAGTTAACCTCCCGAGGTCCACGTACCCAGAGAGTTAAACTCCCGTGGTCCACACACCCAGAGAGTTAACCTCCCGAGGTCCACACACCCAGAGAGTTAACCTCCCGAGGTCCACACACCCAGAGAGTTAACCTCCCGTGGTCAACACACCCAGAGAGTTAACCTCCCGAGGACCACACACCCAGAGAGTTAACCTCCCGTGGTCAACACACCCAGAGAGTTAACCTCCCGAGGTCCACACACCCAGAGAGTTAACCTCCCGAGGTCCACACACCCAGAGAGTTAACCTCCCGAGATCCACGTACCCAGAGAGTTAACCTCCCGAGGTCCACACACCCAGAGAGTTAACCTCCCGAGGACCACACGCCCAGAGAGTTAAACTCCCGAGGTCCACACACCCAGAGAGTTAACCTCCCGAGGTCCACGTACCGAGAGATTTAACCTCCCGTGGTCCACGTACCCAGAGAGTTAACCTCCCGTGGTCCACGTACCCAGAGAGTTAACCTCCCGAGGTCCACGTACCCAGAGAGTTAACCTCCCGTGGTCCACGTACCCAGAGAGTTAACCTCCCGAGGTCCACACACCCAGAGAGTTAACCTCCCGAGGTCCACACACCCAGAGAGTTAACCTCCCGAGATCCACGTACCCAGAGAGTTAACCTCCCGAGGTCCACACACCCAGAGAGTTAACCTCCCGAGGTCCACACACCCAGAGAGTTAACCTCCCGAGGTCCACGTACCCAGAGAGTTAACCTCCCGAGGTCCACGTACCCAGAGAGTTAACCTCCCGAGATCCACGTACCCAGAGAGTTAACCTCCCGAGGTCCACGTACCCAGAGAGTTAACCTCCCGTGGTCCACGTACCCAGAGAGTTAACCTCCCGAGGTCCACGTACCCAGAGAGTTAACCTCCCGAGGTCCACACACCCAGAGAGTTAACCTCCCGAGGTCCACACACCCAGAGAGTTAACCTCCCGAGGTCCACACACCCAGAGAGTTAACCTCCCGAGGTCCACGTACCCAGAGAGTTAACCTCCCGAGGTCCACGTACCCAGAGAGTTAAACTCCCGAGATCCACGTACCCAGAGAGTTAACCTCCCGAGATCCACACACCCAGAGAGTTAACCTCCCGAGGTCCACGAACCCAGAGAGTTAACCTCCCGAGATCCACACACCCAGAGAGTTAACCTCCCGAGATCCACACACCCAGAGAGTTAAACTCCCGAGATCCACACACCCAGAGAGTTAACCTCCCGAGGTCCACACACCCAGAGAGTTAAACTCCCGAGATCCACACACCCAGAGAGTTAACCTCCCGAGGTCCACACACCCAGAGAGTTAA
The DNA here is from genome assembly GCF_030144855.1 of Hypanus sabinus. NCBI lineage: Eukaryota > Metazoa > Chordata > Chondrichthyes > Myliobatiformes > Dasyatidae > Hypanus > Hypanus sabinus. Next base: position 5,115,668 of record NC_082730.1, read on the forward strand.
ACTCCCGAGATCCACACACCTAGAGAGTTAACCACCCGAGGTCCACGTACCCAGAGAGTTAACCTCCCGAGGTCCACACACCCAGAGAGTTAACCTCCTGAGGTCCACACACCCAGAGAGTTAACCTCCCGAGGTCCACGTACCCAGAGAATTAACCTCCTGCGATCCAAATACCCAGAGAGTTAACCTCCCGAGGTCCACACACCCAGAGAGTTAACCTCCCGAGGTCCACGTACCCAGAGAGTTAACCTCCCGAGGTCCACACACCCAGAGAGTTAACCTCCCGAGGTCCACACACCCAGAGAGTTAAACTCCCGAGATCCACACACCCAGAGAGTTAAACTCCCGAGATCCACGCACCCAGAGAGTTAACCTCCTGAGGTCCACACACTGAGAGAGTTAAACTCCCGAGGTCCACACACCCAGAGAGTTAACCACCCGAGGACCACACACCCAGAGAGTTAACCTCCCGAGGTCCACGTACCCAGAGAGTTAACCTCCCGAGGTCCACACACCCAGAGAGTTAACCTCCCGAGGTCCACACACCCAGAGAGTTAACCTCCCGAGGTCCACACACCCAGAGAGTTAACCACCCGAGGTCCACACACCCAGAGAGTTAACCTCCCGAGGTCCACACACCCAGAGAGTTAACCACCCGAGGTCCACACACCCAGAGAGTTAACCACCCGAGGTCCACACACCCAGAGAGTTAACCTCCCGAGGTCCACACACCCAGAGAGTTAACCTCCCGTGGTCCACACACCCAGAGAGTTAACCTCCCGAGGTCCACACACCCAGAGAGTTAAACTCCCGAGGTCCACACACCCAGAGAGTTAACCTCCCGAGGTCCACACACCCAGAGAGTTAACCACCCGAGGTCCACACACCCAGAGAGTTAACCACCCGAGGTCCACACACCCAGAGAGTTAACCACCCGAGGTCCACACACCCAGAGAGTTAACCTCCCGAGGTCCACACACCCAGAGAGTTAACCTCCCGAGGTCCACACACCCAGAGAGTTAACCACCCGAGGTCCACACACCCAGAGAGTTAACCACCCGAGGTCCACACACCCAGAGAGTTAACCACCCGAGGTCCACACACCCAGAGAGTTAACCTCCCGAGGTCCACACACCCAGAGAGTTAACCTCCCGAGGTCCACACACCCAGAGAGTTAACCTCCCGAGGTCCACACACCCAGAGAGTTAACCTCCCGAGGTCCACACACCCAGAGAGTTAACCACCCGAGGTCCACGTACCCAGAGAGTTAACCTCCCGAGGTCCACACACCCAGAGAGTTAACCTCCCGAGGTCCACACACCCAGAGAGTTAACCTCCCGAGGTCCACACACCCAGAGAGTTAACCACCCGAGGTCCACACACCCAGAGAGTTAACCTCCCGAGATCCACACACCCAGAGAGTTAACCTCCCGAGGACCAGGTACCCAGAGAGTTAACCTCCCGAGGTCCACACACCCAGAGAGTTAACCTCCCGAGGTCCACGTACCCAGAGAGTTAACCACCCGAGGTCCACACACCCAGAGAGTTAACCTCCCGAGGTCCACACACCCAGAGAGTTAACCTCCCGAGGTCCACACACCCAGTGAGTTAACCTCCCAAGGTCCACACACCCGGAGAGTTAACCTACCGAGGTCCACACACCCAGAGAGTTAACCTCCCGAGGTCCACGTACCCAGAGAGTTAAACTGCCGTGGTCAATGTACCCAGAGAGTTAACCTCCCGAGGTCCACACACCCAGAGAGTTAACCTCCCGAGGTCCACACACCCAGAGAGTTAACCTCCCGAGGTCCACACACCCAGAGAGTTAACCTCCCGAGGTCCACACAACAAGAGAGTTAACCTCCCGAGGTCCACACAACAAGAGAGTTAACCTCCCGAGGTCCACACAACAAGAGAGTTAACCTCCCGAGGTCCACACACCCAGAGAGTTAACCACCCGAGATCCAGGTACCCAGGCAGTTAACCTCCCGAGGTCCACACACCCAGAGAGTTAACCTCCCGAGATCCACACACCCAGAGAGTTAACCACCCGAGATCCAGGTACCCAGGCAGTTAACCTCCCGAGGTCCACACACCCAGAGAGTTAACCTCCCGAGGTCCACACACCCAGAGAGTTAACCTCCCGAGGTCCACGTACCCAGAGAGTTAACCTCCCGAGGTCCACACACCCAGAGAGTTAACCTCCCGAGGTCCACACACCCAGAGAGTTAACCTCCCGAGGTCCACACACCCAGAGAGTTAACCTCCCGAGGTCCACACACCCAGAGAGTTAACCTCCCGAGGTCCACACACCCAGAGAGTTAATCACCCGAGGTCCACGTACCCAGAGAGTTAACCTCCCGAGGTCCACGTACCCAGAGAGTTAACCTCCCGAGGTCCACGTACCCAGAGAGTTAACCTCCCGAGGTCCACGTACCCAGAGAGTTAACCTCCCGAGGTCCACGTACCCAGAGAGTTAACCTCCCGAGGTCCACGCACCCAGAGAGTTAACCTCCCGAGGTCCACGCACCCAGAGAGTTAACCTCCCGAGGACCACACACCCAGAGAGTTAACCTCTCGAGGTCCACGTATCCAGAGAGTTAACCTCCCGAGGTCCACGTACCCAGAGAGTTAACCTCCCGAGGTCCACGTACCCAGAGAGTTAACCTCCCGAGGTCCACGTACCCAGAGAGTTAACCACCCGAGGTCCACACACCCAGAGAGTTAACCTCCCGAGGTCCACGTACCCAGAGAGTTAACCTCCCGAGGTCCACGTACCCAGAGAGTTAACCTCCCGAGATCCACGTACCCAGAGAGTTAACCTCCCGAGGTCCACGTACCCAGAGAGTTAACCTCCCGAGGTCCACACACCCAGAGAGTTAACCACCCGAGGTCCACACACCCAGAGAGTTAACCTCCCGAGATCCACACACCCAGAGAGTTAACCTCGAGGTCCACACACCCAGAGAGTTAACCTCGAGGTCCACACACCCAGAGCAGTTAACCCCCTGAGGTGCATGTATGCAGAGATACTTTGGAAGACCATAGATGGAGCAGAATTATCATCCGTAGTCACTGTACTTGCCCTGTTGTAGGATTAATGAATTTGTTGTTTCATCAACAGCTGAAGTCTGAGCCTGAGATATTTAACAGAAGTTTATATTTTTGGCAATAATGGAATGTTGACACCTTTTAAGCAAATTAACTCTCAGGGCTTCAAACTGGAATTGAAATTTATTTATTGTGTCACAGGTACCAAGATAAAGTGAAAAGCTTCTTTTATGTACTGTCCATTCAGATCAAACCATTACACAGTGCACTGAAGCAGAATCTAACAGAGTGCAGAATAAAGTGCAATTTTTACGGAGAAAGTGCCGTGCAATTGAACAGTAAGTGCAAGTTCGAAATGAAGTAGATTGTGAGGTCGAGAGCCCATTTGTCACACTATGGAACCATTTTAAAGTCTTATATCAGCAGGTGCAAAGCTGTCCTGAGCCTGATGTGAGGTACTTTCGGACTTTTGTAACTTTTGCCCAATGGGAGGGGAGAAGGGAGAATGCCCACGATGTGTGGGGTCTTTGATTATGGTGGTACATTGAGATGTACAGACAAATATTTAGCTGTATAGCACAGATACACTCTCCAAGATCTCTCCAAAACACTCTGTTCAGTACAATTAATTTACAGTTACTCACTGAGCTATGTGAAATTGCAAATTAGTTTTTTATTATCACATGTACTGAGATAGAGTGAAATCTTTTGTTTGTTCGAAGTTCAAAGTATATTTGTTTTCAAAGTATTTATACTTTATACAACTTTGAGATTTGTCTTCTTTCAGGCAGCCACGAAACAAAGACACCCAAAAGAACCCATTAAAAAAAGACCTGTCAAACACTCATTGTGCAGAAATAAAATCAAATTGTGCAAACGATGGAAGTAACCCAATAACATTCAGAACTTGAGTTCCCAGCCGGGAAGCCAGGCATCATTGCAGCCAATCTATGAGCTCGTTACACATCAGCCACAGTTTCAGTTCAGCACAGAGACGAGCAGACACTGCAGAGCAACAAGCTGAACCGGCCCCCATACCCTGACCTTCTCAATCTGGCCCGGCACTTACGTTGCCCAAACCTCAGGTTGTCCTTGCTCTCAGGACCGGGCTCTGCCGCATCGATTTGGCCTGTACCCAATCTTTCCGATCCGACCTGGTGCCTGAAGCGATCAGTTTCCAGACAGGTCATTGCATCGGTAAGTTTATTGAGGTGGTGAGGAAGGGGAGTAGCCAAAGGCAGAACAGAGTGTTGCAGATACAGAGAGTGCAGTGCAGGTGAATGAGCAAGAGACAAGCTCCAGGGCATTGCGACAACATCCTGGAACTGAGGGGTGGAAGCAAAGAGTAGAATGTTCGAGCTACGGATAGACCCAAATTAACCATAAACCCCAGAGATGCTGGAAATCCAAAGCAACAAACAAAATGCTGGAGGAACTCAGCAGGCCAGGCAGCATCTATGGAGAGCAATTAACGGTCGACATTTCGGCCAAGACCTGATGAAGGATCTCTTATTTCCTCTCCATAGATGCTGCCTGACCTGCTGAGCAACCATTCATAGTTGTCCAGGAGTTTGCTATAGAGGGCAATAGTATTGAGTACAGGAGATGGGATTTTATGTTGGAGTTCTATCGGATTTTGGTGAGACCTAATTTGGAGTATTGTGTGCAGTTCTGGTCAGCTAATGACAGGAAAGTTGTAAATAAGGTTGAAAGAGTATAGAGGACCTGAACTATAAGGAAAGATTGAATAGGTTAGGGCTTTATTCCTTGGAATGTAGAAGATTGAGGGGAGATTTGATAGATGTATACAAATTGTTTGCTGTATGGATACAGTAAGTGGATGCAGGCTTTTTCCACTGAAGTTGGGTGGGACCACAACTGGAGGTCATGGGTTAAGAGTGAAATGTGAAAAGTTTAAGGGGATATGAGGGGAAACTTATTCACTCAGAGAGTCATGAGAATGTGGAACAAGTGGTGCATGCGAGCACAATTCCATCGTTTAAGAGAAGCTTAGATAGGTACGTAGATGGGAGGAGTGTGGAGAGCAAGTCGATGGGACTGGGAAGTTTAAACAGTTCGGCAGGGAATAAATGAAATGAAGGGCCTGTGCCTGTGCTGTACTTTTCTATGATTCTGAGATCTTGGGGCTGGTGACAATGGCTGTAAACTCTGCGAGCCTTATCACAGGACGCTGGCGTCCCGTTCCTGTGCCCCTGTACGCGACTGCGCAGTGGACAAGGCGGCTCAGGCAGAGCAGACTGGTGCTCTCTGGGTGTCAGCAGTGAAGATCTGGAAGCATGGGTCTCTGAGACAGAGGCTGCAGCCAGAAACAGGGAGCAGGTCTCTCCAGGAACACTTTGCCACCCGGAGTCTGAGGGTCTGGGCGCTTACCCTCAGTGGACACAGATGATGTTTCCCCTTCAGTACGAGACAGTGAAGATTGATACAGTGCCCACAGATCTGGACTGACTGGCCTCAGTCTTCTCTATGCCCTCTGATGTCCGGCAGTGGCCAGTGTCGGTGTGGATGAAGCGATGTTGAGGGCAGTTGTGGAAGCGGTTTGTAAGCAGAGGAGTCCAGAAAGAATCAGAATCGGGTTTCATATCACTGACATGTTGTGAAATTTGTTCTTCTGCAGCAGCAGCACACCAGAACTGGGGGACATACCCTCAAGACTCAGGGGAGTAGATTCAGGACGGAGATGAGGAGGAACTGCTTTTCCCAGGGAGTGGTGAATCTGTGGAATTCTCTGCCCAATGAAGCAGTGGAGGCCACCTCAGTAAATATATTTAAGACAAGGTTGGATAGATTTGTGCATAATGGGGGAATTAAGGGTTATGGGTAAAAGGCAGGTAGGTTGAGATAAGTCCCTGGTCAGATCAGCCATGATCTTATTGATTGGCGGGGCAGGCTCGACGGGACGGACGGCCGACTCCTGCTCCTATTTCTTATGTTCTTATTTGTTTTTTATGAGTTCCTTCAGGTGTCTCGTTTCATGGCTGTCTGTTAGGAGATGAATCTCAAGGTTGTACAATATATACATACTTGGATAATGAATGTACTTTGAGTAAAAATAAAACTTAAACAAATAGAGCACAAAGAGAGAAAAAGCAGCAAGGTAGTGTTCATGGGTTTGTGGACTGTTCAGAAATCTGTACCTCCTCCCCAATGGCAGTAGTGAGGAGAGGGCATGTCCCGGGACATCCTGAGAATATAATGGGAGAGAGAACAGACACTCGGCTCCAGTTGTTGGACATTTAAAGTGGAACTGAGTCACAGGGAAGATCACACAGAGGCTCAGAAGGGAATCTGTAATCTCTGACAGTACATTGCAGAAGCACTTTGAAGGTACAGGGAGACTGGGTTCTCATTTGAATATTTCCCACTAACAAGTGTAACTGATGCAAACATGCTTTAAACCAGCAGCTACAGTAATTAAAGACAAAACCATTGATTCTTCTGACAAGACAGCACAGTTACTTTCATCCGCGTGGAGCAGGATTGTGACACTTCTTGCACCATTTCCTGGTGGAGTTACAGAGAAGTACCACAGCGACACAGAGCTTCAGGAAGCCAGTCCCTGCCACATTCCCCGCTGATGGCTGACCACCCCCCCCCCCCCACAACGGCACTAGATCGGCTCACATCAGGACTCTTCCTTTCCACCGGGGTTCAATGGATGTACGGGGAGGGGCGCCGCAGTCCCGTGTCACCCCGTAATCCTTTCCCCACACACACCTCCCTGCTCTCCCACTGTCCCTGTCCATGAACACCAAGCTCTATCCTCATTCTGTCCCCCCCACCCCGTCCCCATCTCCCTCTGTTTACAGCAATCCCACCATGCACCATTCTGATAGTCATCTCCTCACCTTGTTATCCATGTGCCAAATCCCTTCACCTCTCATTCCCATTACCTCACCATCTCCACAATCCATCATCCCACCATCTCAGTGACCTCCTCACTCTCCCCGCCTGTAACCCTTCACCCCACCATCTCTATCCCTCACGCTCCCAATCCCCATGACTCCTCAGGGTTCATTGGGTCAGGATCTGAGGGTTCAGATCTGTGGGCCAGGAGTCATTGGGTATGGGGTTATGGAGTCTGGGACCATAGGGTCAGAGGATGTGCTTCATGTGCTGTGGTTTAGCCTGCAGTACTTATCAGTCATCTCAGAACCAGAGGGAAGAGAGTCACCCTCAATGCCAAGGGATGGCAAGGAGTAGATTTCCTGGGACACAGAGTGAACTTGGGTGACAGCCGGGATGCAGGCAGAACACTGGCCCAAAGGAAAGGTGCTGAAGCAGCAGAGAAGGGAAGTCTTGCAAAGGAAGGACATTAGTCCTGATGAACTGCCAGGGAGCTGGAAAAACAAGGAGATGGCGATTAACCAGGGAGTTCACATTGTCTTTCGCTGTAAAGAATGGTGGAGCAGACACGATAAGCCGGATGGACTGATTCTGCCACGAGGTCTTACGGTCTGAATTTGGAAGCAAGGAGCTGAGGAAAACGACAGCAGCCTGTGGTGTGGGACGGTGTGAAGTGCTGGAGTTGTGACTGGCATCCCAGCACCGTTGGGGTGTTGAGTGTGGTTGTTGCCACACTGTTTCTACATTTTCAAGATTCAGGAGGCTTTCATTAGATTGGAAAATGGCAAATGTTATTAGTTTCACAAACGTGAGGAAATCTGCAGATGCTGGAAATTCAAACAACACACACAAAATGCTGGTGGAACGCAGCAGGCCAGGCAGCATCTATAGGGAGAAGTACAGTCGACATTTCGGGCTGAGACCCTTCCTCAGGACTAACTGGTTAATTGGGCTGAAACGTCCCAAAGGGTCTTGACCCAAAACGTGAACTGTACTTCTTAAATGCTGCCTGGCCTGCTGCGTTCCACCAGCATTAGTTTGTGTTGCAATGTTATTAGTTTGTTCACCAAAGGAGGGAGGCAGAAAGCTGGAAGCTACGGGCCACTGAATTTCTGTCACTGGAAAATGTTGAGGGCTTTTATTAAAGATATTATAGCAAGGAACAGAAAAGTTCAAGGTGATTGGGTAGCTTTGAGATGATTTTGTAAAAGGGAGATTTGATAGAGGTGTATAAAATTATGATGGGTATAGATAGTGTGAATGCAAGCAGGCTTTTTCCACTGAGGCCGGGAGAGAAAAAAAAACAGAGGACGTGGGTTAAGGGTGAAGGGGGAAAAGTTTAAAGGGAACATGGGGGGGGGGGGCTTCTCCACACAGAGAGTGGTGGGAGTGTGGAATGAGATGCCAGATGAAGTGGTAAATGCAGGCTCACTTTTAACATTTAAGAAAAACTTGGACAGGTACATGGATGACAGGTGTATGGAGGGCTATGGGCCGGGTGCAGGTCAGTGGGACTAGGCAGAAAAATGGTTCGGCACAGCCAAGAAGGGCCAAAAGGCCTGTTTCTGTGCTGTAATGCTCTATGGAAATCATGTTTGACCGGTGTACTGGCTGTGTGTGACTGTATCCATGAGGATGTGTGTTTGTATAATGTGCCTGTGTCTGCAACGTCCCTCCAGCATTTTGTGTGTGTTTGTTTGGATTTAACATCTGCAAATTTTATCGTGTTTGTGTGTGTGTGCGCACGTGGGCATGTGCAGGTGTGTCTGTCTGAATCAGAGTGTGGGTGTGTGTCTGTGCCTGTATCTGTGTGTGTGTGTGTGTGTGTGTGTGTGATTGTGTCTGTATCTATAAGGGTTTCCCCACTCCAGGCCACAGGTTTACAGTCAGAGGCAGGAAGATTAAAATGGCTCAAAGTCGATTTTTTTTCCCAACCGTAATGAACTGTCAGAGGAGGTGGTGGAGGCAGGAACAGTAACAGCTTTGAGGAGTCATAGAGTCAGAAAAGAACAGCACAGAAACAGATTCTTCAGCCCATCTAGTCCATGCTGAACCATTTAAACTGCCAAATCCCATTGACCTGCACCCGGATCATAGCCCTGGACACAGTGGGATTTAGGATTAATGCGGACCCGTGGTGTTAGTATAGATGCAATAGACCGAATGCTGTACAACTCTGTGACTCTATAGGGAGTTTTCAAAGGCATAACAAGTGGGTTGGCAAAGATCTGCGAGATGGAGTATTATGTGTAGAGATGTGAAACTGCCCTTTATCTAATTGGTGAGAGATTACAGAGCTGTGAAAGGTGTCCCAGTGTGATTCACATGCTGGAGAAGTGAGTAATGAGGGAAGCTGACAGAATGTGATCATTTATTATGAAGGGGATTGAATACAAAGGTAGCGAGGTTAGGCTTGGTTTTAGCAGGTGTTGGTGAGACCACATCTGGAGTGGACAAACAGTATCAGCCTCCACTCGTTAACTCACTCACCGACGGTCAAAGCACTGGAAGCAGTTCCACTATTGCTGACCAATACAAGGAATGAGAGGGTTGCCTTTTCAAGTGGACAGGTGAGGTTTCGATGTCCTAGGGTCGAGAAGTGTGGGAGAGATGTTGACAAGTGGTAAAGCCAACAGGACTGCCTAACTGAGAACCCAGTAAGAAGACTGAGGTGTGCACAGGAGCCATACCACAACAATGGCCAACAGGAGGACTGGCTAACGAGCACCCTGTAACAAGACTGGGGAGTATACAGGAGCTATACCACAACAATAAAGAGACAATTATAATGAAAATGGAGTCATAGTGCACTAGCACAGAGGGCATTTGGCCCATCTAGCCTGTGCTGAACCATTAATCTGCCTAGTCCCATCCACCTACACCTGGACCATAGCCCTCCATACCCTTCCCATCCATGCACCTATCGAAATTTCTCACACTGTGTATGTTGAAATCGACCCCAAACCACCACTTGTGCTGGCAGCTCATTCCACGCTCTCACCACTCTTGAGTGTGGAAGTCATGCTTAAATATTTCACCCTTCACCCTTAACCCATGACCCAACCTCAGAGGAAAAAGTCTGCTTCATTTACCCTGTATATACCCCTCATAATTTTGTATAACTCTATCAAATCTCCCTTCAATCTTCTATGTTCTAGGGAATAAAGTCCTAACTTATTCATTCTTTCCCTATGACTCAGGCTTTCCAGTCTCAGCATCGTGCTTGTACATTTTCTCTGTACTCTTTACAACTAGCATCTTTCTTATAGGTAGAATCAGGTTTAATATCACCGGCATATTTAGTGCAATTTGTTAACTTTGCGGCAGCAGTAACGTGCAATGCATGATAAATACAGAAAAACTGTATTATAGTAATTATATCCATGTATATTAAATAGTTAAAATAAGTAGTACAAAGACAGAAATTTAAAAAATAGTAGTGAGGTAGTGTTCATGGTAGGTGACCAAAATTGCTCACAATCGTCCAAATTAGCTGAGGAAAGCAAGGCTCGGGAAGGTGCAGCTGAGTGTCAAAGAACCACAATCAGCTTTATTATCACTGACTTATGACATGAAATTCGTTATTTTGCAGCAACAGTACAGTGCAGACATAAAATACTTGTCAATTACAGAAACGTAAGTACAAAGTGCAAAAGAAAGGAATAACAGTGTATTGTTCATGAGTTCCTGGGTCGCTATGACTGGGAGCAAAGTGGTTTTGACCTCTTGTGGCTGAACATAAACACAAGAGATTCTGCAGGTGCTGGAAATCTACAACAACACACACAAAGTGCTGGAGGAACTCGGCAGGTCAGGCAACATCTATAAACAAGAGAATAACTGCAGATGCTGGAAATCCAAGCAACACACTCAAAATGCTGGAGGAAATCAGCAGGCCAGGCAGCGTCTGTGAAAAGAGTGAACAGTCAGCGTTTTGAGCCGAGACACTTCCTCAGGAGTCATGAAGGGTCTTGACCCGAAATGCGACTGTTGAGTTCCTCCAGCATTTTGTGCAGACAGCCTCTATGGAGGGGATTAAACACTTGACGTTTCATGCTGAGACCCTTCATTGCGAGAGTGTTTTATCTGGCTGCATCACCATCTTGTAGGAGGGGTGGGGGCCACTGCACAGGATCGAAATAAGCTGCAGAGAGTTTTGAGCTCAGTCAGCTCCATCATGAACACTAACTTCCATCATATCCAGGACATCTTCAAAGAACAATGCCTCAAAAAGGCAGCATCCGTCATTAAGGACCCTAATCACTGAGGTCATTCCTTATTCTCTTTGCAACCATCAGGAAGGAGGTACAGAAACCTGAAGGCACACTCACAACAATTCAGGAACAGCTTCTTCCCCTCTGCCATCTGGTTTCTGAATGGACATTGAACCCGTGAACACTACCTCACTGCTTTTTTTATTTCTATTTTTGCACTACTTATTTAATTTAACTTTACATACTTACTGTAATTCAGTTTATTTTTCTATTATATTGTATTGCAATATGCTAAAGATGCAAAGACATCAAATTTCATGGTAAATGCTGGAGATATTAAACCTGATTCTGATCCTGATCAGAATTGATGAAGCTGATTGGACAACCTACAGACGTCTCACTTTCAGGGTCTCTATAATGATGTTCTCTGCATTATTTATTTGTTTATTATTAACTTACACATTGGTGGTCAGCTTTTATGTATAGTTTTTTTCATAAACTGTTGTATTTCTTTGGTATCACACACAAAATGCTGGAGAAACTCAGCAGGTCAGGCAGCATCTGTGGAAATGATATAAGCAGTCAACGTTTTGAGCCAAGATCTTTCTTCAGCACTGGAGAGGAAGGGGGAAGGTGCCAGTATAAAAAGGTGGAGGGGGGAGGGAAAGAAGGCTAGCTGGAATGTGATAGGTGAAGCCAGGTGGGTGGGAAAGGCAAAGGGCTGGAGAGGAAGGAACCTGATAGAGAGAGTGGACCATCGGAGAAAGGGAAGGAGGAAGGGACCCGGGGGGAGGTGACAGACAGGAGAGAAGAGGTAAGAGACCAGGGTGGGGAGTAGAAGAAGAGGGAAGGGGAGGGATTTTTTTAACTGGAAGGAGAAAATGAAATTCATGCCATCAGGTTGGAGGCCACCTGGATAGTGTCTTGTAAATGCCTGCGAGAAATGAATCTCGAGTTAATATATAGTGATACATGAATACTTTGATAATACATTTACTTTTGACTTTGACTTTGAGATGCAGGCCATTGTGAGAGAGTTAGTGAAATTGTAATTGCTGAACTTGTTTATGATCAGCGGGTGGGAGAGGCTTGCGTAGAGTTGCCTCACACAGCCGGTACAGTGGGAGAGAGGAGGGGCAGAGCGTGGACACTGGATTGGATTAAAGGAAAGGTGGCAGAGGGACTCTGGTAGTGAAAGCTATCACCCATAGAAGGCTGAGGTGGGAAGGGTGACAATGACCATTCGTGGGAGGTGGGTCCCTATAGAGTCATTGGCGCATTCAGTCTCAAGAGTGATGAGATGATCCAGGGTCAAGCTCAGACAAGAAGGGTGGAGATGACAGATGGGATTTATATTCCGTGAGAGGTTCACATGACTGTGATATCCACATTACACCGAGAATGGTATTTCACCACAGAATGCGGAATTTTCCTGTCACTTACGGTCGGTCAATAACAAGTGACCAAGGGCAGGGTCAGGTGATGTCCCAACATCAGAGCGGGAGTGGAGAAGATGTTACACTTTATGGGACAATTGAGACCTTGAATGGAAACACCAATGCCCACGTCCAGCAATGGCTACTGAATGTGGTGGATACAGCGCAGTCCATCACAGGCAAAGCCCTCCCCAGCAAGGGGCACACCTACACGGACCACTGTCACAGGAAAGCAGCATGCACCATTGAGGACCCCCACCATGCTCTCTTCCTACAACTACAACTGAGCAGGAGGTACAGGAGCCTTAGGTCCCACACCACCAGGTTCAGGAAGAGTTATTGCCCTTCAACATCAGGCTCTCGAACCAGCATGGATAGCTTCACTCACCTCAACTCTGAACTGACTCACTCTCAAAGACCCTACAACTCATGGTCTCGGTATATTTTTATATTAGCACACCAGCTGTTTGTTTGTCTTTGTTCCTGTACAACTAGCTGCCTTCTCAGGTCTCCAGTGAACTATGCCCTCTACTAACCCGCGTGGAGTCTGCACCTTCGCCCAGGTTACCTCCCGCATCCCAGGGACGTGTGGCATGGCTTGAATCCTGTGGGGGAGGCAAGGAGAAGCAGCAGGTACCTGCACTGACCACAGCTGTGTCCCTGTCTGGGGTTAGGATGGGAACTGTGAGGGCCGAGCCAGTGAGGCAAGCTGCACAGTGTGTCTGGAAGGCATTCAGACAAAGCGTCTCACAGTACCTTGGTTCCTGTGACAATAACAAGCCAATTACCTCTGATGGCTTTCCTTCCACAATAGATTTCTCGTATGTTCCAAATGGCTGCAATCATCTCCGGATCATTTAAATTTAATGTAAATTTATTTTGATTGTCTTATTATTTGAATAGCTTTGTTTTACCTTGGATGCCCTTGTACCGGTAACTGTTGCTCTCCTGGAGACTCAAGAGATTCTGTAGATGCTGGAAGTCTGGAGCATCGCACACAAACTGCCGGAGGAACTCAGCAGATCAGGCTGGAGGGAAATAGACTGTCGATGTTTCAGGCGAAGACTCTGAATCAGGACAGGGGGTCCCAATCAGATCACAGATGCTGCCTGGCCCGTTGATTGCGTCAATACCGGCCATACGGTAGCACAGCAGTTAGTGCAACATTTTACAATGTCGGCTGTAAGATTGGGGTTCAAGTCCCATCCCTGCCTGTAAGGAGTTTGTACGTTCTCCCCGTGACCGCATGGGTTTCCTCTGGGTGCTCCAGTTTGCTCCCACACTCCAAAGATGTGCGAATTGGAGGTTGTGGGCATGCTATGTCAGCGCTGGAAGTGTTGTGACACTTGTGGGCTGCCCATCACAATCCTCACTGATTTGACACAATTGACACACTTCTCTGTATGTTTTGATGTACACATGGCAGATAAAGCTAATCTTATATCATCTTAAGTAGCGCTTTTTGTGTGTTGCTCCAGATTGCTGGCATTGGCAAAGTGCCTTGTGCCTCTACAATGCTAGAAGTGCTGTCCTATGGACAGTGATGTTAAACAGAGGCTCCCTTACAAGGATCCCAGCATCCAAACCAGTCTTATCCAACCTCTGGAATCACAATTGCAGGACAATTTGTAATGACCAATTAGCCTACTAACTGGTACGTCTCTGGAACGTGGCGGAAACCCATGCTGTCATGGTGCACAAGTTCCTTACAGACGGCTTCAGAGTTGAACTCTGAACTCCGACACTCTGAACGGCAATAGCGTCACGCGAACCGCTGTGTAACTATGGTGCCTCAGTTTTCTCAGTAACCTCCTCAAAACCTCAGTACAATTTGTGAGGCGAGATTTCCTCTGTACTGAACCATGCTGTGGCATCGCTTCATCAGTCCTTTCCTTTCCAAGTTAGCATAAATCCTGCCTTTAAGAAATTTTTCCAATCATTGCCCTACTACTGAGTTAAGGTTCACTGCACTGTAGGTCCCTGGCTTATTGTGACTGCAAAAATATTAGCTACATTCAGTCATCCTGTATATCAGCCATAGTGAATGGAGGTGTAAAAATCTTCACTGGAGCCCCAGCAATATTGTCCCATTGATCCTGTGACATATCCAGCCTGGTTCTGCGTTTTGTGTATTTAATATATTTGATTAATCTTGTAAAAATACTGTAAATATAAAAGAGAGATCTTCTGCTGACCACCCACTTCAATTCTACTTCCCATTTCCATTCTGATATGTCAGTCCACGGCCACCTCTACTGCCGTGATGAGGCCACACTCAGGTTGGAGGAGCAACACCTTATATTCCATTTGGCTCATCTCCAATCTGATGGCATAAACATCGAATTCTCAAACTTCCAGTAATTGCCCTCCCTCTTTCACCATTCCCCATTCCTATTTCCCTCTCTCATCTTATCTCCTTACCTGCCCAGCACCTCCCGCTGGTGCTCCTCCCACTTTCCTTTCTTCCATAGTCCTCTACTATCAGATTCCCCCTTCTCCAGCCTTTTATCTCTTTCACCCATCAACTTCACCTGCTGCACCTATCACCTACCACCTTATACTTCTCCCGCCACCTCTTACTCTGACTTTTCCTCTTTCTTGCCCGTCCTGGTGAAGGACATCAGCCTGAAACATCGACAGTTTACTCTTTTCCATCGCTGCTGCCTGAGCTGCTGAGTTCCTCCAGCATTTTGTGTGTGTTGCTCTGGATTTCCAGCCCCTACAGATTTTCAAGTGTTTGTCAATATATTGTTTGATTAAGTATTTGGTGTTTGTTTAAATAATTTATTATGGGTGATATGTGAAAATACATGAGTTGCATTTGTCACGTTGCTACCACTTGGTACATGGTGATGCGTGCACACCTTGCTTAAAGTAAAAACACATTAGACTCTCATTTCAGACTCCCATCTTTTGATGTTTTAGAGTTACAAAACATAATACTTGGGATTTATCCACATTAATATGGCCAAGAACTCGAACCTCCTCCTTGCTGATGCCAATGAGAAGTGTTCACATAGGATCCTGCCTCCACATATTGATTTCTCATTTGGTCCCTGATTGAACTTTCTGTTGAGGAGGTTGATGGTCCATATCAAGAGAACAATTCTACATGGACATTAAAATCTATAACTGTTGTCACAGTCAGTGTTCCTCATAAAATGTTTTAAGGTCTCCACTGGCAGTTATTCTCAGAGTCTAACTACAGTTTTATTTCTTGAACTATAACTGTGCCAGACCTGGTTTAAATATGTCTGTGTTATAATAAGGAAAGAAAGATCAGATTTATTTGTCTGTTTTGTTCCTTTCCACTGCTTATGGTGTTTCGGCTGGCAACCTTGCCATTTCTGTAGCACTTTTGTGTGCTTTTTACAAGAGCGAGTTGTGAGCTCAACGCTCAACCCAGCCAGGAAGGAAAACATGCAAACAACCGGCTGGATTCAGACCCGGAACCACTTGCCTCAAAGTCTGGTGAGGCTGCTACTACACCACCCGCCGGCCATTTAATTGTCATATGTACGTCAAAACATAGTGAAATGAGTCGTTAATGTCTGAAGATGTGCCCACAAGTGTCACCGATGTAGCATGCCCACAATTCACTAACCATAGCCCATATAGGTGGGAGGAAACCAGAGCACCTGGAAGAAACCCACACGGACTCAGCAAGAATTGAACCCTGGTTACTGGTGCTATAAAGCATTGTGCTAACCACTACACTACAACTAGACATTTAAAAGTCGCCATTTCAGGAAGTGGCACCAGGTTGTTGTCGGGTGGGTGTTCCGTCCGTCCTGTTACCACATTCACCGATGGTGCATGGGTTAACACCACAGAAACCTTGTCAACTTCACACCTGTCACACAGCAAATAAATTACAGCTTGGGAATTTTGCATTTCCCAATTTCAGAAAGTATTCATCTGTGAAGTTTCTAATGTAACATTAACACAGATCCATTTCAGGACTTTAGACACACTAACGACTGTCGAGAGCACTGAAGCAGAACTGCTTGCACGCAGTCTGCAGAGGTTAATGCTGGTCACCAGCTGATCGGGGAAGTGCAAGAATTCCGCTATTTTCAAGTTCTTGAATTGAACACCAAGCATTAAACACTGCTCCAGGCTGTCCAGCCTTGGGTTCAGTGTTGTGTGCATGGGTGCATTCAGGAGTTTACCTGCTTGTAGCACCTTGTGTCTGAATCCAGCAGAGCAGGTGGCAGAGAAATCATCAACGTGCCGCTAGATTTGCGACTCAATATCCCTTCAATTCACGCAGAGGAACTTTGGTTCGTATTTAGATAAACCGACCTGGATGACAGTTAACCAGCCGGAGAGGCTGTTTTCACATTTAATTGCATTTTAAAGTCAACAGTGTGGCCGTGTTGATCTCTGCTGTTACAGGATATAATTTCCCGTCGACACAGTCCTCACTCCAGTGTGTCTTCTGCGGCAACAGGTTACCTCAGAAACATTTTCTACTCATTAATGTTATTACTTTTTCACACCAAGCCACAGTTCATCTGAGCAGCTGTTTATTCAGACAAAGTTCAAAACAAATTTTATTATCAGTACATACATGTCACCACATACAACCGAGATTCTTTCTCCCGTGTGCATGAGGAACTATAACTGTGCAAGTGCAAATATAGATAAATAGCAGTAAATAATGAGAACATGAAAGAATGAGGTAAAGAATCCTTAAAGTAGAACATCTCAAAGGATGGGCAAGTGAGTCTGGTTATCCCTCTTTGTTCAAGAGCCTGATGGTCGTGGGATAGTAAATGTTCTTGAAGTCATTTTTACATGAAGCGCACATCCAGGTTACCTCCATCCTTGATCCTGTGGTGTTAACAGTGTGAAATAATAAAAATAACTTTTAAGCTTTTAAGCTGATGTTAAGGGATTACAATTGTAAATTACCTGATTTGGAGTTTGGGCTGTGTTTTTGTCCTGTTGAGAAGATTTGAACATGTTCAGATGTTACAAGAGTTGGTCCTAAGCTTTCAGGTGCTTGTTCATCACTCTCTCCCTATAAATCAGGGTTCCTCACTGTTTTTATGCCACATACCAATACCATTAAACAAGGGGTCCGTGGACCCCTGGTTGGGATCAGTATTCAAAATTACAAGGGGTAGAGATAGGGTAAATGTAAGCAGACTTTCCCCAGTGAAGTTGGATGATACTACAACTAGAGGTCATAGGTGAAGGGTTAATGGTGAAATATTTAAGGGGAACCTGAAGAGAAACTCCTTCACTCAGAGGGTAGTGAGAGTGTGGAACGAGCTGGCAGGTAGTGAAATTGGTGGATGCAGGTTTGATTGCAACATTTAAGAGATACTTCGATACGCACATGGATGGGGAAGTGGTATGGACGGCTATGGTCCAGGTGTCGATCATTGGAACTAGACAGAGTAACGGTTTGGCACAGACTAGATGGGCTGAAGGGCCTGTTACTATGCCGCTATGGTCTGTGATTCTATGCCCTGCCCCCACACCTCTCCCTTCTGTCTGCACATCCCCCAGAACCTTACCCCAGTCCCCTCCCTCGGCTGCTCCCTCACTACCCCCAAACCCTCAATTGAGCATCACATTTTTCTCTGTCAAATCAACCCTTGATTTTATTCTGTACCTTCAGACCACTCAGCTAAAGATGTCAGTTGATAAATTTGGACTCCTGTCCAAAAGGGTTTGAACGTGATTCCACCTTCAACCTGTTGAATTGGGAGAATGCGGTAACAGTGCAATACGTAACTGAGTTACTGTAAGATACAATATGAAATATTTTTAAAAAATTGAGCAAATTAGTGAGTTAGTGTTGATGGGTTCAATGGGTTCCTGGCCTGTTCAGAAGTCTGATGGCGGAGAGGAAGAAACAGTTCGTAAAACGTTAAGAGGGTGCCTTCTGACTCCTGTGCCTGCTCCCTGCTGGTAGCATTGTGAAGGGGGGATGTCCTGATTGATGGGAGTCCTTAATAATGGATGGCACCTTTGTGAGGCATCACCTTTTGAAGACGTTCCTCGCTGGTGGGGAGACTAGTGCCCACGACAGAGATGGGTGAGCCTATAGCCATCTGCAGCTTTTTCCGACCCTGTGCGTTGGTGCCTCCATACCAGTCGGTGATGCAACCAGTTAGAATGATCTCCACGGTACATGTGTAGAGATTTGCTCCAGCCTTTGGTGACATTTCAAAACTCCTCAAATTCCTACTGAACTATAGCTGCTGTCATGCCTTCTTTGCAATTGCATCAAAACGTTGGAGCCAGGATAGACTGTCAGTGAAGTCGACACTCAGGAACCTGAAGTTCCTGACTCTTTCCGCAATAAGGACTCTTGTGTGTTCTCCTGTCTTCCCAGTCCACAATTAATTCCTTGGTCTCACTGATGTTGAGTGCAAGGTTGTTGTGACACCAGTCAACCAACAAGAGTATAAAACTGGTGTGGTGTGGAGGGGTAGAATTTCCTTGTTAGGTGAGTTTTGAGATGTGCTTGGTGTTCTTGCTATATAATCAATTAGTGTGCTCCTCAAAGAACCATATGAAGGATTCTTAACATCGAACGGTAATTATTTAAATCTACTTAATCTTCGGGTTAGTATGAGCTACTGGCATTAAAAACCAGACCCTGATGCCTTGCTGTCCTCAGGAGAGTCTTTGCTCAGTTGGTGCTGATTTTTATTGACAGGGTAACAACTAAGTACAAATGCTGGTGTCAGTGCCTGGTAGCTTACAGACGCCAAAGGTTTCTGATAGATTTTTGTTTAATTTAGAATGAGCTGTAAATGCAGGTGCATTAGAATCAAATGGGTTACTTCCCTTGTGATGGAGTTTGAATCAGGAGGTTAAAGGTTGACGAGCAGTGTAATTAATAGTTGGGCTGTTATATAAAATCAGGCCACCATTGATTGGCTGAATAAGGAAAGACATCCACTGAGGTTTCCTGGTTATATCTGTCGCTCTTCACTTGCTCTCTGAGCCTCACATTCATCGTCTTTAATCTTCCTTCAGAAAGAAAGTGAATAATGACTGGTTGCTTCGCCAGAGAGCCTTTGGCTGAAATCTTCAAACTCTGCTATGAAGTTGAGGCATAGTGGTTTGCCAGTACCAGCTACAGGACAAGAAGTCTAATACCACCTGTAGAAATTTGCTAGATAAACAAGATTATAATTCTCATTCAATAATACATACCCACTTGTAGTTACTAACTCTATTGAAGTAACCCTATTGAGGTATTGAAGTAGCCTAAACTTCTATTGAAGTTTTATACGTCACATGTATAATGAGGCTTACATGGAATGCATTGTTCTGTGTCAATGACCAACACAGTCAGAGGATGTACTGGGGTAAGCCGGCAAATGTCAAAATCTAATCAAATGGTTCGATAAAATATCAGCATATGTATAGAGTATACAACCTGAAATTCTAACTCTTCACAGACATCCACGAAACAAGAAACCCCATAGAATGAATAATAAAAACACCAGAACCCCCCCCCCCGCATCGTATAAGCAACTCTTCTTAAAACGTGACAAGGGTATTAACTAATATTGATTTTATGACTTTCATGTGAGTCAGCCTTATTTCTCAAGACCCTAGTTTAAGGTGTTGCTTCTGAAGCAAGGTGACTAAAGCTGAGAATCATCATGTGCAGTTCCATTGACAGTGTGTGAAAAACATCCGATATACTAGTTCCAACACAGGAGGCAGTTTCCATCATGAAGGACTTTCACCATGCCCTCTTCTCATTGCTACCATCAAGAAGGAGGTACAGGAGCCCGAAGACACACACTCAATCAACATTTTAAGAACTACTTCCTCTCCACAATCATCTTTCTGAACAGTCCATGAACACAACCTCACTAGTTTGCTCTCTTTTTGCAATACTTATTTCTTATACTTTGTATTGTATTTTATAATATATTTTATATATTGCACAGTACTGCTGCAAAAGAACAAAGTTCGCAATTCATTTCACAAATATGATCCGTCATAAATTGGGGATCGCTTCGTGGAGCACCTCCACTCTATCTGCTAAAAGTGTAACTTCCCAGTGGCCAAACGTTTTAATTCTGATTCCCATTCCTGTTCCAATATGTCAGTCCCTGGCCTCCTCTTGTGTCATGATGAGGCCACCCTCACGGGGGAGGAGCAACATCTTATATTCCATCTGGGTAGCCTCCAACCTGATGGCATGACTATCGATTTCTCCTTCCAGTAAAAAAATTCCCTGCCTCCTCCTCCTCTTCTATTCCCCACTCTGGCCTCTAAATCTATTCTCACCTGCCGCCAACCTCCCCATTTCCCCTCCTCCTTCCCTTTCTCCTATGGTCCACCCTCCTCTCTTATCAGATTCCTTCCTCTCCAGTCCTTTACTTTTCCCACCCACCTGGCTTCACCTATCACCTTCTAGCTATCCTTCTTCCCCTCCCCCCAGCTTTTTATTCTGGTGTCTTCCCACTTTTCAGTCCTGAAAGAGGGTATCAGCCCGAAATGTCAAATGTTTATTCACTTCCACAGGTGCTCCCTGATCTGCTGAGTTCCTCCAGCATTTTGTGTGTGTTACTCCAGATTACCAGCATCGGTAGAATTTCTCGTGTTTAAGATTTCACAGCATACAGTGTGTCAGTGATTATAAACCAGATCCTAATTCTGCAAAAAGGCTGCATTTGCAGGAAATCTGAGATAAAAACCAAGAATGGTTAACATGTCAGTCAGTATCTATGGAGAAAGGAGATGAGTTAACCTTTCAGATCAGTGACCTTCTTCAGAACCTTTCTGAAAGGTTAAACTCTCTCTACAGATGCTGCCTGCCCACTAAGTAACTCCAATGTTCCCTGATCTGGTGGAAGCTGGCGTAAGGCTCAGATACACTTGTTCTTGTCTGGATTTCCTGTTCATTTTGCTGAGGACATTCCTGGCCCCGAGCTCCCTGCTTTATCAAGATAAAAGCTAATGGTATGACAGGAAAGGTGCTAGCATGGGTAGAAGATTGGCCAAATGGCAGGAGACAAAGAGAGGGAATGAAGTGGAGGCTGGTTGTTGTGGTTGGCTGTTGGTGACTAGTGGTGTTGGGACTGCTTCTTTTCACGTTGTATGTTTGGATGAAGAAATTGATAGCTTTGTGGTTACATTTGCGGGCAATATGATAGGCAGAGAGGCAGGCAGCGTTGAGGAAGCAGGGTGTCTGCAAAAGGACTTTCACAGATTGGGGGAATGGCAAAGAAGTGGCAGATGGAATACAGTGTAGAGAAATGCATGCTCATGCACTTTGACAGAAGAAATAAAGGCTACTTTCTAAATGGGGGGGGGGGAAATTCAAATACCTGAGGTGCAAATGGACTTGGGAGTCCTCATGTAGGATTCCCTAAAGGTTAGCATGCAGGATGACTCAGTGGTGAGGGAGCCAAATGGAATGTTAGCATTCATTTCCGGAGGACTACAAACAAGGATGTTTATAAGGCATTGGTCAATCCTCACTTGAAGTTTTGGGCCCCCTATCGAAGAAAAGATGTGCTGACTTTGGAGAGAGTCCAGAGGAGGACTTCCTTGACCTTGGCATTGGCCTCCAGGTAGTAGGACAGATGGATAAGGAGCATTTCACAAAACGCTGGAGGAATAGGAATAAACAGTTGATGTTTTGGGGCCAAAACTCTTCATCAGACGCTTCATTGAGGGTCTTGACCCAAAATGTTAAGAGTTTATTTGTTTCCATAGATGCTACCGGACCTGCTGAATTCATCCAGCATTTTGTGTATGTTTCTCTGCATTTCCAGCATCTACAAAATCTCTTGTGTTTTGCTTTGCTTTGCTGAATAAAGAAATGAAGAACAGGGAATTCTAGGTTGACCTGTACAAAATGTCGGGGAGCTCTGTATACCTATCTGCTGATCACGTTGGAGGATGGCAGTTTGTAGAGAGGATTCAGTGGTGGAGGAGGGAGTCATCTGTGCAGGAAAACAATGGGAGTTGGGTAGAGTTCTTTGGACCAAAGGAGACAGAGAAGACATTTAATGAAGGTGTATAAAATTGTCAGAGATCCAGTCAGTTTGAACAGTGAAGATAAACCATGACCTTAGTGAGAACAGGAGCAGGAGGGACCAAGTCTGGAACTGGGCAAGGGTTGGCTGTTTAGGAGTGAGATGGACACTGACCTGATTAGGAATCTGGAATTCACTGTCTGAATGATTGTAAACATGCAGGGTGCTGGTTTATTCACTGCTCCGAGGCTTAATGATTATTGGATGCATAGGGATGGAAACTCTGGAGGACTCAGTGCTGAGGGACTGTCAGAAGTGAGGGACTGTCAGAAATGAGGACAGTCAGTGATGCAGGAAAGTCAGAAATGATGGACAGTCAAATGTGAAGAACAGTCGTTGGGGAGGGACAGCTGGAAGTGAAGAATGATCGATTTGGAGAAACTCTCTGTGGTCTTGGTCAGTCAGTAATGATAAACTTTGGAGGGGAGAGACAGTCAGTAGTGACGAACAGTGGGTGCTGAGGGCCAGTCACTGAGGGTCAGTTGGTTGTGAGGAACAGTTGGTAGTGATGAACAGTCAGTGATGAGGACAGTTACTAGGGGACAGTCGGTGGTGAGGGGCAGTCACTAGGGGTCATTTGATGGTAAGGGTCAGTGAATAGGGGGCAGTCAGTGGTGAGAGTCAGTCACTAGAGGTCAGTCGGTGGTGAGGGCCAGTCTGTTGAGAGGAACAGTCAGTTGTGAGGGACAAAACCTTTACTTTTACTATTTCACAAACTTCCCAAGATGTAACACTTTCTGGAATACAACAATTTAATCCCTTTCTCATTATAAAGCACATTATATGTAAATGTGCGTGCAGTCATTTATTTCAGCACTGACTATACCATTAACACACCCACAGCACTCAGTATTAAAATGCAATTTGACTTATTCAATCGTCATGAATCATTGACCCAGTTAATGTATTGAACATTACAAGAAATTAAACAGTGCAGCCTCTAATTTGCTGTGAGAAATGCCCGGGTCATTCAAGCAAAATACAGCGTTCAAGTATCTTTCACCTCCTATACGTAATGATGTCTGGCAGACTCACCATTACATCGTCCACTTTGATCATCCCCAGTAGGGTTTCACACATATCAGCACTCAACAATCTATGGAATGAGGTTAACAGCAGACACCTCCTGTGTGTTCCGAGCTGAGAGCTTTGGGCAGGAACCAGACAGAATCAGGATCAGATTTATTATCACCGACATATGTCATGAAATTTGTTGTTTTGTGGCATCAGTACAGTATGATACATAAAATATACTATTAAGTTACAATAAGAAATATATGAAAAATAAATAAGTAGTGCAAAAGGTGCAAAAATAACGAGGTGGTGTTAATGGGTTCACAGACCATTGAGAAATCTGATGGCAGAGGGAAAGAAGCTGTTCCTAAAACATTGAGAGTGTGTCTTCAGGCTCCTGCACCTCCACCCTAATGGTAGCAATGAGAAGAGGGCATGTCCTGGGTGATGGGGTTTCTTAATGACAGATGCCAGCCTCTTGAAGCACCACCGGTGGGAGGCGTGTGCCTACAATGGAGGTGGCTGAGTTTCCGAAGGAACTTGCTTCAGTGACTAGCTGCTGGCCTGTATTGCCTGTATACTGTACCTGAACCGGCTGAGAAGTGTCCGTACCACACCAGTCTTCAGATCTATGTGTTCGCTGATCCCCTGAGGCAGAACCTGCCAGCTGTGCTCAGGAAGAAGGTTGATGGTGTGTTGGTCTTCGTTAGTTGGGGGACTGAGGCCCAGAGCCGTCAGCTCTGGTTTGACCGCACTTGGAGTCTCGTGCTCAGTTCTAGTTGCCTCATCATAGGCAGGATGTGGAAGCTTTAGAGAGGGTGCGAGGAGATTTACCACAATACTGCCTGGATTAGAGGACATGTCTTATGAGGGCAGGTTGAGCGAGCCAGAGCTTTTCCCTTTGGAGCAGAGCTTCCCTGCATGGAGTCTACAGGCCCCTCAGTTAATGATAAGGTTCCACAGCATAAAAAAACACTGGGACCCCCCCCCCCCCAACTTTAGAGCAAATGACCATAAGACATAGGACTGGGATTAGGCACTTGTCCTCAGGTTGCCTCAGTGACGTCTGCTGTGTTCTGGCTCACATTCTATGGACGGATTCCCAGCACAAGTTTGGGGAAGTACAACAGGCTCGGAGGAGTTAGCGTAACTGTGGATGATCCCCTCCCCCTGGGAAATCTAGAACAAGCGCTTCCGCAGATTCACACAGGAATGTCGCTGCCATCGGCTGTGCTGACAAATTGTCGATGCGGTGCTTAGCCAGACCGTGATGACAGCCGTGTTGCCTTTCACACTGAGCTATGATCTTCAGCAATTTGCTGGCAGTGTTGTCTGGCCATCAGTGTCTCTCTGGCAGGGCCCAGTATAGAGACATTCAGGTACCCCTCCATTCCATTCGCTCTCTGGGATTGGGGTGGACTCTTCCCTTTGGAATTGGGTTGGTTTGAGGGGAAACATTTGGAGATTATGTCAACAACATTGTGAGATTTGGTAACCTGCGCATGTCTGTAAAGTTTCAGAGAGCACCTGTTGTCTATAGTAAAGGTAATGTATGAACAACTGTACAAAGTGAGATTTGGCAATCTGACTTACTTACAACCCATTAATCCTCCATCTCTGGAGGTGATCAGGGCTTCCTTCATCATGTCAGTAGCTTCCTCACAGTTTTCACTACTGCCAGGCATGTAAGTCCCGGGTGGAGACTCAGGAACACCATCACACTCAGATGCAGAAGGATTCTTCATTGCTGATTCTGTAACAGTTTTGTTGGACCAATCAGGTTTGTTAGCCCTGAGCTGAACCCCTGAACCTAGAGGACCGGTGGACCACGCTTAGTCTGGCCTCTACCCTTTGATCTGTTTGGCAGGAGTGACCCTACCAAGCTGGAAGCTGTAGCTGTAGGCTTACGTTCACTCAGAAATGTTGGGTGGTCCTGGCTGGGTGCATTCTGGGACGGCAGCCAGTTAGTGTGGTATGCCAGTGAACTACAGAATTGATCGTGTGTTAGCCTTAGCATTCTGGAGTTCCTGAGCACAGACCTCTGCCAAGACATTCCCAGCTTCCACTGAAGAGTGCCAGAGTAGTACTGAAACACCTCCTTACAGGAGAGGCTGGGAACTGTTCTGTCAAGATGTGCCCAAGTTGTAGCTCCAGCTCCAAATTGTAGTGATTTTTCAACCCAACGGCCATCCATGGTTGAAAATAAAGCAGAAGACATTGGAAATCCGAAATAAAATCACAATGTTGGAGAAACTCCACTGGTCAGGCAGTATCCATGAAAGAAGATGACAGGGATAAGGCAGGAGAATGGGGTGGAGAGGGGATATTAGATCAGACATGTTCAAATGGTGGAGCAGACTTGATGGGCAGAATGGCCTAATCTACGCCTTCATCTTATAGTCTAATAGATTTCAGGTCCAAAACCCTTCACTGGAACTGAGGAAGGAACTGGATAATCCGGGTCGCAGAGCAGGGTGATGCAAACAGATGTAATCCCTGACAGGGTGGAATTGTGAGGCTGTTGTGGAACAATTCAGGTCTTTTAACTGTGTAATCTGTTACTAAACTGAGAAAGTGATTTATTCAAAGACTCAAAGTACATTTATTATCAGAGTATGCATGCAGTGTACAGCCCTGAGATTCATCGTCCCTCAGACAGTCACGAAACAAAGAAAACCATGGAACCTGTTCGAAGACAAACTTCAAAAACCACCACCCCCCCGACCACAGGCAAAAAAACCGAATCGCACAAATGGCAACAACAAAAAAAGAGTGAGAAGCACAGAATATCTCACAAATTGAAAGAGTCCAGGCATATTCAGTTCAGCTCAGTGTTCATTATCTGCATGCCACCCCGATTCAAATTCGCCCAAGATAGCAACAAACAAAAGGACCAACCAGAAACACATCAAAACGTGATCCAGGTTATTGTCATGTGCACTGACAAACCTCGCATGCCACCATACTGATCATTTCATCACATCAGTACAGGCTAAAGCAGAAACACAATGTACTTAGCATTCAGAATTTAAGAGGCAGAACAATTACAACCAAAGTAATGAGATTTGTAGCATCTGGAATGTGTGGTGACACTTGTGGGCTGTCCCCAGCACACCCTTGGGTTGTAACACAAACGGTGAATTTTCCTGAATGTTCTGATATACGTGTGACTAACAAACTTGAATCTTGAACCTTGAGTAGTTCTGCAGAAAGTCACCACACTCCAGCACCTTCTGACTCGTCCTTGCTGTGAGGTCTCGAAAGCATTGTGTAATCTGGGCAATGGGACTTGTCTAGCAATCACCAACTGAAAACAGGGCATGTCCAAGATGAGGAGGGTGGTTAGTGACTTCCGACTCTGCCATTTCAAGATGTCCTCGGTGGTGGGGAGGGTTTTGCCTGTAGGGGAGCTGGCTGAGAATACAAACCCCTGCAGCATTTGTGATCTTGTGCTGTGGAGCCTCTGTACCAAATGGTTAAGCAACCGGTCTGACTGCTCTCCACTGCTGACGTATCTCAATCTCTTAATGAAGTAGGGGTGCCAGCGTGCCAGCATCCAGGACATCTTCAAAGGCAGCATCCATCATCAGAGGCCCCCATCACCTAGGACATGCCCTCTTCTCACTGCTACCCATCAATGAGCAGGTATAGGAGCCTGAAGACACGCACTCAATGATTCAGAACAGCTTCTTTCCCTCTGCCATCCGATCTCTGAATGGACATTGAACCCATGAGTGCTGTTGCACCGCTTGTCTTTCCGCTTTTTTTGTACTAATTTAATTTAACGTTTAATAATCGTAATGTTTTTGTTAAGCACTGCAATGTGCTTACTGCCACAAACAACTTTCAGGACAGCTGCCAGTGATAATAAACCTGATTCCCATCCTTTGCATGGGGCCGAGGATTGATCTGTGTTAGAAAGACGCTGACCATTCAGAAGGAAGTAAGGTAGAGCTTGTCTCTCTTCTCCGATGATGCTTGACCTGCTGAGAATTTCCAACATCCTTTTTCTATTTCGGCTTTACAGCATCTGCTGTGTTTTGCTTCTCAATTAGGGGAAGCAATTTACCATCTGGTAAGTGTATCTGGATGGATATTATTGTAAAGCCCTCTTCTGGTGAGGTGGAAAGGCTTTGTGTTAAGGGAGTTAAACAAATGGTAAACTGCTTCAAAGATTCACAGATTTGATTTGTGAATGAATTGGTATCTGAACAGTCACCCAAGTCAGTTCACATCTGGGGGAAGTTACCATAACCATTCAAGTATTACCAGTGACAAACAGAATCTGCAGACTTCGCCATCTTCATGCCAATTGCTCACAAAGTTCTGCAGATTTCTGTGAGCACAGCTTCCCTCAGTGATGTGTGTTTTTCTCATTGTGACCCTTGGCTCCCGGCAGCACAATGCATTAACAGGAGCCACACGGCGAGCAAACCAGAGGCAAATAGAACCATCTTCATTTAACCTTTTTAAATTCTTCTTAAAAGTGCTTGAGTGAGATTGGAACAATCAGAACCAGAATCAAGTTTAATATCGCCAGCATGTGTTGTGAAATTTGTTAACTTTGCTGTAGCAGTACAATGCAATGCATAATAGAAAAAAACTTGAATTACTGTAAATGTATTAAATTGTTACATTAAGTAAGTAGTGCAAAAATAATAAAAATTACATAGTGAGGTGGTGTTCACTGGTTCAATGTCCATTCAGAGATCGGATGGCAGAGGGGAAGAAGCTTTTCCTGAATCATTGAATGTCTGCCTTCAGGCCCCTGTACCTCCTCCCTGATGGTAGCAGTGAGATGAGGGCATCTTCTGGGTGATGGGGGCCATTAATGATGGACGCCGCCTTTTAAGGCATCGCTCCTTGAAGATGTCCTGGATGCTGGGGAGGCTAGTGCTCATGATGGAGCTGACTGAGTTTACAACTCTCTGCAGCTTACTTTGCTTCTGTGTAGTAGAACCACCACCCATCCACATACCAGACGGTGATGCAACCAGTTAGAATCCTCTCAACGGCATACCTGTAGAAATTTGCAAGTGTCTTTGGTGACATACCACATCTCCTACAACTCCTAATGAAATATAGCCACTGCCTTGCCTTCTTTGTAATTGCATCGATATGTTGGGTCCAGGATAGATCTTCAGAGAGGTTGACACCCAGGAACTGGAGACTGCTCACCCTTTCCACTTCTGATCCCTCAGTGTCATCTTACCTTTTCTGAAGTGCACAATCAGTTCTTTTCTCCTGCGAGTGCAGCTGAAGCTGACATGCCAGTGTGATTTTAAACTCCTTTATACTTTGAAATACAAAAGAGAATCACAGTCATTTGAACAGATTTAGTTATTTAGCATCAGCGTGTTTGTTTGGCAGTAATTAGTGTTTTTAATCACTTTAAAATCTCACCTTGTCCCCAACAAAATGTAGTGTTTACAGTAAACACTGCTTTGTAAATAAGATTCAGATTTATTTATCGAATGTTCATTGAAAAGTGCGGTGAAATGCCTCATTTGCATTAACCACCAACACAACCTGGGGGGACATCTGCAAGTGTCACCACACTCTGGCACAAACGTAGCATGTCCACAAAATACATCTACACATGGTACCCATGGTTTTCATTGGAAGAGGCTGAATCAGTGGTAACTTTGGAATTAATCTATACACGCCGGGAGTTCCAGAGTTCCATGTGGCAGTGACCGTAAGGTGTAGGAACAGAACTAGGCCGTTCAGCGCATCATGTCTGATTTATTATCTCTCTCAACCCCATTCTTCTGCTGTCTCCCCATAATTTTGATGCCCTTTCTAATCAAGAAACTCTAACTGTGGAACTTGTTGCCACTGTTGATAATGGAGGCCAAGTCATAGGGTGTATTTAAGGCTGAGGTTGATAGATTCTTGATTAGCCAGGGCACGAAGGTCATGGGTTAAGGGTGAAAGGTGAAAAGTTTAAGGGGAACATGAGGGGAAACCTCACTCAAATGGTCACGAGAGTGTGAAATGAGCTGCCAGCACAAGTGGTGCGTGCGAGCTGAATTTCAACATTTAAGAGAAGTTTGGATAGGTACAGTACATGGATAATAGGGGCATGAAGGGCTATGGTCCCAGTGCAGGTAGATGGGAGTAGGCAGGTTAAATGGTTCAGCATGTACTACATGGGCCAAAGGACTTGCATCTCTATGATTCCATGAAGGGTTATGGGGAGAAGGAAGATATTGGGGCTGAGTGGGAAATGGATCAGCCAAGATGAAACGGTGGAGCAAACTTGATGGGCCATATGGCCTAATTCTGCTCCTATGCCTTATGGTCTTATGGCCCGATCTCTAATGCCCTCCTGTGAATATTCATCCAGATTGCAGGCCAGCATCTCCAGGGTAGTCTGGCACAGCTGTGAAGCAGTTAGAGAGGGGCATTGAATGGATCTCTCGACCTACCAGAGATGGTGCTTGAAATGTGTTCCTCCTGCAGCTTCAATGCAAAACAAAAGCTTTGATTGATGTACTTTGATTCACCTTTGAAGTGGTAAATGTCATTGTTCTGAGCCGGTGTGCCTGTAAACAATGAGCAGGTGTCCTCGATTCGATTGTGTTGAATATATAAGCCACTCGGTACCAGCAAATAGAACTGGAAATTACTTTGTTTCTGACCTTTAAGAGACAGCAGTGAAAATGTGAAATAGTTCATTTTATTTCTTCGATGCATTAGAACTGAGAACATGGAACGTCTGGTACAGCACAGGAACAGGCCATTCAGCCAATGAAATCCATGAGCCCGTGAAGACAATTTAAACTGTTCATCTGCTTGCACGTCAAAGTTCAAAATAACTTTATTATCAAAGTACGTTATGTCACCATACACCACCCTAAGAGATGTTTTCTTGCAGGCATTCACAGTAGGACAAAGAAATGCAATAGAGAAAAGCTACACACAGAAAACACTGATAAGTAGCCGATGTGCAAAAGATAATCTGAGCACAGACAAATAAATAAATAGATAGATTAAAAATTAATTAGTAGTAAGAGCATGAGCTGGAGAGAGAGAGAGATAAAAACAAGAACAGTCACGATGGGAAACAATTTCTTCCCTCAGACCATTAGGCTTCTGAACTTCCTGCCATATCGCATTCAAAATGTGACCGGTTAATTTGTACCTTACAATTTTTAATTTACACACTTCTAGGTTGTTTATGTATATGTAATCTACCTGTAGGTTTCATCCATAATTTCATAAGTATTGTATGTCATGTGTACTACAGTCCTTTACATCCTGGCTCAGAGAAACATTGTCTCATTTGACAGTATATATGTATGTAGCTAAATGACAAAAAACTTGACCTTTTGGTATTGTCAAGGAGATGTGTTGGTGACCAAAACAGTTTTCCTGTGCTCCAAATCCCTCTCAGAGTTTAACATCTAATCCCTGGGGCACTAACTCGAGAGAGACCGATGGGAGCTCCCACCAAAGGCCCAGCAACTGAAGTGTGGGATTGAATTGTGGGGTGCAGGTGGGGTCCCTGCAGGGTGGGACCTCCCTCACCAGAACAACCAGCTCACTCCTCACAGGAGACTCCACCTCACGATCACCGCTGGCATCCACTGCATCTGACTGCCTGAAGTGACCACTGGGAGTGACCGGCTGGAATAAACACTCCAACTGACCCTCATCAATCTGTTTGTTCTCAGTCAGGACGGACATTTGTCTCACCTCCCCGCTCACTCCTGGCCTAAACTGCTGGTGATGACAGTTCCACTCTCTGTTTTACAGAAATAAAGAGTGGCCATCCACCACCAATCAGCAATGACACGGTGACTCAGGGAGTGGAGTAGATGTGTGGAGATGAGGTTGTTTATTATGTGTAATCTATCTGTAGGCTTCATCCTTACTTTTGTATGTTATGTGTACTACCATATTTTACAGTCTGCTTTGGAAAAACATTGTCTTATTTAATGGTATAAATGTAATTAGTTAAATGACAATAAATAACTTTAGTCCATATCCCTCTATTCCCTGCTTATTTATGCCTTTGTCTAAATGCCTCTTTAGCTTTGCTATCGTATCTGTTGCCAGCTTGTTCCAGGGACCCACCACTCTGTGGAAAACTTGCCGTGCACACCACTGTCAAAGACTTGGGCACATAATCATAGCTAGGCTGCCAAAGACCTTAGCACAGTGCTGTATTTGTCAAAATGGAGTGGAGAGTGAGTTTGTAAATCTGTCAGGAACAAAGAATGGCGAGGGTGGAGTGCTGGGGGAGGGGTGTAGAGCAGGTGGCACAGAAGGAGTGCCAGGGGCGAGGGGTGGGTAGCGTAGGTGCTTCACACCCAGTCCTGAGGCACCAGGCAAGGTCATTTGATTCCAAACAAATGGTTTATTAATCATTGCAGAATGTCTCTCTAGTGCTCCCCACTCCCTCCCCTCTCCTTTCCCCTTTTCCCAACCATGATTCCCCTCTCCCTGACCCCTTCCCACTCCGAGTCCAGATAGTTCCCTAACAGAATCAGGTTTATCGTCACTCACGTATGTCATGAAATTTGTTTTTTTGTGACAGTAGTGCAGAGCAATACATATAATTACTACAGTACTGTGCAAAAGTCTTAGGCACCTTGGCTATATACTGTATATGTGCTTAAGACTTTTGCACAGTATTGTATGTTGGTATGAAGACCAGCACAACATTGTGGGCTGAATAATCTGTCCAGTACTGTAAACCATAAAGCTGTAGTATTCTATGTCTCTCTACCCTACCTATGTCTTTCATAATGTTATACACTTTCACTCCGGAGAAAACAGACCCAGCCTACCTTTCTCTCATACTAACTTAGGCCCTCCACTCGAGGATGAGGAAGTATTTATATTCTAACCATCAGCTGCATAACCTTTCTGAAACAGAGGCTTTCCACATCAGTAAACTGTTCTGCATTCAGAGCGAAGTCGACTTCGCTCAGTTTATTGAGCTTGCCGAGCTCTGAATTCATTGCTGCTTCAGTGTTGCGAGGTGGTTTAGCTGTCTTTGCCAGGGAAGGTAATGTAGTGACTATTGTGTGACCTGGAAGGGGCAGGGGTTCTGCATTTGCCCTGCCTTTAGACCTGGAGCCGTCAGAGTGTGCTGGCCTGGCTGAGTGGAAATGTCACCGGGCCCTGTAGGTTCGATTGGTAGGCTGCTCACAGCTGTGAGCTGCTACTGCACAGCGTGGCGGCAGAAAATCTGCTGGTCTTAGCTCAATAAATCTTTAATTTTCCATCAAGAAAAGAACATGCACACAGTGAACTATTGACTTCTCCCTTCATATTTTATAAATTAACAAAAATCAACATTTTTGCTTTCATGTAATTCCTTGAGAAATAATCAGAAGCGTAGGAAAGCTAGAAAACTGATTCCGAAGGGTGGGTTCAGAGGCAGTGTTTCCCCAGGGCGAGGTGCCTGCAATCAGGGGTCAGCACAATAACAGGTCAGCTGTATGGGACACAGACGAGGAGAAAGCTCAAAGTAAATTTATTATCAAAATACATATTCCCACCCCTGAGATTCAGCTCCTTGCAGGCATACTCAATAAATTCAATAACCATAATAGAATCAGTAAAAGACCGCACCAGTGGTGTGAACAAGTAGTGTGCAAAAGACAACAAGATGTGAAAATACAGAAGAAAGAGAAAAAAGAAATAATAATATTAATAATAAATAAATAAGCAATAAATATTGAGAACATGAGATGGAGTCCTTGAAAGTGAGTCCGTAGGTGGTGGGAACAGTTTACTGATGGGGAGAGTGAAGTTATCCCCTCTGGTTCAGGAGCCTGATGGTTGAGGGGGAATAACTATTCTTGAACATGGTGGTGTGAGTCCTGGGGCTCCTGTACCTTCTTCCCGGTGGCAGCAGCAGGAAGAGGGGATGACTTGGACGGAGGAGATTCTTGATGATAGATGCTGCTTTCCTGCAATAATGCTATATGTAAATTTGCCTAATGATGGGGAAGGTTATACCCCTGATGGACTGGAGCATATCCACGGATTTTCCATTCAAGGGCATTGGTGTTTCCATACCAGGCCATGATGCAGTTGGTCACTATACTCTCCACTACGCATCTATAGAGGCTTGTCAAGGTTTTAGATGTCATGTTGAATCTCCACAGATACCTAAGGAAGTACAGGCACTGCTTTGCTTTCTTTATAGTTGCACTTATCGTGTCTTGTTTACATTGTTATTGCTTAACCTCAATGCACCGTGTAATGATCTAATCTGAATGAACAGTATGTAAGACAGGGTTTTCACTGTATGTCAGTAATGTGACACTAGTAAACCAAGAAAATGATGAAATACCCAGTAACTCGGGAGAAGAAAGCTGAGGCTAACTTGTCATGATGTGAAGTGCTCTGATCAGCACGCGGGAGGGAACCTGGTTTTATGGACATTTATCGCATGAAGTACTTGTGCATTTGGGTTGAATGTATGTGCAACCCGGTGACATTACCGACAGAAATTGGCACAGTGCAGGCTCTGACGGTTCTGCTGCTGGTAGCTCTAGAAACCGATGGGTGGTACGTGGTCACAGACAGTGAATCTCACACCGAGCCACCACCTCAGCCGTGCTGTAGAATTGGAA
Organism: Hypanus sabinus; assembly: GCF_030144855.1. Classification (NCBI taxonomy): domain Eukaryota; kingdom Metazoa; phylum Chordata; class Chondrichthyes; order Myliobatiformes; family Dasyatidae; genus Hypanus; species Hypanus sabinus. The sequence goes on from NC_082730.1 coordinate 5,149,879, forward strand.
CACCACAGCACACTACAGGCCCTTTGGCCCACAATGTTCTGCCGACCCCTTAAGATCAATCTAACCCTTCCTACATAGCCCTCCATTTTTCCATCAGCCATGTGCCTCTGTAAATACCTCTCAGGTATCTGCCTCTACCACCACCCATGGCAGATCTCTGACATCTCCTTTATACTTTCCTCCAATCATTTAAAAATTACGCCCATCGTATGCGCAATGTTCACCGTCTCTGGCTATGTACTTGATCTGCAGTATGCCTCTTAACATCTTGTACATCTCTACCAAGTCACCTCTCATCCTCCTTCACTCCAAGGTGAAAGCCCTAGCTGTTCTCTGATCCAGGCAGCATCCTGTAGTTCTCATCTGAACCCTCTCTAAAGCTTCCACATCCTTCTTATAATGAGCTGACCAGAACTGAACACAATACTCCAAGTGTGGTTTAAACAGGCAGCTCCGACATTACCTCGTGGCTCTTGAACTCAAGCCCCTGACTAATGAAGGCCAACACCTTCTCAGCCTCCTATCAACCTGTGTGGCAACTGCGAGGGATCTCTCAAAGACTGATCTCTACTGCCCGCAGAGGCAGCAGCTCAGACTCCCATCCCCCCGCCCACACAGACCTACCCTTTACATTGTCCACCCAGACGAACAGGCCACTGAATAAATAAGACCAAGTATATTGCTTGTCAAGAAAAAAGATGCTTCTTTACTCCTGTGTACTTTCCGTACTGTTCTACATTCTGTGTTCCTGAGAATGGAATGAAACAGCTTCACTATTCCTGTAATCATCAAATAAATACAAATTTTCTATTGGTCATACTTCCATTACAGTGTTCCTTGATACTAGTGACCCCAGTGTCTGATTCATAATTTATAAATAATTTGCTTGTGAGGTTTATTTTTACAGTGTCACAATATAATGGCAGTTTTCATTAGCTCCTCATTACGCAGCCCCTTTCATGACAATGTGTCCTGCTCCGGCTCCAGGGGCTGTTAATCTGTCAACACGAGGGTTTACGAGATTCGGCATTGAGACAAAGGGTCTGAATGGGATGCGTAAATGTCAGAAGAATAAATCACCAACTCCCGAATCAGGAGTTTGCTGACACAACAGTCTGGAATCTATTGTTCTATAGTCCCGGCTTGGTGTTTAAAAGCCACTTTGTTATCAGTAGTGTCAGTGTTCCTGCACTTATCCTGGTGACTACATGGTAATCATGCACTTATTGCAAAATAAAATTACTTCTCATTTCAGTAAGTATGTGTGTATTCAATTAAAGCAACCTGGTGGAGTCTGAAATTACTCTGACATCACTTGGGACTGGGAATTATTCATATTCCTGTTCAAAACGGAGCCTTGGCTTTCTTTGAGTCAGTTGGTGTGCTAGCCGAAAGGACGTTCTCTCTCAGTATTTAAATACTCGGCAATGCCAGAGTTACAGGCCTTTTGCTCCAATGGGTCGATGCACACTAAGATGCCCCATCCAAGCTCGCCCCCTATGTCAGCCCATAACTCACTAAACCTTTCCAGCTCATGTCCCCTGTCCAACTGTCTTTAACTGTTGTTGATGTACCTGTACCAATCACTTCCTCTGGCAGCTCATTCCACATTTGCCCCTCAGATTCCTCAAATCTTTCCTGCCCTGCCTCAGACTGAACGAGACTGTCTCAGAGAGGGGGATTATAGAAATGCATGGGCTGGGACAAAGCAGAGACAGTGGTCATGTTGGGGGTTCAGGAAGACTGAGCAGAAGACAACTGTGGGCTGCTCCTCTCCTCTCCTCACAATGATCAAAGCTCATCTTTGGCCTCAGTGCCATGCTCCTGGAGAAACCCCTGTCCCTCGACTGGCTCAATGTTTGAAAGCCCACCGTGTGTACTCAGTGACTGATCCTCTACTGCCCTCTCAGGTATGAAGGTTCATCTATTATCTCTTCTCCAGATAGCCATGAAACAAAGAAAAATCATGAAATTTGTTCAGAGACAAACATCAAACCCAACACCCCCCGCACAAAAAAAGAACGACATCCCGATCAACAGCCCCCAACACCCCATACACCCCACACAAAACAGAACAGGAACATCAACCCCCATAAACAACCCCACCCCGCACATAAACACTAACAGAACGCCAACCCACAAACACCTTCCCCACGCACAACAAAACAGAACAGAAACAAAAACATAGAATATAAAAACCATAAATCTGAAAAAGTCCATAGTCCATAAACACAATAGACCAATCCAGAAACGCAGAAATATAATACCACCATTCATTGAAAGAGAGGGACACCACACGAGTGCAGAGGCCTACCCGTCTCGAACAGCGATAGACTGCTCCTTCTCTGGGAGTGATCAAAAGGAAGGCATTCAGCCTAGAACACTTTACTTCACCAAACAATTGATACTAGAGCGTACAATCATCACAGCGATATTTGATTCTGTGCTTCACACTCCCTGAAGTACAAATCGAAGTAAATGTAATAAAAATTTTAATTATAAATCATAATTAGAAAATAGAAAAGGGAAAGTAAGGTAGTGCAAGTCAGGTCCGGATATCTGGAAGGTACAGCCCAGATCCGGGTCAGGATCCGTTCAGCAGTCTTATCACAGTTGGAAAGAAGCTGTTCCCAAATCTGGGCGTACGAATCTTCATGCTCCTGAACCTTCTCCTGGAGGGAAGAGGGGCAAAAAGTGTGTTGGCTGGCTGGGTTGTGTCCTTGATTATCCTGACAGCACTGCTCTGACAGCATGCGGTGTAAAGTGAGTCCAAGGATGGAAGATTGGTTTGTGTGATGTGCCGGGCTATGTTCATGATCTTCTGCAGCTTCTTCTGCTCTTGGACAGGACAACTTCCATACCAGGTTGTGATGCACCCTAGAAGAATGCTTTCTATGGTGCACCTATAAAAATTAGTGAAGGTTTTAGGGGACAGGCCAAATTTCTTCAGCTTTCTCAGGAAGTAAAGGTGCTGATGGGCCTTCTTGGCAGTGGACTCTGCTTTGGTAGACCAAGTCAGGTCATTTGTGATATTTACCCCAAGGAGCTTAAAGCTTTTGACCTGTTCCTCCTGCGCACCACCGATGTAGATGGGGTCATACGGTCCGCTACTCCTTCTGAAGTCAACAACCAATTCCTTCGTCTTGCTGATGTTGAGGGATAGGTTATTGTCTTCACACCATGCCACCAGATTCTTAATTTCCTCTCTGTACTCAGTCTCATCATTACCAAGATACGGCCTACAATTGTGGTGTCATCAGCAAATTTATTTATAAAATCACCCGCCTTCGGCTTTCAGCTCGATGTCTCAATCTTCCTTGATATTTTAATCAGCAATTAATGGACATTTTGACCAGCGAAATAGAGTCAAACATCAGTTCACACCGTATCCTGATGTTTCTTCCCATTGAGGCTGTCTGAGCACATGCTCGCTTCCCAGAATCTTCTGCTAGATCCCTCAAATGATCTCCAAACTGTAAATCACGGGTTATAACCGTCCCAGAAACACATCTCAGATGAAAAGCAGAAGTAAAAATGACATTGTTGTAAGCTGGAAGACATTGTATGTTGGCATCACCTTGTAGTGAATTCTAAAGGAACTTTTGCCCAGGCGACTCAGCTAGGGTTGATCAGGCCCTGCCTGTGTTTTCCCCATGGACCAAGATTTGAAAGGCGTGCCACTTTGAGGGTAAAGGATTCTAAAGATTCAACTCCTCCCTGGAGATGATGAGTCTGGGTGGTTTGTGAAAGGGGGATTTCCTCCCCCACACACCTTGCCACTTCCTTCACCCACCTTCCAGCCTTATTCCCAAAGTACCCCCACAGGTCATTCCTGCAGGTACACAACACTGGGGGAGGTGAGTGTGTTGGGAACACTGCCATTCCCAAACAAATTCTAAAAACAGTTAACCTCCTGCAGCTGCAAAGGAAGTTATCCCCGGTGTTTTCCTTAGATTCCTTATTCCAGGAGCAGTGAGTGCTCTTGGATAGTCATTCTGAACTGTACAGAAGTCCAGACTTGGATGCATTTATCTGAGGAAACTGTAAGCACTCACACACTGTTGTTTGGTGGTAAAGAGGGTTGGATGATGGTTTGCAATGATAAAGATTAGCTTCATTTGTCACATTGCACGCAGTGAAATGTGGCCGTTGCACCAGTCCGAATACGTGCTGAGGGCAGCCCGCGAGGGTCACCACACTTCCGGCACCAACGCCACATACCAACAACTATCTCACCCTGGATTGTGGGAGAAAACCGGACTACCCAGTGGGAACTCGCGTGTTCGCTATCCCATTCGAGCAGAATACATATTTTTAAAAAATTAGGACTTGCTGGTTTTTAATGTAGAAATAAGTATTTGAATCTTGAGCTGGTGTTCAGTTCCAGATGATAGTTTGGAGAGTGAGGGAGGTACAAGAGGTTTCTTGTTTTCCGTATCGGAGCAGGTGGTGAATGTATAATTTGTTAGATGACAGAATGTTACAGTACTCTGCTAAGACTTAAAGTGAAGCCCGAGCAGCTGTCCCTGAACCTCGATGGTTCATGCAGAATGAATTAGTGGGAAGGAGCCAAGGCTGGTTGGATCTGAGCTCTGTTAGAACTCCACAGAATTCCCAGAGGACGTGAAGGAGTCAGCACTGGAGGAGAATTCCTGCTGAAGAGCCTCATATTAAAAACAGGAACAGTAACTCTAGCCGTCTGCACTGAAAGGAAGGTCAATGCACGGTCACCATTAACCATTTATGTTCTTCCACCAAACAGATGAAGTCTATCTCCCCTTTTAAAGTGACGCATTGAGTATGTGGGAGCTGATCTTCAGAGCGCCTGAAGTTCATATGGAAGTCAACTATGCAGTTTGGCTCTGAAGTTCACTTTCATAGTTGACACTGAAGGTCTTGTAACTTTCAGATACAGATTTAGGTCTATGGAAGCATACAGTGGAGTGCGTTGTTTGCTTTAACAACCAACACAACCTCAGGATCTGCTGCGGGCAGCCCGCAAGTGTTGCCACACATTCCAGCACCAACACGGGATGCCTACTACATTGTTAAGCAGAATGACACAGAGCACAACAAGCAACAAGGCAATAAAAGCAACACAAACCACTTTCCTCCCTCCCAACCACCTGTACAAATGGATAGTCCTACAACTTCAACTTCAGAACAGGCCTCCAAATCCAGGACAGGCCTCCAACTCCAGAACAGGCCTCCAAATCCAGGACAGGCCTTCAACTGCAGGATAGGCCTCCAAATCCAGGACAGGCCTTCAACTGCAGGATAGGCCTCCAGTCTCTCCACTGCCAGACTCCCGATCGACCTATGGACTCCGGTCTTCAGTATCGATTTCTGTACAGCTAATGGTGGGACCCCGAACTCCAGGCTCGCAGACTGACTGAACCTTGCGCCTTCTGCTTACTCGGACATCAGATCCCAGAACCCATTAACCTGGAACAGCTCAACATCCATGAATGTCTTTTGTAACCCATCCTTATCACATCTGTTCTGTTTTCTATTTATGTACCTGGAGGCAGTAGAGGGCTAGCTAGTATAAAGACCAAGAAAGGGAAGAGAGACTGCCCCAGATGAAATCAGAGCTCCCTTCCAAGAGTGGTGAGTTCATTGCTGCTAATTTGTTAGCAATGAGAGGACAACAAACCATTGTGATTTTCCATGTGTCCTGTGTCCATGGAGCATCTGATGATGGAGGAGTTTGTCAGCACGCTGGCCTCCCTCTGAACCATCTGACCTTGCTGACATAGCAAACGCTTCTTCCAAAAAGCTTCATGACGTCCATCTTTCTAAAGCAGGCAGGCCAGTCCCTCTGGAGAGTGTCCATTTCCTGCTCTCACTGGGCCTCTTGTTGTTTCCCCTCAACCATCAGGCTCTTGAACCAGACAGAAAAACTTCACTCAAGTTCACTCACCCCATCACTGAACTGTTCCCATAACTTGTGGGTTTCATCTCATGTTCTTCATATTTATTGCTTATTCATTTATCATTATTATTATTATTTCGGGCAGGTGGGGCTCGTCAGCCTTGGACGGCGGCCCAACTAGGAGAAGGGGGAACTCTGATTTTAAACCTCTGCTACCTTGCGGCCATACCCACCCCTGGGAAAGGGTTTGGGAGTAAACCCCAAGGAAGAAATCTGGAGCCAGGGTCCCTAAGGTACTTTGATATTGTTTACAACTTCACTCTGACAACCTCTGCGACGACACTGGTGCCAAGCTGTATCGGTGCTTGCCCTCCCCTTGGTCTACACCAGTGACATGGAGAGGGGGATCCCGCTGCATGGGCACCAGCCGGTTCTTCAAATCTCCCCACCCAGGCTTGTGCCCTGGAGAGGACACGGTCCACCAGAGTCACAAACCGATCATCCCCTGGGATCGACAGCTGCCGATGATGATGATTGTTATAATTCTTCCTTTTTGTATTTACACACTGGTTGTACACCCAGATGGTGTAATCTTTCATTGATTATATCATGGTCGTTGGATTTATTGAGTATGTTCTCAGGAACATGAATCTCAGGGTTGTATAGGGTAACATATATGTACTTTGATGATAAATATACTTTGAACATGAACTTAGTATAAACGTTGAGCTGACATACCTCCGTTCTCCCTCCCTACCTGCCATCTAAACTCCGCCTACCTCTGCAGCTGGCTGGTGGAATTGTTTAACACAGCCAGGAAACTTCCGGAATCTGCCTGGTTTATGGTTGTCAGAGCAGGAATGTGCCTGGTTCACGATTGTCTCCTGAGCCGGCTCTTTTATAGGTTGTCCTTCAGGTTGTTGCTAGGGTGTAAGTTCAGCAGTCGCCATGGCAACTACCAATTTAAAGGTGCTTAAAACTGAGATTTCATTGCAGTAACCTTGTGCATAATTGATAATCTAACAAATTGCTGAAGTATCTTTGGCCTGCCAGACTGTGACTGTTTATATAAAATTATCTTTTACAAGGAAAGTCTGGTTCTGCTTAAAAACCTTGGAAAAGGGTCGCCCGGGGGAGGAGAGATATTTCAGTGGGAAGCGTGTGATGTTTATGGTGATGATTATAACGATATCATTTCCCCAGTGACGGATTTCAGATGAACTCTTCGCCTACAGTGATGCACATTAACATCTCCAAAGCTGAGATTATTTATTTTGTAATACAGAATGCATGAAAGGGAACGGATTCTATCAATATTATAACCTTTCACCTCAGGCGTGTACTGTTATTGCTGCTCTAGTGTTTCTCCTGGTGAGAGACTTTATATGTAAGTGGCATCTGTGTGTGATATGGTATATTAAATAGCACATGTGTCTGTGTATTGTTGTGCTTGTGTACCCATGCATGTATGTGTGCATATATACATATGTGAATATGTGCATGTATGTGTGCTTACATGCTTCTGTATATGTGTGCAATTATGTGTACAAGCATGTGCCTATATGCATAACCATGTGAGTGTGTGTGTGTGTGTGTGTGTGTGTGTGTGTGTGTGTGTGTGTGTGTGTGTGTGTGTGTGGGGATGTGTGTGTGTGGATGTGTGTGAGTGTGAATACCCTGAGAACCAGGACCTTCAACCCGGAAACGTTCCCATTTGTAATATTAAATATTCCAGTCCCCTTGTCAGTGGTCCTGTTGGGGCTGAGGGAAGAGATTGATAGTTAGTCTCAGAAAGCTCTGTCCTGTGATGGATGATGCTGACAATTGCAAGCAATTACATTGTAAAGTCCTTGCTGTTTAAAAAAAATGATTTTTCTTCCTTCTCGGGGTGTGTGTTGCTGCTTCATGTTTTGCCGCTTATTGGAATTGTTGCTTGCTGCTGTGAATGAGGAGAGTTTACACACTCCTGCCTCTTCCTCAACAAGCCTGGCACTTCCATCACCCTTCTGCGGGTTCCTGTCGCCCTGATATAGTCACCGAGAAATTACACCCAAATAGAAGAACTCAATCCTTGTAATGAAAACATCAACCTCTAGAATGTAATTAATTATTTAGAGACTCTTGCAGGGAACTATGCATGATTGATAAAACAATACTAAAGTATTTCCCATTTAGTTCAGTGTGTGACTTCTAAAGTATCAGCTGCTGATAGATTTTATTTGGTAATTTTATATTCCATCCATAGACTGTGATACACAATACTCTGCATGTCTAATCCCCAGAGCACTAAACTGGCTTTTCAACTCTTGAATTCTCCACGCTGACTGAAATGTTTGAACTGACTTTAAAATGTTGAATGTTTCCTTCTGAGGGGCCAAGAATGTTTTTAAATAGTCAGTTTTGGAGACGCTCAGTATCAGAGTCAGTGCCCCTCCGAATCTTTCCTCTGGGTACGTTGGCTGTTTCTTGATCAGTGAATACGCTGTGCAGGGCCAGTACAGTGCCCAGTAACGATACAGTACAACAGGTAGTGCCAAAATACCCATACAACCCGCAGCATGCTGAGCCAGTACAGTGCATGGTGTCAGCATAGCATGCAGCTTCTGTACACAGGGTGCCAATACAGTCCACAGCTTCAGGTTCTGTGCATAGCGCACAGGAAATTGTATAGTGTCAACAGCGTGCAGTGTCTGTACAGTACACAGGACATTGCGCAGTGTCAGTACAGTACAAAGGATATTGCGCAGTGTCTGTACAGTACACAGTACATTGCGCAGTGTCGGTACAGTACACAGTACATTGTGCAGTGTCGGTACAGTACACAGGACATTGCGCAGTGTCAGTACAGTACACAGGACATTATGCAGTGTCGGTACAGTACGCAGTGCATTGTGCAGTGTCGGTACAGTATGCAGTACATCGCGCAGTGTCGGTACAGTACACAGTACATTGCGCAGTGTCGGTACAGTACACAGTACATTGTGCAGTGTCGGTACAGTATATAGGACATTGCGCAGTGTTGGTACAGTACGCAGTGCATCGTGCAGTGTCGGTACAGTATGCAGTACATCGCGCAGTGTCGGTACAGTACTCAAGACATTGGCAGTGTTGGTACAGTACGCAGTACATTGTGCAGTGTTGGTACAGTACACAGGACATTGCGCAGTGTTGGTATAATACACAGGACATTGCACAGCGTAGGTATAGTACACAGTACATTGTGCAGTGTCAGTGCAGTACACAGGACATTGTGCAGTGTCAGTACAGTACACAATGTCAACACACCTCTCATCCTCCTTCACTGTGCAAACTATCTTCATAAGACATGCTCTCTGTACATACGCTCTCTCTATATATTCTGTATATGTCTTGAAATTTGTGGTTTAGTGCAAGACCTAAGTTTACTATAAGTTGCAATAAATAAACATGGTAGTGTTCATGGCAAATCTAATGGCAGAAGGGAAGAAGCTGTTCCTGAATTCTTGAGTGTGTGCCTTCAGGCTCCTGTACCTCCTCCCTGATGGTAGCAATGAGAAGAGGGCACGTCCCAGATGGTGAGGGCAATGCTTGATTTTTCTTACCAGAGAATGTGATAGTAGCTGATGTTGTGACCTGCTTGCTAGTGCAGTAAAGTAAGAAGGCTTCTTGTAGCCAAGTGATGCCTCAAAAAGACAGTATCCATTATTACGGACCCCCATCACCCAGGACACACCATCTTCTCATTGCTGCCATCAGGGAGGGAGTACAGGAGCCTGAAGACACATGCTCAGTGTTTTAGGAACAACTCCTTCTCCCCTCTGCCATCTGATACCTGAATGAACAATGAGTCTCTAACACTACCACTCTACTCTTTTTGCACTATTTATTTAATTTAATTATAGATATAGATAGCTAGCTAGTAGCTAGCTAGACACACACACACACACACACACACACACACACACACACACATTATATTTATTTCTTATTCAAATTAGCTGTGGAAAACAGTACATAGTCAACATTTCAGGAGTCCTGATGAAGGGTCGGGGAAGGATTGTCGACTGTACTCTTTTCCAAAAATGCTGTCTGACCTGCTGAGTTCCTCCAGCATCTTAAATTTGTTGCTCTGGAGTTCCAGCATCTGCAGATTTTCTTGTGTTTATATTTCTTATTGTAATTTATACTTTCTCCGTTACACATTGCAATGTACTGCTGCCACACAACAAATTTCACACCATATGCCAGTGGTATTAAACGTGATTCTGATTCGGAGCATGTGACTGAGCCAGATTGTCTGTATCATTCCCCCGTTACTGAACATCATGGCACGGGCTGGTTGTCAGGGGTATCCTTGTTCCTGAAGCCCAGGGGAATGCGCTGAGTGGACCTGGAATGTGAATCGCGCGTATGTGTGCGGCAACCCCGAGCTCACTTTTCCACAGAAGCCTGACAGCTCTGGAGCATCTGTCTGCATCGTTAACTGAGCAGTGTGAAAGTGCCCATTGTAGGCGGACACTGGCCCATTGAAAGAGAGTCAGAGCAGCTGCACACTGTCCAGCTCCTCTTGGGCCGTCTTAACGTAGCGGGCCGCAGTTGTTCGAGGCAGGTGCAGGAGGCTCTCTGCGAAAGCGGTTGTCTGTGAAGAATTCTCTGAGGGACGCTGTATTTTGTCTGCCTCCTTTTCTTGTTTATATAATTAAGAAATGATTGGAATGTAGTTTAAAGTGAATATCACAACACAGTGCACTGCTTGTTGAACAAATGCCAAAACTCTCATACATTCTGCACTGGCACGTGCATACTCCTGCTCACTCACATGTGCACGCACACGTATGGTCTTGTGCACACACACCTGTGTGCACCAGACACATCCAGTCTTTAATGCTTTCCTGCTCTCCGCCAGAACTCCCACCACCACACATTTCATGATTCCAGAATCAGATTTATCTCTCACATGTCCGTTGAAACATACAGTGAAATTTGTGTTAACAACCAACACAGCCCGCAAGTGCCACCACACATTGACGTGCCAGAGCAGCATGCCCACGATGCTTGGCAGAGCAAGCCCCCGAAGTGTAACAAAATGGGAACAACAAGTAAACAAGCCTCGTTCCTCCCTTCCACTCACACCCACTCACAGCCATCCAACCCCAGGACGGGGCATTCAACCCAGAGCTTTCAGCAGATTTGGATTCAGACCCACAGACATCGGGCCTTCAACTTCTTCAGAGCTCGACTCCATCCTTAACGTTCAGCTTTCTTGTTGATGGAAAATGCCCCCATCCATGAACGTCCTTTATGTCTTCAATGGGGAACATGAGCGGGACCTTCTTCAGTCAGAGGGTGTGGAGAGTGTATAAGTGGAGGATGTGGGTTAGTTTTCCACACTTGAGGTACATGGATGGGAGGGGTATGGAGGGCTATGTTCCAGGTACAGATCGATTGGACTAGGCAGATTAATATTTCAGCATGGACTAGATGGGCCGAAGGGACTGATTCTGTACTATAGTGTTCTATGATTCTGTGACTCTCAGGAACAATGTAGCCTGAGGAGAGTTTTGGTAGAGGTTTTTAAGATTATGAGAGGCATAGATAGAGTAGACAGGGAGTATATTTTTCCCAGGGTTGAAATGTCTAATACCAGGCAGGAGGGATTAGGTTCGCTAGCCAATTGATTCCTAAATTAGTTGGTTCGGCACAACTTTGCGGGCCAAAGGGCCTCTCGCTGAGCTGTTCTGGTCTATTGTTTCTGTTGCCCATTGTTATTTACAAGCTCTGCCTTGATGGTTTGGTTATCAGAATCAGGTTTACTATCACTGGCATTGTTGTTAAATTTGTGGCAACAGTAATGTAATACTAGAGCATACATGATAATAGGAAGAAAAAACTGTGTCTCAGTAGGTACTGTGTATATATATTAAACTGTTAAATTAAATAAATAGTGCAGAAATAGAAATAAAAATAAAACATATAATGGGGTAGTGTCCATGGGTTCAATGTCCGTTCAGAAATCTGATGGCAGAGGGGAAGACACTGTTCCTGAATTGTTGAGTGTGTGTCTTCAGGCTTCTGTACCTCCTCCTTGATGGTATCAATGAGAACGAGGCATGGCCTGGATGATGGGGGTGCTTAATGATTGATGCTGCCTTTTTGAGGCATTGCTCCTGGAAGAGGTCCTGAATACCTCGGAGGCTAGTGCCCAGGATGGAGCTGACTGAATCCTTGCGTGTCAGTGATCAAAGGAAACAAATGGCCTTCAAAACCAGCGCAGAATATTGTGAAGTTGTGAAATAGGTTAAACTTTCACATTCATTACCATTTGCCGACCTCGTTGTTTTCATATGTTGATATGACTGTCACCCTACAGAGCCTAGAGTTCCTCACTGAGGTATCTGCAGTGATGCACTTGCCCCAGCAGAGGCAGTTCTGTCATAGCTGCAAGTTCAAATAAACGCTGCCACAATACTGTCTGGAGGTCACAGGACAGTGGAACTTAGAAATCTGAAGAAAATATTGAAAGTCACATTGGTGCAGTTTACATCTGCATGTGTCTGTAAAACACAGTTGTAGTCTTGCAGACTGACCTCTACCTTGTTGAGGTCAGGTGGCATCTCTCAGACGCCTCCTCTTACATACCCCTTAAAAAGGCCCCCGCATACTGTCTCCACATCTGGCTGCTGATTAGTTTCATTGCTTTCCGCTCTCCCAATTTTATTTGTCGACCAGGCCACCAGATATGCAGGAAATTCCGATATCACTGACAGTCCCACTTGTACACTAAATCCCCTCACCATCCAGTGGCAGTTTGTGCAGACTTTCAGGCTGTGCCTTGCGTTCTCAGCTTCTCTGCAGCTGCTTTGGAAATGTGCAGATTGCCTGGTTTCTGAACAGAGTTCATTGAAAACGGCCGGAAAACTGTGGTCTGATCGCCAGCGATGGGCTCATACATTAAAGGGCTCTCCTCGCCATGTGACCCCTCTGTCAGTTAGCTCTTGGTGTAACTGACAAAATGCTGGAAGAACTTAGCAGGTCAAACAGCTTTTATGGGGGAGAGTAAACAGTTGACACTTTGGGCTGAGGCTCGTCATCAGAACGGCTGTGTGGGAGTTTCCCTCAGGCCTCAACAGGTTAGAGTTCAGTCCGCTAGATTACAACAGCTCCATTGTCTCCGGGTTTGGTGGTTGATGATGAGGATGGGGTTGGGACTGCGACAGGACTGCTGATGAAGTTTGAAGTTGTTTAACCTCACCATCAAACCCACAGAAAAGGGGGGAGCTGTTGTAGTCTGGGAGACTAATCACTACCTTGCTGAGACAAGGCAGTGACTCTCAGACACCGCCTCTTTCCCCCACTAAGGATCACCAACCTCATCAACTTTGGAGATCTCCAATCCACTGCTATCAACATCACAGATTCCTTGCCCTGCTATTCTCATTTCTAACTCTTACCTCACTGTCCAGTTAAGCCCATTGTTTCTGCCAGTCCTGACGGAAGGTCTTGGCCCAAAATTTCAATCGTTTATCCCCCTCCGTAGATGCTGCTTGACCTGATGAGTTCCTCCAGCATTTTGCGTATGTTGCTCTGGATTTCCAACATCTGCAAAATCTCTTGTGTTGACAACACACACAAAATGCTGGAGGAACTCAACAGGCCAGGCAGCAACGATAGAAAAGAGTAAGTAGTCAATGTTTCGGGCCGAAACCCTTCATCAGGACTGGAAAAAAGGATGAGAAGACAGAGCAAGAAGGTTGGTGTGGGTGTAATGAAACCCAATTTCCCTCGGGATCAATAAAGCATGTCTGTCTGTCTGTTTCTCATGTTTGTGTTTTGAGTAAGGTAGGGAGGAGGTCTGATGACAGCACATTTTTGACCCGTTACCGCCTTGGTGCCTCACAGAGTTGGTTTTCCTTCATCTTTCCGCAGCTGTCCAGGGTACCGGTGGAGACGTGCGAACAATATGAAACTTGCAGTCAATGTCTGAGCTCGGGAGACCCGCACTGTGGCTGGTGTGTGCTCCATAACATGTAAGTACCCACCAGTGCCCACTGGTACACTTATCCCCTCACTCTGGAACTGTGACTCAAGTGTTATTTCTCTCTGACCGTGGAGATTTATTTCCCAGTCCCTGAAAACGGACATACCTGACGGAAGCCCAATGTACCCTGCCTGCACTGAGAAAAGACTAAGTCTTCCAGTAAATCTCATGCTACCAGTTAGACAAGGACCACGGTTATCCACGGTTAACCTTTGCTGAGGCTGATTGTGGTACCGACTGCAACAGGCCCAGAACCCTCTCGTGTACCACCAGCTGTCAGGGCAGGGTTCAGTTCCAATACAGGGCAAGCAGTAACAGTAAGAAGACGACGTGACGACGTGACGCCGTGCCACGGCCAGGACTTCCATGTGCAACACTCCATAGTCCATTTAGAAAACAGAACATAGAACTGAGAGAATTTACAACGCTGTTACCTGGTCTTCAGAAACTGAGTTATAAGGAAAGGTTGAAGAGGTTAGGACTTTATTCCTTGGAGTGTAGAAGATTGAGAGGAGGTTTAATGGAGGTATACAAAATTATGAGGGGTATAGATGGGTAAACAGAAGCAGGTTTTTTCCTCTGAGGTCGGGTGGGAGTACAACCAGTGGTCAGGGGTTAAGGGTGAAAGGTGAAAAGATAAAGCGAACATGAGAGGAAACTTCTTCAAGCAGAGGGTCCTGAGAGTGTGGAATGAGCTGTCAGTGCAAATGGGGCATACGATTTAAATTTCAACTATTATGAGTAAGTTGGATAGGTCGGTGGAAAGTAGGGGTATAGAGGGCTATGGTCCCGGTGCAGGTCGACAGGACTAGGCAGATTAAATGTTTTGGCATGGAGTTGATGTCAAAGTTTAAGAGAAGTTTAGATAGGTCCATGGATGGTAGGGGTATGGAGGGCTATGGTCCCGGTGCAGGTCGATGGGAGTAGGCAGTTTAAATGTTTTGGCACAGACTGGATATGTCAAAGGACCTGTCTCTGTGCTGTACCTTTCTATGACTCTTAACAGGACAGCACAGTACAGGGCACCTTGGCCCATGATGTTCTCCTGACCTTTAAACCTACTCCAAGATCTGTCTTAACTTCCTTCAACTTCTTTAACTGTTAGTTGCTTTTGGTTCTGTGAAGCAGTTTAGGACTTCCAGCCAAGAGGACATTGTTGAGGGAAATGGAAGTTCTGGAGGGCAGATAGGGCACCCTGTGCTGCCAGCTCCCCGTCTGGGTAAGCCGGGTGTGAGTCTAGCAGTGAGTGAATTCTATTTGTCAGTCTTTTGAGCACGGTGAGATGCACTTGGGAAATGCAGGTTGGACACGCAGAAAGTAATAGGTGTTCCACTTTGAAAAGCAACCCAAGGAATTGGACAGGTCTTCATGAGGAGGATGGGAATCCGGAGAGAGGAGGAAGTGTGGCAGGTGCCCAGTAGCTGGCTCAGTAGCCAGTACTGAAGAGAAGCAGAGAGGCAGAGATACTGGGGAGAAACTTTCAAACCTTAGTGTGTTTGTTGTTGAAACCATACAGTTGGTTGGAAGACGTAGGGGTTACATGAAAGGCCAGGATGGAGAGACAGGTCAAGTCAAGTTTATGGTCATTTAACTAATACGTATATGGATATTGTATGGTACACTGCCTGGTATGGGGGAGGGGGCTATTGCACAGGATCAAAAGAAGCTGCAGAAAGTTGTAAAATTAGTCTGTTTCATCTTGGGTGCAAGCCTCGGTTGTATCCAAGATATCTTCGAGGAGCGGTGCCTCAGAAAGGAGGAGTCCATTATTAAGGACCCCCATCACCCAGTACATGCCCTCTTCTCATTGTTACCATTGGGAAGGAGGTACAGAAGCCTGAAGGCACACACTTGATCAACTTGTTTATTTTTATCCATATTATTATGTATTGCATTGTATTGCCGCCACGAAGTTAACAACATCACAATATGTGCTGGTGATATTAAACCTGATTCTGGTTCCGTAATCTGTCAAACGAGACCCCTACAGTCCTCTCAACCATTCTCTCAGTCCATGGTAGGGACTTCTGGTCCCATGCTCAGCTGCTCCCATGCCAGGTGGAGATGTAGCTTGTGAATTAACTGGGCACAGACAGTGAGGGATTTGAAAACAAGGATGTTAAAATGTCCTGTACAAGCTGAGTCAATAGGCATGGGCAATTCCTCACTTTGGAAGGCTTGAGGGAAGCGATGATGCAGCAGTGAGCCCAACGCTGTGGGAAACCAATCGATCATTTCTGCCTGGCAGTTTTGTATGCCGAGACTGCTGGAGTCTCAGTGAACAAATACTTCTGATAAGATTCGTAAAGAAAGGTAGAAATATAAAAGCTCAATTATAAAAACATTTTGGGATGAAATATAACTTGAATCAAGCTATAACAGAATTGAACCAAACTATAACCCCTGGTGTGCTATGTGTGTCAGCATAATGCAGGCTAGACTGGATACCTGGATGGAATTGAGTTGCAGTGACTGGTCTCGCCCTGAGGGTCACTCCGTAATAACCTGATAAATTCCACAGCTCTGCAAGGAAAGGGCAGCACCGTGCTGATGAATCAGTACTGCTGCCAATAACTACATAATGGAAATCGAGAATATTAACAAATTTTGAAGAAGTCAGCAAATTTGTATTTTTGGGTTTCTAAATTGAAAATTCTTTTTTACACTTAGCACAACCAGGTTTACATCAGGGAGTCATAAACACAGGCGGTTCTGCAGATGATGGAAATCCAAAGCAACACAGACAAAATGCTGGAGGAACTCAGCAGGTCAGGCAGCCTCTGTGGAAGTGAACCAACAAGCTGATGGTTCAGACTGAGACCTTTCATCAGGACTGGACAGGAAGGGGGAAACGCCAGAGTGCAAAAGTGGGGAGGAGGCAAAGCAGTTACCTAGAAGGTGATAGGTGAAGTTAGGTGAATAGGAAAGATGGAGAAGAGGGAATCTGATAGGAGAGGAGAGTGGACCATAGGAGAAAGGGAAGGAGCGAACCCAGGGGGAGGTGATAGGCAGGTGAAGAAGAGGGGAGGGGGAGGGAAATATTTTTTACCAGAAGGAGAACTTGATATTCATGCCATCTGGTTGGAGGCTTCCCAGATGGAATATAAGGTGTTACTCCTCAACCCCGAGGGTGGCCTCACTCGACACAAGAGGAAGCCATGGACTTACATGTGGGAACGGGAAAGGGAATTGAAATTAAAATGTTTGGCCATCGGGAAGTTCCCCTTTTGGAGAACAGGGCGGAGGTGCTCAATAAAATGGTCCCCCAATTTACGACAGGTCTCAACCATGCAGAGAAGGCCGCATCAGAAGCAGTGGACACAATGGACAACCGCAGAAGATTCGCAGGTGAAGTCTTGCCTCACCTGGAAGTCTGTCATTAAGGAATGACAGATACCATGTATGGAACTTTCACCTCCTCCTCTGCCTCCCTGATGTGTGAAACAACAGCACAAAAGCAGCTGTTGGTAGTTGTTTAGTAATTTTCCACTGCGAAGTCTCTCCAAGGTGTGCCTACTTTGAAGAAGTTCAGTGAGACTGTCTCATTGCTCCCCCACTGTGATCTCTGCTGCTCTCTGACTCCTCTTACGACCATGTGCTTACCGAAACTAGCTATCACAACCACGTATCCTTCCTGGGAAAGTTTCACCTATCACCTGCCACCTTGTACTTTTTCCTCCCCTTTCCCCACACCCTTATTCTGACTTAACCCCCTTCCTTCCTTCTCAGTCCCAATGAAGGGTCTCAGCCTGTTGACTCAGCCCCTTGACCTGCTGAGCTCCTCCAGCACATTGTGTGTATTGCTCTGGATTTCCAGCATCTGCAGGGCCTCTGCTGTCTGTGTTGGCAATTGGTCTGGATTTCCAGCATCTGCAGGGCCTCTGCTGTCTGTGTTGGCAATTGGTCTGGATTTCCAGCATCTGCAGGGCCTCTGTTGGCAATTGGTCTGGATTTCCAGCATCTGCAGGGCCTCTGCTGTCTGTGTTGGCAATTGGTCTGGATTTCCAGCATCTACAGGGCCTCTGCTGTCTGTGTTGGCAATTGGTCTGGATTTCCAGCATCTGCAGGGCCTCTGCTGTCTGTGTCTGTAAAATGTTTAAGACAGGAGTTCCCAACCTTTCTAATGCCATGGACCTTTACATAGAAACATAGAACATAGAAACATAGAAAACTTACAAGCCATAAGGCCCTTAGGCCCACAAAGCTGTGCCGAACATGTCCTTACCTTAGAAATTACCTGGGGTTACCCATAGCTCTCTATTTTTCAGAGCTCCATGTACCTGTTCAGGAGTCTCTTAAAAGACCCTATCGAATCCGCCTCCACCACCACTGCCAGAAGCCCATTTCACGCACTCACTACTCTCTGTGTTAAAAAACTTACCCCTAATATCTCCTCTGTACCTACTTCCAAGCACCTTAAAACTGTGCCCTCTCGTGCTAGCCATTTCAGCCCTGGGAAAAAGCCTCTGACTATCCACATGACCAATGCCTCTCATCATCTTATACACCTCTATCAGGTCACCTCTCATCGTCCGTCACTCCAAGGAAAAAAGGCCGAGTTCACTCAACTTATTCTCATAAGGCATGCTCCCCAATCCAGGCAACATCCTTGTAAATTTCCTCTGCACTCTTTCTATGGCTTCCACATCCTTCCTGTAGTGAGGTGTTTACCATAAACCACATCATTTTCTGGATCCAGAGAGCCCACCGTGACCAAGTGCGCTGCTATCTTACCAGGAGGCCAGTATAGTTGAGTCATCAATGACGCCAGACGTCCGTAGCTTTCTGAGACTAGAGGCACTGGAATGCTTCTTTGGTCGCAGCATGTACATGGTTGGACTCTTGGTGATCCTGGTGATGTTTACATCTGGGAACCTGAACTTGCCACCTCAGCGCCTGATGCATGCTCGCCCCACTCCTGAGGTGCTGTTTGATCAGAAGACAATGGAGCCCACTCAGTGGAGAGGATGGAATTATTTTTCTCTGGTCCACGTTGAAGGTTGATAATCCAACCATTGTTGGCCCATGAATGGTGGTGCCGTGAGACCTCACAGTAAGATTCATTGCTGAGCATTGATCGCCACTTGGAACTCTGGAAGCAAACACACCACCCTGCTCTGTTTTCTGACACTGATCTCTGAGTGAACTGGACCACGCAGTCCTTTCTACCCAGGGCAGCTATACACCACCGTACTTGACAGTCCCAGAGACTGTGACTATGAAATCCATTCATATAACCATATAACCATATAACAATCACAGCACTGAAACAGGCCATCTCGGCCCTCCTAGTCCATGCCGAACTCTTAATCTCACCTAGTCCCACCTACCTGCACTCAGCCCCTAACCCTCCACTCCTTTCCTGTCCATATACCTATCCAATTTTACCTTAAATGACACAACTGAACTGGCCTCTACTACTTCTACAGGAAGCTCATTCCACACAGCTATCACTCTCTGAGTAAAGAAATACCCCCTCGTGTTTCCCTTAAACTTCTGCCCCCTAACTCTCAAATCATGTCCTCTCGTTTGAATCTCCCCTACTCTCAATGGAAACAGCCTATTCACGTCAACTCTATCTATCCCTCTCAAAATTTTAAATACCTCGATCAAATCCCCCCCCCTCAACCTTCTACGATCCAATGAATAGAGACCTAACTTGTTCAACCTTTCTCTGTAACTTAAGTGCTGAAACCCAGGTACCATCCTAGAAAATCGTCTCTGCACTCTCTCTAATTTATTGATATCTTTCCTATAATTCGGTGACCAGAACTGCACACAATATTCTAAATTTGGCCTTACCAATGCCTTGTACAATTTTAACATTACATCCCAACTTCTGTACTCAATGCTTTGATTTATAAAGGCCAGCGTTCCAAAAGCCTTCTTCACCACCCTATCTACATGAGACTCCACCTTCAGGGAACTTGCACTGTTATTCCTAGATCTCTCTGTTCCACTGCATTCCTCAATGCCCTACCATTTACTCTGTATGTTCTATTTGGATTATTCCTGCCAAAATGTAGAACCTCACACTTCTACTTCTACACATTCAACTGCAGTCATGAAGACATTGGAGGGTTGCAGGAGGCAGGTCTGTGTGCTCCTGAGGAGAACATGCCAGTGACATCTGGTACCAGACATTTACTGCGTTTGACCTATAACACAAAGCACTACAGCACATTGCAGGCCCTTCGGCCCACAATGTTGTGCCAACCTTTTAACTTATTCCCAGGTCAATCTAACCCCTCCCTCACACATAGCCCTCCATTTTTCTTTCATCCATGTGCCTATCTAAGAGCCTCTAAAATGCCCTTGATGTCTTTACCACTACCCATGACAACACTTACCTTACACCCGGCACCCACTGTATGAAAAACCTAACTCTGACATCCCCCACTGTACTTTCCTCTGATTGCCTTTAAATTATGCTGCCTCGTTTTGGGCATTTCCAGTCTGGGAAAAGGGCTTCGCCTGTCCCACTTTATCAATGCCTCTTATCATCATGTACACCTCTATCTTGTCACCTCTTTTGCAGTAAAGAGAAAAGCCACCATCTTGCTCAACCTATCCTGAAAAGACGTGCTCTCTAATGCTAAACCTTACATCATTGAAGAAGGCAACTCACTCCTACCTTCTCGCGGGCAACTAGGATTGAGCAATGAGGTGTTGACTCAGCCTGCATGTATGAAACAAAGCGGGCTGAATTCTGATGGCAACACATCAGGTCATAGAACACCACAACAGCACAGAAACAGGCCTGTTAGCTCGCTGAGTCCATATTGAACCATTAATCAGCCTAGTCCCATCAACCTGCACCCAGAGCTCAGCCCTCTGGACCCCTCCCATCCGTGTATCTACCCAAATTTCTCTTAAATGTTGAAATGGACACCACAGCCACCATTTGCACTAGCAGCTTATTCCACACGCTCTAATGAAGAATTTATTCCTTGTGTTCTCTTAAACAGTTCACTTTTAACCCTTAACCTACGACCACTAGTTATAATGTCATCCACCCTCAGTTGAAAAAGCCTGCTAGACCCTCAGAAGCCATAGCTCTCAAAAACCAAGGTTGCCTGAATCTGTTATCCCTACCTTTTATTTTGACAGGAACATACAAACACTGTACTCTCAAAATTTCACTTTTCCCAAGTGCAGCTTTGCCGGAACACAACCCCTCATAATCTACACTTGCCAGATCCTTTCTGATACCATCAAACTGATACTATGGAAATGAGTATCGCATGCTCTCTCACTGGGACTTCTACGTACTGATTAAGGAAACTTTCCTGAACACATTTGGCAAATTCTATCCTATCCAGCTGTTTCACAGTCATATGTGAAAAGTTAAAATCACCTACTATCACAACGTTATGTTTCTTGAAATAGTCTGTGATTTCTTACAAATTTGCTCCTCCAAAATCTGTGTGTGGACTGTTGGGTGGTCTACAATATAAGCCCATTAACATGGTCATACTTTCTTATTTCTCAATTCTGCACATAAAGCCTCACTAGTCGAGTTCCCCAGTGTATCCTGATGGAGCTCTGCGGTGATATTTTCTCTGACTAGTAACACCACCCCTCCTCCTTTGATCCCTCTCACTCTGTCACATCTAAAACAATGGAACCCCAAAGCATGGAGCTGCCAGTCCTGCCCCTCCTGCAACCAAGACTCACTAAAGGCAGCAATCTCGTAATTCTACAAGCTGATCCATGTTGTGAGCACACTTACCTTTCCTACAGTACTCTTTGCCTTGAAATATACACAGCTCAAATCGTTAGTCAGACCATGCTCGACATTTTGTTTCCTGATTTTGTATGTAGGCTTATCATGGTCTTTCTCCACAACCACCTTCATATCTGTTCTGGTCATCTGGTTTCCAACCACTGCAACTCTAGTTTAAACCCCACACCCATGCAGCACAAGCAAACCTTCCCATTTTGGTATTAGTCCCCTTGTAGTTCAGGTGCAAAGTGTCCCTTCCATACAGGTCCCTCCTTCTCTGGAAGAGAGCCCAATGATCCAAAATTCTGAAGCCCTCACTCCTGCACTGACTCCTTAACCACGTGTTAAACGGTATATTCTTCCTATTTCTGGCCTCACTAGCATGTGGCAATCCTGAGATCACAACATTGGATGTCCTGCCCTTTAACTTACCACCTAACTCACTTTGCGGGACCTTATTACCCTCCTACCCATGTCGTTGGTACCGACATGGACCACTACCCATGGTGGCTCATCCTCACACTTAGAAGTGCTGTGGACTTGATCCGAGATGTCTCTGATCTTGACACCCAGGAAGCAACAAACCATCTGCGAATCTCATTCTTAACTACAGAATCTTCATTCTGTTTCCCTAATTAACGAACCCCCATCACTACTGCTCATCTCTTCTCCCCTCTTCCCTTCGGAGTTACAGAGCCAGACTCAGTTCCAGAGACCTAACCACTGTGGGTTTCCTCTGCTAGGACACCTCCCCAATTTAGTTACAAAATAACCTTTAAAATGAAATGAAGACACGAGTGTCCATAGAGGGTAATGGGTCCAATGAAGGCAAATGGGTCCACGTCAAGAATTCCCCTGGATTGGCAGGGATGAATCAGGCTTAGGGCCTGTCTAACTCTGTGCTGTGTAATTCTGTGGTTAGTAGATCACATCAATTCTGGGTTTGCAAAGCCCCCTGTCTGGGAGCTGACAGGTTAAGTTTGTTCTGACCACAGCTTGGTAAGCTGTGACCAGATGTGTACTGTTCCAGACCTGACTGCTCCGGTCTACTGTGCCAAGTCTCTGCTATTGATTCAGCTCTGGGCACCAGTAATCTGCCAAACATAGGATTCCTACTTCAGGGTGAGCTCTTAGCCAAGTCAGGGGTTCCCGTCTGCCTAGGGCAATGAGAGGACAAATCCAGTTGCAAAGAAGCAGAATTTCCATGATTCTGGCCTGGTGAGGAATGCAGTGTAGAGGAAATGGGCTTCCCTGATGAAGTAGGAGCCATCCTCAGCCACGTTGGACGTGATGCTTTGATTGGTCTGTTGGATGTATTCTAACTGGAACCATTTCAGGCCAACCTCTGAGGTGGTTGAACTCCCACGCTGCATCTCATAGAATCAGAATCAGGTTTAATATCACCGGCATATGCCGTGAAATTTGTTACTATATGGCAGCATGTTAAAAACTGTAAATTACAGTAAATATATTTGAGCCAGAGGCTGTGCCAGTCAGAGTGGACCGTGGATATTGTCTAGATTCCAAAGCCAGGGCAGTACAGTATGGAGAGCAAGCTGTTGACCATGTAGCAAGCTCCCCCTCTTCACACATCCGATAAACCCAAAGGAATGGAGAGACTGATACAGCCTGGTACCAGTGGCACCACAAGACTTGCCAGTCCATATTGAACTCAATGTAGGACTGCCTTAGGGGACTCCAGATTTTTTCCTTGGGGTTTATTCCTGAAGTATTCCCCATGAGTGGGTACAGCTGCAAACCACAAGATCAGAGTTTTCCTTCTCCGAAATGAGTTGCCAACCAAGGATGATGAGTCCCATTTGTCCAAAGCAACTGGTTTTAAGGCACCAGTAACCCGTCTTTGCCCCTTAATGTGTTGGTAGAAATAGCTTTGCTGGGCTTAGTAGCTAAGCCACATGTGAAGGCCAGGAGCTGGAAATGGTCGTCAGAAGCTATTTGAGGCACCTGTCACTGGGGGCATTTAATAGATGGTGGGAGGTAGTCTCCACTACCACCCTGGCTAAAATAACCTTAAGGAACCTGGAAGAATATATATATAAATTAATTAAATAAGTAGTGCAAAAAGAGAAAAAAAGTAGTGAGGTAGTGTTCATGGGTTCAATGTCCATTCAGAAATCTGATGGCAGAGGGGAAGGGGCTGTTCCTAAAATGTTGAGTGTGTGTCTTCAGGCTCCTGTACCTCCTCTTTGATGGTAGCAATGAGAATGGTGCATACCCGGGTGACGGGGGTCCTTAGTGATGGATGCTGCCTTTTTGAGTCATTGGTCCTTGAAGATTTCCTGGATGCTGGGTAGGCTAGTGCCCATGATAGAGCTGATTGAGATTCCAACTTTCTGCTGTTTATCTTGATACTGTGAAGTGCTCCCCACCCCCATACCAGGCAGTGATGCAGCCAGTTAGAATGTTCTGCATAGTACATGTAACGTTCTCCTTCGCGTGTACTGATAACGTCGAATTTAACGTCGAGATAAACCAGTTAATAAGAACCAGATCGCAGTAAGATTAACCATTTACTGTTCACTCTTCACATTAACATATGGTGAAAACTGTTGATAAAACAATACAAGATTGATACAGTATTTGTTCCTTCCTTAATATCACATTTCAAGTGTAAATACTTGCAAAGGTGACTATAACTACATTACACTAAGGTGCAGTATACAGGGAGAGTTTACCTGCTCCATTGACTACTTTAAATACACTTCCATGCAAACTATCCGCGACTCTTTAACTAACGAAAGCATAAACATTATCTACCGTCGTTACTTCTAACAGGATCGGCATTAACATCTTAGTTCAATATATCGATTATCTATTAACTTACAGCGTTGCTCTCACTGTGATTTCTCATGCCTGCAAACAACTTCTGCTCAGGTGAGCCTCGTGGAAAGCCCCCACCCTCGCGCTAATTTCAAACCGGTGTTTTCCCACAAGACGCGGCGAAACCGGATGTGACGTCATCGCATGCCGATATATTTTACATGCAATGAATATACTTTAAACACTCCTAATTCTAACTAGAGAATACTATTGAATGAATTACTAAGCGAAAATATTATAAACTAAATAACTGTCGTAAAGACAGCACACTCCCCGCTTGACCTTCGTAAGGTCACAATGAGCAGAGTACAAAACTTAGTCTCTTAATCAGTCATTGGGTAGAAGTAGAATAACTTCTGTAACTGGCCCTTGGTAAATTTTCACATCGCCTTGGTCGGTAGTCTTCAATTCGATCTTCCTGACATGTCCATCCTCGCTAGGGAATGTAGCAGTGGTTCTGGCCATTGGCCAGCTGTTGCGGGTGATCTGCTTGTCCCTGAGCAGGACTAGGTCTCCAACTTGAAGATTCCTGCGGGGTTCTGTCCACTTTTGTCTCTGTTGCAACAAAGGTAGATATTTTTGTCTCCAGCGAGGCCAGAACTGATTTGCCAGAGCCTGGACTTGTCTCCATTGCTTTGTGTACAAATCCTTGTCTGAGAAGTCTCCTGGTGGAGGAGGTGCTCCTGCCTTCTGTGTAAGGAGCATTGATGGCGAAAGGATGAAGGGGTTTTCTGGGTCAGAAGACACAGGTAGGAATGATTGTGCGTTTATAATGGCTGTGACCTGTGCCATTAGGATGCACAGTACCTCGTGGGCCAATCGGGTGTGTTGCTGCATCTCAGGTTTCCTTTTCCGGGTTTTCCGTAAGGACGTGAACCGTTTGACTGCCTGCTCTTTGTTATCTGGTGAGCGCTGGCATGGTTCTCTGAAAGGCAATGGGGCAACCCCATTATTTGCTTCATCTCTGAAGACCTTGGTGTCTTTGGGTTTTAAAGAAATGGTATCTTGAGCTGATTGTGCAAGTTTGTTTCCGTGCTCGGTTTGAATGAAAACTGACTGACCTAGCGTCTCGTCGGTTACTTTACACTTGGTAATGTCTTGTTGTGCTTCTTTAGGGTACACCTCAGTGAGGCAGATCTCGGAACAAGAACGGCTTGACTGAGTTTGACCGCAAACTTCTGTACAGTTCGAGCTGACAATTGTTGTCCTGGAGTGAACCTCTCCCTCCCCGCCGTCCTGTTGTGGGGGTGAAGGAGCGTTGTCGGTTCTTTCATTCTTGACTTCATCACGGAGCCGTGAGGGTAAATTTCCTTCCTCGTATGGATGTGATGCAATCGTGACTCTCTGAGGTTCCTCGTAGCTGGGGAAGTTATCGAATACGTATGGAGAGGGGAGACGAGCCTGCCAGTCTGTTTGATATTGTACATAGTCGCTTGTGCGTTCCAGTCTGGTCCTTTCTAAAGTAGATCTTGCTTCGGTCAGATCACGCGACCCTTCAGCTTCTTTTATGTACTTTGCTTCCGCCATGGCAGCTTCTTCTTCTCTTTCTAGCTGCAGCACTTGCAACTCTGTCGATATTTTTGCCATTTCCAACTGGATTTCGGCTTCTCGGGCGGCCGCTTCGGCTTCTCTGGCAGCCGCTTCGGCTTCTCTGGCAGCCTTTTCTTTCTGGATTTCGGCTTCTCTGGTGGCCAGTTTCATTTTCAAAACTGCTTCTTGTTTGGCGTAATGCAGTCGCACCTTGGCGGCTTCTGCCTTGGCTCTTGCCTGGGTGGACTTACTTGATGTCGTTCTACTGCCCTTGTCGCTGGGCGCCATCGACTTGATCCCGGATCGAGCTGACATTGCAGCACTTGGAACACCTGATAACGCCTGGGTGGGCTTACTTGATGTCGGTTTACTGCCCTTGTCGCTGGGCGGCGTCGACTTGATGCTGGATTGAGCTGACATTGCAGCACTTGGAACACCTGATAATGCCGCTTTTTCACTGTAACATTCTCCTTCGCGTGTACTGATAACGTCGAATTTAACGTCGAGATAAACCAGTTAATAAGAACCAGATCGCAGTAAGATTAACCATTTACTGTTCACTCTTCACATTAACATATGGTGAAAACTGTTGATAAAACAATACAAGATTGATACAGTATTTGTTCCTTCCTTAATATCACATTTCAAGTGTAAATACTTGCAAAGGTGACTATAACTACATTACACTAAGGTGCAGTATACAGGGAGAGTTTACCTGCTCCATTGACTACTTTAAATACACTTCCATGCAAACTATCTGCGACTCTTTAACTAACGAAAGCATAAACATTATCTACCGTCGTTACTTCTAACAGGATCGGCATTAACATCTTAGTTCAATATATCGATTATCTATTAACTTACAGCGTTGCTCTCACTGTGATTTCTCATGCCTGCAAACAACTTCTGCTCAGGTGAGCCTCGTGGAAAGCCCCCACCCTCGCGCTAATTTCAAACCGGTGTTTTCCC
The DNA here is from genome assembly GCF_030144855.1 of Hypanus sabinus. Lineage (NCBI taxonomy): Eukaryota > Metazoa > Chordata > Chondrichthyes > Myliobatiformes > Dasyatidae > Hypanus > Hypanus sabinus. Next base: position 5,176,837 of record NC_082730.1, read on the forward strand.
ACAAGACGCGGCGAAACCGGATGTGACGTCATCGCATGCCGATATATTTTACATGCAATGAATATACTTTAAACACTCCTAATTCTAACTAGAGAATACTATTGAATGAATTACTAAGCGAAAATATTATAAACTAAATAACTGTCGTAAAGACAGCACAGTACATATGTAGAAATTTGCAACTCCTAAGGTTGTCGTGCTTTCTTTGTAACTGCATCAATATGTTGGACCCAGGATGGATCCTCAGAGACGTTGTCACCCTGAAATTGCTCACTTTTCCGTTTCTGATCCTTCTATGAGGACTGGAGCGTGTTCCTTCATCCCACCCTTTTTGAAGTCCACAATCAATTCTTGATCTTACTGACATTGAGTGCAAGGTTGTTGCTGTGACACCATTCAACTAGCTGATATAGTATTTGTAAGATTGTAAGAGGTATAGAGTGCTCCACAACAGGCACAAGTCTCTCCACCATTGAGGACATCTTCAGAAGGTAGTGCCTCAAAAAGGGAGCATCTGTCTTTAAGGACCTTCACCATCCAGGACCTGCCCTCTTCTCATTACTACCATCAGGCAGGAGCTGCAGGAGCCTGAAGGCACATACTCAATGGTTTAGGAACAGCTTCTTTCCCTCCACCACTGGATTTCCGAATGGTCCATGAAATCATCAACACAACCTCATGATTCCTTTATTACTTTTTCATAATTTTAAATTGCAAATTATACTAACTTTTGCATCCGGTACTGCCACCAAAACAGCAAATTTCATAAGATAGGTCAGCGATGACGAGCCTGATTCTGATCCTGAGTGGATGGTCTCTATCCCTTACCCAGGGATGAAAGGTCGAATACCAGAGGACATACAGATACAGTGAGAGTGGATAAGTTCAAAGAAGATGTGCAGAGCAAGTGTTTCCACACAGAGAGCAGTGGGAGTCTGGATTGCACTGACCGGGGTGCAGGTGAAGACAGATATGATCAAGAGGCTCTTAGATAGGACATGAATGTGCAGGAAATTGAAAGATAAGGACATTATGTAGGCAGAAGGGATGAGTTTAGTTGGGCATTTGGTCAGTAATATAATTAGTTCAGCGCATTGTGGGCTGAAGGGTTTGTTCTGGGTCTGTACTGTTTCTATGTTCTACACCTCATCATTCTGCCTGCCGGAGAGGTGTGTACAGCCTCCTGACGAACTTGACAAGAGCAGGGGGATGTTGCATGTCATGGCAACCAGAATGGTGGCCAGAAACATCTCAACCAGGTAGAGCAACGACGCTTCTGCTCAGTTCTCCAGCGTGAGTGTGCCACATTAAATTTGATTCCATATGCTTTTAAATGCAAAAGCTGTAATGTTGGATCTGGAAGCAGTTCAAGAGGTGAAGCCTTCATTATTAATTTATTGAAATGAAAATAAAATTGCACGCTCAATTTAGTAAGCAGAAAAACTTCATGAGTTATTTTCCGAAGAATCCCAGTTATGTGACTAACCTGATGCATTTTGTCAGTTAATATAATACAATACTTGAATAGTGTGGTATTATAATGTCTTCTTGCGACAATATAATTGCTTACCTCTGCAAAAGAAATATTCCCTCGGTACAAAGCATTGAGTTCTGCAGAGCCATTACCAGCATGAAGGATTACTGCAGCAGAGCAGAGCTCTGACAGCTGGAAAATGTGACATATGGCTTTATTACTGAAGTCCACTGGCCCTTTCAGCTCTGATTTGGCAGAGAAATGTTGATCAGTTAGGAGGGGCTGTGCGAGTGGGACTTGCTGTAGGAAATTCTCTTTAAAAGTACTTATTAAAGACACTCGTTCTCGAAAGATGACTAAGTAAAATCTGGAAATCTCTTTGAGATGCAGGAAGGCAGAAGAAGATTTGGATCCCAGAAAGGGATTTAAAATCAGCCATGACACTTTGGGCTTCATACCAAGACTGGTCAGGAACCCCGCCAATACTGCAATTAAAAACTAACTCTGCACTTCCTTCAAATTCCAGCTCACAATTCACATGTAAAGTGAAAATCAAAAGCATTAAAATAATTTGACTGGTTTCTCTTAGTCTGCAAGGAGAAGAATAGAGGAATAGAAACATTGAAACATAGAAAATCTACAGCACAATACAGGCCCTTCGGCCCACAAAGTTGTGCCAAACATTTCACTACCTTAGAAATTACTAGGCTTACCTATAGCCCTCTATTTTACTAAGCTCCATGTACCTATCTAAAAGCCTCTTAAAAGTCCCTATTGTATCCGCCTCCACCACTGTTGCCGACAGCCCGATCCACACACTCACCACTCTCTGAGTAAAAAACTTACTCCTGACCTCTCCTCTGTACTTACACCCCAGCACCTTAAACCTGTGTTCTCTTGTGGCAACCATTTCAGCCTTGGGAAAAAGCCTCTGACTATCCACACGATCAATGCCTGTCACCATCTTGTACACCTCTATCTGGTCACCTCTCAATCTCCATCGCTCCAAGGAGAAAAGGCCGAGTTCACTCAAACCTATTCTCATAAGGCATGCTCCCCAATCCAGGCAACATCCTTGTAAATCTCCTCTGCACCCTTTCTATGGTTTCCACATCCTTCCTGTAGTGAGGCAACCAGAACTGAGCACAGTACTCCAAGTGGGGTCTGAACAGGGTCCTATATAGCTGCAACATTACCTCTCGGCTCCTAAATTCAATTTCATGATAGATGAAGGCCAATACACCGTACGCCGTCTTAACCACAGAGTCCACCTGCGCAGCTGCTTTGAGTATCCTATGGACTCAGACCCCAAGATCTCTCTGATCCTCCACACTTACTATTAATACTATATTTTGCCATCATATTTGACCTACTAAAATGAACCACTTCACACCTATCTGGGTTGGACTCCATCTTCCACTTAACCCAGTTTTGCGTCCTATCAATGTCTTGTTGTAACCTCTGACAGCCCTCCACAATATCCACAACACCTCCAACCTTTGTATCATCAGCAAACTTACTAACCCATCCCTCCACTTCCTCATCCAAGTTATTTATAAAAATTACAAAGAAGAAGGGTCCCAGAACAGATCTCTGTGGCACACCACTGGTCACTATGCAGAGTATGACCCGTCTACAACCACTCTTTGCCTTCTGTGGGCAGGCCAGTTCCGGATCCACAAAGCAATATCCCCTTGGATCCCATGTCTCCTTACTTCCTTAATAAGCCTTGCATGGTGGACCTTATCAAATGCCTTGCTGAAATCCATATACACTACATCTACTGTTCTTCCTTCATCAATGTGTTTAGTCACATCCTCAGAAAATTCAATCAGGTTCATAAGGCATGACTTGCCCATGACAAAGCCATGCTGACTATTCCTATTCATACTCTACCTCTCCAAATGTTCATAAATCCTGCCTCTCAGGATCTTCTCCATCAACTTACCAACCACTGAGGTAAGACTGACTGGTTTATAATTTCCTGGGCTATCTCTACTCCCTTTCTCGAATAAAGGAACAACATCCACAACCATCCAATCCTCGGGAACCTCTCCCGTCCCCATTGATGATGCAAAGATCATTGTTAGAGGCTCAGCAACCTCCTCCCTCACCTCCCACAGTAGCCTGGGGTACATGTTATCCAGTTCAGGTGACTTATCCAACTTGATGCTTTCCAAAAGCTCTTTCTTAATATCTACATGCTCAAGCTTTTCTGGCTGCTGCAAGTCATCACTACAATCACTAAGATCCTTTTCCATAGTGAATACTGAGGTAAAGTATTCATTAAGTACCTCTGCTATTTCCTCCGGTTCCATACACACTTCCCACTCTCACACTTGATAGGTCCTACTCCTTCACATCTTATCCTCTTGCTCTTCACATACTCATTTCACCTGAATGGTTCAGAGATTTCAATAAAGGGTTAGCACTGCGTTATTAACCTGGTATTTTCCCGCAGATGCTGTCACTCAGCTGTGCTGTTCCCTCTAAGCTGGGCAGGTTCATGGCCGCACTGTAACTGAAATGCTCCCTCTCACATAGCCTTCGTTGCCATGCAGCTGGAAAAAGATATCGGAAGTAAAGTTTATGAGACATCAAAGATATTCTTTGCTGTACTGATCCTCATTATACCCTTGAATTAATAAATAAAATCAAATTATGCATTATTTCAATTTTCATTCTAAATATTCTCGTTATGCATATCACAAAAACATTATTTAAAATGCCACACATGTAAGAATTCGCTGCTCAGAGCAACGGCTGTTTTTTTCCAACCAGCCAGGCTTTTTCCATGGAGTTCAGGTGGGACTACAACCAGAGGTCATGGTTAAGGGTGAAGGGTGAAAAGTTTAAGGGGAATCTTCATCACTCAGAGGGTATTGAGAGTGTGGAAGGAGCTATCAGTGCAAGTGGTGCACATGAGCTTGGTTTCAATGTTTAAGAGAAGTTTGGAGAGGTATGTGGATGGAGGGCTATGGTCTGGGCGCAGGTCGACGAGACTAGGCAGTTTAAGTGGATCGGCACAGACTAGATGGGCCGAATAGCCTGTCTGTGCTGTACTTTTCTGTGATTCTGTTTAGGCCCATGATGATGAAGGATAATGATACAATCCTGGATAGAATGGTGTGTGAGGAACCTGCAGCCACCTTGGTGATGAAGGACTGCGCATTGGGAGGTGTCATCACTGGCATCAACTCATCTATTTTAGTTTAATTTCCACACACTGTACTCCATAGCTCAGCACTGATTATCCCAGAGATGATGGTACAGCAAGTCTGCTCCTAAGAAGTTCTCTTCCAGGTAGGAGAAGCTGCGATGTAGATGATCCTTGCCACACAGCAAGATTCGAAAAGGAAATGCAGAGAGCAGCACCTACACCATGCAGATCGGCACAGAGGCAAAGGGGTTAGTGTAACGCACGGAGGCACCAGCGGTCAGGGTTCCATTCCTGCCGCTGTCAGTAAAGGGTTTGTATGTTCACTCCGTGACCACGTGAGTTTCCTCTGGATGCTCTGGTTTCTTCCCATTTCCAAAGACACAGGGTTGGGGTTAGTGAGTTGTGGCCATGCTGTGTGGGGTCAGAAGCATGGGGGCACTTGCGGTTTGCCCCGGGATGTCCTCAGAACGTATTGGTAATTAACACTAAGGGACACGTTACTCTACCTGCTCCAAGGCGCATGTGGTAAATAAAACTGATCTTTAATTTTTTCCAGTCCTAGTGAAGGGTCTCAGCCTGGAACGTTGTCTTGTTGTTTGTGGACTTTTAGTGTAAGGCCCCACCTGTCAGGGAGATGAGGTAGCAAGGAACTGCAGTTCCCTTATTCTCTGCAGGCTATTGGAGAAAATTGTTGGTGCCCAGTGGCACTGGGATCTGATCCACTCCACAGATGCTGCCTGGCTTGTTGAGTTTCTCTGGCATTTTCTGTGTGTTGCTCCAGATTTCCATCATCTGCGGAATCAGCAGCATTGACTACTGTACGTGCCCTTTCCCTTACACAAGCCTTCAACCCCATCAGCTCAGATCGGATTATGGAAAGTCCTTTCAAAACCTTCACACTCTGTGCCTTCCTCACTCTGATGTGCAGTCAGTGATCCCAGCTGAGGACTCCACCACTGACTAATCCCAATAGCACTGAGGACAACAGTCTGTACCCTCACACCAACCCTCTTCTCCAACAGCCTCCAGTGATTGAGGGAATGAGGGGTCTCCAGTTCCTCACCAACTCATCTCCCCGGGTAGGTGGGCAGGCATTGAAACCCTTCCCCATCAACTCCTCTCTAACTCAGCCACTCCACCTCCGACAGCGATACCAATTGCGTCTGTGAACCAGGCTCAAACACCTTGTGCCGCAGAATGCCCCAGCACGACTCATCCTCTGAACCATGCCTCCTCACTGTCTGGCGACAGCTCACCACAATTTGCTTCAGAAAAGATGTTATACATTTTTAGTCAATTCTCTTGCCTTAAGATTTACCAGCAATCTGTCACACATCACCAGTAATGACATCCTAAACCAGAAGTCCAGAAACCGATTCCTTTGACGGGCTTGTCTAAAACTAAAGGCGATGGATTTAAAGTGAGTGCAGGAGCCACGTATCTATTTTCTGTCTATCTGTATTGTATTTTGTATGGCATGTTTTATTATGGGTTACGGTAATCTGTCACGTGGGTTGGGGCATGGTAGAAGTAAATTAATATAGTGTGCATGCTTTGTCCTTGTTAGTTTAGTTAGAGCATTTGGATATTTTATATTAACCGTTTACTTCACTAACTTGGCTTATTTTGTTTACCTCATTAATATTACTAATATCATTTATCACTGATTTTGATTGCTTGTCTTTGTTTGTTCAAATGATTCAATTTAATCTAAGCAAATGTATACAGTATACAGCATGAAGACCCACATTCAGGTCTATGAAACAAGAACCCCAAAGAATGCGTGACAGTGACACCAAAGCCTCCCCTCCCCTTCCCCCCACCCATACAAGGATCAAACGTGCTTTTTTCCACTTGGAACTCAGTTATTTGGAAGCGTGTCACACGGTGCGGAGTCCCTCGCTCAGGCTCTCAGCAGTTTTGCTTTGCTTTTCAAGTAACTGCTACATTCAGAGAGAGGGAGGAGGTTTAAAGAGGACCTGAGGCGGTTGGAATCTGGGATGAGCTGCCAGAGGAGGTGGTGGAGGCAGGAACAGTAATAACATTAAGAGGCATATAGACAGGTGTCTGAATGAGGTGGTCACAGAGGAGATGGAATTAATGGAGGCTGGAGGGTCAGAATATTATTATTTAATTATTTATGGTTTATATTGCTATATTTCTACACTACTCTTGGTTGGTGCGACTGTAACAAAACCCAATTTCCCTCGGGATCAATAAAGTATGTCTGTCTGTCTAGATAAGATGGGCCGAAGGGCCTGTTTCTGTGCTGTACAGTTCTGTGGCTGTTAATTGGCTGGAAGGTCAAACTGGGCGTCCAGTGATCCCCACTCCAGCAGTGACATTGAGGCATGCAGGAGATATGACCAAAGCTTTCGGGACAAACACCGAGATAGGGAGCAAGGTATGAGAGTCAAATAGCCCAGCCCTTCACCGGCCACACTCCTCCCAGTTGGACCAATGCCTCTCCAACAGACTCACTGCTCCCAGACTGACTCACCCCTCTCGGACAGACACACCCCTCTCGGACAGACCCACACCTCTCGGACAGACCCACCCCTCTCAGATAGACCCACCCCTCTCGGACAGACCCACCCCTCTTGGACACACCCGTCCCTCTTGAACAGACACACCCCCCTCGGACAGACACGTCCCCCTTGGACAGACCCACCCCTCTCGGACAGACACACCCCTCTCAGACAGACCCACCCCTCTCGGACAGACACGTCCCTCTCGGACAGACACACCCCTCTTGGACAGACCCACCCCTCTCGGACAGACACGTCCCCCTCGGACAGACCAGTCCCTCTCAGACAGACCCACCCCTCTCGGACAGACACGTCCCTCTCGGACAGACCCGTCCCCCTCGGACAGACACACCTCTCTCGGACAGACCCACCCCTATCGGACAGGCCCACCCCTATCGGACAGGCTCACCCCTCTCAGACAGACCCACACCTCTCGGACAGACCCACCCCTATCGGACAGACCCGCCCCTCTTGGACGGGCCCACCTCTCTCGGACAGACCCACACCTCTCAGACAGGCCCACCCCTCTCGGACAGACCCGCCTCTCTCGGACAGACCCGCCTCTCTCGGACAGACCCACCTCTCTCGGTCAGACCCACACCTCTCGGACAGACACACCCCTCTCGGACAGACCCACACCTCTCGGTCAGACCCTCACCTCTCGGACAGACACACCCCTCTCGGACAGACCCACACCTCTCGGACAGACCCACCCCTCTCAGATAGACCCACCCCTCTTGGACAGACACGTCCCCCTTGGACAGACCCGTCCCTCTCGGACAGACACAACCCTCTCGGACAGACCCACCCCTCTCGGACAGACACGTCCCCCTCGGACAGACCAGTCCCTCTCAGACAGACCCACCCCTCTCGGACAGACACGTCCCTCTCGGACAGACCCGTCCCCCTCGGACAGACATGCCCCTCTCAGACAGACCCACCCCTCTCGGACAGACACGTCCCCCTCGGACAGACCCGTCCCTCTCAGACAGACCCACCCCTCTCGGACAGACACGTCCCTCTCGGACAGACCCGTCCCCCTCGGACAGACACACTTCTCTCAGACAGACCCACCCCTATCGGACAGGCACACCCCTCTCGGACAGACCCACCTCTCTCGGACAGACCCACCTCTCTCGGTCAGACCCGCACCTCTCGGACAGACACACCCCTCTCGGACAGACCCACACCTCTCGGACAGACCCACCCCTCTCGGACAGACCCACACCTCTCGGACAGACCCGCCCCTCTCGGACAGACCCGCCTCTCTCGGACAGACCCACACCTCTCAGACAGGCCCACCCCTCTCGGACAGACCCACACCTCTCAGACAGGCCCACCGCTCTCGGACAGACCCACCTCTCTCGGACAGACCCACCTCTCTCGGTCAGACCCGCACCTCTCGGACAGACACACCCCTCTCGGACAGACCCTCACCTCTCGGACAGACCCACACCTCTCGGACAGACACGTCCCCCTCGGACAGACCCGTCCCTCTCAGACAGACCCACCCCTCTCGGACAGACACGTCCCTCTCGGACAGACCCACCTCTCTCGGACAGACCCACCTCTCTCGGTCAGACCCGCACCTCTCGGACAGACACACCCCTCTCGGACAGACCCACACCTCTCGGACAGACCCACCCCTCTCGGACAGACCCACACCTCTCGGACAGACCCGCCCCTCTCGGACAGACCCGCCTCTCTCGGACAGACCCACACCTCTCAGACAGGCCCACCCCTCTCGGACAGACCCACACCTCTCAGACAGGCCCACCGCTCTCGGACAGACCCACCTCTCTCGGACAGACCCACCTCTCTCGGTCAGACCCGCACCTCTCGGACAGACACACCCCTCTCGGACAGACCCTCACCTCTCGGACAGACCCACACCTCTCGGACAGGCCCACCCCTCTCGGACAGTCCCGCCTCTCTCGGACAGACCCACCTCTCTCGGTCAGACCCGCACCTCTCGGACAGACCCACCCCTCGGACAGACCCACCTCTCTCGGACAGGCCCACCCCTCTCGGACAGACCCACACCTCTCGGACAGACCCACCCCCATCGGACAGGCCCACCCCTCTCGGACAGACCAGCCCCTATCGGACAGACACGCCCCTCTCGGACAGACCCGCCCCTCTCGGACAGACCAGCCCCTATCGGACAGACACGCCCCTCTCGGACAGACACACCCCTCTCGGACAGACCAGCCCCTATCGGACAGACACGCCCCTCTCGGACAGACCCGCCCCTCTCGGACAGACCCGCCCCTCTCGGACAGACCAGCCCCTATCGGACAGACACGCCCCTCTCGGACAGACACACCCCTCTCGGACAGACCAGCCCCTATCGGACAGACACGCCCCTCTCGGACAGACCCGCCCCTCTCGGACAGACCCGCCCCTCTCGGACAGACACACCCCTCTCGGACAGACCCGCCCCTCTCAGACAGACACACACCTCTCGGACAGACCCACCCCCATCGGACAGGCCCACCCCTCTCGGACAGACACACCCCTCTCGGACAGACACACCCCTCTCGGACAGACCCACCCCTATCGGACAGACACACCCCTCTCGGACAGACCCGTCCCTCTCGGACAGACACAACCCTCTAGGACAGACCCGTCCCTCTCGGCAGACACAACCCTCTCGGACAGACCCGCCCCTCTCGGACAGGCCCACCCCTCTCGGACAGACACACCCCTCTCGGACAGACACACCCCTCTCGGACAGACCCACCCCTATCGGACAGACACACCCCTCTCGGACAGACCCGTCCCTCTCGGACAGACACAACCCTCTAGGACAGACCCGCCCCTCTCGGACAGGCCCACCCCTCTCGGACAGACCCGCCCCTCTCGGACAGCATGCTGTGCAGACAGCTCCGACAGCTCGCCTGAGCAGAGCTCTGATCTCTTCACCTGAGCTTAGACCCTATAAACAGAAGAACTGTATTGTTCCTTAAGGCTGAGAGAATCAGGCAGCCACTGGAACAGTTCCACTGAGCAGACAGCTCCATGCAGAGAGGGTAAAATAACGGTGAATAATGCAGCGGTTGTTAGATCAAACGTAAAGCTGCACACATCATCTCAATCAATACCACATAATTACAGATCCTGTTTGGAGTTCATTACTGCTGTAATGTTCTGGAATGCTGCATCATCGATTTCTGACCAGTCACTGGCCCTGCTGTGCGACTGACTGTTGTTCTACACAAGGGATTTTTCAATGCACCAGTCAATGGTGCTGGTCTATCTTTTGGTTCCTGGTTTACATCGAGAACTTGTCATCACACCAGTCAGTGGTACTGGTCTCTCTCTTGGCTCCTGTTCCATAATGGGAACGTCATCGCTCCAGTCAGTGGACATGATCAATCTCATGGGCTCCGGTTCCACACTGGAAACATCATCAGGCCAGTCAGTGCTCTGGCCTGTCTCAGGGCTGCTGGTCTGCACTGAGGACTTATCATCGCACCAGTCAGTGCTCTGATCTATCTCAGGGCTGCTGGCCCACAATGGGAACTTGTCAATGCAGGGGGAAGAGCATTAGATTTTATCAAACCTTTCAGAACTGTGTTACTGGAGAGTCAGTCCTGCCTTTTCAGTCATACTCCTATTACTGCAGCCACTTTATAAATGAGGGGTTGTGACCAGGCAGTAACCCTCAGCTCATTAGTTCTCTGTGTCTTAATTTCTACGTCAACCAGCCAGGTCTCCGAATCTGTTGTGGTGGACATAGATAGGATTATTGTGATAATGGTAAGGTTTAAATATCAGCACATCAATCAAAAATTATTCAGAGAAACAAGCCCTGCCCTTTGAACCCAATGAGCCATGACATCTAACCCGGCCACCCATAGTTGACCGTAGCCTAATCACAGGTCAATTTATAATGATCAATTCACCTACTAAATGCTATGTCTTTGGACTGTGCGAACCTGCTTGTTCACGAGGAGAATGCAGAAACTCCTTAGAAACGGCACAGGAATTGAACTCCGAACTCCAACAGCCCGTGCTGTGATAGCATTGCACTAACCACCATACACTTCGTAGCCTAGTTACCCCTGGCCTGGATTGGGCATCCAGGCCAGGGGTAACTAGGTGAGGCCTGGGATCAGCGGGCCTTGCAAGCCCAGAGCTTGAGGTTCGGAGTTCAAAGTCCCATGGTCGGCTGGGGTCTGTAGGTTGGACCCCAGGGGCAGCCTGTCCTGGAGTTGGAGGCATGTTGGTGTGTGTGAGTGGGTGGATGATTGGACGGTGGGGGGGAAGGGGCTTGTTTTGTTATTGTTGTTGTTGCTTGTGTAGCTCTGCTGAACATTGTGGACGTGCTATGTTGGTGCCAGAGTGTGTGGAGACACTTGCGGGTGGCCCCCAGCGTCTCCTCGGATGTGCTGGTTGTTAAAGCAAACGACAGATCGATACATGAACCTGAATCTGAATGGGGTCACAGTGCAGTTCAAACACCAAGAATCTCTATGACACCAGCATTGCGTGTGCGAACCAGACAAAACAACGCACTCCCCCCACCCCCACTGCCGTCGTGGGTCTGTGCTCAATAGCTGAAGTTAATATCAGAAAATTTATACAACCTGAAATCCTTGCTCTTCACAGATATTCACGAGAACAGAAGAGTGCCCCAAAGAATGAATGACACTGAAACAGTTAGAACCCAAAAGCCCCCCCACCCCCCTCCCATGCAACAGCAGAAAAGCAACGACCCTCCCCATCCCTACTTACTTCAGCAAAAATAAAACATCTGCACCTTCACCCACCAAGCAAGCCCCCAGTGAGGACCACGATCTGCAGTGGTCAAACACTAATCGCTCCCCCAACAATTTGACGTTTCCTAGACTCTCTCTCCCCCTAATAAACAGGTAGAGAGGTGTCCCCTTTCACAGCGAAAGGGAAGGCATAACAAAACAACTCCCTGATTTGCGGTGATAAAGTCTGTCATGTCACTTTTTTCCAAGTTCTCTGACTTGAGAATCAGCAACAAGCTCTCTCCTACGAGAGAGAGAGAGAGAGAGAGAGAGAGAGATTTTACAGAGACCCCAACTGCCAATCTGCTGCTCTCGATGTTAGAGAGCTTAGAAACAACTTGTCCCCAGGGCTGCAAAGCCTCAGAACCCTGAAGGTGTGCTCGTCTTCTAGGCCGCATCCTTGGGCTATCAAAAAGCAGTCAATCGTGAGCCCCTGGGAGCAGGTCCCACCACTGCAGAGAACCAAAGTCTGAGAGTAACTCCAGATCAGGGTCTCCGAAAGAACTCCACGCACCCTGAAAGTGAAAAAGTGAGTCATCCAGTGCAGAAATTAAACTGCTTCCGCAGATAAGCTGAAAGAAGTCGATGTTAAGCACCATCATAGCTCTGCCCTGTAGTGTTCCGGCCTGTGGGCTTCAACAACCAGGATTCCCAGGTAATACCTTCACAAGGGTGGAGATATATGTGACACCAAGCAGACAATCTCTGAAGAGTGTTGATAATGACTGGGGTCAGCCATCTTGTAAAGATACTGCCCAGAAGAAGGAAATAGCAAATCACTTCTATAGAAAAATTTGCCAAGAACAGTCATGGTTATGGACAGATTGAAGACCATGACTGGCCACGTCATATCACAGGACGCATGATGGTGACGATGAGGACCTTCAATTCCATGAAACACAGTTCCCAAGGAAATGGAACTGAAGGTACACGGTGTGGCATTAACAAACAGAGCGGTTCATGCTTGAATCCATTTGCTGTCCCTTGTTGAAAACTGAAGGAGAAAAGGAGAAGTGAGATTGTACAGAAGTTTGAAATGTGTTCTTTCATACTACATGTCAGAATCAGATACAGATTCATTATCTCTCCCGTATGTCCCGAAATCTGCTGTTTTCAGGACAGTGCAATACATAAAATATTATCTAACTTACAATAAGATAAATAGGCATATATATTGTGTGTGAGTGTGTGTGTGTGTGTGTGTGTGTGTGTGTGTGTGTGTGTGCGCGTGCGTGTGTGTGTGTGTGTGTGTGTGTGTGTGAGTGCGTGTGTGTGTCCGTGTGTGCGCGCTCCTGTTGGAGTCGTCGGGGTGCAGTCATGACAAGCTTTTTGCACCGATCTTTTTGGTGATTGCTCGTCGTATGGTGTGTCTTGGGCGCCTGAAACCTGGCGGAGCCCATCCCTCTCCAGGATATATAATATATGTAGAGCTAAAAGACAGCACGTGCATGTAAATATTCCAGACATCCCCTGCCTCAGAAAATCAGCAATACATAGGACATATCAGAACAGTACAGGCCCTTCAGTCCACAATGTTGTGATGGCCTTTTAACTCGCCCTTCCCTCCCACATAACCCTCCATTTTTCTGTCATCCAAGTGTCTGTCTAAGGGTTAACTAAATCCCCTTAATGGATTTGGCTGTACCACCACCCCTGGCAGGGTGTTCCACAGACCCTCCACTCTCAGTGTAAAAAAAAACTATCTCTGATATCTCCCTTATTTTTGCCTTGTCATTTTAAAATTATGCCCCTTGTATTAACCACTTTCGCCTTAGGGAAAAATCTCCAGCTCTCCACTCAGTCAACGCCTCCTATCATCTAAGATTTGCTCCATTCAGACTGGGGCATCTTTTTTAAAATAGAGATGAATCTTTCTTCCCACCAACATAACTCAGAGTAACATCTGAGTATCAGTAAATGCTTTCCCTGACTAATGCAGTATGATCTTGTTCCCATCATTAAACAGCTGCAGGAAGTCCAGCGTCTGCTTGCTACTTTCTATGCTCACATCTCCCTTTGCAGGTTGCTGGGCTGAGGCCGGGCTTCACGTGGAACTGAGATCTTATTGTGTACAAAGTTGCTGAGTGATAAATCTGAAGGGAAATGGCAGATTAGGGGAGCAGTGCTTGACACATTCCTGCAGTGTCACTAAATCTGTGGGTGAAGTAATGGTATTAACAGTGGTTCAGACGCTGAATCATTGTGAGGTGCTACTGCTGGCCCGGTACCGGTCTTCACTCATACTTGTGAATTCTATTTAGTGAGAGCTGGCAAGACCCTGTGCAGGTATGTAGCTTGTCTCATTTCAACAATGTGATGGACACTGAGAGCGGTAACACCACCCTCCTTTGGACACCAGGAGAGGTAACGCCACCCTCCCTTTGCATGTGTGCTGACCGATTCCTCTGTAAGTGAATCGTTATACTGTATTGCCAAATGCTCCTGGAGCAGATGGCCACAATTTCCAGAGACTGTTGAAGCGGGCAGCCATCTTTAAGTGACTACAGCTTTGTGTTGAGAGCTGCCATTGAGCCTGGACTGATTTGCAAAATGCCTGTGTGAGGTACTGTCAGATCTGAGAGGCTTCGTGGTGGTCCAGCCTTCATCCACACTGCCACACCAGGCCCTTCTGGCTGAACCAGCGCAGCCCAAAAGCACCCATATGACCAATTTGCCTGCACATTTTTGTACGGTGAGAGGTAGCACCTGGAGGAAGCCCACGTACAAACTCCTTACAGACAGCAGCAGGAATTAAATCTGAGTAGCCTGTGCTCTAAAAGCTTTACACTAACTGCTACGTCACCATGCTGCCCCCAAATGATTCCTTCGTCGTACCAACGGTCACTTGTAAAAATGCCATCCTCTTCTCTCAGTTCCTCCATCACTGCCACATCTGCTCTCAGGATCAGGTTTTTCATTCCAGAATATCTACTGATACCTTTTATAAACCCACCAACTCTCACAGCTATCTGGATATACATCTTCCCACTTTGTTCTCTTATGAAAATGCCATCCTCTTCTCTCAGTTCCGCCATTTCTGAGATGTCTCCTTCTCAGTCCGAACTACTGAGATGTCTCCTTCTTCGAAGAAAGGATGTTTCCTTCCTCCACCCTCAATGCTGCCCTCATCCACATCTCTTCCATTCCTCACCCCACCCCACCACCACACCAGGATAGGGTTCCTCTTGTTCTCACCTACCACCTCACTAGCCTCCACGTCCAGCACATAATTTTCTATAACTTATGTCATCTCCAACGGGATCCCCCCACCAAGCACATCCTTTCTTCCCCCCAACATTCTGCTTTCTGTAGGGATCGCTCCCTATGTGACTCCCTTATCCACTCATCCCTCCCCACTGATCTCCCTCCTGAAGCTTATCCTTGCAAGCAGAACAAGTGCCACACCTGCCCCTAAACCTCCTCCCTCACTATAAATACAGGTGCCAAGCACTCCTTCTGGATAAGGCGACACTTCACCTGCGAGTCTGCTGGAATCATGTACTGTATCCAGAGCCCTTGGTGTGGCCTCCTGTATATTGGTGAGACCTGACGTAGATTGGAAAACCCCTTCACCGAGCAGCTTCACTTCATCTGCCACAAAAATGTGATCTCCTGCTGGCCACCCATTTCAATTCTACTTCCCATTCCCATTCCAACATTTCAGTCCATGGCCTCCTCTATTGTCAGGATAAAGACTCATTCAGGTTTACCTCATATTCCAACTGGGCAGCTTCTAACCTGGTGGCATGAGCATCATTTTCTCAAACTTCCAGTCATTGCACTCTCTCCCCCTTTACCAGTCTTCCATTCCCGTTTCCTTCTCTCACCTTATCTCCTTCCCAGCCCACCACCACCCTTTGGTGCTCCTCCTCCCTCCTTTTCTTCCATCGTCTTCTGTCCTTTCCTATCAGATTCCCCCTTCTCCAGCCTTTTATCTCTTTCACCCATTGACTTCCCAGCTCTATACTTCACCCCCTCCTCTTCTCCCAGTTTCACCAATCCCCTCCCACCACCTCTTTCCGTGACTTTACTTCTTTCTTTCCCATCCTGGTGAAGGATCTCGGCCCGAGCCGTCAACCATTTACGCTTTCCATCGATGCTCTCTGACCTGCTGAGTTCCTCCAGCATTTTGTGTGTGTTGCCTTGAATTTCCAGCATTTGTAGATTTTCTTTGTACACCAACATGGTTTTACCTTTCTGCGCTGGTCAGCCCAATACCATTCACTCCACCTCTCCCCTTCCTGAGGGAGGTTAGCAGGATTGTTAAATATTCACTAGGGCCCTTCTCACCGGAGCTGACTAAATACCTTACTTTCTGTGGGAATATCAAATCAGCTTTCAAAATTAAAAAATCAATTCATCATCATTCAGGATGAGCCTTACCTGTATAAATCGCGGCAGGGTCAGATTCCTGGAGGCGAGTAAATATTTAATAATATTAGAAAATTTCAGTATTCCAGACAGGTGGCTCAAATGCTCAATAAAGTAGATTTGCATTAGAATTGTAAATTCAAAGATTTGGTTTGTCAGAGTCAAGTCAGGTTGGAAGACCTTGCATGAATGGTGCGCAGAAAGTGACTTGCTTTCCCCGCTTTCTGGCAGGTAGCAGTGTGTCAGGCTGGCCTGGGTCACCAGGTGAAATTGTTGCTTCCTGCTGTTTAAAAAATGTCAGTAGAAGTCATACTGTGATGAGTTTGGAGCTTCATTAACAAATTGGTTAATATTCTATTGATTGTAGCCTTAATTGTGCTCAATCTGTGGTGCTCAGTGGGGAGTTTTGGCAGGGATGTGAGCACTTGTCTGCTCCCGTACTGTATGTCGAACACCACTCACCAGGATACTGGGAGTATCTACCCGGAATTTACATACTTCAAGTGTTAACTTAAAGTCATCATGTGTGACAAGCAGGAAATTAAATTAATAGCTTCTGGCTTGTGAATTGGCATTCTGTTACCCCAGAGGGAAGGTAACTACTGTAGACCATAATGGTCCAGCTGAATATGGTCACATTTTGTTCCCGATTCCAAACCACATTCTGTCTTTGCCTGGCAGGGGAATTGTTTGAATTACTTTTCTCTTGGTGAGATTTGAACTGAATTAATTGGTTATTCTAATTAAAATACGGCATTATTACCTGATCTCTACTCCAGCACAAGGATTTAACATCTACTAAATGTTTCTCGTTGTTTTAAAGGTGCACAAGACAGGACAAGTGTGAGCGAGCGTTGGAACCGCACCGATTTGCCACCAGTGTTGGGCAGTGTGTGAAGCTGAGTATCTACCCCAGCAGCATTTCCGTGTCGGAGCACAGTGTCCCGGTGAGTGCCTGCCCTTCTTGGCCCAGTGCGCTGGCTTTAGTAACACTGGAAAGAACAGCAAGAAGAGTTAGAACTTCAGGTTGTTTCTCTGATGTTAAATGGAGCCATTGAACCAGTGAATACTGGGTTACAGAGCCCCAGTATTTTGGTGACAAAAGGTGCCGGGGGAACTCAGTGGAGCAGGCAGCATCTGTGGGGAAAAAATAGACGTCAGCAGTTCAGGTTGAGACCCTTCATCTGGACTGGAAAGAAATAGGGGAGACAACCAGAATAAAGCAAGGTTGGGGGAAGGGATGGAGTGGGAGCTGACAGGTAATGGGTGGATCCAGGTGAGGGGGAGGAATAGGCAAGTGAGGACAGAAGAGATGCCAGAAACTGGGTGGAAGTGAGAAAGAGCTGAAAGTGATGGAATTTGATAGGAGAGAATATTGGACCATAGAATAAAGGATGTGGGTGGTGAGCAAATGGAGAGAGAATTGGAATTGGCTTCTTATTGTCACATGTACTGAGTTACACTGATAAACCTGTGTAGTATATTGTTCACAAATATCAAATCATTGCACATTGAGGTGGAACAAAATAAACCAATAACAAAGTCAAAAACGTATAGCAGCTGTGGAGAAAGTGAACCATAAGGCCCAAGACCTTAACGAGGTAGATTGTGAAGTCAAGAGTCTATCTTAGTACCAGGGAACCGTTAAATAGTCTTATAACAGTGGGATAGAAACTGTGCTCGAGCCTAATGCTATGTGCTTCCAGGCTTTTATACCTTCTGCCCAGGGAGAGGGGAGAAGAGGGGATGTCCAGAGCAGAAGGGCTCTTTGATTACGCTGGCTGCTTTGCTGAAGCACCAACATGTACAGACAAAATTAAAACTGTGTAACACCTGTACAGTGCCATCAGTGTGTACACAGATTTATAGAACACAGTCACATGGTCTACTTGGATTTCTAGAACACACTCAATGTAGTCTACTCAGATTTTTAGAAAACAGCCAACATGGTGCACACGAATCTCAAAGTCCAAAGTAAGTTTATTATCAAAGTTCATATACCATATATCACCATGGTGAACCCTGAGATTCATTTTCTTGTGGGCATTCCCAATAAATCCAGTAACCACAATAGAATCATTGATAGACAGCACCAAAGGATGAACAAGCAGTATGCAAAAGACAACAATACAAAAAGAAAGAAAAGAGGAAATAGTAATAATATTCTCTAGATCGCAATCAATGTGGTCTACCTGTAGTTTTAGAACACATTCAATATGATCTACATGGACTTACAGCAGCCAGTTCTTCCCATAGAACAGGTGGGATTGAAGTTGAAACATGCAGGAAAATAGATACTGATAGCACAGATACACTCGTTTAAATAACAGACAAGATAGGGTCATGATGAATGATTGCTTTTCGGTTGATGTTAATTGAATACTCACATTCTCCGGGGATGAGTGGTTAGGGCAAGTGCATCTATCAATCTGTATCAGTGACTTAGACAGTAAAACAAACCATCAATTCCTACATTTGAAGATAGTACTGACATTGCTGAACAGCACAGAGGATGGTGATAGATTGCAGCAGGGTCTACAGGCTGCTGGACTGGGCAGACAGGAGGCAGATGAAGTTCAATGTGGGGAGATGAGTGGTGATGCATTCTGAAAGACAGAATGACAAGAGTCGGTACGGAATAAAGGAGGGTGCAGGAGTTGGGCTGTATGGGCGCAAGAGTCATTGAGTCAGGTAGAGAAAGGATCTGTACACAATTCTGGGTGTAATCCACAGAGGCATAAAAGCAGAGGTGTCAAGTTGAACCTTAATGAAACACTGTCCTGGCCTAAACTGGTGAGCTGTGTTCAACGCTAATTAAGGATGTTTATTTATTTATTGAGGTACAGGATGCAACAGGCCCTTCTGGTCATTCGAGCCGCACTGCTCAGCAATCCACTGATTTAACCCTAGCCTAACCACAGGACAATTTACATTGACCAATTAACCTACCAAGCAGTTCGTCTTTGCAATGCGGGAGGAAACCGGAGCACCCCGAGGTCACAAGGAGAACGTATAAGCTCCTTACCAGCAGTGACGGGAATTGCGCCCAGGTCACTGGTGCTGTAAAGCATTGTGGTAGCACTGCGCTAATCGCCAGGCTACCCTGCCACCCAGAGCACCACAGCACAGAAACAGGACCTGCAGCCCATCTAGTCCATGCTGAACTGTTTTTCTGCCTCATCCCCTTGACCCACCTGGACCATAGCCCTCCCATCCACGTACTTATCCGAACTTAAACCTTGCAGTCAAACCTGCAACCTGCACTCTCACCACCCTCTGAGTGAAGACCTTCCCCCTCAGCTTCTGCTTAAATATTTCACCTTTCACCCTTCACCTATGACCTCCAGCTCTAGTCTCACTCCACCACAGTGGGAAAAAGCCCATGGACTTGTAGGGGGTGTGGAACGAGATATGTGGTGGAGGCACGGCAGCCCAAACAGCATCCTCCTGTGCTGTGGACATTCTGTGCATCTACAACCACGAACATCCGGTCGTCCCTTCTCGTTGTAATTCTCTATTATTTTTGCCCGATTCTTGATCCGTGAAAAGAACTCAAGCAAGAAATCTGCAGTTAGTGTTTGATACAGGTTGTCAGATTGATGATTAATTCTGTTACTGATCGTAAGTACTATGCACATTAGGACAGTCAGAAATGTCTCGGTTTTACAGAAGTGATGTGCAGCAGCTGTTGACCCCAGTGGAGAGCTCTCTACTCGATCCCTCCGATTCAAGTGGGCAGATGAAACAGAAGTGTATCTCCCTTGTAAAGAAGCTCTTCTGGTACTTTGTGGCTGCATTTCTCTGTCTGGGAGTTCAAAGACTGGCAGCTCATACACACTGGCTGGTGAATACACACAGCCTTACTCTTTACCTCCCTGCCAGCATCGACTGGCAAGTAACTGAGCAGTGCCGCTCTGGTGTCGGGGAGTTTACAGCATCAACATGCACTCAACAGCCACTTTATTAGGTACACCTGTACACCTGCTCGCAAATACAGATATCTAATCAGCCAATCGTCTGGCAGCAACTCAATTCATAAAAGCATGCAGACGTAGTCCAGATGCTCAGTTGTTGTTTAGAGCAGACGTCAGTGGAGAAGCAATGTGAGCTAAATGACTTTGACCATGCGGTGATTGTTGATTCTGGGTGGGGAGGTCTGAGTATCTCAGAATCTGATCTCCTGGGGTGTTCACACACAACTGTCTCTAGGGCAGGGGCTCCCAACCTGGGGGCAACGGACCCCTCGGTTAATGGTAGGGGTCCATGACATAAAAAGGTATGGAAAATCTCTTGAGTTTACAAAGAACGTTGTGAAAAACAAAAAAAAAATCCAGTGAGTGGCAGTTCTGTGGGTGAAAACACCTTGGTAATGAGAGGGGTCAGAGGAGAATGGCCAGACTGGTTCAAGCTGACAGGACGGTTACAGTAATTCAAATAACCACACGTTACAACAGTGGTGTGCAGAAGAGATTACAGAAAATCGTGCAAAAAAAAACATTCAGTGAGTGGCAGTTTGTGGCAAAAACACCTCATTAATGAGAGAGGGCAGAGGAGAATGACCAGATTGGTTCAAACTGAAGGGAAGATGACAGTAACTCAAATGATCACACATTACAACAGTGGTGTGCAGAAGAGCATCTCTGAATGCACAATGTGTTGAAACTCAAAGTGGATGGGCTACAGCAACAGAAGGCCACAAACATGCACAAATACACTCGGATTTATTTGTAAAATTATTGTTTCATCTTAATGGCAGTTACTTCATATCAATTCATTTAAATAATGCATACTGGGGCTTCATGCAAATTTCTCAGCAGGCTTATTGCTAATCACGCATTTTGAGTTTCACCCTGCTAGTTATCCTCGGGAAGTCAAACCTCTCAACAGTTGAACGGTTGTTTATCAACGTCTGTTGGTGCAATGCTTAAATCTCACAACTGTACTTGATTAAGTTTATTCTCTGTCAGAATGGATGTTGAGTATCGGAAATGAAGGCGTTGGATACTTGTGACATAGTAGCAGAATTAGTCTACTCGGCCATCATGTCTGCTTCACCTTTCCATCATGGCTGATTTATTATCCCTCTCATTCTCCTATTTTTCCCAGTAAACTTTAAAACTCTTACTAATCAAGAGCCTATCAACCTCTGGTTTAAATATACTCAATCACTTGGCCTCCATAGCTGTCCGTGGCAATGAATTCCACAGATTCTCTAGCTAAATTCCTTCTCAGCTCTGTTCTAAATGGACACCCTTTTATTCTGAGGCTGTACCTTCTCGTCCTAGATTCCCTCACTACAGGAAACATCCTCTCCACGTTCACTCTACCTGGGTCTTTCAATATTTGATTTGTTTCAATGAGATCCCCCTCATTCTTGTAAACTCCATTGAGTACGGGCTCAGAGCCAACAACCATTCTTCATATGTGAGCCCTTTCCTTCCTTACCAATGAATCAACTTGCAGGTTCACCATTAAGGATTCTTGAATAGGGACTCCCAAATCCCCTTGCACCTCTGATTTTTGAACTTTCTTGTTGTTTAGGAAATAGTCCATGCCTTTATTCCTTCTACTGAAATGCATGACCGTGCACTTCCCTCACTATATTCCATCTGCCTCTTCTTTGCCCATTCTCCTAATCTATGCAACCCTTTCTGAAGACTCCCTGTTTCTTCAACTCTATGTTCCTCTCCACTTATCCTTGCACTGTCTGCAAATTTCGCCACTAAGTCATCAACACTGTCATCCAAATCATACACCGTGAAAAGAAGCAGTCCCAATACTGACTCCTGCGGAACACAACTAGTCACTGGCAGCCAACCAGAATAGGCCCCCTTTATTCGGACTCTTTGCCAGTCTTCTTTCCATGCTAGTATCTTTCCTGTAAGCTCATGGGCTCTTATCTTGTGAAGCAGCCTCGTGTGCAGCACCTTGTCAAAGCCCTTCTGAAAATGCAAGTAAACAACATCCACTGACTCTCCTTTGTCAGTCCTACCTGTTGTTTCCTCAAAGAACTCCAGCAGGTTTGTCAGGCAAGATTTCACCTTAAGGAAACCATGCTGACTTGGGTCTACTTTATCATTTGCCTCCAAGTGTCCAGAATCCTCATCCTTAATAATGTACTCCAACATCTTCCCAACCACTGAAGTCAGGCTTAACTGGCCATTGAGTTCCTTTCTTCTGGCTCCCTCCCTTCTTAAAAAGTGGAATGACATTTCCAATCTTTCAGTCCTCTGGAACCATTTCAGAATCTAGTGATTTTGGAAAGATCATTATTAATGCTTCCACAACCTTTTCAGACACCCCTTTTCAGAACCCTGGGGTGTATTCCATCTGGTCCAGGTGGCTTATCTGCCTTCAGACCTTTCAGTTTCCCAAGCACCTTCTCCTTAGTAATGGCAACTACACTCACTTCTGCCCCCAGTACTTGTGCTTGCACAGTTTGTTGTCTTCTGAACTCTGGTTGAACACTCTAGTTGGGCAGTCAGTCTTTCAGTGATCCTGCTTTGGTTATTATTCTGTGGATTTATCAAGAATGCCCACAAGAAAATGAATTTTGGGGTGACATATACTGTATGTACTTTGATAATAAAATTTGAACTTTGAATTTGTGGCATACTGCCAATGAAGGTTGACGCAAAATACTAGTTAAGTTCATCCACCATTTCTTTGTTCCCCATTACTATCTGTCCAGCATCATTTTCCAGTGGTCCGATATCCACGTTCACCTCTCTTTTAGGATTGAAAACACCAAGTACAAAAACAGTCAGCAGGTCAGGCAGTATGTGTGGGAAGAGAAATGGGACTGATGTTTCAGGATCAGTTCTATTTCTCTCTGCATGGTCGCTGTCCGACCCGGTGAGTGTTTCCAGCGTCCACACTCTTTACCTTTACTGCAAATGTTTGACAAGAACTTCCACTTGCTGCCACATTCATGGGGCAGAGTTTAACCCCAGTTAATCTTAACGCAGCTTCACGCTGCTTCCGAGCACGGATCTGGGCGCTTGCTGAATTTGTCCCCATCTGTTTCCCACAGCTCTCTCTGAAAGTCACTGATGTCCCAGACCTCTCCGCTGGCGTCGTCTGCGCTTTTGGTGAACTAGCCGAGGTGGACGGTCAGACGATGGGCGACACAATTGTGTGCGTCTCGCCGGCTGCTAAGGATGTGCCTTCTGTACTGAGCAACCAAGGTAACGACCTGTTTTAGCGAAGCAGGCTCCCTGCAGTGTGGTAAACCTGTTGAGTTCAGATGGATACCTACATAGACATGCAACGGTACAGCACAGCAACAGGCACCGCAGCCCACAGTGTTAGCACTGGCCAAATGGAACTGAATACCTCAACCTCTTCTGCCTCTACATGATCTGTAGTTCTATCATTTATAAATGCCGCTGTCTTATCTGTGTCCATTACTACTCCTGCACCTACCACTATGTGTAAAAAAAAATTTGCCCCGCTCGTGTCACAGAGTTACAGAGCACCACAGTAGGGAAACTAATCCCTTGGACTAGATGTCAAAGGGCAAAGGGCCTGTTACTGTGCTGTCATGCTCTAAGATTCTATGACTCTAGCCCGTGCTGAACGGTTATTCTGCTTAGTCCCGTTGACCTGCATCTGGACCATACCCCCCAGACCCTTCCCACAGATGTACGTAACCAAACTTGTCTTAAACGTTGCAATCAAAGCCACATCCAGCACTTCCACTGGCAGCTCATCCCACTCTCACATCGCCCCCTGAGTGAAGACATTCACCCTCAGACCAGGGATCCACAGACCCCTCATTTAATGGCACTGGCCAGTGGCATAAAAAAAGTTGGGAACCCCTACCTTAAGCATTTTTCATTTCACCCTAAACCCATGACCTCCAGTTCTAGTCTCACCCAATATTAGTAGAAAAACATCCGCTTGCATTTAAGCTATCTGTATCCCTCATAATTTTGTATATCTCTATCAAATCTCCAATACTTCAGAGAATAAAGCTCTGGCCAGGATACAAAATTAAATCTATCTAGCTAAATCTCTTCTGCCTGCACGAGCCAAATCCCTATCATATATAAATGCCACTATCATATCTGCTTCTATCATTATTACCCCTGATATCAGTACTGTGTAAAAAAATCTAACTTGTCCCTCACGTCTCCTTTAAACTTTCTGCCTTTCACCATAAGTGCCTGTCATCTACTATTTGACAATTCTACCCTGGGATAAAGATTCCAACTGTCTACCCTATTTCCGCTCATTTACTTAGGTTCATCTCCCCGACTGGGGCAAAGGCTGCTGTCAGAAACTCGCCAGAGTCCTCTGTCCTGGGCCAGTCTTTCAAGCTGTCCCAGGACTAGCCCATCTTCTCCTTCCGCTCCCAACAATGAGGTCTTTGGAGCCTCTGTTGGCTTTTCTGTATCACTGGCTTTTTACAGGATGGGTCTGCTCACCCCACACTCAACCCTCCTTTAGCAGGTGGGCTTGGGACCGTCCATAGTGAGTTCTGCCCTATCTATGCCTCCAGTTCATGTTTACACATCTACCGCTCTCCCCATTGACTTTTTCCAACAGGAATAATTTGCAGGAAAGTGCCACTGAAGTATGAAATCTTTCTTTTCCAACACGGCTGCTGCCACGTTTACAATCATGTTATTGTGCTAACCGTGGTCTCAGTTTTGACGGTACCCCGTATGTCAGATAGTCTGAGAATGACAGTACAGAGTTGTGTTGTCCAGTCTAAAGGGCAGGTGCTGGATGGGTAGCCTCCCGAGTAACGTAGAAAGTAAGTTACTTGAAATCGGTTCTCACTCACAGTGTGAAAAATCGCCAGCACCAGTGTTTAATGTTGTTCAAGAGGCAGCTAAAGACTACATCTTAATCTCCCAATCTGTCCACAAACTCTGAACCCCCAGGTAACAGAAGGTGCGAATGGAGGAACAGAGGTCCTAGAAGGTGGCTTCATCTGCATTAATAGCACTAAGCTAACCTTTTACCCCTCTCTAAGATCAATCAAATTCTTCCCTCCCACATAACCCTTCATTTTTCCTTCATCCATTTGCCTCTTTCAGAGTTGCTTAATGTTCCTAATGTATCTGCCTTTACCATCACCCCTGGCAACGCATTCCACGCACCACCACTGTCTCTGTAAAAAACCTGCCTCTGACATCCTCCCCCCCACCCCCCCACCCCCCCAAACATATTAGCCATTTCAGCACTGGGAAAATGTCTCGTATTGCCCACTTGATCTATGCCACTTGTCATCCTGTACAGCTCCATCAGGAACACCTCCCTTCCTCCTTCACTTCAAAGAGAAAAGCTCTGGTTTGTTCAACCTATCTTCATCAGACATGCCCTCTAGTCCAGGCTGCACCCTCTCTAAAGCTTACAAACCCCTCCGATCATGAGGCGACCGGAACGGAACACAGTGTTCCGAGTAAGGAAATTTCAAGGGAAGTTATCATAGATTCTAATTTCTCATCTGGTGTTCCCGATTTCCCATCCCCAGGGCTGGTCTGTCCTGTAGAACATGAAATTGCACTGATGTTGAACCGGAATTATCGCAAAGCAGAGAGCATTTCCTCCCTGTTGACTAGCAAGGGAGGAAGGAACTGCAGTGGGAATTGCATCCTATTTGTAACCAATTACACAGCGTTCTTGAACATCAGTGAACTACACCCCTGTTTATTGATTCCAGGTATGCTGAAATCAGTATTCCGTTCTGAGAGACAACAATCGGCAAAGTACATTCAAAGCAAGCTTCTTCCCGTTCAGGGGATGAGTCAGAGACTCCAGGGAAACATCGGCTCGCTTTGAGACTCAGAAAAACCTGCTGACTTATTAGTAACTGGCATTATAAAGGACTCTCTCATTAAGATTAAACTAGATGTTTAATTGTTTTCCCCTGGGTGTTTTGTATACAGTAAATAAAGGAGTAATCAGATAGGAAATAAATCTGTACAGTTTTTATCTTTTTACCCCGGGGAGGTATCGAGTACAAAGAATAGCATAAGGCCTCCTGCGAGCCATCTAGCTCTTTCTACACTGCTCCACCTCATTCCCAACTACCTGGATTTACAGTTGCTCAAAATTGTCCAAGGTTTTGAAGCAAAGAATAGATTTTGAATTTCGATTTATTCATTGGAATAAATCAGTTGCAGGTGGTTTTGAAGTGATCCAGCTTCGGGAGTGGGCTTCAGTCCTGAGCCTCTGTGGGGCAGAAGCGGGAGAGGAAGCGGCCGGGGGAACTGGAAGACGTTGCTCCTGATTGTCGTGTGTCTCCTCTCAGCCTGACTGGAGCAGGCATGAAGCTCACCAGTGCTGAGAAGCCACAAGTACCCCATTCTGTGAGGTTAGCAGGTACAACCTCAACTCCTGACTGACTAATCCTTATTGAGGCTGAAGAACAGCTTTGGAATAATTGGAGTTATGATTTATGGGAAAAGATGGGAGAATGGGGTAGAGATGGGCTGCATAGCCTAACACTGTTGCTGTGGTCTCCCAGTGACAGGCTGCAATGGAGAACCTTCAGACGTGAAATGTCTAGGTTCAGTCCTCAGACTAATGAGAGGACGTGAACTCAGTGCGAGAAGCCCCTACCGTCAGCACTGGAAAACAGGATTCCCGTGTGTCTGTGTGAGTGAGTGCGAGATACCACGCATAAGGTCCATGGACCAGAGTAGTTACTGACATTAGGCGAGAGGTGGCAGATACATATCCCCAAAAAGTGTGGTAGACATGTCTTTAATTGTAAGAATCTTGGGAATGAGTGACATGTGTTGAAATATAATCGACTCCCTACAAATGACTGAGATTTAATCTGACAGTTCTTGCCGTTTGAATCCTTTTCTCTGGATATGAAGGCTTTGTCCCCTATCGCTCTCCTACAGCTCGAGTGCTTCCTTAGACGGTTAAAATACTCTGAGTGGATAGGAGGGTGACACAGTAGTGTAGTGGTTAGCACAACACTTTACAGTACAAGCAATTCAGGTTTTACTTCCTGCTGTGGCCTGTAAGGATTTTGTACCTTCTCCCTGTGACCGAGTAGGTTTCCTCTGGGTGCCCTGGTTCCCTCCCACAGTCCAAAGACGTACCGGTTGGTTGGTTAGTTGGTCACTGTAAATCGTCCCGTGAAACTGTAAAACTTCTGGACAAGATGGCATCAGTGAGCAACAATTCCTCGGGCGACATCTCCCAGGTAGCAAATCTGTCCAATTATTTCACTTCTCCCATGCTGTTCTTTTTGTCTTTTTTGTGTTACGGAAACTTGGAGGCTTTGCCGTTCAGTTTGGAACTCGATCTAAGGATCCAGCACTATGCTGTGTATGGAGAGCTGCCTTGTGGAGACAGAGTCAGTGGGGGAGACAAAAAGGTCCGAGAACATAAACTACTTCAGTGGGGGAGACAAAAAGGTCCGAGAACATAAACTGACTTGTGGAAGAGACCAGAGACAAAGTATAGGGTTGTGAATGACTCCAACCAGCAAGGAAGGTTGAAGCATCAAGTCAAGTTGCTTTTTCTTGTTGTTTCGACCATACTGCTGGTACAGTACACAGTGAACATGAGACAATGTTTTCCAGGACCATGGTGCTATATGAACAATACAAAAACTACACTTAACTCCATAAACCAACACAAAAACTGCACTAGACTACAGACCTACCCAGGACTGCATAAAGTACACAGAACAGTGCAGACATTACAATAAATAATAAACAAGACAATAGGCACAGCAGAGGTCAGTAGATTGTTAGTCCGATGACTTGGGGGAAAATCTGTTACATAAATAAACAGCTGAATGGTGGCGTCTGGGATTCTGTCCGTTTCTGTATTCCCGCCGAATATTTTGTTGCCACAGATGTAGTCCAATTTAATGTCCATTGGAGAGCAGAATGGATGGGAGAGCCGGCTGGCTAGGGCTTGCCTTTTTCCTGGCACGGACCCCTACCCGCTCACCTCACTTCCACTTCCTCACACAGCGCTTACACTGTCCCCACCTCCGGCCACCGGCGTGAGGCGACTCTGAGGACTGCAAGCCCAATTCCCTCAGCAAGCTGAGGTCGTGCAATCTAACCAGCAGATTTTCATGAAGGTTTGTTTTTGGGCGATCTCTGTATTGTAGTAGTAACTGGTGGATGATAGATAGTCGCTCTGTTATACATCGCTCTAAACCCTAATTGTGCCTTAAAATTAAATTTTAATTTAAGATTAAATTTAAAAAATTAAATTAAAGTAGCACCAGATCCAAAAGGCCGCTGCTGCCGACTGGATCAGGTTGAAGCATCAAGGATGACTCCCAACAGAGATGGTCAGTAGCCAGAATTGAGCATTTGGTGGGGTCAGCTCCAAATCGGCACTTTTGACTTGGATCTGCGTTCGACCTGGATTGGCAGTGTTCGGACCTGGGTCGGCAGCTGCTCTTTACGGAAGGACTGAATTCGTGTGGCTGCTCTGCTTGTACGCTGGCAAAATGACGTTTCCCATATTCTGAGATTTATGGGATTATTGGACTGTCTATCAGTTCCCTTCAGCTTTTTCTTGTTTTCTTTCTTGTGGCCAATTGACAGGCAGGCATCCTGTTAATTTTTGTGTGTGGGGGGGTGTTTGAGGCTTTGGTGCTACTGTTGCTGTTCTTTTCTGTGAGTGAGGCCATCGGGGACTGGGGATTGTTATGTGTAGGGGGTCAGTGATCATTATTGTGGCTGTTTTTTGTTGTGGGGGTGAAGGAATTTTGGTGACTGCAGGTTTTAGTTTTTTTTGTGCAGGGTGGGGGTGTGGAATTGATATGTTTTCTTTCATCAACAATCCCCTGGTCTTTCTGCTTCCATGGCAATCTGGAGAAGAGAAATATCAGAGTGGTGTTGTACACAATACTTTGACAATAAAATGAACATGTTTGATTAGGCTGGGATTAAATTGAGGCATTGCTGGGTGGTGTGGTTCGAAGCACTGAGAGGGCCTACTTCATGCTGTATCTCAGTAAGTAAGTAAATAGATAGATAAATAAGCGGCAGAATGAGCATCTATTGAGTGACTATTATGTTCCCCATAGATTGGATTGGGGTCAGTCTCCAGCTGAAGTCCAGGGAGACAGGGCAGACCTTCGCCAGCACCGAGTTCAAGTTCTTCAACTGCAGAGTTCACCAGCTGTAAGATTGACTTCTATCAGTTCTCGTTGTCTCAAAGTGGTTTGTAAATCAAGCGTACAGACATATACACCGTTGTCTCTTGTCAGCTCAGTACATGTAGATCACACAAGCCAGTTATTCAGAGCCTCACTTGTCTTGTAAGGAACACCGTGGTCTTGTTGGGCTGATTTGTGAGCAGGCTTCAGTCAATAATTCCCTCGTCAACTTTGTCCTCCGGTAGTTTCAGTTAGTTGGGCTATTGATAAAGTAGCAATAAGGTAACCTCATTCCATTTGTAAACAGAGCTTTTTAAATGCCTCTTATCCCATGCAAGACCCATCCAGATCTGTTCGTCGGCTCCGAGACTCAACATATCCCAGCGGTTCTCAGGCTGTGAGCGATGGCAGCCGCTGTAACATGGCTCCCTCACTAATAGCAGGTGCCCTGCCCTTTGCTGCTGGAAGTTGCCTTTAGTGAGGGCACACTGTGTGTGCAATGCATCCCCTTCCATCTGCAACATATCAGAACCTGGGGCCCGGGGAACGAATGAGTTCAGCAACCCCAGATGAAAGGTCTAGACCTGAAAAGTCCATTCTACCCTCCCCCCCAACTGATGCTGCCTGACCCCCAAGCTCCTCCAGGGCCTGTTGTCTTGTCCCAGATTCCAGCATCTGTATTTTTCTTTGTCCCCTCATTATTTCATATACCTCAACTAACCCACCCCCACCCCCAGCCTTCTCCAAAGAACCTCAGCCCCTCCGGTCTTTCCCCATCGTTGCACGTTTCCCTCCCCAACATTGTCCTCCTCAGCAACTCCTCCAGTGCCCTCCCTCTCTTCTGTGATGTAGAGACCAGGATTGTCAATGGCGCTCAATCTGTGGTGTTCTGCACTGTTTCAGCAAAACATCCCTGTGCTTACACCTCTGCCTCACCTACTGAATGAGAGAGTTCCTTCTGCCCTTACTGACTTGTCCTGCTCTGTGGACCCAAACTCCAAAGTGCCTCCGTGTGTTCCTTTGCCCCACAGTTATCCTCATTCCTGCATGCCTCTCAAGGAAATAGCCAGAGGTGGAACAGGCACTACATGGTGCTTGTGTCTGAGGGTGACTGCACCAGTCTCTAGCCTCCCGTATCATGGGTCTGACGTTGTCTGCTCCTGGAGTCATCCCTTTCCCAACTGTTCAGCCCTCCCCCCCACCACCCCATCACCCAAAGGCCTGGCTACGTCAAGATCTGACGAGGCCTGAACTGAGGGCATGTAATGAAATTCAAAGATTCAAAGAAATTTTATTATCAACATATGCATGCAGTGTACAACCCCGAGATTCATCTTCCTGCAGCCAGCCAGGAAACAAAGACACACCATGGAACCATTTCAAAGAAAACTTAAACCACCTAACACATAAAAAAGGGACAAATCCATGCAAACGTAAAATAACGAGTCAATAACACACAGAATATCAAACAACAAGCTGTACAGTCCTTGAAACAGTCCAGGAATGTTCAGTTTAGTTCAGTTCAGTTCAATTTAAGTTTTCAAAAGCAAGCTTAGAATTTTGTTGATAAACTGAGGGAGCATGCACCTCCCATTGGCCAGACACTGTATCACCGGTGACTCCGTCTAGGCAAGAGATCCCCATGTTTCCTGTTGTCCATTTGTTCCAGGTGCCTGTCGTGTGTGACCAGTGCCTTCCACTGCCATTGGTGTAAATACCGAAACCTTTGCACGCACGATCCCAGTATCTGCTCTTTCCAGGAGGGACGGGTCAACTCCTCCGAGGTAAGACTCGATGGGCTGAATGGCCTAATTCTGTTGCTACGTATCATGGTAAGGCCACTCTGCCAAGCCTTCGCTCAGCAGCCACCATCAGTTAGTCTATTGAACCTCTGAGAAATCATCGGTAAAGAATACCATTACCAGGAAGTTGCCACGCCTGAGTGAAAAGGAAAGGCTGAATAGGTTAGAGCTTTTCTCCCTGGAATGCAGGAGAGTGAGGCTGATTTGACAGAGTTACACAAGATTTAGAGGGATATAGACAAACAGGCTTTTTTTCCCACTAAGGTTGGGTGAGACTAGAACTAGAGGTCATAGGGTAAGGGTGTAAGGTGAAATATTTAAGGGGAACCAGAGGCAAAACCTTTTCACTCATAAGGTGCTGCGTCTGTGGTATGAGCTGCCAGCAGAAGTGGTGGATGGAACATTAAAGAGGGTTGGATAAGTACATGGATGGGAAGAGTATAGAGGGCTATGGTCCAGGCAAGGGCCGATGGGACGAGGCAGAGTGTGTTCTGGATGGGCTGAAGGGCCTGATTCTGTAACGTCATGCTCTATGACTCTATGACATCTTTGAGATTGCCTGTCAACCTCTCCTCTTGCCCAGGTTATGTACATCAAGTAACGGATTCAGACCAGCACCGTCTCTCACCTCAGTGTTCTCTGTTTCTTCCTGAGCTGTTGGATAAGCTTTCCAACCTCTTCCTAGTCTGCCCTGGCACTGTTCATTGGAACTGTGCTCTGTGGGGTGAGCTCAAGTACACCTGCCCCTCCCCACAGGCACTGCCTGGCTGTTCACAGTTCCAGTCCTTCTGCCATGCAGGTCCAGAGATGTATGTTGATGGTCCTTCAACTTGAAACACTTTTCTTTCTTGTCCTCTTGAGGGGTGCTGGCTGAAGGCCCAGTGTCTCTGTTGGATGACTCTCTGACTCTATAATGACGTGTTTGATAAAGAGGTTTACAGTGTGATGGGTAAAGGAAAGACATGTTCAATGCTGGACACTCAAACTTTCAACTTATCAGCAGATACAATAGTGGTGTAAGAGAGCCATGTGAAGATATACAGTACTGTGCAAAAGCTACACATATATATAGCTTAGACTTTTTCACAGTACTGTAGAAATTTTATGTATTGCACTGTACTGCTGCAAAATAAAATCTCTGCCCAAAGTGTAGACTGTTCATTTCCATGGTAGCTGCCTGACCTGCTGAGCCCGCCAGCAGTTAGTGTGCGTTGATTTGGATTTCCAACATCGGCAGAATCTCTCATGTTTCTCTGTGTTGTATGTCTTTGATGGTGGGTAAGCAGGTGATGCGTTGGGCAGTTTTAACTACCCGTTGGAGAACCTTCCTGTCTGCCATGATGCAGTTTCCCATACTGAGCAGCTGATGTGAAAGAGGGTCACCAACCTGGCCTACCTCAGGCATTAGTAAATGTTGTAGGACAGAGGTTCACAGACTCCTTGCTTAATGTGATTGGTCCATGGGAACCCCTGTTGTAGGAGCTCTAATGAGAGGAGGGGGCTTCATTGGGGAAGGAAGAAGAAGCTAGAGCACCAGACAGTTGTAATTCTCTACACCGCAGCTGTGGAATACCCGGAGTACTGGGAATTGTGCAGTTACGGGCTTTTCTGAACATTTTATTAAACCCTTACCCTCAATCAGCTCTGTCATTTGCCAAGTGGCAGAAGCTTCCCTGAGCATGTAGGAGTTGTAAATGTGGGTGAGGAATAATTAAGCAGCAAGGACAAGTGGTGGCACATATGCCAATGTAAACAAAACCAAACCATTGTAGAATTAGTTGGCTTTGTCAGAAGCATTTCAGTGATGTTAATTTATGGAAATTTATGCTAACATTGGATTCTGCTTTTGTCAAAGATAATGATTACTACCAGCCTTCCTTCAATGCACAAAAACATGTGCTTTCCCTTCTGGAATTCTGAATCATCACATCTAACAAATATTTATTTGTCAAACCTTGAATAATTGACTAAATCCACAAACTGCTTGATTGCCTAAATCCACAGACTGTTCTGTTATTTGCAAAGTATCTCCTGCGCTGATAGGTGTGTGTCCCTTAAGGAGATTGTTTGATAATCTTGCTCCTTCTGCTCTGGTGCTGATGGTGGCCTCAGACAACTGGAATACTCAGGGAGGTTTGTCTAACTCTGTAAAGCAAAGAATCTTGTCCTTTCCCCCTTTCTCCACAATCAGTGTGGGCAGATAGGCTGAGTGTGTTGCCATGAACCCATTGTAAAATGGTGAGGCCTCTGCCTGGCAGGGTACAAAGAACAAAGAACTGTTTAGAGCAGGAGTCAGAGTTCCTATTAGAATGGCATGGTAGTGTAATGGTTAGCACAATGCTCTGCAGTGTCAGCGACCCAGGTTTAATTCTCACTGCTACCTGTAAGGAGTCTGTACGTTCTCCCCATGACCGTGTGGGTTTCCTCCCACAGTCAAAAGATGTACCAGTTGGCAGGGTAATTGGTCATCGTAAATTGTCTCATGATTAGGCTGGGATTAAACGGGGGGGGGGGGGGTTGCTGGGCAATGTGGCTGGAAGGACTGGAAGGGTCTGCTGTATCTTAGTAGATAGATAAAGAGTCAGAATCAGGTTTAATAGAGTGGTGAATTGGGAGAATTCAGTGGGTATACTTAAGGCAGAGAGTGATCGGTTCTTGACTGATCAAGGCATGAAGAGATATGGGGAACACAAAGTACACTGCAGATGGTGGAGGAACTCAGCAGGTCGGGCAGCATCTGTTGAAACGAGCAGTCAACATTTCAGGCTGAGACCCTTTGACAGAGATACGGGGAGAAGGCAGGAGTTTGAGGCTGAGAGGGAAAGTGGATCACTCACAATAAAATGATACAGCAGGCTCAATGGGCCAAATGGCCTAATTCTGCTCCTCTATCTAGACCAATGGTTCCCAACATGGGGTGTACGCCCCACACGGGGGTAATTTGATTTTTAAGGGGGGCAATTCGAGAATGAGTTATTAACAGTGAATTTTTTCTAGTAAGTCTGTGTGAATATGAGTGCGAGTTAATACATATGTGTATATACAGTATGCATACATAAAAATACTTGTGTGTATGTACATGTGTAGTTGCATATGTACTGTATATATAGTGTATCACCATCATTACAACCATCAAATGGCTTTCATAATTAAATTGATGAATTGACTGATGCAGGAAGGAACAAATGAACAAGTCCAAACGCGTAAGAAACTCATACGAGGTCGCGCCAATGCTGCTTTTTGCAGTAGCTTTCGGTTCTTGGTGGTGTGAAGGTGTGTACATTGCGTCATCTCTTTTA
Organism: Hypanus sabinus; assembly: GCF_030144855.1. Classification (NCBI taxonomy): domain Eukaryota; kingdom Metazoa; phylum Chordata; class Chondrichthyes; order Myliobatiformes; family Dasyatidae; genus Hypanus; species Hypanus sabinus. The sequence goes on from NC_082730.1 coordinate 5,211,333, forward strand.
AACGGTGTATCTGTCTTTGTATGCTGTAGAAACGAATTGGCATTGTTTTATTTATTTATTATTATTATTTTAATATCACTTAATGTTCTTTTTTTACAATTTCTTAGTAATTTCTTCCTCAGAACTTTAACAGTCCTTTGGTTCTTTTATTTTTCTCTTTCCTGAACGCCATGTTCTTTGGAAGCTTGTTTAAACCAAGTTAATGGTCTTTTAGGCTTCCTCCAGGTGAATAGGAGTTCACTTTTTGAATAATAAGAATTATATATCATCACAGGGGGCATCAGGATTTTAGAGGTGATTAGGTGGGGCATGGCCAAAAAATGGTTGGGAACCACTGATCTAGACCTTATGGTCTAGTATCACTGACTAATATGAAATTTGTTGTTTTACAATAGTGCGGCAAGATACATAAAAGATATAAATTACAATAAGAAATATATGTAATTAAATAAGTATTGCAGAAAGAGAACAAAAATAGTGAGATAGTGTTCATGGATTTATTGTCTGTCCAGAAATCTGATGGCGAAGGGGAAGAAGCTTTTTCTTGGCCCTTCAGCCATGATGTCTTTTCCAACAGTGATGTTAACTTAAATTAATCTCTTCTGCCTGTACGTGATCCATATCCCTCCATTCCCAGACATGTTGAAAAAATAATATTAAACCATAGTCAAAAACCCCAAGCAAACAGAAATTTCTGTCTGAATGGAAACTCCCTCATCAACATTTCCATGTGCATATCTAAAAGCATCTTCAACATCAGTATTAAATCTGCTTCCATCACCATCCTGGCAGCCCATTTTACACAGGAACTCACCCTGTGTAGAAATAAATGTGGCCCTCACATCTTCTCTATATTCCAACCCTCTGCTTAATTCAAATGCATTTGCTCTAATACTTGGCATTTCTGAGTGTCTCTATCCAACCCCACAGTGAACCCATCCTTCTCAAAGTTATAGGAACTCCAGAGTCAATCCAACATCTCCTGTGATCCAAGCAGCCTCCACGGACCCTCACACTCCTCCCGTAGTGACCAAGAGTTCATACAGCTGCACCAGGACTTCCTCACTCAGTGGTGCCGTGGGTCGCCTTTGCCCATCCAGCTGCCGAGAATGAAGTGCAGCAGGGCTTCCTAGCTGACCAAACTTACCAAGGGACCAGTGCCAGGGGCGGAGGTGAGGGAGGATGCTGGAAGGGTCTGTGTGGGTACTTGAGGAGTCAGCACCATCTTCGAGCACAATCTGGGATTTTGAAGGAGAGATAGAGAAAGAGAGTCTGTGGTTCTTATCAACCTATCAGCCTGTCAGACATAAGAATGAGGAGCAGAATTAGGCCATTTGGCCCATCAAGTCTGCTCCACCATTCTGTCATGGCCAATTTATTCTCTCTCTCAACCCATTCTCCTGCCTTCTCCCTGTAAGCTTTAATCAAGAACCAATCAACCTCTCCCTTAAATATACCCAATGACTTGGCCTGTACAGCCATCTTTGGCAAGAATTCCATAAATTCAGCACCCTCTAACTAAAGAATTTTTTCTTCATCTCTGTTCAAAATGGATGTTCCTCAATTATGAGGCTGTGCCTCTGGTCCAAGACTCCCCCACTCTAGGAAACATCTTCTCCACAACCACTCTATCTAGGTCTTTGAATATTCGATAGATTTAAATGAGACCACCCCCCCCCCCCCCACAACTCTTCTAAACTCCAGCAAGTACAAGTGCAGAACTGTCGAACACACCTCATACACTTTCAATCTGGGGATCATTCTCATCATTCTCCAGAGCATCACCAGTTTCAGCACATCCTTTCTTAGATAAGGAGCCCAAAACTAGCAGGTCATGAATTGCATCTTTCAGTAACTGCACACCAAATGCTAGCCCTTTGGAGAATCAACCACATTTCACTGGGAAATTGTTAATCTCTCTGTAATTGGTTGCTGAATGCAGAAATCCACCCTATTATTTCATCAGCTGAGCAATTCTATTATTGCAGCTTTGAAGGCTACACAAACACACAGCAAGCTTTAATTACTTCCCCGTGACCTCTCATCACAAACTGGATACCAGCTGAAGTATTCTGGTTCAAGCTGAGGTTGGCATTCATCATTACCAGACACTGTTGATGATGTTGTAACTAGTTGTTCTGAGCATGGACCTATTCCCTGAACGATGCCCTGATCGTGTAGAGGAACAACAAAAGTGGAGGCAGTTTGCTTGTTATTTCTCTAACACAGACATTTCAAGCCCCATGTTAGGGAAATGGTCACTTAAATAGGGCAGAGAAAATTTACAAGGATGTTGCTGGGACTGGAGGACCAGGGTTATAAGGAAAGATTGAATAGGTTAAGACTTTATTCCCTGGAACATGGAAGATTGAGGGGAGATTTGCTAGAGGTATACAAAATTATGAGGGGTATCAATAGGGTAAATTCAAGCAGGATTTTCCCACTGAGGTTGGGTGGCACTACAGCTAGAGGTCAGGGGTTAAGGGTGAATGGTGAAAGGTTTACGGGGAACATAAGGGGAAACTTCTTCACTCAGAGGGCAGTGAGAGTGTGGAATGAGTTTCCAGCACGAGTGATGCATGCGAGTTCGATTTCAACATTAAGAGAAGTTTGGATAGGTGCATGGATGGTAGGGTTACGGATAGTTCTGGTCCATGTGTAGTCTGATGGGACTAGATGGAGTAATAGCTCAGCATGGATTAGATGGGATGAAGGGCCTGTTTCTGTGCTGAACTTTTCTATGACTATGACATAGAATATAAAGCATAGGACATAGAAAAGTACAGCACTGGACTGACTACAGTGTTGTGTTGGTCTTGATGCCGATTTATACTAATAGTTCTCCTGTGTATCATCCATATCCCTCCAGTCCTTCCATATTGAGGTGTCTATCCTCAAATCTCGACATCAAACTGCTTGCTTCCATTAATCCCCTGCGTTAGCCTTTCCGGGTACCATCCATTCTCTGTGTAAAAAAAAACCTCTCAGATCACCTTGAAACTTTTCCCTGCTTGAGCACAATTATTGCCACTTCATCATCCAAACCTTCCTCCTAATCGCAAGGCTGCTCAGAAGTTGGTGCTCGTCTGGAACTTCACAGTGTGTCCCACAGTGTTGTTTAGAAGCTCTGACCCTTCCAGCTGATGCCAAATTCCCCTGGTTAATCAACAGCAGGACTGGGATTTCTAAGGCAATGCCTTTGGTGGAGTAGGGAATCTTCGTCCAATGTGCATTAACAGAGACCTTCCTGACCATGGGGCCAAGCTCTGGGTAGAGAGTCTGTGCACAATAAAGCACCATTCATTCACAACAAGCATAGAAAATTCTGGAAACAAGGCATGCCAGGACAGCATCTGTGGAAAGAGAAACTAGTAAACATTTTAGTTCAAGGACGCTAGTCAGGCCTGTTGCACTCTCCTTAGACACTTGCTGACCTGCTAAGTGTTTCCAGCGTTTTGTTTTCATTTCAGATTTCAGTCATCCACACAAAGGTTCACAAAACATCCTGCCTCCCACTCCCTCCCACACCGCTGCCACCCCCTGGCACTGACTTTTCCAAATCAGTGGAAGTTGGTGACGTTTGTGAGAGGGGGTTCGTTCATTTCTGTGTTAAGCCAGAGTTCGCGTACCAGGACTGCTGGTCTTTCCTCCTGCCTCCTCAACCAACCACTCCCTTCCCTCTTCTAATGGTGTCAGTGATTCCTTCAGGAGTTTTGCTGTGTGGATCAGGTCTTCCTAATGTTGTACACAGTGTCACAATCTCACCACTGTATGCTGCAAGATGCATCCTTTCATTGTTTCATGGTTCATGAAGGATATAAACTCAGTGAATACTCACACTCTTTATCCCAGGGTTGGGGAATCAAGAACAAGGGGTTATAGGGTTAAAACAAGAGGGGAGAGATTTAATAGGAAGCTAAAGGGCATCTTTTTCACCCACCTATAGCTAGGGTGCCTAAGACTTTTGCACATTTCTGTAGTAATTTCATCTATTGCACTGTACTGCTACCGCAGAAAAAAACAAAATTCAGGACATGAGTGATGATAAACCTGATTCTCAAAGGGGTCTCTATTGTGGACTGAAAGTGAGAAGGGGGCAGGGAGAGGGGCATGATGGTTGGGAAAAGGGGAAGGGAGCAAGAAGCACCAGACAGACATTCTGTAATGATCAATAAATCAATTGTTTAGAATCAAATGACAATCCTGGTGTCTCAGGACTGGGTGTGTCTGTACCCATGCCAACACCCACCTCCCTCCCTGCCCCAGGCACTCCTTCTCTGCCACTTTGTCCACACCCCTCCACCGGCACTCCACCCTCACCATTCCCAGCATCCTTTGCGCCTACCAGATTTACAAACCCGTGCTCCGCTCCATGTTGACAAATACAATACGGTGCAAAAGTATTAAGCACCCTAACTGTAGATATGTGTCCAAGATGACTTTTACACAGTACTGTGTATGACCCAAGTTTTTTTAGCCAGAGGGTGGCCAGTATATGGAACAAACTGCCAGAGGAGTTGGTTGAGTCAGGGACATTTGCAACATTTAAAAAGTACTTGGACAGGTACATGGATAGAAAAGGTTTGGAGTAGGGGTTTGTGCCCTTCTTTGTGCCATGGACCCCAGGATTGGAACCCATGGTTTAGTGGCATATGGGACAATGAGGATCCTGGTCAGCACAGACTGTTTGGGTAGAAGACCCTGTTTCTGTGCTGAATGACCTCATAATCGTCTATGTCTCCATGGCTGTTCCAGGTGGGTGGATTGGAGTCAGAGGAATTCGAAGCACTCAGTAGTCCCCTGGGCAGTGCTGAAGGTCGGTGGGCAGGAAGGGTTACTCCGCCGATAACAAACCTAAGACCATGGGGGAGGCAGTGTGCTGTCACGGTAACTACAAGGACTGGTGCAGAGGAGAGTCAGTCCCCGGAGAGTGTGTCACTCACAGGGTTCAGCTCAGACCTTTTAAAAAGTCTGCCAGAATCGGAATCTTTAATATCAGCTGCAGGGGAAACAAAATGGAATAAAATTGGTTTTCACTTTGGGTATATTGTGGGTGGAAATTTCATTGAAATGTATATAACGTTTACCAGATGTGGACAAAATTGTTTCCATCTTTAATAAGTTTTTGCTGGGATTATACAGCAGGCCCCTGGAGATTTTAATCTTCTGACAATGAAGCAGTTCATGAGGGCTGAGAGCAGGAGCTGGTGAGTGGGCCTTTCGGGTTGACCTATCTCAGCCCCGCATTCCTGCACCGTCTCCAACAGCCATCCGCGTCCATTCTGAATGAACTGAGTGACCGTGTCCATTGCCCTCCACACTTGAGAATACCAGAGGTTCACTGTTCTCTGAGGAGTAGATGTCTCCTCACCTTGCTCCCTGCTCTGAGACTGTGATCCTGGTTCTAATCTCCTCAGTGGAAGAACCACTGACCTGCTGGGTCCAGTAATAACTCTTAGTCTCAGTTTGATGCCCCTTGCTGAATCTGCTCAATCCTGTTATTATTTTTGAGGTGCTCTGTTAGTACACAATCAACATTCAAGAGAAGTTTGGGTAGGTACATGCATGGGAAGGGTATGGAGGGCTATGGTCTGGGTGCTGGTTGATGGGACTAGGTGGTATAATAGTTCAGCATGGGCTAGATGGGCCGAATGGCCTGTTTCTTTGCTAAGACCCTTCACTGTTGACCTCAGCATGCTGTGTAAATATGGACGAACTCTGCTCAGTGTCGATTTGGACACAAGAGCATAAAATATACAGTACAGGGGTTCCCAGCCCAGGGTCCACGGACCCCTCGGTTAATGGTAGGGGTCCATGGCATAAGAAATGTTGGGACTCCCCCACATAGCAGTATCATTCATTCAACCTATTTAATCATGGCTGTTCTCTCTTAATCCCGTTTTCCCTCCTTCTCCCCAAGCCCATTACTAAGCAAAAATCTGTTGATCTTTGCCTGAAATACACTCAGTGATTTGCCCTCCACAGCACTTTGCAGCAACAAAGTCCAAAGATTCACCACTCTCTGGCTGAAGAAAGTCCTTTTCATCTCAGTTCTAAAGAGAAATTCCCCCCCCCCCCCCCCCGTTCTGAGGCTGTGCCTTCAGATCCTAGACTCTCACACACTAATAGAGACATTCTTCTGATGCCCATTTGAAATTTATCACTCTTGCCCCTGCACAGAAGGGTGGTGGGGTGGAGATACATCTCTACCAAAGGAGGTGTAAGGGGCTACTTCCCTCCACTAGCCTGCAGATCACCCTTGGGCAAGGTGTCGCACCTGCTTATCCCCTCGGTCAGGGTCACATGAAGCCAGGGGAGCAGGTGGTGGACGGTCGTATGAGCAGCCGGTGCAGATCTCAAGTCCTGGTTATGCAACCACTCACACCAGGCAGACAATCTCTGAAGAGTATTGATAATGGCTGGTCTCACCCATCTTGTAAAGACACTGCCCTGAAGACAATGGCAAACTACTTCTGTAGAAAAGTTTGACAAGCACAGTCATGGTCATAGACCATGACCGCCCACATCATACAACATGTCATATACTGAATGAATGATCCCTGCACATCAGGTTGTATTTCGTAGAGTCATCCTTTGGCCAGGCTTGCTCCTGCTGACCATCAAGTTCTCATCCTTACTAATCACATTTAGACTTCTACACGATGAATTAGCTGCCTAGATACTTCTCAAATGTCGAGAGAGTCTCTGCCTCCACGCTCACTCAGACAGATTCCAAACACCCACTGGGCGGAGAACGTCTGCGCTTACTGCTTACCCTGGCTTCAGAATCAGGTTTAATATCACAAACATGAGAAAATCACTGGCAAATATATGAAGTTAGTTGTTTTGAGGCAAGAAGACATTGCAATACATAATAAGAGAAAATAACATAAATTACAGTAAGTATACAGCACTGTGCAAAAGTCTTAGGCACATATACTGTATGTAAAACTCTCCATATGAATGATAGCTCGGTACAGTATCTGTCAACGTGCAGCAGACAGCAAGTTTGTAAATCTGGTGGGAGCGGAGGATGTTGGGAATGGTGGAGCGCCGCAGGAAAGGTGTGGAAACGCTGGCAGAGTGTGGGTGAACACACCCAGCCCTGAGACACCGGGCATGGTCATTTGATTCCAAACAATTAATTTAGTGATCATTACAGAATGTCTCTCTGATGCTTCCCACTCCCTCCCCTCTCCCTTCCCTTTTTCTCAACCATGATTCCCCTCTCCCTGCCCCCTTCCCACTCTCAGTCCACAATAGAGACCCATATCAGAATCAGGTTTATCATCTCTCACGTATGTCATGAAATTTGGTTTTCTGTGGCAGCAATACAGTGCAATACATGAAATTACTACAGTACTGTGCAAAAGTCTTAGGAACCCAAGCTATATATACAGTATATGCCTAAGATTTTTGCACAACACTGTCCATATACAAAAAAATAAATAAGTAGTGCAAAAAGAGAAGAAAAAGCAGTGAGGTAGTGTTGATGGATTCATTGTCCATTGAGAAATCAGATGGCTGAGGGGAAGAAGCTGTTCCTCGTGGCTATACCTTCTAGTACTCGACATCTCTGCAATGATTGAGACTACACATGCCTCCCTTAATTTTGTAAAGAGCTGTCAGGTTGCCACGCCAGCGTCCTCGTCTCTCCTCAGAACTGAAAAGCTCCACCATTTCCTGGTCACTCTCCTCAGGCCCTGTGCAATAACATCCCTCCTACTACAGTTTCGCCATTTCATAGTCACAGCAACAGGTCGTTTGGCCCATCTTGTCCCCGCCACACTGTTGCTCTGCCTAGTCCTGCACCCAGCCCAGAATCCTCCATGTCCCCCCCATCCATGTACTTATCCAAACTTCTTAGATGTTGCACTTGAAACCACATCCACCACTTCTGCTTGCAGTGTGTTCCACACTCCCACCAACCTCTCAGTGAAAGTCCCCCGCAGATTCCCCTTTCACCCTTGACCCATGACCTCTATTTCTCATCTCACCTGCTTGCATTTAATCTATCTATACCCATCAGAATTTTGTGTATTTCTTATAAAATCTCCCTTCATTCTCCCACACTCCAGGGATTGAAGTTCTAAAGTTAACAAATTTCACGACATAGGCCAGTGATATTAAAGCTGATTTCGATTCTGACCTGTTCATTCAACCTTTCCTCATAACTCAGATCCTCAAGTCCCAACAGAACCCTTGTAAATTTTTTCTGTACTCTTTCAATCTGAGTAATATTTTTCCTGTAGGTTTCAGCAAATGTCTCACTGAAATCTTACCTTGCAGTTGCACAGAAAAGGCAACTTAGGAGACGATGCATTTCTTTCAGATGAGAGAGCATGCTGCTTATCGAGGCACAAGAGCACTTGGGAGTTCTTGTTCCGACAGATAACCTGACACTTTGATAAGAGTATTTGGTTGATGTGCGTTTTGAGAATATAGAGGTGTTGCAGGCTTTAACTACCTGCTCTGTCATTTCTTTGGATCCTTGCTGCGGAAAGTCCCAGCGTTGTAACTGTGGTGTATTCTAACCATTTACAGAGTGACACAGCGCTAATCTGCGCCCTCTGTCCATGTAGCACCAATGGCTTATTGTTAATGTGCATCTTCTTTAGTCATGGAGTCATAGAAAAATACAGACAGGCCTTTTGGCCCATCTAGTCCATTCCAAACCATTTAAACTGCCTACCCCTATCAACCTGCATCCAGACCATAGCCCTACAAACCCCTCCAAACTTCTCTTAAACATTGAAATTGAGCTCAAATGCACCACTTGCACTGGAAGCTCATTCCACACTCTCACCATCCTCTGAGTGAAGAAGTTTCCCCTCAAGTTCCTCTTAAACATTTCACCTTTCACCCGTAACATATGACCTCTGTTTGTAGTCCCACCCGACCTCAGTTCAGTAGTTTTAAGTAATGTTAGCTGAGAGAAATTTTTTTTAGTGATCAGTTGATACTTTTTTTTGATTGAACATGATTAAAATCACTGATCCATCTCAGATTTATGTGAAGGATAATGTCAGGTGGGATTGTGAGTAGAGAAGAGGTTGGAAAATTTGGAGAAGATACAGACAGACTCAGTTAGTGGGCAAGGACATGAAGATACATGGAGCAAACATGAAAGGGGAGTATGTTTGAAGTGGTGACATGATGAAGTGTTGATATTCAAAGGACCCATGAGTCATTGAAGGTCAATACACAGTTACACCAAAGGTTCAACACCCTGGGTCCTGGAATGCTGGGCTCTCTTAATGAGGAGACATTCAGCAGGCTCGGAAAAGGCTCAATGGTTAATTTTATTGTGAGAGTCTGCATATACAATACATCTCTGATATTTGTCTTCTCCAGATAGATATAAGACACAGAAAGACCATGGCAGCTGTTGAAAAAAGGACAACAAGTACCCCACCCCCAGAATAAAACAGAAAAAGAAATGAAACTCACAAACCCCAAAGACCCCCATTGGGTAGTGTGTTCACATCTCAGTTATCCGGGGTGACTGATGGATGAGGTGGTGTGTTCATGTCTCTGTTATTCTAAGGGACTGATGAACTGGGTGGTGTGTTCATGCCTGTGTTACCTGAAGGACTGAAGGAGGGGTGACGTGTTCACATCTCTGTTATTCTGAGGGATTGATGGATTGGACAGTATGGTCTTGTGTGTGTTATCTAGGGGGACTGATGGATTGGACGGTATGGTCTTGTGTGTGTTATTCTGAAGGACTGATGGATTGGACGGTATGGTCTTGTGTGTGTTATTCTGAGGGACTGATGGATTGGACGGTATGGTCTTGTGTGTATTATCTGGGAGAACTGATGGATTGGACGGTATGGTCTTGTGTGTGTTATCTGGGGGGACTGATGGATTGGACAGTATGGTCTTGTGTGTGTTATCTGGGGGGACTGATGGATTGGACGGTATGGTCTTGTGTGTCTTATATGGGGGGACTGATGGATTGGACGGTATGGTCTTGTGTGTGTTATCTGGGGGGACTGATGGATTGGACAGTATGGTCTTCTGTGTGTTACCTAGGGGGACTGATGGATTGGACGGTATGGTCTTGTGTGTGTTATCTGGGGGGACTGATGGATTGGACGGTATGGTCTTGTGTGTGTTATATGGGGGGACTGATGGATTGGACGGTATGGTCTTGTGTGTATTATCTGGGGGGACTGATGGATTGGACGGTATGGTCTTGTGTGTGTTATATGGGGGGACTGATGGATTGGATGGTATGGTCTTGTGTGTGTTATCTGGGGGGCCTGATGGATTGGACGGTATGGTCTTGTGTGTGTTATATGGAGGGACTGATGGATTGGACAGTATGGTCTTGTGTGTGTTATATTGTGGGACTGATGGATTGGACGGTATGGTCTTGTGTGTGTTATCTGGGGGGACTGATGGATTGGACGGTATGGTCTTGTGTGTGTTATCTGGGGGGACTAATGGATTGGACGGTATGGTCTTGTGTGTGTTATATGGGGGGACTGATGGATTGGACGGTATGGTCTTGGGGGGACTGATGGATTGGACGGTATGGTCTTGTGTGTGTTATATGGGGGGACTGATGGATTGGACGGTACGGTCTTGTGTGTGTTACATGGGGGGACTGATGGATTGGACGGTATGGTCTTGTGTGTGTTACCTAGGGGGACTGATGGATTGGACGGTATGGTCTTGTGTGTATTATCTGGGGGGACTGATGGATTGGATGGTATGGTCTTGTGTGTGTTACCTAGGGGGACTGATGGATTGGACGGTATGGTCTTGTGTGTGTTATCTGGGGGGACTGATGGATTGGACGGTATGGTCCTGTGTGTGTTATATGGGGGGACTGATGGATTGGACGGTATGGTCTTGTGTGTGTTATCTGGGGGGACTGATGGATTGGACGGTATGGTCTTGTGTGTCTTATATGGGGGGACTGATGGATTGGACGGTATGGTCTTGTCTGTGTTATCTGGGGGGACTGATGGATTGGACGGTATGGTCTTGTGTGTGTTATATGGGGGGACTGATGGATTGGACGGTATGGTCTTGTGTGTGTTATATGGGGGGACTGATGGATTGGACGGTATGGTCTTGTGTGTGTTATCTGGGGGGATTGATGGATTGGACGGTATGGTCTTGTGTGTGTTATCTGGGGGGACTGATGGATTGGACGGTATGGTCTTGTGTGTATTATATGGGGGGACTGATGGATTGGACGGTATGGTCTTGTGTGTATTATCTGGGGGGACTGATGAATTGGACGGTATGGTCTTGTGTCTGTTATATGGGGTGACTGATGGATTGGACGGTATGGTCTTGTGTGTGTTATCTGAGGGGACTGATGGATTGGACGGTATGGTCTTGTGTATGTTATCTGGCGGGACTGATGGATTGGACGGTATGGTCTTGTGTATGTTATCTGGCGGGACTGATGGATTGGACGGTATGGTCTTGTGTATGTTATCTAGGGGGACTGATGGATTGGACGGTATGGTCTTGTGTGTATTATATGGGGGGACTGATGGATTGGACGGTATGGTCTTGTGTGTATATATCTGGGGGGACTGATGGATTGGACGGTATGGTCTTGTGTGTGTTATCTGGGGGGACTGATGGATTGGACGGTATGGTCTTGTGTGTGTTATATGGGGGGACTGATGGATTGGATGGTATGGTCTTGTGTGTGTTATCTGGGGAGACTGATGGATTGGATGGCATAGTCATGTTTTCTGGAGCCTCCAGCAGACCCAGTGAGTGAGTCCGACAGGCCGATCAGTTTGCTTCGATCTCTGCTCCTCGCAGACTTTCTTTGATTTCTCCTCCATTCCTTCCTGTTCAGGATTGTCCGCAGCTGGTGCCCTCAAACGAGGTTCTTATCCCGGTTGGAGAGGAGAAGCCAATCACGCTGAAAGCCCGGAACCTGCCACAACCTCAGTCCGGGCAGCGCGGCTACGAATGTGTCCTGAACGTGACGGGGGTGAGCAAGCGAGTGCCGGCCCTGCGGTTCAACAGCTCCAGCGTGCAGTGTCAGAACAGCTCGGTGAGTGAGGCGTCCGTACCCTGGACTCAGCGGGGATCAATCAGACTGTCACTGATCTCAGTGCAGTGTGGAACGTAGTCTCAGAGTCCTTTGGCATAGAGAAGTCCATGCAGCCCATCTTGTCCACACTGACAATCCCCGTTGCCCAGCATTTGTGCACTGTCCCCGTTGCCAAGGTGATCCTTCGGGATATTTGGAGATAAAGCATGGTAACAGGCCGTTCCAGCCCGGTGAGTTACACCCATGTGACCAATTCATCTGCTAACCGGTACGCCTTCAGAACAGGGGAGGAAACGGGAGCATCTGGTGGAAATCCACGCGGTCACAGAGAAAACATACAAACTCCTTACAGACAGCAGTGAGAATTGAACTGGCACTGTAATAGCGTTCTGCTACTGTGCCGCCCTCTATTTTTTTTTATCATTGTCAGTGTCTCTTTGCGCAGCGTTTTCTCCGACAGTGTGTTTCAGGTACTCAGCGAGCTACGTGAAACATGAGTGATGGAGTCACTGAATCCTACAGCACGAAGCAGGCCATTTGGTCCAGTTCATCCAGACTGGCCAGCGTCTCATTTCTCAAAGCGATTCATCGAGAAATGTCAGTAACTCTGCTCGTGCCCCTCTCTCCGTCAGAGTGTTCCAGGTACTGACCGCTCGCTGAGTGAAGGACATTTCCCTCACATCCCCTCTCGCTCAGTAGGGTGCAGAGTTTGGTGACCCGAGTTCAATTCCCGTAAGGAGTTTGTACGTTCTCCCCGTGACCACGTGAGTTTCCTCCAGTTGCTCTGCTTTCATCCCGCAGTCCAAAGGCATAATGGTTTGTCAGTTAATTGTTCATTGTGAATTTTCTCGTTATCAGGCCCAGATTAAGTTAGGGGTTACTGGATGGTGTGGCTCAAAGGACTGAAAGGGCCTAATCCCCTAATCCGCAGTGCATCTCAATAAAATTTCTTCTCCCTCCCCTTCGTCTGTGTCCTCTAGTTTCATTCACCTCTGATATGGGGTAAAGTTTCCAGTAGTCCACAGCTCCTATATCCCACCCACATCATTTCATTTACCTCAGTCACGTTCCTTCTTCACCTTCTTAAGGGACAGGACTAGCAGTTTCATGTTCCAAGTACAAGCGCTATGAGCTGCTGTGGAAAGTTAGATTGTACGAATCTAATCTGATAGGTAATTCCCTCCTAATTCCAGAATCAGAATCAGCTTTAATATCACCAGCATATGTTGTGAAATTTGTTGTTTAACAGCAGCAGTACTTTGCAATACAGAATAATAAACAAAACTACAATTATATTAAGACATTACAATAAATTAAATAAATGGTGCAGAAAGAGTGCAAGAAAAAGAAAAAGGAGATATTGAGGTGTTGTTGTTCATGGGTTCAATGTCCATTCAAAGATCTGACGGCAGAGGGGAAGAAGCAGTTCCTGAATCATTCAGTGTGTGTCTTCAGGCTGCTCTACTTCCTCTATGATGGTAGCAACACGAAGAGAGCTTGTCTCAGGTGGTGCTCCCACAAGGAGAAACGTTCTTTCCATGCTGGACACAGGAAGCACAATTTGAACATTATTCATCACAGAACTACAAGCTGCTATATAATATTCTAGTAAAATCAACAAGATAACGCTATCAATGTATTTATTGTGTTGATGATAGTATCTTTGTTACTTCTACCACAGATAAAAAGCTTTTTAATCTGTGATTTCAGGATAAGGACATTATCCATTATCCATACCTTGGGGTGTGACTGCGCTCCCTCAGCGTGCCGCTGACTAGCTCTCTAACCTTCACACACTCACTCCCCTACCCAGACACACTCACTCCCCTACACACACACACTCACTCACTCCCCTACCCAGACATACACACACACACACACACACACACACTCACTCCCCTACCCAGACACACTCACTCCCCTACACACACACACACACACACTCCCCTACCCAGACACACTCACTCCCCTACAGACACACACATACTCACTCCCCTACCCAGACACACTCACTCCCCTACAGACACACACACACTCACTCCCCTACCCAGAGATACACACACACACACACACACACACACACACACTCACTCCCCTACCCAGACACACTCACTCCCCTACACACACACACGCTCACTCCCCTACCCAGACATACACACTCACCTACACACACACACACTCACTCCCCTACCCAGACACACTCACTCCACTACACACACACACACTCACTCCCCTACACACACACACACACTCACTCCCCTACCCAGACACACTCACTCCCCTACACACACACACACTCACTCCCCTACCCAGACATACACACTCACCTACACACACACACACACTCACTCCCCTACCCAGACACACTCACTCCCCTACACAGACACACACACACACTCACTCACTCCCCTACCCAGACATACTCACTCTCCTACACACACACACACACACACACACACACACACACACACACACTCACTCTCCTACACACACACACACTCCCTACCCAGACATACTCACTCCCCTACACACACACACACACACTCACTCCCCTTCCCAGACACACTCACTCTCCTACACACACACACAATCACACACACACACTCACACACACACACACTCCCTACCCAGACATACTCACTCTCCTACACACACACACACACTCACTCTCCTACACACACACAAACACACACACACACTCCCCTACCCAGACATACTCACTCCCCTACACACACACACGCACACACACACTCCCCTACCCAGACACACTCACTCTCCTACACACACACACTCACTTTCCTACCCAGACACACTCACTCTCCTACACACACACACACTCACTCTCCTACACACACACCCACTCCCCTACCCAGACACACTCACTCTCCTACACACACACACACTCCCCTACCCAGACACACTCACTCTCCTACACACACACACTCACTCTCCTACCCAGACATACTCACTCTCCTACACACACACACTCACTTTCCTACCCAGACACACTCACTCTCCTACACACACACACACTCACTCTCCTACACACACACCCACTCCCCTACCCAGACACACTCACTCTCCTACACACACACACACTCCCTACCCAGACACACTCACTCTCCTACACACACACACTCACTCTCCTACCCAGACACACTCACTCTCCTACACACACACGTACACTCACTCTCCTACACACATACACACACACACACTCACTCCCCTACACACACACACTCCCCTACCCAGACACACTCACTCTCCTACACACACACACACACACACACACACACTCCCCTACCCAGACACACTCACTCCCCTACACACACACACTCACTCTCCTACACACACACACACACACACTCCCCTACCCACACATACTCACTCTCCTACACACACACACACTCCGCTACCCAGACACACTCACTCTCCTACACACACACACACACACACACTCCCCTACCCAGACACACTCACTCTCCTACACACACACACACACACACTCACTCCCCTACCCCCAGACACACTCATTCTCCTACACACACACACACTCACTCTCCTACACACACACACACACACACACACACACACACACTCCCCTACCCAGACACACTCACTCTCCTACACACACACACACACACACACTCACTCCCCTACCCCCAGACACACTCACTCTCCTACACACACACACACACACACACACACACACACACTCCCCTACACAGACACACTCACTCTCCTACACACACACACACTCACTCTCCTACACACACACACTCACTCTCCTACACACACACACACTCACTCTCCTACACACACACACTCACTCTCCTACACACACACACTCACTCTCCTACACACACACACACGCACACTCACTCACTCCCCTACCCAGACACACTCACTCTCCTACACACACACACACACACACTCACTCCCCTACCCAGACACACTCACTCTCCTACACACACACACACACACTCACTCCCCTACCCAGACACACTCACTCTCCTACACACACACACTCACTCTCCTGCACACACACAGACACACACACTCACTCTCCTACACACACACACACACTCACTCCCCTACCCAGACACACTCACTCTCCTACACACACACACACACACTCACTCTCCTACACACACACGTACACACACACTCACTCTCCTACCCAGACACACTCACTCTCCTACAGACACACACACATTCTCCTACCCAGACATACTCACTCTCCTACACACACACACACACACACACACACGCTCCCCTACCCAGACACACTCACTCTCCTACACAGACACACACACACTCACTCCCCTACCCAGACACACTCACTCTCCTACACAGACACACACACACTCACTCCCCTACCCAGACACACTCACTCTCCTACCCAGACACACACACACACGCAGTTACAGAGTTACATAAATTGTGTAGGAGACAATTAACTGAGTAACTCACACCAAATGCTGGAGGAACTCAGCAGGTCAGGCAGCATCTGTGAAAACAAATAAACAGTGGATATATCAGGCCGAGAGCCAACTTCAGGAATGGAAAGGGAGGGGGAAGACGCCAGAATAAAATGTTTGGTGGTGGGGGAAGGAGGATAGCTAAAAGGTGAGAGGTGAAGCCAGGTGGGTGGGAAAAAGAAAGGTCTAGAAAGGGGGAAGGGATCTGATAGGAGAGGAGAGTGCACTGTAGGAGGATGGGGCCTGGGGGATAGGCAGGTAAGAAGAATTAAGAGGCCAGAATGGGGAATAGAAGGGGTGTGGGGAGGAAATTTTTTAAGCGGAAGGAGAAATCGATATTCATGCCATCAGGTTGGAACGTACCCAGACTGACTATAAAGTATTGTTCCTCCACCCTGAGGGTGGCCTCATCTTGGCACAAGAGGAGGTCATGTATCAACATGTCAGAATGGGAATGGAAATCAGAATTAAAATGTTTGGCCACTGGGAAGTTCCAGTTTTTACAGAAGGTACTGTTCATGGTTCATGGACAACTTCTGAAAACTTCAGAGAGCAAGGTACAATTGCTAAAATGTTGAAGTGGCTCCTGTACCTCCCCCCGATGGTAGCGATGAGAAGACAGTATGTCCTGAATGGTGGGGAGGGGGGAGCTGGCTGAGTGCACATTCCTCTGTAGCTTCTTGCGATCTTGTGCATTGGAGGCTTCATACCAGGCAGTGATGCAGCCAGTTAAATTCCTTCCCACTGTCCTTTGGTGTCAGACCAAACTCCTAGTGAAGTGGAACTGTTGGTGTGCCTCCTTCATAACTGCATCAATATGCTGGGCCCAAGATAGATTATGAGAGATGCTGCTCACCCCTCCTATCGCTGACTCTTCAATGAGGGCGTGTGTCCTCCTGACTTTCATTGCATCAGAGAATGGAATTTCAGCCCACTGCCTGTGCTGACCACCAACTGCACTATCCCTGCAATATTTCCTTTTTATTCTCCTCACCTCCCTCAGATTCTACTCTTCACTTACACACAAGGGGCAAATTACCCCAGTCATTGCATCCTTGCACTCAACATCAGTAAGACTAAAGTACTGAATGCGGACTTCAAAAAGGGCAAGATGAGGGAACACACATTAGTCCTTATAGAGGGGTCAGAAGTGGAGAGAGTGTGCAATTTCAAGTTCTTGCGTGACAACATTTCTGAGTATCTAACCTGGACCCAACATATTGATGAAGGAATGGCAGTGGCTATATTTTGTTAGGAGCTTGAGAGGATTTGGTATGTCATGAAAAACACTCAAAAAATGTCTGCAGATATACTGTAGAGAACATTCTAACTGGCTTCATCACCATCTGGTATGGGTGTGTGGTAGGGAGGCAGGGGGTGGCAGCCACAGCACAGGATCAAAGTAAGACGCAGAGAGTTGTAAACGTAGTCAGCTCCATCGTGAGCACTAGATTTTGTAGTACCCAGGGATCTTCAAAGAGCAATGCCTTCAAAAGGTGGACCCCATCACCCAGGTCATGCCTTGTTCTCATCAGGTAGGAGGTACAGAAGCCTGAAGGCACACACTCAGTGATTCAGGAACAGCTTCTTCCCCTCTGCCACTTGATTTCTAAATGGATGTTGAATCGATGAACACCACCTCACTACTTTTTTATTTCTATATATAATTCACAGTAATTTTTATCTCTATTATTACGTATTGCAGTGGACTATTGACAACAGAAGTGTCAAATATATTAAATACACACACGTGGAAATACTTTCAAACTTATTTACATTTGAGAAAATGTCTAATAATTTCTTCAGGCACCGACTTGAGGATGGTAGTAACACTGTAAGATATAGATACTGGAGCAAAATCGGGCCATTTGGCCCAGCGAACCTGCTCCGCCATTACATCACAGCTGATCCATTCTCCCTGTCAGTTGAAAGCTTCTGCTTTCTCCCCGTATCCCTTCATGCCCTGACTAGTCAAGAATCTCACAGCCTCTGCCATAAATATATTCCATGGCTTCACCTCCATGGCCATCTGTGACAATAAATTCCACAGATTTATCACTCTCTGGCTAAAGAATTCCTCCTCATCTCCATTCTAAAACAACACTCCTCTTTTCTGAGGCTGTGTCTTATGATCTTAAACTTCTCCACCCAGCAAACATCCTCTCCACATCCTCTCTATTGAGACTTTTCAACCTTTAATAGGTTTCAATTAGGTCCCCCCCCAACCCATTTTTCTGGATACCAGTGAGTACAGCAGGCCCAGAGCCATCAGACGCTCACCATGTGACAAACCTTCCATCCCAGAATCACTTTTGTAAAGCTCCCTTGAATCCTCTCCAATGTCAGCACATCCTTTCTCAGATAAGGGGCCCAAAACTGCTCACAGTACTCCAAGTGTGGCCTCACCAGTGTTTTATAAAGCCTCAACATTACATCCTTACCTTTATAGTCTAGTCCTCTCAAAATGAATGCTGAAACTGAACTGGCCTTCCTCACTACTGGATTTAACCTTTAGGGAAGTCAAGGTGCCAAACCTGGAAAACGGATCTAAAGGCAGCTGTGCCTCAGCAGGCCCAGAAGAAGTGTGATCCTTACTGAAGTTAGCTCATCAGTAAGGTCCAGGCTGACAGCTGCTGATAACTGTTTTCTCTTATTATTGTGTTGCGTCCTGCCGGTCTGAAGGACACAGGGAGAGGACGCATCTGATAATGTCCAGGTAATGTTGTTTCACAGGCAGCCATGACAGGAGGATGCAGTTCCCACCTCTGTGTCCCTGTACTCCCACGGCAAGGGCTTTCTATTCATCTAATCCTCTGTTCTGCTGCCAGTGAAATTGATTCTGATCAAATGAGCAGTTGGGCAGGGAGGGTCAGCGCCTCGTGGCCTGGGGTATTGGGACTGATGTGCGTGTGGTGGGCCTGTCCAAGTATAACAGGATTGGACTCTTCCGATTGGCCAGGTGAGGTGGGACCATCCAGATGTAATGGGACTAGGCTGCTTCGCAAGACAGAACAGATTGATTTAAATCTCAGTTGCCATAACAACAGTGTCATGCCACCACATTGCTGGGTCTTTGAAATACAGGGAACACGTGGAGTTGCTTCAGTGTGTCCTATTCCAGCAGATTATGTTTAATCTCTGGCCTTTCACTGAAGCCATTGGGTTGGACAAGAGGAGGTCATTTCAGTGAGGTTTTCTCACCTGTCTTACCGCAGCTGGGTTGGTTCAGAGTGTGAACAGCAGGGTAGTTAACCTTAGATGTTTAGCGAACCATGGTTCTAACCTCTGCATGTGTAACTCCTGTTTCAGTATCACTATGACGCAGTGGACCTCAGTGACCTGCTAATCGAATTTGCAGTGGTGTGGAACGGAAACTTCATCATTGACAACCCAGCAAATATCAAAGGTATAAATGCACCAGTTTTAGCAGAGTATGGTGGACCTTCTGGGACCCAGGGCCCATTTCTTCTGGCCTCCAAGCCAAGGTTATATCCTGGACATTGACCTAAACTTGGAGAATGCACAGGCTGGCCCATCTATGGCCAACAGTGCTGACCTGGGGTGGAATATTGAGTTTTACACCCGATGGAGTAGAACTTTCACACTGGGTAATGGATTGAAAAGTGACAGATGGAATTTAATGCAGAGAAGTGTGAAGTGTTGCACTTTGGGAAGACAAACTAGGGTAGGACTTACACAGGTAGAACATAGGGATCTGGGAATACAGATCCATAATTCCTTAAAAGTGTCATCACAAGAAGATAGGTTGTAAAGAGAGCTTAAAGTACTGAGTTCCGGAAGTGAGATAACACACACAAAATGCTGGAGGAACTCAGCAGACCAGGCTGCATCTAAGGAAAAGAGTAAAGTCGATGTTTCGGGCCGAAACACTTCAGTGGGAACAGATTTGCCAGGATGCTGCCTGGATTAGATAGTGTGGATAGGCTGAGCGAGCTGGGGCTTTTCTCTTTACAGCGAAGGAGGATGAGAGGCAACTTGATAGGGGTGTACAAGCTAAAAAGCAAAGGTAGAGTCCACTTTTTCCCAGGGCTGAAATGACTAATACAAGGGGGAATAATTTTATGGAGGTTGGAGGAAAGTATAGGGAGGATATAAGAGGTAGGTTTTTTACACAAAGAATGGTGGGTGTGTGGAATGCCTTGGGGTAGAGGCAGATACATTAGAGACAATCTTAGATAGACACCTGGTGGGAAGGGTTAGATCGATCTAAGAGGAGGTTATAAGGTCAGCACAACATCTCAGGCTGAAGGGCCTGTACTGTGCTGTAATGTACTATGTTCTGAATAATCAGCCTGAATTATTAGTGGTGGATTCAGGCTTGCTGCAGATGATGTGCATGAATTGAGTTACTGAGCAGGCTTCACATTGTTCCACAATCAGAAACCTGCTGTTTCCTCCAGATTTTAACAGACGCCCCGCTATTAGATATCATTAAACCCGATTCCTTCCCTATCGAGATGAGCTTTTGCAGTTTGAAAGAGCTGGTAAGTATTAAGCTTCACAATTGCACAATCCACTCTGAAAGCACAGAGGCAATCAGGCTAACGATTGTGCTAATGCGATTGGCGGGGAGGTTTCCTTTTGTGCCGTGCTGCCTTCAGAGGCTGTGATCATTCCTGCTCTTTTCAGTGGCGATGCACAGGCGAGGACTGCTCGTGATTGGAAGCCCAGTGGTGGGGCCTGTGATATCAGGGAGCACGCAGGGTCTCACCGTCCTTCGTAAGAATCGTTGCAGTACGTTTGTGCACTGAAAGCTGCATTGGGGGGAATGGGATGATGGGAGTCGCTCTAAAACCAGAAGACAGAGGGGCACAATTTGGCTGTTCAGCCCATCAAGTCTCCTCTGCTCTTTATTTATTTTGAGATACAGGCCCATTTGGGCCAACGTGCCCCACCACCCAACAGCCCTACGATTTAACCCTAGTCTGATCACAGTGACAAATTAACCCAGTGACCACTCCGTCTTTCAACTGTGGGAGGAAACTGCAGCACCCAAGGGAAACCCACGCGCTCACGGGAAGCACGTAGAAACCTCTTACGGAGGGTGTCGGATTTGAACTCTGAAGTTTGATGCCCCAAGCGGTAATAGCATTGCCCTAACTGCTACGTTACCGTGGTTCTCAGATGACTTGGCCTCCACAGCGGTCTGTGGCAATGAATCACACAGATCTCCACCTTCTGGCTGAAGAACTTCTTCTTCATCTCTGTCGTAAAGGGAAGGCCTTGTTATCTGAGGCTGTGCCCTCCGGTCCGAGACCATCCCACTATTGAAAACATTCTCTCCACGTCCAGTCCTTGTTATCTGAGGCTGTGCCCTCCGGTCCGAGACCATCCCACTAATGAAAACATTCTCTCCACGTCCAGTCCTTGTTATCTGCTCTGTTGTATCTATGAATCCATGAGGTTAGTCCTGTGCCCTATTTTGAATTTATTGAATAATGTTTTAGGTTATCTTCTGCTTCCACCATTGGAATGAAGATACAAAAGCATGAGAACGTGTTCCACCTGACACAAGTACAGCTTCTAGGCTGCAGTTAGTAGCCTCTTGATCTGACCTCTTGTGCAATATAGATGAACTCTTGATCCTTAACCTCACCCACTTCCCCTCAAGATCCTTCTGATCTCTGCCTTAAATATACCCAGAGACTTGGCCTCCACTGCCCCCTGTGGCAATGAATTCCACAGATTCACCACCCTCTGGCTAAAGAAATTCCTCCTCATCTCTGTTCTCAGATTCTCCTCCATATGAAGTTGTCCCCTCTGGTCCTAGACTTTCCCAGTAGTGGAAGCATCAAGAATCATAGAAACATAGAAAACCTACAGCACAATACAAGCCCTTCGGCCCACAAAGCTGAGCCAAACATGTCCTGGCTTGAGAAATTACCTAGGGTTACCCATAGCCCTCTATTTTTCTAAGCTCCATGTACCTTTCCAGGAGTCTCTTAAATGACCCTATTGTGTCCACCTCCATCACAATTGCCAGCAGCCCGTTCCATGCACTCACCACTCTGCGTAAAAAACTTACCCCTGACATCTCTTCTGTACCTACTCCCCAGCACCTTAAACCTGTGTCCTCTTGTGGCAACCATTTCAGCCCTGGGAAAAAGCCTCTGACTATCCACACGATCAATGTCTCTCATCATCTTATACACCTCTATCAGGTCACCTCTCATCCTCCGTCGCTCCAAGCAGAATAGGCTGAGTTCTCTCAACCTATTCTCATAAGGCACGTTCCCCAATCCAGGCAACATCCTTGTAAATCTCCTCTGCTCCCTTTCTATGGTTTCCACATTAGAGGGCTAACAGTCAGCCAGCAGTGAAGGTTCAGTTCAATGTGATGGGACACAGATGGTCTGATTGAGCAATGTTTAATCTTAAGCTAGCTATTTTCTCACCAACGTCTGCAGACAATAGGACAGGCACATGGATGTATTAAAACTGGGGGTGGGGGCACGTTAGTGTAGTGGTTAGCACGGCGCTTTACGGTACTGGCAACCCGTTCCCACCACTGCCTGTCAAGAGTTTGTACATTCTCCCAGAAACTGAGTGGGCTTCCTCCCACAGTCCTAAAATAAACCATTTGGCAGGTTAATTGGTCATTGGAAATTGTGATTAGGCTGTGGTTAAATCAGGCAGTGCAGCTCAAAGGCCTCGTCTGCACCATATCCCAGTAAAATAAAAAAATGTATTAAAAAATAGAGGACTATGGGCTGTGTAGGAGAGATGGGTTTGCTTGATTGTGGAGTAGTTTTATAAAGGTCAGAAAAGCATTGTAGGCTGGAGGGTTTGTACTGTTTGATGTTGTAAGTTGTGTTTGGGATGTTAAGAGAAGATGTTGGCTGCACAGACAGTCTGATGCGTGTACCCTGTGTCTGCAGTGCACCTATACAAGTGTGATGCCCTGAGGGAGAGCTGCGGTCTCTGCCTGAAGGCCAACCAGAAGTTCGAGTGCGGCTGGTGCCAGTCCAAGCAGCGCTGTAGCCTGCGGAAACACTGCCCCACCTTCACTTCGCAGTGGCTGCACCTAACCAGCAACAACGTCAAGTGCTCCAACCCTCGGATCACGCGGGTAAGTGGCAGCATCACCGGCTCTCTGCACAGCTGGCTGACAGGCTGATGTTATGTCGCCTCCGTACCTATGTGCACCGACCACGTTCGTGGAATAACAGCAGAGAATTCGCTCCAGGCAAATTATACAGTCTGACATGAAACTTGCAATGTAATGTAATGCCCAATTTCCCTTGCTTCTGTCTTTCTGCTGTTTAGTTAACGGAAGCTGTCAGCTTTCAAAAAACATGGGACAGTCTGTTGATGAAATCCCACTAGTGTGCCAGACAGTTTGTCTGTGGGTTGCTTCAAGCTCGGTAATAACCTGGTGTAGTGATTCAAGCCTTCCATTCCGATCTGCGTGTTGGTTCACACCTTGTCTGATCAGCCAGTTGTGAGCTCTTGAGTTGGCCCCACTTATTCTGCTCTAATGCACAAACTTTAATTAAACTCTGTTCAAGGTGGAAAATCTAATTAGGTCAAATTGATTGGCTCATTATATAAATGTAGTTTGAACAACCTTACAGAAGGTAACTCTGTAGTCACCACCGGGGCACCTATTTTAATCGACCCATCGCACAAACATTTTTTTTTAGAAAGTAAACATTTCGTTCTTGACATCAAAATAATTTTCATCATAGCTTCAGTACTGAAGCATTTTTGTGGTGAGGGTTAACATTGCAAAAGATGTTTGACTTTCAAGTCCTAGCTTATGTTTATAGATTTCCCCCAGTATTCGCTACAGGGCAAACAGTCGAAACCGAAGACAAAAGCACAGTCAAGATACTGGGTCAAAGTCTTTGCAAGTTCAGTCTCCAGCAAGTTCATCTAATAATCGAAAGATGTTCATTTTTGATGATATTCCTTGCAATAATTAATCTTCCCAAATTTACAGAGCACTACAACACTGAAAGAGGCTCTTCAGCCCATCTAGTCTATGCACACTTTGTGTGTGTGTGTGTGTGTGTGTGTGTGTGTGTGCTCCAGAATTTGTGTCCAACATACTGAAGTTCGTTTGCAGCATCCTAGTGTGGGCACGGAGACACGTGCACAAGCTTTCATTTGCAAAGGAATTAATTGCCATGCAAGTAGTTGTCATTTTAAAGTCAAAGTTGAGATTATTGTCCCATTCACAGGTAAATCCGTGTACAGATACAATGTAAAGCTTTATTGCAACACCATCAGGGACACAACATACATTAAAAAAAACAAGTTTTACAAGAAAAAACACAATTAGCACAAAAAGTAAGTAGTTGAAACTGATCACAGTGTTGCTATACTCAGGAAGTGATTGGTTCAAGAACAGAATAGTTGTAGCTGTTCTTGAACCTGGTGGTGTGGAACTTCAGGCCTGATGGTAGCTTTGAGAAGATGGCATGGCCCGGATGATGGGGATATTGCTTTCTTGAGGCAGGACCTCCTGTAGATACTGCCACTAATGGAAAGGGAGGTGCTGGGCTGAGTACAAGACTCTGTATTTTACATTCCTACACCAGACGATGGTGCAACCAGTCAGGATTCTTTCAACAGGACTTCAGTGGAAGTTTGTTAGAGAGTTTGGTGACAAGCCAAGCCTCCTTATCATTATCATTGTTATGCGCTGTGTCGTATGGTCATAGTCTTTCTATGACCCTGATTGTTCTTGGCAAATATTTCTGCAGAAGTGGTTTACCATTGCCCTCCTTCTGGGCAGTGTCTTTACAAGACGGGTGACCCCAGCCATTATCAGTACTCTTCAGACATTGTCTGCCTGGTGTCAGTGGTTGCATAACCAGGACCTGTGACCCTGATCGAGGGGCTAAGCAGGTGCTACACCTTGTCCAAGGGTGACCTCCTACAAAATAGCAAAGGGAAGGAGTGCCCTACATTACCTTTTGTTGAAATGTATCTCCACCCACCAGCTAAACTGTAGCAACAGGTAACTAAAAAGTGTCCACAGAATGTAGACTAGCACATCTTTGCCTTCCAGAAATGAAGAACCAGCTCTCTAGTGTTACAGACGCTGAGGGATTGTTGTTGTGGCACCACTCAGCCTGGTGACGTATCCCACTCCCGTACACTAACTGTGTTCGATGGCCAAGAAGAACGGTGTCATCGGTGAATTTGTACAGTATCTGGTATGAGTCCACACAGTCACGTGCATTAATCAGACAGCATCCGGAGTATTGTGAGCAGTTTTGGGCTCCATATCCAGGTGGGGATGTGCTGGCATTGCAGAGGTTTCAGAGGAGGTTAATGAGAATGTTCCTGGAAATGGGCGGCACAGTACTATAGTGGTTAGCACAACGCTTTACAGTACCAGTGACCTGGGTTCAATTCCCAACGCTGCCTGTAAGGAGTTTGTACATTCCCCCATTTCCTCCAGGTGCTCTGGTTTCCTCCTACAGTCCAAAGACCTACCAGTTTGGTAGGTTAACTGGTCATTGTAAACTGTCCTTGTGTTAAATCGGGGGTTGCTGGACAGTGTGGCTCGAAGGGCCAGAAGGGCCAGTTCCACACTGTATCTCAATGAATGAATGAGTGAATTAATGTATGAGGAGGGTTTGATGCCCCTGGACCTGTACTTTGAGACTATGTGTTGAACACTGGATTCTGACTGTGACCATTCTTCATCCAGGGTTGATACCAGTTCAGCTCCTGCTGTCCATCAACTTGCACAAAGTTCTCTCCTGTGCACCCCTAACGACTTACGGTATCTCCTCTGGCTACATGCTTGGCAGTCGGAATTCTGTGCCTTGTGCAAAATTGGCTTAAAGAGTGCTGTAAGTACGGTTCTGCTACTGCCGTCCGTCCAGCTGGTTCACAAGTAAACCATGCTGTTCCAGCACAGACTTCTTAGTCAGCCGTTACTCAACTCACCTACAACTTTCCTGAGTTATGGGTCTTTTTAAATGTCAAAGAACACCAGTAATTCACTGCCATGGACAGACGTTTTCTGCAAATCAATTAAACACATAACTGATTAATCAAGAGATCCGGTGTCAGGCAATAACTGTCTATCTCTGTCAATATCCTCATTATTTTAGTGCAAATCGTGAATTATTAGAGTACTGAAAAATCAAGTGTACACTTGTTTTGATAGATAGTCCAGATACAATAATCTAGGATGCATTAATCTTCATCAATAAAACACACACTAAGGTTCAGTTTGCCATGGACATTTGCAGCGATTTTTTTTAATGATAAACAGTGTGTTGTTAGCTTTTCCACCTGCTTATCCTCCTTTGGGAGTTACTGTGAATTATGATGAAAGGCATTCCCTTCATTAAGGATAAAAATGAGTAAATCCAGATTGTATGAAGCCCACTGAAATCAACGGACAAAAGCAAATACCGTTTGAAAAGATTTACGCAGTCTTTTACTGAATTGTAGAAAGCACATGTTGGCTGTATGGTTATTGGGGAATACTGGAAATCCAAGGTCTTCACCGTCATCATTATGTGCTGTATCGTATGATGTAGATGAACATGACAGGGCCCTGGTGAGACCCCACCTGGAGTATTGTGTGCAGTTTTGGTCTCCAAATTTGAGGAAGGACATTCTTGCTATTGAGGGAGTGCAGCGTAGGTTCACAAGGTTAATTCCCGGAATGGCAGGACTGTCATATATTGAAAGGTTGGAGCGACTGGGCTTGTATACACTGGAATTTAGAAGGATGAGAGGGGATCTGATTGAAACATATAAGATTATTAAGGGATTGGACACGCTGGAGGCAGGAAGCATGTTCCCGCTGATAGGTGAGTCCAGAACTAGAGGCCACAGTTTAAGAATAAGGGGTAGGCCATTTAGAACAGAAAAATTTTTTCACTCAGAGAGTGGTGGATATGTGGAATGCTCTGCCGCAGAAGGCAGTGGAGGCCAAGTCTCTGGATGCATTCAAGAGAGAGTTAGATAGAGCTCTTATAGATAGTGGGGTCAAGGGATATGGGGAGAGGGCAGGAACAGGGTACTGATTGTGTATGATCAGCCATGATCACAGTGAATGGTGGTGCTGGCTAGAAGGGCCAAATGGCCTACTCCTGCACCTACTGTCTATTGTCTATATGACTGTTCTTAGCAAGTTTTTGGTACAGTCACTGATAATGGATGATTTAATTGTCAGGATTTTACACTGGGGTACAGTCCCATTGACAATGGGTGTTTTAATTGTGTCAGGATTTGACACTAGGGTACTGTCTCACTGACAATCGGTGTTTTAATTGTGTCAGGATTTGACACCGGGTTACAGTCACTGACAACAGGTGCTCTAATTCAGTGTCACGGTTCAACTTTATGGTACAGTCACATTGACAATAGGCAAATTAATTCAGTGACAGGATTTGGATGTTACTGGTAAGGCCAACCATTGGTGCCCATCCCTGATTGTACAGGACAAGCTGGAGATGAGGCTTGAAATGGGGCAGTCCATGGGGTGGAGGCACGTGGCGGGTATACGGTGCAGATATGTGCTGGAGGCTCATAGTGGATGTGTCCTGGAGCTATGTGCAGTGTCGGTGCTCCAACACTGCTGGTGGAGATGGAGGTCCAGGATTTAGACCCAGTCATGTTGAGGGCCGAGTGATGGATTTCTAATGGAGACCTCCCCCAGTGGGGCCTCTATCTTGCTAACACCACTCTGCACTCCTTGTCCAGCCTTACACAGCCATCTGCAGGTTTCCAGAGGGACTCCATCTCCCGGAATTTCCCTCTTGGAGTGAATCAGATCTGCAATCAGAATCAGGTTTATTATCACTGACATAGAGTAGGTCATGAAACTTGTTGTTTTGTGACAGCAGTACAGAGCAACACGTAAAATATACTATAAATATTGTAAATAAGAAACATACATATTGAAATAAATAAGTAATGCAAAAAGAGAGCAAAAATAATGAGGTATTGTTCTCCTGAAGTCCTGACTTCGAGCCCATGAAGCAGTGATGATCTCCTGGAAATATGAGCTCTATTAGGACAGTAACAAAGGATTCTCTCTGTTCCTGGAGGAACATAAAGAAACTGTGCTGTAACATTCATTGCTGAGGTATTGATCAAGTCCCATTCTCTTTTCACGTCACATCACAGAGCGTCCCTGGCGCAGTTTCAATGTTCTGAAGACACACACTCGACGTTTGAGGAATAGCTTCTTCCCTTCCATCATCAGATTTCTGAACTGCCCCCAAATCCATGAGCACTACCTCTTTATGTGCTACTTAATTATATTATTTAATTAATGTAGCATAGTAATTAAAAATAAGTTTTACACTGAACTGCCGCAAAACATCGAACATAGAACATTACAGCTCAGTACAGGTCCTTCAGCGCACGATGTTGTGCCACCATTTTAACCTCCTCAAAGACAAATCTAACCCTTCCCTCTCACATAGCCCTCTGTTTTTCTATTATCCCTGTGTGTATCTAGGTGCTTCTTAAATGTCTCTAAAGTATCTGACATCCTGCCTTCTGACCCTGACCCTGGACCGAGTCCAAGTGGAGGTTCCACTCTCCCTGCTGGTGCACTGCTGTATCAACACTCAGAATAAATCTGGAAGATCAGAGCTAGCAAGCTCAGTCAAAGCCTTACAATGCTTCACATTATTGAAGATTACATTAACCTGTCTTCTGGTGACTAATGTTTTAATCTAGAGTTGGACTAATAGGAAGTGTAGTAATCCCTTTATCATGCTGATCGACTTTCACTACCTATTGTTCAGTATAATTTTGCTTCATAGAAACATAGAACATAGAAAACCTACAGCACAATACAACCCCTTCAGCCCACAATGCTGTGCCAAACATGTACTTAAGATGATCGTACATTGCAGGGTGATTTAGAACATGGAATGTCACAGCACAATACAGGCCATTCAGCCCACAATATTGTGCCGACCCTTTAACTACTTGAAGATCAAGATTCAGGATTTCATGTTTATTTATTACATCAAACCATTCAGAGAAATGAGTTACTTGTTTTAACATCCTCAATCTAACCCTCCCCTCCAACATAGCCATCCAGTTTTTCTATTATATAAAAGAGTTTCTTAAATGTCCCCAGTGTGTCTGCCTCTGTCACCACCCTGGCAAGGTGTTCCACGTGCTCCCCACTCGCTGTGTAAAAAAATAAATCTACCTCGGACATGCCCCCCCATGATTTCCTCCAACCACCTTAAAAATGTGCCCCTCTGGTATTAGCCATTTCTGCACGAGGGAAAGTCTCTGACTGCCCACTCAGTCTATGCCTGTTAATCACCTTGCACACCTCTACCAAGTTGCCTTGAGAAACAACAAATTTCACGACATACGCCAGTGGTGATAAATCTGATTCTGATTCCTGCCCGCAGATTCTCCCCTTCCTGATATATAATTCTCTCCAACTCTGATATTCCTTATCCCTTCCCATTCCAGTCCTGATCTAAACCACTCTGGAGTCTCCTTGTCTTCATGTCACTATTCTCTCATCCAGCCCCATATCCCTCGAAACCATCATCTTTGCAATCCTCTAATCCGGCTGCTTGAAAATCCCCAGAAGTAAAATCGCTACAGGTGGACTGGGCCCCAAACTCTGGACTTCTTTCCCTAACCCCTTCACTTCGGGACACGTCTCACTCGGAAACTCCTTGACACCTTTCCCTTTTGCCATCATTGAGGCTCCTTCTCGGACTTTCATGTACACCTTCTTCTCAGCTTATCTTGTGTAATAGCTGTCATGTGAAGTGTCTCGGACATCTTGCTCTGATGTAAGCAGTCTACAAACAGATGCTACCACCACAGCTTCCACGATTGAATGCTGACTGGCCAAAAATAAATGGAAAGTGTACTCATTCTTGGGTTTGCTGTCACAGTTTGATCTGGGAAGGGCAAATGGTAAAGTTCAAATACATTTATTATCAAAGTATATATACCATATACAATCTTGAGATTTGTCTCTTTACAGGCAGCCACAAAACAAAGAAACCCAAAAGAACTCATTTTAAAAAAAACCATCAAACACCTAATGTGCCCAGAGGGAGAAAAAACAAATAGCACAAACAATAAAAGTAAGCAAATAACATTCAGAACTGAAGTTCACGAAAGTGAGTCCACAGACACGAGGCCTGTCATTACTGCAGTTGATTCAGGAGCAGAATTAGATGCTTCTGCTACGAATTGAAGAAGTCTGGCTCATTTGCAATTGATGCATGGGATCAGACTGGGCAGGATGATGAGAAGTGGAACAAAAGCAGTCTAATTCCACAAGATACCTTGTTTGTATGGAAGGAACTAACCAGAATCAGAATCAAGTTTAGTATCACCAGCATATGTTGAGAAACTTGTTCTTCTGCAACAGCAGTACATTGCAATACATAATAATAAAAAAAACTGAAGTTGCAGTAAGTATATATGTATTTTAAAAAGTTAAATTATATAAGTAATGCAACAAGAGAGAAAAAAAACTAATGGGGTAGTGTTCAAGGGTTCAAAATCCATTCAGAAATCTGATGGCAAAGGGCAAGACACTGTTCCCGAATTGCTGAGGGTGTGTCTTCAGGCTCTGTACCTCCTTCCTGATGGTATGTCCTGGGTGATGGGGGTCATCTTCTTGAGGCATCGCTTCTTTAAGATGTCCTGGATGCTGGGGAAACGAGTTCCCATGATGGTACTGACTGAGTTTATCATTCTCTGCAGCTTATCTCAGTCCTTTGCAGTGGCCATCCCATACACAATGGTAATGCAGGTAGTTCGAATGCTCTCCACAGTACATCTGTGGAAATTTGTGAGTGTCTTTGGTGACATCCCAAATCCCTTCAAACTCCTAATGAAATATAGCTGCTGCCTTGCCTTCCTTGTAACTGCATCGATATATTGATCCCAGGATAGATCCTCAGAGACATCAACACCCAGGAACTTGAAATAGCTGCTCTTTCCACTGCTGATCTCTCGGTGAGGGCTAGTGGGTGTTCCCTTCGCTTATCCTTTCTGAAATTCACAATCAATTCTTTAGTCTTACTGACGTTGGTGTTTCTGCGCCAACACTCAACCAGCTGATCTATCTCGCTAGACGCCAGAAACAGAAGGAACAGAGTCCCAATGTTCTCCTACAGAAAATCCCACTGTTCCAGCTCCCTCTTGGGTGGGGGGTCGCTCTATTATCATTGGAAATGCTGATTCATTTTGAGGTTTTTATTCCACTAAATGATTACATGTTATTTAATATAGATTTAAAACGTTTAACAGATGGAAAAATTCACAAAGCATTTTGCCAGCAAAACATTAATCACAGGATTGCATATGGTGACATATATGTACTCTGATAATAAATTTACTTTGACCTTGATCTGCTTAATATGATTCATTTACAATCTGGAGCTTTGTTTGATGAAATCCAGCAGTTGTTTGTGACTGTTGGAATGTTAAAGGCAAAAGATCAAAGATTAGCTTTCTTTGTCACATAGAAACATTGGGATATAAAGTGAAACATGTTGTTTGTGTTAATGACCAACATAGTCCAAGGATTGTGTTGGGAGCTGCCCACAAGTGTCACCAGGCTTCCAGCACCAACAAGGCATGCTGACAATTTTCTAAATCCATCCCATATGTCTTTGGAACGTGGGAGAAAACCAGAGCGCCTGGAGGAAGAACATAAAGGTACTCTACAGACAGTGGTGAAACTGAATTGACGGTGATCACTGCTGCTGTAAAGCTCTGCACTAACCGCTGAGCTACCGTACACCTCTATTTGTCGCACTGTCTGCTCGAGCCTTTGGGGAACCCCATTGCGTTCCCATTCTAGGTCAGTCTAACCCAGCAGAACCTTGGCTGGGTGATTGAGGCACTTGATGTTGATTTCATTTTCCAGTTGTCTTAGCTTTCGCCTTTGGCAGCTCATTTGTTTGTTCTTATTTTAAGAATTTTTGGTAGCTTTGAGATTTTTCTCTGAACTCCCAAACACTCAATCTCAGGCTGACAGGCAGTTGTGTTGCTCAACTGTGCGAATGTGGATCATGGCAGTCCCTAGTTCTCCAAGTGACAAAATCGAGAAAGACAAGTTGATGTACTGACGGATAAAAGCAGAATTTCTGTCACTTCCTGCCTATATTTGACTTTTAACTAAGTTAAAAATTTGCCTACGCAAACTGTTTCTTTTCATTACCAAACATCTACACAAATGATTTTAATAAAATGATAATATTGAGAAAGTTTACGCAAGAAAACTGACATGGGGGACATTGCAGCAGAGATTCACCATGATAGATTTGTCAGTGATGATCTCAACTGAGAAAAGCTCCAGTTATGCAGAAAAAAGGGGCTTTATATTAAAATGAACACAATAGACATCTGTGGCAGCTCAGAGAAAGTGTATGCTCCTGATGAAAGGGAAAAATTACTCTATTTTTACAGTCTTGTGGTCACGTCTTCTTGTCAATCTCTGCAGTAGTCTATGAACAAGGAGCGTTTGATGGCTCTGGGCCTGTACTTGCTGGAGCTTAGAAGAATAAGGAGGAAATCTCATTGAAATCTATTGAATATTGAATGGCCTAGATAGAGTGTATGTGGGGGTCGAGGTCCAGAGGGCACAGTGTCAGAATAGAGGGACGTCCCTTTAGAACGGAGATTAGGAGGAATTTTTTTTAGCCAGAGAGTGGTGGATTTGTGGAATTCATTGCCACGGATGGCTGTGGAGACTATCAATGGGTATGTTTAAAGTGGAGGTTGATGGGTTCTTGATCGGTAAGGGTGTTAAAGGTAACAGGGAGAAAGCAGAAGACTGGGCTTTTAAAGGATAATTAATCAGCTATGATGGAATAGCGGACCGGACTCAATGCGCCAAATGGCCTTATTTTGCTCCTATACCTTATAGTCTGCTGGAAAGCAACATTCTTTAAACTCAAGTTTGCCTGCGAAACCAGGAATGGATGATTAGGAGGTGTGTGCACCTTGACCTCATGTTCACGAAAGGCCCAAGGACAGTTATCAGTGAGCAGTTGACAGCTTTCCTCGAATGCTTTCTGTGAAATATTGTCATGAACAGTGATCTGCGCAATTTGTCTGGGAGAAGGCAAGAGAATGGGATTGGGAGGGATAATGAATCAGCCATTTTATGGTATTATGGCTCTTCAGAATCAGAATCAGGTTTATTATCACCGGCATGTGTCGTGACATTTGTAAACTTAGCAGCAGCAGTTCAATGCAATACATAATATAGAAGCAAGAAAAAATAATAATAGTAATAAACAAATAAGTAAATCAATTACAGTATACATATATTGAATAGATTACAAATCATGCAAAAAAAGAAATAATATATATTAAAAAAGTGAGGTACTGTTCAAGGGTTCGATATGCATTTAGGAATCGGATGGCTGAGGAGAAGAAGCTATTCCTGAATCGCTGAGTGTGTGTCTTCAGGCTTCTGTATGTCCTGCCTGATGGTAACAGTGAGAAAAGGGCATGTCCTGGGTGCTGGAGGTCCTTAATAATGGACGCTGCCTTTCTGAGACACCACTCCCTGAAGATGTCCTGGGCCCTTTGTAGGCTAGTGCCCAAGACAGAGCCGACTAGATTTACAACCCTCTGCAGCTTCTTCATAACCAGTGGAGATGAAATTAGTTAATTCAAAGTTCAAAGCAAATTCATTATCAATGTGCATTTATGTCATCATATCCAACCCTGAGATTCATATTCTTGTGGGCATACTCAATATATCTATAGAATAATAACCATAACAGAATCGATGAAATACTACCCAACTTGGGCATTCAACCAGAGTGCAAGGAGACAACAAATTGTGCAAATACAAAATAAATAAACAAACAAACAAACAAGCAGGCAAGCAATAAATATTGAGAACATGAGATGACAAGGATTTGAAATTGAGTCCCTAGTCCTGCCGAAGAGTTTTGGCCTGAAACATCAACTGTTTACCTTTTTCTCAGATGCTCCATGGCCTGCTGAGTTCTTCCAGGATTTTGTGTGTGTTCCATAGGTTGTGGGAACTTATCAATGATGGAGCATGAAGTTGAGTGAAGTTATCGCCTTTGGTTCAAAAGCCTGATACTTGAGGGGTAATAACTGTCCCTGAACCTGGAGGTGTGAGTCCTGAGGCTCCTGTACTCTCTTCCTGATGGCAGCAATCAGAAGAGAGCATGTCCTGGGTAGTGGGGATAACCGGTGATGGACGCTACTTTCCTGCGGCAGCCTTTCATGTAGATGTGCTGAATGGTGGGAGGGCTTTACCCATGAGGGACTGGGTGATGATCGCTGGATTCCAGAGATCATTAAGCCAATAAGTAAATCACAGTGAACTCTGAAGAAAAAGAATGAGAATTCTGGAAGCAACAGTGGTGTTGCAAGAAGCAAAGTGATAGGGGAATTGATTATAAGTGGAGCGGAGAGAGCTTTATGCAAACACAAGCAAGGTTCTTGAGTGAGGCATTGCCTCTCTGGTGCCAGAGTTGGGAACCTTGCAGAGAGGCTGCAGGATATTCTAAATGAAGAGGAGAAACAGGAAGTCATAGTCCACAATGAGAGGGGCAAGATCCTAACACGAGTTTAGAGAGCTGGGTCCGAGATTAAAGTTCAAAGTAAATCTAAAGAGTAGGATCTCCAAACACCATACCCCCTGAGTTATTCCTGGTGCCTCGTAATGTAAGAAAAGGGAGATGGATCAGGTGAATGTATTAGAGGAATGTTGGATAATTTTAAATCACAAGGGCTTTGTGGTAGTACAGGGGAAGGCAATAAATTTACGCAAAATAAAGCGTTACAGAAAAGTGCAAGGCCATAACAAAGTAGCCGAGAGGTCAGTAGTTCATCTTTAACATAGAACAGATCTCTCCTAGACTTTTATAGCAGTGGGATAAGTGAGGTGCTGTCCTTAAGCCTAGTGGTACGAATATTCAAGCTTTGATATTTCCTGCCCATTAGAATTTGGGGAGAAAAGAGTGCTCCTGTGGTGACTTTGGTAGAGAAGAGAATTATTCAATGCATGGCATTATTGAATTAAATTGACTTTATTACTTATGTCCTTTATATACATGAGGAGTAAAAATCTTCATGTTATGTCTCCATCTAAATGTGCAATGTACAATTTATAGTAATTTATAATAAATAATATGTACAACAATATAACATAGAAATACAGTTGTGTCAGCATGAGTTAATCAGTCTGACGGCCTGGTGGAAGAAGCTGTCCCGGAGCCTGTTGGTCCTGGCGTTTATGCTGCGGTACCGTGTCCTGGATAGCAGCAGCTGGAATAGATTGTGGTTGGGGTGACTCAGGTCCTCAATGATCCTTTGGGCCCTTTTCTCACACCTGTCCTTATAAATATCCTGAATCATGGGAAGTTCACAACTACAGATGCACTGGGCTGTCCACACCATTCTCTGCAGAGTCCTGAGATTGAGGGAGGTTCAGTTCTCATACCAGCCAGTGATGCAGCCAGTCAGGATGCTCTCAATTCTGCCCCTGTAGAAAGTTCTTAGGATCTGTGGGCCCACACCAAACCTCTTCAACCATCTGAGGTGAAAGAGGTGCTGTTGTGTCTTTTTCACCACACAGCCGGTATGTACAGACCATGTGAGATCCTCAGTGATGTTTATGCTGAGGAATTTAAAGCTGCTCACCTTCTCAACCCCAGATCCATTGATGTCAATAGGGGTTAGCCTGTCTCCATTCCTCCTGTAGTCCAAAACCAGCTCCTTTGTTTTTGCAACATTGAGAGAGAGGTTGTTTTCTTGACACCACTGTGTCAGGGTGATGACTTCTTCTCTGTAGGCTGCCTTGTTATTAATTGAGATTAGGCCAATCGTTGAGGCGTTACTAGCTGAGTTCCATAGATGTTGCTGAATCTGGTTTGTTTGATGTGAAGATCCCTATTCCTGCTTTGTGTAGCGTCGAGATTGTTGGTCTTGGTGAATGTAATGTGAAGGCCCTTGATCCTGGTGTGTAGAACGTAGGGGTTGTTGGTCTGGGAGTGTAATGTGAAGGTCCCTGTTTCTAGTGTATCTGATGTGAAGGTTTCAAGGTTCCTGATGCTTGTCAGCCACACTTGAAAGCATCCTCTACCCGTCCATCCATTTACACAGCAAATGTTTGCAGGAACTGTACACCAGAAGTACACTGGGTGACAAGCCTAGTGGTTGACCAGAAACATCAAGAGCCCCCAAGCTTGGTGCACATTCATCAGACACTACGTGCTTATTAATTCATGAAGCTGACAATATGGCTTTTTAAGATACAGAACAGCCAGTGTAAAGCCCTGAGGGTGGGGAGCGTTTACTAACTACCTGGACATATGAGAACCTGCTTGTTTGTCAGCTTTTGCTCGCCTGTAGGTCCAGCGCTGGAAGATGACAACGGGAGAGAGCAGTCAAGTTCACTCAGCAGTTCCTGCTACCTACCAGCTGATGGTCTCTTGGTTACCATAGCTTTCACCTCTGCCGGACACACACATTGACGTGACCCACTCATGAGTGGCCAGGAGTGAGATAAGTTCAATTTCCACCATCCAGGGCAAGCTCTTTTCACACTGCTGCCATCAGGCAGAAGGTACAAGAGCCCACGACTTGCATCACCAAGAACAGTTACTACCCCTCAACCCCCAGGCTCTTGAATAGAAGGAGATAACTACACTCACTTGCCCCATCATTGAACTATTCCTACAGCCAATGATCCCACTTTAAGAACTCTTAATCTCATTACCTCGTGTTCTCGTTATTTATTGCTATTTATATATATTTACAATTGCACAGTCTGTTGTCTTCTGCACTCTGGTTGATCTTTCATTGATCCTGTTATAGGTACTATTCTATAGATTTGCTGAGTATGTCTGCAGGAAAATGAATCTCAGAGTTGCGTGTGGTGACATATAATAATACTTTGATAATAAAATTTACATTGAAATTTCAAGTTTAATTGTCATTCAGTCAAACAGATGAATAGAGCCAAATGAAGCCCTGTTTATCCAGGGCCAAGGTGCAAAACAGGGTACCATTGGCACACACCTATCACAGGATGTAGGAGGCAAAACTTCCCTGTTATCTCCAGCTATTGGTTTCTGCCACTGTCCAATATTTGTTCAATAATGAATAGCTGTAGGTAGTATCTGACATTACCAATTGTTCTTTCTTCGAGAAAGTGATTGGAACTTGCTGACAGCAGAGCAAATCTGAGTGTGGTGTGATGGGCTGCTGACATCGCAGCTGAACACAGCAGCAATTTACTCTTCTCTGAGGGCACTCTGCATAAATTCTCCGCTGTTTATTGTTGAGCCATTAGCAGTGTCGTCAGAGGGGCGTATTTAAAGAAAGCGCAGTTGAACTTGTGGAGATTTTTCTGGTTTATCTGACAGAGTGTTGTAGCTCATTAAAGAAATCTGTCAGAATGATGTAGGGCCGCACGTTACTGGGCCATGGATACTCATCAGCTCTGGCTTAAGCCACAGCTTATCTTTCATCTTTACATTGTCACCCAAAGAAAATAACTCAATAAATACTGCACAGGACAAGGAAGCACAGTTTAAAAGGTACATACAGTGTAATACTGTGCATTTGATTCGCCCTGCTATTCATTTCAATTCATTAATGCACCTACAAATGATCAGTTTCTGTTCTGGAGTATAATATGGTGCTGAAACTTTGCTGATCACCTGAAAATTCTTCATCAGAATGCTGGACCTCTCCTCATGGAAGCTGATGCACCTGAATCAGAATCAGGTTTATACTTATTTAGTATAAATAAATATCAAATATAACCAGAGGCAGTGTGGCGCATCGTCTAGGCTGGAGTCATTGCTGCCCTGCCAGTGTTCACTGGGCAGAAGTCAAGCTGCAGATTTCTGTGGCATTATGTGCTGTGTCATATGGTGTAGATGATCGTGGTCTTTATTAACATGATTGTTCTTGGCAAATTTTCCCACAGAAGTGGTTTGCCATTGCCTTCTTCTGGGCAGTGTCTTTACAAGATGGGTGACCCCAGCCATTATCAATACTCTTCAGAGATTGTCTGCCTGGTGTCAGTGGTCACATAACCAGGACTTGTGATCTGCACCAGCTGCTCATACGACCGTCCACCACCTGCTCCCTTGGCTTCATGTGACCCTGATCAGGGTACTAAGCAGGAGCTACCCCTTGCCCAAGGGTGACCTGCCTTACACTTCCTTTGGTAGAGACGTATCCCCACCTTGCCACCCATGGTTTAAATATCTTGAAATAAATCTCTGGGCTGAACTTGTGGATGCAAGATGTGACATTTACGAAGCAACTATGATACACTATGCTCTTCTCCCCTGTTCTCTGTAATACCTGCTTCCTAAAGCCTGGCTGGTGAGAAGCACTTTAAAGATGTAGTCTTTTCCATGACCCTGTGACACCAGACACAGACATCTATGGCTCATCGATCAGATACCATGGCTTCCTGAGTAACATGGAAATATGTTGGTGCCAGAAACAAAATAGCACTGTGTGCTACCTTCAGGCACATCCTCTCCACATCCACTCCGTCGAGGCCTTTCAACATTCAATGGATTTCAGTGAGAATTCTTCTGAATTCCAGTGAGTAAAGATCCAGGGCCATCAAACGCTTCTCATAAGATAAGCTTTTTATTCCCAAAATCAGAATAAAATCAGAGGCCGGACTAAGAGTGACCACCGGACCTCCAGGTTTGGGGATTCAGCTCAGGGCTTACAACCCGGCCTGGTGAGAAAAAGCTGTTACAGCAACAGCAGTGAGGAATCCTTCATTCAGTGGGCTAGTGTGATGATGGTATCCCGGAGTCTCCTGCTGGGACTTGCATGACGGACAGTAGTGAAAACCGAGTGGAAGCTAGAGGCATGATGAAGGAAGCCCTGAACACCACCGGAGATGAGGGCCCCTCATTGCTGCCCTGAACACCACCAGAGATGAGGGCCCCTCATTGCTGTCCTGAACACCACCAGAGATGAGGGCCCCTCATTGCTGTCCTGAACACCAACAGAGATGAGGGCCCTTCATTGCTGCCCTGAGCACCAGCAGAGATGAGGGCCCCTCATTACTGCCCTGAACGCCACCGGAGATGAGGGCCCCTCATTACTGCCCTGAACGCCACCGGAGATGAGGGCCCCTCATTACTGCCCTGAACGCCACCAGAGATGAGGGCCCCTCATTGCTGTCCTGAACACCAACAGAGATGAGGGCCCTTCATTGCTGCCCTGAACACCAGCAGAGATGAGGGCCCCTCATTACTGCCCTGAACGCCACCAGAGATGAGGGCCCCTCATTACTGCCCTGAACGCCACCAGAGATGAGGGCCCCTCATTACTGCCCTGAACGCCACCAGAGATGAGGGCCCCTCATTGCTGCCCTGAACGCCACCAGAGATGAGGGCCCCTCATTACTGCCCTGAACGCCACCGGAGATGAGGGCCCCTCATTACTGCCCTGAACGGCACCAGAGATGAGGGCCCCTCATTGCTGCCCTGAACACCACCAGAGATGAGGGCCCCTCATTGCTGCCCTGAACGGCACCAGAGATGAGGGCCCCTCATTGCTGCCCTGAACGCCACCAGAGATGAGGGCCCCTCATTACTGCCCTGAACGGCACCAGAGATGAGGGCCCCTCATTACTGCCCTGAACGGCACCAGAGATGAGGGCCCCTCATTGCTGCCCTGAACGCCAGCAGCATAACAGGCAGGCAGTAAGTATATACA
Organism: Hypanus sabinus; assembly: GCF_030144855.1. Taxonomy (NCBI): domain Eukaryota; kingdom Metazoa; phylum Chordata; class Chondrichthyes; order Myliobatiformes; family Dasyatidae; genus Hypanus; species Hypanus sabinus. The sequence continues at coordinate 5,251,557 of NC_082730.1, forward strand.
TATAACGCAGCTTACTGTTTGTGCTGTAATTGTTATATTGTTATACACTGGGCTATAAATTACCCAATTAACTGTGACGGGTACTGCCCCCTGCCCAGTGTTTACCCAGTCCACGGTTACAGTCTCACTCACCCTATTCTGAGTTTTAGAATCTGCACTCCGCCTCTGGAAACCACCTTGCTGTGGTGGAATTGCGGGCCTTATGTGTAAGAATCTCACTTCTACCAGGTCCTGAATCAGCACATTAAACAGCAAGCAGTAACTAAAGTGAGAAACCCACTGAGAACATCCCCATAGAGTTTAGTCAGGTCATCGATAGGGATCAGGTACTGAATTAACACACAGAATATTACCTTAAAGGACAAGAGGTCAGGAATTCAAATCTCACAAGGCAACTGGGAAAATTAAATTTAAATAAATCTGGAATTTAAAAATGCTGGCAGCAATAATGGTGAGCAGGAGTTTAAAACCCCAGCGGTTCCATTAATTTCCTTCAGGATAAGATAAACGTGAGTTCGTTCAGACGGTTCAAAAGGACTTTCCTTAAAGGGAAATTACAGGCTACAGATTGTCGCGATCGTAGCTCAGGAACCTATTGAATAGTGAAAACCTTGATAGAGTGGATGTGGAAAGGATGTTTCCTGTGGTGGGGGAGTCCAAGACCAGAGCACACAGCCTCAGAATAGTGGGGTGTCCTTTTAGAACAGAGATGAGGAGGAATTTCGTTAGCCAGAGAGTGGTGAATCTGTGGAACTCCTTGCCACAGGCAGCTGTGGAGGCCAAGTCACTGGGTAAATTTAAGGCAGAGGTTGACAGATTCTTGATTGGTCAGGGCATGAAGGGATATGGGGAGAAGACAGGAGATTAAGGCTGAGAGGGAAATGGATCAGACATAATGAAATGGTGGAGCAGATTCGATGGGCCGAGTGGTCTAACTATGCTCCTCTATCTTATGGTCTTAGAATTATATCTAATAATTTTGTGAGCTGCCTGCAGACTGACGTTGTATATCGCCAGTGACATCGGACTCCTGAACTTGCATAGATAACTTCACTCACCTGAACCACAAGCTCAACTTTAGATGATGGAATAGATGACATTATCGCCAAGTTTGCAGTTGACTGGTGGAGGGGCAGGTAGTGTTGAGGAAACAGGTAGGCTGCAGAAGGGTTTTGACAGATTAGGAGAAAGTGGCAGATGAAATGCAATGTTGGAAAATGCATGGTCATGCACTTTGATAGAACAACAGACTATTTTCTAAATAGAGAGAAAATCCAAAAATCTGAGTTGCAAAGGAACTTGGAAGTCCTTGTGCAGAACAATCTAAAGATCAACTTACAGGTAGAGTCGGTGGAGAGGAAGGCAAATGAAATGTTAGCATTCATTTCAAGAGGTCTAGAATACAAGAGCAGGGATGTGATGCTGAGGCTTTATAAGGCGCCGGTGAGGACTCACCTTTAATATTGTGAACAGTTTTGGACTCTTCATCCAAGAAAAGATGTGTTGGCATTGGAGAATGTTCAGAGGAGGTTCACAAGGATGATTCCGGGAATGAAAGGGTTATCATACAAGGAACATTTGATAGCTCTGGGTCTGTGCTCACTGGGATTTAGAAGGATAAAGTGGGTTCTCATTGAAGGCTTTTGAAAGTTGAAAGGCCTAGACATGGTCGATGTGGAAAGGATGTTTCCCATATGACCATAGGATACAGGAGCAGAATTACGCCATTCAGCCCATCGAGTCTGATCCACCATTCCATCATGGCTGACCCTGGATCCCACTCAACCCCATACACCTGCCTTCTCGCCATATCCTTTGATGCCCTGACTGATCAGGAAATGACCAACTTCCACCTTAAATAGACCCAAAGACTTGGCCTCCACCACAGTCTGTGACAGAGCATTCCACAGATTTACTACTGTCTGGGTAAAAAACAGATTCCTTCTTACCTCTGTTCTAAAGGGACACCCCTCTAGTTCTGGATACCTCCACCAAAGGAAACATCCTCTCCACATCCACCCTATCTAGTCCTTTCAACATTCAGCAGGTTTCAGTGAGATCCCCTGTATGCTTCTAAATTCCAGTGAGTACAGGCCCAAAGCTGCCAAATGCTCCTCATATGTTAACCCCTTCCTTTCCAGAACCATCCTAGTGAACCTCCTCTGGATTCTGTCCAATAGTAACACATGCTTTCTGAGATATGGGGCCCAATCTGTTGACAATACCCCATGTGCAGCCTGACTAGAGTCTTATAAAGCCTCAGCATTATCTCCTTGATTTTGTATTCTATTCCCCTTGAAATAAATGCCAACATTGCATTTGCCTTCTTTACCACAGACTCAACCTGTAAATTAACCTTCTGTCAGTCTTGCATAAGGACTCCCAAGTCGCTCTGCACCTCTGATGTTTGAACCTTCTCCCCATTTAGAAATAGTCCACACGATTGTTCCTTTTATCAAAATGCATTATCATACATTTCCCCACTGCATTCCATCTACCACATTTTTGCCCATTCTTTCAATTTGTCTAAGTCCTGCAGCAATCGCATTGCTTCCTCAGCACTAACTACCCCTCCACCTATCTTTGTATCATCCATAAACTTTGTCACAAAGTCATCAATTCCACTATCTAAATCATTGACAAACAATGTGGAAAGTAGCAGCCCCAACACTAACTCCTGAGGAACACCACTAGTCACTGGCAGCCAACCAAAGAAGGTTTATTCCCATTCACTGCCTCCTGCCTGTCAGCCATTTCGCTATCTTTTCTTGTTAAGCAGCCTCATGTGCGGCATTTTCTCAAATATCTTCTGAAAATCCAAGTAAATGACATCCACTGCCTCCCTGTGTCTACCCTGCTTGCTACTTCCACAAAGAACTCTAACAGACTTGTCAGGCAAGATTTCCCTTTACAGAAACCTTGCTGAATTTGACTTATTTTATCATTACTCTCCAAGCATCTCGAAACCTCATCATTAATAATAGGCTCCAACACTTTTCCAAACATTGAGGTTAGACTCACTGGCCTATGTTTCCTATCTTCTGCTTTTCTTCCTTCTTAAGAGTGGAGTGACATTTCCAATCTTTCAGTCCTCCAGGACCATGCCAGAGTCAGGTGATTCTAGAAAGATCATGACCAATGCATCCATTATTTCTTCAGCAACCTCTCTCAGGACTCTGGGATGTCGTCCTTCTGGTTCAGGTGACTTATCCACCTTTCCCATGGTGGGGAGCCTAGGACAAGAGAGTACAGCCTCGGGATAGAGGGGCATCCATTTAAAACAGATGCAGAGTAATTTCTTTAGCTAGAGGGTGGTGAACTTGTGGCATTTATTGCCACAAGCAGCTGTGGGTGTATTGAAGGTGGAGCTTGACAGGTTCTTGATTGGACGTGGCATTACTGGGAGAATGAGGGGGAGTGGGATTGAGGAGGGAAGATGAAGGATCAGCCATGATTGTGTGGTGGAGAAGACTCGATGGGCCAAATGGCCTAATTCTGCTCCTTTGCCTTATGGAAAGGGGAGAAGGAAGAATGGCCAGGGTGGATGGAGTTTTAGCTACTTTACTGAGGCAGTGAGATGTGGAGACAGAGCCCATGGAGGGGAGGCTGGTTTGTACAATGTGCTGAGCTGTGTCCACGACTTTGTGCAGTTTCTTGTGGTCACAGGCAGAACAGTTGCTGTACCGAGCTGTGTCGCATCCAGGTATCTTGCTTTCTACGGTGCATCATAGAAATGTCCCATTGGCCCAGTGACCCCTGAGGTTCTAGTCCCAAACATGTTCAGCTTCATCTTCATAAGGGCATTGGCTTTTGGCTGTGCAATATTCAGTTCCATTGGCACAGACAAGCTTGCAGAAACATTTGGATAACATACTGGGCACTCAAATGGCCAGTACCACCTGTGTCAGGGAATCACCATTGCCTGTAGGAGACACTCTGGCCTTCTGTCTGACGGTCACAGCTGTAGCGAGGCCAGTGGCATCGTGGCTGGCTCCGAGACCCAGCACAGGAGGGTAAAATCAGGCACAGCAATGGTGATTAGAAATCTGATAGTGAGGGGACAGTCAGGAGATTCCATGGCCACGAAAGAGACAGCAGGATGGTCGCAGGTGCTAGGGTCCAGGATATCTCAGACAGGCTGCAAGGGAGGGTGAATAGATAGAGGTCATGGTGCACATTGGCACCAATGACATAGGTAGAAAGGGGGAATGAGCATAGAAGATAGGGAAGAGACTGAGGATTAGGACTTCCAAGGTAATAATCACAGGATTTCTCCCTGACTTCCGAGGTAGTGATCTCTGGATTTCTCCCAGTACCACGTGCTAGTCAGGGCAGGAAGAGGGTGATAGTGCGGGTGAATGAATGGCTGAGGAATCGGTGTAGGGGGCAGGGTTGCAGATTTCTGGATAACTGGGGATCTCCTCTGGGGGAGGTACAACCTGTACAAACAGGGTGGGTTATACCCGGACCTGAGGAGGCATCAATATCCTTGTGTCCTTGGGGCATGAAGAGGTTAGAAGGATGCCTTTCTCAACCTGATCTCATGAGCAATAAAACCATTCACGTGTACACTCAGTTTTACTATCTCTTCTTGCTGTGGAAAGATTTCCTCTGCAAATTAACACACGGCGTGGTGGCGTCATCGTTAGTGACCCAGGCTCATTTCCCGTCCCTGTCTGCAAGGAGTTTATACTTCCCATGACCACGCGGGCTAACCCCAGGCACTCCGATCCTTCTCACATTCCGAAGAGCTACAAGTTAGTCAGTTAATTGTTCACTTGGCTGTATTTGGGTGGTTCAGGCTCATTCAGCCAGAAGGACCTGTCACAGTTCTGTATCTCAAAATTTAAAAAAAATGAGAAACACGGTAATTTAATCACTAAATAGTCATTTTCTGAAGGAAAGTTGGCTGAAATTCTCCCCACCTTGTTCACTTTAGATGGTTTGATGTTGGTCTGGTAACGGTTCTTGTTTTATGATTGAAGTTCACTTGTATTTGAAATTGAGTTCCCAGCTGCCTCTAAACAAAGGCTGTTTGGAGATTCTCTGCTGGTAGGTCTGCTACCAGATTCTCTGCTTTTTGGAGATTAGCTGGTGTGATTTTCTGATGAAACAGTGGTTTGAAACAAAAACTAATGGTTTACTGAAGTTAATGTGATTCATGAATCCACGGGAAGTCAGGCATGATCCTAATTAAGCGAGAACCTGAGTAAATTTTAGCACCTTCCTTATGAATGCAGGCAACTCCCCGAAGCAGTGACCCTTGGATTGCTGAGGTCTGCTGAATTCCAGCTTACTGCAGTACATTGAAAAGTGCCATTTCATTTCAAACCCCAGAGTGCATTTCTTGTACTCTCGGTGTTTTCCCCTCCCAGCTCTTCTGGCCTTTCTCCTGACTGCTGGTAGTCAAACCGGCTACTCTTTGCTGCAGAGACTCTGGTTGCCATTTCAGAGTGTGGTTTACCATTGACATTTCTGAATATTTAAGGCACCATCATTAGAAGCCATAAAGGTCTGTAATCCCACAGTGATTCTGACTTGGTATTCACAGCAGCTGGTTGAACTATTGTACGCACTGTGGCAGGGATATGCCCATCAGGAGAGTATCAAAAATTAGCAATTCAGATGACTAGCAAATGTTATAACATGTATATCACCTGAATCACAAAGATGGCGTGCCACTGGCTCTACTTAATTGGGCGATTGAGGAGATTCGGTTTGTCATAAAGACACTTGAAAATTTCTACGGATGTACCTACAGAGAGCATTTTGACTGACTTCATCTTCGTATGGTATGGAGGCTCCGATGCACAAGACTGCAAGAACATGCGCAGGGTTGTAGGCTCAGCCATTTCCATCGCAGGTACGGCCTTCTCCACCATGGAGGATATCTTCAAAAGGTGGTTCCTCAATTGGGCAGAAGGTACAGGAGCCTAAAGACACACACTAACAGCTTAGAAACAGCTTATTTCCTTCTGCCATCAGATTGCCATCAATCAATTATTCTGCCATCAATCTTGAACCCATGAACACTACCCCATTATTCGATTTGTTTTGCATTATGCATTTATTATGTAATTTAATTTTAATGTTATGTTTTTGCACTGCACTGCAGCAAAGCAACAAATTTCACACCATAATAATTGGTGACAATAAACCTGCCAACTTCTGATCAAGTTGGCGGAAAGCTGCAGTTGCCACCGAGGTTGTGGCTCAGTTTTTTTTAGGTTGTAAGGTTGGCTTTGGGGACAGAGAGGGGAATTAGGAGGTAGGTTAGGGTTTAGGGACAGGGATGTGGGGAATTGGAGTTTCTTGCAGGCAGGAGGCACAATGGCTACTGACCTCCCTCGGTATGCCAATTGGCAACACCAGAGAGTGAGGCCTAGGGGTCTTATTGGGGGTTGGGGTCCTATTATCAGCAAGTCTGGAGATGAAGGCCTGTCTGCAAATCCAAAGTTGAACTCGATTTCCTGCAAATCCAATGTTGAACCCCGATGACTGCAAATCCAGTGTCAAACTCGATGGTCTGCAAATCCAATGTCAAACCCCAAAGTCTTCAAATCCAATATCAAATTTGATTGTCTGCAAATCCAATGTTGAACCTCAATGTCTGCAAATCCAATGTCAAACTTGATTGTCTGCAAATCCAATGACAAGCCACAACATCTGCAAATCCAATGTCAAACTCAATAGGGTGCAAATCCAATGTTGTGCCCCAATGTCCGAAAATCTAGTGTTGAAGCCCAGTGTCTGCAAATCCAGGAATTGACTGGTAGCTGTAAGTTTTGTTTTCCTTTGGTTTTGTTGTTCTTTCTGTTGTTCTGCTACATTGTTCTGACATGCTACATTGGCACCAAGGTGTGTGGCATCACCTACAGCCTTAGATTGTCTAATGCAAACGAAACATTTCGCACTATGTGGTAACTAAATGCAGGTCTGATTCTGAGCTGAGGTCAGATCTGATAGAAGTGATGAATCTGGTGTCAGGAAACTAGCCAAAGGGACATGATTTTTTTAAATTTTATGTATTGTGGTACATCGTGGAAAAGGCCCTTCCACTCTTCAAGGCATGCCACCCAGTAATCCCCTGATTTAACCCTAGCCTAATCACGGGACAGTTTACAATGACCAATGACCCTGCCAACCGGTACATTTTTTGGACTGCTGAGGAATCCAGAGCAGCTGGAGGACAGCCAGGTGGTCATGGAGAGAACGTACAAACTCCTTACAGGCAGTGGCAGAGTTGGTGAAGTTCACCTGTGCAGCTCAATATTTTAAATTCCCCTCCATCAGGTTCTTCAGCTGACACAGTAAGGTCTCACGGAAAATGTCAGCAAGGCATAAAGTGCTTAACACTGCTTCTTTCTCCTCAGATGCAGTCTGGAGTGTTGTGTGTAAAGTATTAGAGTGCCTGTTAACCCTGGCGGTATCACAAGCTATTGTATCGAGACACCCAGTGATTTGTTAGTTAATGCAGGTGCCTGCGTCGATTGTTAATGGTAGAATGTGAACTCGTGGCCGGTTCCATTGTTCCACACCGATTGAAGTGTCAAGCAAGGTTAAAATCGACGAAACGAGCGGGTATTCAGTGCCGTCCGCTTGCGTTTGACACTTCTCTTTCTCGCTGCAGCCTGCGGAAGGTACAGCGCCCCAGGTCTGATCGCCTCGCCAGCTCGTGGATGTGTGACTCACTTTTGGTTGCGGTTTGATGCTCAATGCCGTCAGCGCGGAACACCCTTAAGTATTTGTGTGATTTGATAGAGGCACTTTGCTACTGAACTGGATCTACGGCTATGGCCCGCAGCCATCGACACAGCGCCTAAATGGCTGAATTGGCGGCCGTCAGCTCCTGGGCTAGGTTTACTCACCTCAGTCTGCGGACTCACTTTTGGGGATTCTGTGGTTTGACGTTAAATGTTCTGTGTGTTCCTTGTTCGCTTTTTGTTCTTTGTGTGATCTGTCCTTTTTTTCTCATGTTGATGGTCTTATTACATAGGAGTTTTCTTAGAACAGTTCTATGGTGCTTCTTAGTTTTGTGGCTGCCTGCAAGAAGACAAATCTCATGTTGCATACTGTGTACACACTTTGCTGATAAATGCACTTCAAACTTTGAACAAGGGGAAACATTCTCTCCACATCTACCTTTGTCAAGACTCCTCAGGGTCTAAAATGTACAGCAAGGAAGCTGGAAACTGCTTCAATGTAGAGCATCTCTAATCCTTACGGAATATTTCTTTTCACACATGGTGAGGGTGACTGCCTGTGCTGGAACAAACTAGACTGACATTGCAGAATCAAAAATAAAGGTGACGATTCACTTGCTCTTATTTTTTGTTTGAGCTAATTGCATTTTTAATGTCCTTTTAAACATGTTAAATTCCTGAAATTCCAGGGTAGCACGGTAGCATAGTGGTTAGCACAATGCTCTGCTGTCCAGGCAACCCGGGTGCAACTCCTGTGAGGAGTTTATACGTTCTCCCCACGTCTGTGAGGATTTCCTCCCTGGGTCATTGCAAATTGGGGGATTACTGGGCAGCACGGTTCAAAGGGCCACAAGGGCCTTTTTCATGCTGCATCTCAAAAATAAAAATGAAGTAAAACCTCTTTATAGCCAGCGACTTTACCCTGGGCCGGAAGTGCCATAATATGAGAGGACATGATTGCTAAGTTATTGGAGGAACGTACCGGGAGATATCTGAGGTAAAGAAGTGGTCGGTATGTAGAATGCCCTGTCGGGGATCGTGGTAGAGTCAGATACACTAGAGAAATTTCAAAAACTTTTAGATAGTCACACAGATGAAAGAAAAGTGGAGGGCTCAGTGGAAAGGAAGGATCTTAGAATAGGTTAAAAGGTCATCAGTCACTACATCGTAGGCTGACGTTCCTATACTGTGCTGCACTTTCCTGTCTTTTATGGTTCAATCAATTCCCTCTCTTCTCAACTCCAGTAGATAGATAAAAGGAATGATCTGCCTACCTGTACCTCACAGGGCAATGTGCCATTTCCATGTACTGGTCCAGTAAACCTCTGAAATGTTTCCAATGAATTCACATCTTCTTATTGGTAAAGAGACCAATACACTCTGTCGTATTCCAGGTGTGGTCTCATCAGTGCAGTACATTTCTGAAGTATGGACTCCATCCAGCATCCTCTTTCACTTTCTGCCATCAGGCAGGAGACTCCAATGCATAAAAGCAAGAACAGTCAGGATGGGCAACAGTTTCTCCCCCAAGGCCACTGGGCTTCTGATCTCCCCACCGCATCACAATCAAAGTGTCACTGGTTAATCTGTTCCTTATCTCATGAAATTTAATTTGTGCACTTTGGTTATGAATGTGTAATTCATCTGTAGAATTCATCCTTACTTTATTAAGTTATTCTGTGTAATGTGTGTTACATGTACAACTGTGGTTTACATCCTGGTTCAGAGAAACATGGTCTCGTTTGGTGGTATACATGTATATAGTTAAATGGCAATAGACTTGACTTGACTTGACTAGACCTCTGACTTTGGTTTACTATCAGTGAACAATAGCCTCTGGTTGGTCTTTGTGTTAACTGGCAGCACCTCTAGACCAGCCATGTGTGTGAAGTGTGCACAAGGACCCTGTGTCAAGATGGTCTGTTTCTGTTCATCGTTCCATCCGGATTGGGAATTACAGAATTAGAATCAGAATCAGGTTTATTATCACTGACACTGTGAAATTTGTTGTTTTGCGGCAGCAGTACAGTACGATACATAAATTATATCAGACGTTGCAATAATAAATATAAAAAGATATTAGTAGTGCAAAAAGAGAGAAAAATACTGAGGTAGTGTTCATGGGTTCGCGGACTGTCCAGAAATTTCATAGAGGAGGGGAAACCGTTCCTAAAACATTGAGCGTGGATGCTTTTAACTAATATCATTTTGTCTTTTATTTTCAAGTTTGCAGTTTGTCATCTAGCTGCCGAGCAGAGCCTACTCCCATGTGGATAAGCAGGCCAGCACTGTGAGGATCATATTTTTTCATTTCTCATGCCTTCAATACCATTCAGCGCTCATTTCTGGGAGAAAAGCCCCATTCGATGCAGATTGGCACTTCCATTGTATCCTGGATAATGGACTACCTGACTGGCAGACCACAGTTTGGGCGGCTTCAGAGCTGTGTGTCAGACATGGCTATAAGCAGCACTGGGCACCCACAGGGGACTGTATTGGTTCCTTCCTGTTTACCCTGTACGCCTTAGACTTTAGATACAACACTGGGTCATGTCATGTGCAGAAATTCTCTGATGACTCAGCAATAGTTGTGTGTATAAAGGGAGGACGGGAGGATGAACACAGGGCCCTGGTGGAGGACTTTGTCAAATGGTGCAACCTGAATCATCTGCAGCTCAACATCAGTCAGACAAGGAGATGGTGATGCACTTTAGGAAGATGAAGCCTGCATTGCTCTCTGTTTCTGTGGATGGTGAGGACAAAAGCGTCAAGTCACTTTTTATTGTCATTTTGACCATAAACTGCTGGTACGATTCATAGTAAAAATGAAACAACGTTCCTCCAGGACCCTGGTGCTACATGAAACAACACAAAACTACACTGGACTGTGTGAGACAACTCAAGGCTACACTAGACTACGTAAAACAACACAAAAACTACCCTAGACTACAGACCTACATAGGACTACATAGAGTGCACAAAACAGTGCAGGGCAGCACAATAATCAATTAATAAATAACAAACAAAACAATAGGCACAATAGAGGACAAGTTTCAATATAATAATAAATGATGTAGATGTCAGTCTAGACTCTGGGTATTGACGAGTCTGATGGCTTGGGGGAAGAAACTGATGCACAGCTTGGTTGTGAGAGCCCGAACGCTTGATGGCAGGAGGGAGAAGAGTTTGTGTGAGGGGTGTGTGGGGTCCTTCACAATACTGTTAGCTTTGTGGGTGCAGCATGTGGTGTAAATGTCTGTACTAGCGGGAAGAGAGTCCCGGATGATCTTCTCAGCCGACCCCACTATCTGCTGTAGGGCCTTGCGATCCGAGATGGTGCAATTTCCAAACCAGGCAGTGATGCAGCTGCTCAGGATGCTCTCAATACAACCCCTGTAGAATGTGATGAGGATGGGGGGTGGGAGATGGACTTTCCTCAGCCTTTGCAGGAAGTAGACAGGCTGCTGGGCTTTCTTTGCTATGGAGCTGGTGTTGAGGGACCAGGTGCGATTCTCCGCCAGGTGAACACCAAGAAACTTGGTGCTCTTAATGATCTCAACGGAGGAGCTGTCGATGTTCAGCAGAGAGTGGTCACTCAGTGCTCTTGTGAAGTCAACAACCATCTCTTTTGCCTTTTTCACATTCAGAGACAGGTTGTTGGCTCTGCACCAGTCCATTAGCTGCTGCACCTCCTCTCTGTAAGCTGACTCGTCGTTCTTGCTGATGAGACCCACCACGGTCATGTCTTCGGCGAACTTGATGATGTGGTTCGAGCTGTGTGTTGCTGCACAGTCGTGGGTGATCAGAGTGAACAGCAGTGGACTGAGCACACAACCCTGGGGGGCTCCCGTGCTCAGTGTGATGGTGTTGGAGATGCTGCTCCCAATCCGGACTGACTGAGGTCTCCCAGTCAGGAAGTCTAGGATCCAGTTGCAGAGGGAGGTGTTCAGGCCCAGCAGTTTCAGCTTTCCAATCAAGTGCTGAGGAATGATTGTGTTGAATCCTATGGAAAATCCTGGCAATTCTGGACTATCTTTTCTATCCTCTGCGTGCCACCTTGGCTGAACAGAGGAGCACGTTTAGTAATAGACTAAGGCAACTGCACTGCTCCAAAGAGCAATATATGAGGTCATTCTTACCATTACCATTAGGCTCGAAAATGAGTCAACCTATAGCCCCTCCTGTTAGACAGATTGAGGTAAAAAACAAGTTATACTTTTTATTACTTCTCTTCTAATATTTGTATATCTGCACACTTGTTATGCTACTGTAACACTGTAATTTCCTTTGGGATCAATAAAGTATCTATCTTTATCCCATTGTAAAGCACTTGGAACTACATCATCTGTATGAAAAGAGTTCTATAAATAAATTTATTTATATTATTATCATCATCTCTAAGCTGAAGCTGGTAAAACCTGAGATACGGGCATATCCAAGCAAACTCATTACTCAATTGCTTAGGAACTTTCAGGCGATTCCAGTGGTGTTTAGTATTGTGGCTTCTGGAGGTTTACATAGATATTGTTGTGTGGGCCTAATTGTTTAATGCTGTTCTGTAGTGACTTTGGGATGTTACCAGTTGTTCATGTTCCATACTCATTCAATTTCCTCTTTTGATTCGGCATATTTATGGATCTAATTTCAGTGAGTTATGTGTGATTGAAATGGCTGTATCTATTCCGTAAATTACACTTGCTTGTTTATCCTGTATTATTATATCCAGATGGTTATTATGCATTGTAATATCTGTAATAATGGATCAGTCATAATATAATTTGTGGAACTCAAAACCTGGATCAGGCTTGCATTTATCGTAAGGTATGGTTTCTCTTATGAGATTGTATTTTAAAGCAAGTTTTTGGCGAATGATGCTTGCCACTTGATGGTTATCGCTAATTGTTATGATCTTGTACCTCCTCCCTGATGGTAGTAATGAGAATTTTCCACTCTGCTACAGGGTTGTCCATTTATCAGATATTTCCCCACTCACTAGACCGTGCCCTCTTGGCAATTGATCTTCCTGTCTTGGTGACATAGAGCAAATTGACAATTTGGTGCATTTACCCTGCTTACTTGTACACATAATAGCCGAACAGAGAGCCCAGCAGCACGGCCTGTAAGTGAGGAGTTGCTCCTCTGAGCTCAGCTGCTCACTGGGCCAACCTGCAGTCCTGATATTTATCATCAGGAGTTTCCCAGCAGAAGGAATTGCAAAACCCCAGCAAGGCATTTTGATCCCTACATCTGTGTGTCCACATTGAATCAGAATCAGGTTTAATATAACCGGTATATGTCTGATGTTCGTTCTTATGCAGTAGCAGTACAACGCGAAACCTAATAACAAAAACTAAGCAAAAAGAGAAAACACAAGTGGTGAGGTAATGGTCATGGGTTCAATGTCCATCCAGAGAACCGATGGCAGAGGGGAAGAAGCATTGCCCGAATCACCGAGTGTGTGCCTTCAGGCTCCTGTACCTCTTCCCTGATGGTAGCAGTGAGAAGAGGGGATGGGGGTCCTTAATGATGGATGGCACCTTTTTGAGGCATCACTCCATGTAGACATCCTGGACCCGGGGAAAGCTAGTGCCCATGATGAAGCTGACTGAGTTTACAACTCTCTGCAGCTTATTTCAATCCTGTGCAGCGCCCCCACCCACCCCAATACCAGACGATGCTGCCAGTTGGAATGTTCTCGACGGTTCATCTCGCGAGTGTCTTTGGTGACATACCAAATCTCCTCAGCATTGGAAGAAAGAAGTCCGCTTCCTCACAATTTATCCAGAAACAGATTTCACAATCAAGGTGACCTGTCTCATCCAAACCAAACAACAAAATCAATGCCTATTTTGAAAACTTCTCAGCTGTCCCCTGAGCCTAATTTAACTTTTATCTCCCTTTAATGTCTTCCTTTCTTATTTATAATGTTTGGCTACGATGTCTGTGAAGATTGGGACTTCATTCCACTGTTTTGATGTGGGAGAAACCTTTCTCTCCACTCTGTTCCACACAACAAAAGCAGCCTTTGTTTTAGCTTTCCAGTTTCTGAAGAGCTTTGTAATCCTGAGGATGCTTTAATTCACTGATCTCTGGTACCTCCGTTGTAATTTTTGTGTGTGTGTGTTACTGTTGCTTGGTAACTGTTAGTTCGACACTGCGGATAAGCAGAATGCTGGCATCGCAGCAAATTAAGCACAATAGGTTATCTAGCCGCTATTTATCACAGGACTGTCAGGGCCATTTGAATCTCAAGCAAAGCTTTCCAATGCATCTTCAGCATATGCAGCTGGCATTACCCCCGCTCTGTGTCTCTGCTTGCCTGTCACAGTGTCTGCTGTTATATCCGACACTAATACAGCTCTCAGGTTTCAGTGCTAGTCAGCTACACTGGGGGGGACCGCTTCGTCAACTACCTTTGCATCACCCACCGCAAAAGGCAGGCTTTCCCGAGGAACATCCATTCCCATTCCCATTCCGACATCTCAGTCCATGGTCTCCTCTACTGCCACAATGAGTCACTCTCAGGTTGGAGGAGCAACCCCTCATTTTCCTCCTGGGTAGCCCCCAACCTGTTGGCATGAACATCGATTTCTCAAACTTCTGATAATGTGTCACATTTCCTCCTCCTCTGTTTGTCCGTTCCCCATTCTGGCCCTCTCTCTCACCACTTCTCTTTTTACCTGTCAGTCACCTCCTACATCTCTTTCTCCCATGGACCACTCTCCTATCAGGTTCCTTAATCATCGACTGTTTGTCCCCCTTCATAGATGCTGCTTGACCTGTTGAGTTCCTCCAACACTTTGCCCTGGAACTTCAGCAACTGCAGAATCTCATGTGTTTATGAATTGGTAAATTGGATTACTATTGTTGCATGTACCGAGATACAGTGAAAAAACTTGTCTTGCATACTGTCCAGACACCAATTCATCACACAGTGCACGAGGCAGTCCAAGGTAAAGCAATAACAGAATGTAGAATAAAGCGTAACAGCGTGATGGTAGCATAGTGGTTAGTGAGGCACATTACAGTTCAGTTCAATTCCGACGTCTTCTCTAAGAAGTTTGTACATCTTCCCTGTGGAATGCATGGGTTTTCTCTGGGTGCTCCGTTTTCTTCCCACAGTCCAAACGTGCACTGGCTAGTAGGTAAATTGGCCACTCTAAATTGTCCTGTGATTAGGCTTGGGTTAAATCAGGGATTGCAGAACGGCGTGACTCAAAGGGCTGGAAGGGCCTATTCTGTGGGGTATCTCAATAAATGAAATAAATAAAAATACAGAGTAGGAGTAGTGTTGTAGTGTAGTGTAGACAATAAGGTGCAAAATCATAACGAGATAGACTGTGTGGTCAAGAGCCCATCCTATCATTCTAGAGAGCTGTTCAATAGTCTTATAACAGCAGGCTGGAAGCTGTTTTTGGGCCTAGTAGTACGTACTTCCAGTTTTTTATTTTCTGCCCGATGGGAGGGAAAGGTGAAGACCATTAGTCGCAGGAACAGAAGAGGGAATGTACAATTTCCCATACTATGATGGGGTCAGGAGAGTGTGGGCTGAATCTGTTGCTCTGTTTCCTCAGGTGACTCCAGTGTCTGGTCCACGGGAAGGTGGGACACAGGTGACCATCCAGGGAATCAACCTGGGCTTGGATTTCCTGGATATTGCTAACAGCGTCCGTGTGGCGGGAGTCCAGTGTATCCCACTCTTGAACGGTTACATCATTGCTGAACAGTAAGTTTCATCCACCTTTTGCAATGTACATTTATAAATAAACTTCTTGTTATCTGGTTTAACTCTCTTCTATGTCAAGAACCCTCCAAGATCATTATCCAATGACTTAGCCAGGAGTGCTAGGTTACTTTTGTGAAGAATTTATTAAGTCAATTTAAACCAAAGTTGGGGATTTTACCTTAGTTATCTGACTGCATCCAGGCTTAAATAATTTGCTTTTTTTTTAAAAATGAATGATTAAATTATTGATTTAGACAGATAACAAAGTCCAAGGTTCAAAGTACATTTTATTATCGGAGTACGTATTAGTCACCATATACAGCACTGAGATTCATTTTCCTGTGGGCATACTCAACGAATCTATAGAATAGTAACTATAACAGGATCAATGAAAGATCAACCAGAGTGCAGAAGACAACAAACTGTGCAAATGCAAATATAAATAAATAGCAATAAATAATGAGAACATGAGATAATGAGATAAAGAGTCCTTAAAATGAGATCATTGGTTGTGGGAACACTTCAATGAGGGGGCAAGTGAGTGCAATAATCCTCTTCTACTCAAGAGCCTGATGGTTTTGGGGTAGGAACTGTTCTTGAAACTGGTGGTGCAAGTCTCTTGTACCTTCTTCCTGATGGTACTCAAGCCAAGATCTGGGAAGTAGATGTTTGATGGGAGTTCACTGAGTTGTGTTCTCACAGAGAGCGAGAGAGAGAAAGAGAGAATGCAGAGACAGGCCCCTGGGTCCACAGAGTCTGTGCTGACCATCAACCATCCATTCACACTAAGCCTATGTTAATCCCATTTCATTTGACATGAGACCATTGATGCAACATCAATAACTCTCGGAGATGGGAGGCGAACGATAGGCTTTTATTTGCTGCAAGAGACCACCACACAACATCCTGGAGACTGAGGGAGGAGCAGTGCCTCCAATCGCCTTTATACAGGGGAGGAGCCACAGGAGCAGTCAGCAAAGAGGCGTGTCCAGACAGGTATATGTAGTTCACCACAGCCATAAAGCATAGGAGCAGGTAAGGCCCATTGAATCAGCTCTACTCTTCCATCATGGCTGACTTATTGTCAATATCAACCCCACTCTCCTGCCATCTCCCTGAAAGCTTTGCTGCCCTTACTAATCAAGAATCTGTCAACCTCCAGTCCTCCAAGCCTCATATTCTCCCTCACCCTATCACCGCCTCGTGGATTCTATCACTCAGCCACACGCAAGAGGTAATTTACAGTGACAACTAATCTATCAAAATGCAGGTCTTTGGGATATGTGAGAAAGATGTGCATCCAGGGAACCCATGAAGTGGGTGGGCGATGTGTAACCACAAAGTTCTATTGCACTCGAGATGGGCGGGTTGAAACAGCACAGGAAGAGTTCCAGAGGTGCTGGACTGGCTGTCAGTGTCTCAGAGTCAGGTGGGTGCTCGCAAACACCCGTTCCCATTCAGATTTATTTATCACGTGTACATTGAACCATTAATGAGATATGTCACTGTGTTAACAAACAACACAACCAGAGGGATTTGCTGAGGGAAACCACACAGCCCAATATAGCATCCCCACAACGTTCAGCAGAACAACAGAGTGACAACAGCACCAAAACAACGTACTTTCCTACCCTCACACCCAACTCCACACACACCCTCACACCCAACTCCACACACACACCCTCACACCCAAACACCCAACTCCACACACACACCCTCACACCCAACTCCACACACACACCCTCACACCCAAACACCCAACTCTACACACACACCCTCACACCCAAACACCCAACTCTACACACACACCCTCACACCCAACTTCACACACACACCCTCACACCCAAATCCACACACACACCCTCACACCCAAACACCCAACTCTACACACACACCCTCACACCCAACTTCACACACAACCCCTCACACACAACTCCACACACAACCACTCACACCCAAACACCCAACTCTACACACACACCCTCACACCCAACCCCACACACAACCCCTCACACCCAATTCCACACACAACCCCTCACACCCAACTCCGCACACACACACCCTCACACCCAACTCCACACACACACCCTCACACCCAAACACCCAACTCCACACACACACCCTCACACCCAAACACCCAACTCTACACACACACCCTCACACCCAACTTCACACACAACCACTCACACCCAAACACCCAACTCTACACACACACCCTCACACCCAACCCCACATACACCCCCTCACACCCAACTCCACACACCCCCTCACACCCAACCCCACACACACCCCCTCACACCCAAACACTCAACTCTACACACACACCCTCACACCCAACTCCACACACCCCCTCACACCCAACTCCACACACACCCCCTCACACCCAACTCTACACATACACCTTCAGACCCAACTCCACACACACCCTCACACCCAAACCTACACACAACCCCTCACACCCGAACACCCAACTCCACACACCCCCTCACAACCAACTCCACACACACCCCCTCACACCCAACTCCACACACCCTCTCACACCCAACTCCACACACACCCCCTCACACCCAACCCCACACACAACCCCTCACACCCAAACACCCAACTCTACACACACACCCTCACACCCAACTCCACACACACACCCTCACACCCAACTCCACACACACACCCTCACACCCAAACACCCAACTCTACACACACACCCTCACACCCAATTTCACACACAACCCCTCACACCCAACTCCACACACAACCACTCACACCCAAACACCCAACTCTACACACACACCCTCACACCCAACCCCACACACACCCCCTCACACCCAACTCCACACACCCCCTCACACCCAACCCCACACACACCCCCTCACACCCAACCCCACACACACCCCCTCACACCCAAACACCCAACTCTACACACACACCCTCACACCCAACTCCACACACACCCCCTCACACCCAACTCTACACATACACCTTCAGACCCAACTCCACACACACCCTCACACCCAAACCTACACACAACCCCTCACACCCAACTCCACACACACCCCCTCACACCCAAACACTCAACTCTACACACACACCCTCACACCCAACTCCACACACCCCCTCACACCCAACTCCACACACACCCCCTCACACCCAACTCTACACATACACCTTCAGACCCAACTCCACACACACCCTCACACCCAAACCTACACACAACCCCTCACACCCAACTCCACACACACCCCCTCACACCCAAACACTCAACTCTACACACACACCCTCACACCCAACTCCACACACCCCCTCACACCCAACTCCACACACACCCCCTCACACCCAACTCTACACATACACCTTCAGACCCAACTCCACACACACCCTCACACCCAAACCTACACACAACCCCTCACACCCGAACACCCAACTCTACACAGACAACCTCACACCCAACTCCACACACCCCCTCACAACCAACTCCACACACACCCCCTCACACCCAACTCCACACACACACCCTCACACCCAACTCCACACACCCCCTCACACCTAACTCCACACACACCCCCTCACACCCAAGCACCCAAACACCCAACTCTACTCACACACCCTCACACCCAACTCCACACACAACCCCTCACACCCAAACACGCAACTCTACATACACACCTTCACACCCAACTCCACACACACCCTCACACCCAACTCCACACACACACCCTCACACCCAACTCCACACACCCCCTCACACCTAACTCCACACACACCCCCTCACACCCAAGCACCCAAACACCCAACTCTACTCACACACCCTCACACCCAACTCCACACACAACCCCTCACACCCAAACACGCAACTCTACATACACCCCCTCACACCCAACTCCACACACACCCCCTCACACCCAACTCCACACACACCCCCTCACACCCAACTCCACACACACCCCCTCACACCCAACTCTACACACACACCCTCACACCCAAACACCCAACTCTACACACACCCCCTCACACCCAACTCCACACACACACCCTCACACCCAACTCCACACACAACCCCTCACACCCAAACACCCAACTCTACACACACACCCTCACACCCAACTCCACACACCCCCTCACACCCAACTCCACACACACCCCCTCACACCCAACTCCACACACACCCCCTCACACCCAACTCTACACACACACCCTCACACCCGAACACCCAACTCCACACACCCCCTCACAACCAACTCCACACACACCCCCTCACAACCAACTCCACACACCCTCTCACACCCAACTCCACACACACCCCCTCACACCCAAACACCCAACTCTACACACACACCCTCACACCCAACTCCACACACACCCCCTCACACCCAACTCTACACACACACCCTCACACCCAAACACCCAACTCTACACACACCCCCTCACACCCAACTCCACATACACAGCCTCACACCCAACTCCACACACAACCCCTCACACCCAAACACCCAACTCTACACACACACCCTCACACCCAACTCCACACACACCCTCACACCCAACTCCACACACACACCCTCACACCCAAACACCCAACTCTACACACACACCCTCACACCCAACTCCACACACACACCCTCACACCCAACTCTACACATACACCTTCAGACCCAACTCCACACACACCCTCACACCCAAACCTACACACAACCCCTCACACCCAACTCCACACACACCCCCTCACACCCAAACACTCAACTCTACACACACACCCTCACACCCAACTCCACACACCCCCTCACACCCAACTCCACACACACCCCCTCACACCCAACTCTACACATACACCTTCAGACCCAACTCCACACACACCCTCACACCCAAACCTACACACAACCCCTCACACCCAACTCCACACACACCCCCTCACACCCAAACACTCAACTCTACACGCACACCCTCACACCCAACTCCACACACCCCCTCACACCCAACTCCACACACACCCCCTCACACCCAACTCTACACATACACCTTCAGACCCAACTCCACACACACCCTCACACCCAAACCTACACACAACCCCTCACACCCGAACACCCAACTCTACACAGACAACCTCACACCCAACTCCACACACCCCCTCACAACCAACTCCACACACACCCCCTCACACCCAACTCCACACACACACCCTCACACCCAACTCCACACACCCCCTCACACCTAACTCCACACACACCCCCTCACACCCAAGCACCCAAACACCCAACTCTACTCACACACCCTCACACCCAACTCCACACACAACCCCTCACACCCAAACACGCAACTCTACATACACACCTTCACACCCAACTCCACACACACCCTCACACCCAACTCCACACACACACCCTCACACCCAACTCCACACACCCCCTCACACCTAACTCCACACACACCCCCTCACACCCAAGCACCCAAACACCCAACTCTACTCACACACCCTCACACCCAACTCCACACACAACCCCTCACACCCAAACACGCAACTCTACATACACCCCCTCACACCCAACTCCACACACACCCCCTCACACCCAACTCCACACACACCCCCTCACACCCAACTCCACACACACCCCCTCACACCCAACTCTACACACACACCCTCACACCCAAACACCCAACTCTACACACACCCCCTCACACCCAACTCCACACACACACCCCTCACACCCAAGCACCCAAACACCCAACTCTACTCACACACCCTCACACCCAACTCCACACACAACCCCTCACACCCAAACACGCAACTCTACATACACCCCCTCACACCCAACTCCACACACAACCCCTCACACCCAAACACCCAACTCTACACACACACCCTCACACCCAACTCCACACACCCCCTCACACCCAACTCCACACACACCCCCTCACACCCAACTCCACACACACCCCCTCACACCCAACTCTACACACACACCCTCACACCCGAACACCCAACTCCACACACCCCCTCACAACCAACTCCACACACACCCCCTCACAACCAACTCCACACACCCTCTCACACCCAACTCCACACACACCCCGTCACCCTCACACCCAACTCCACACACACACCCTCACACCCAACTCCACACACACCCACAAACACCCAAACAGTGTAGGTAGGATTTAACCCTACCTGGTCAATACCTGTGGAGGAGGGGGAACTGCGCAGGCGCGAGTGACGTCAGCGTCGAGCGCACACTTTAAAAAGCAGGACTTCATTTCATAGCGGGCAGCGGAGTCCGTGGAAGCAGAGTCCTGGGCTCTGGCTAAGTGGGCTTCGGCGTAAGGGGACTTCGGTAAGCCTGTGTGTTTGCTCGCTGAGGGGAAGAAGGTAAGGTCGCTAGGTGCTTTTTAGACATTCTATTAATCCAGTTCAGGTATGGGGGAGACAGTCAGAGCAGTGGTGTGCTCCGTATGCGGTATGTGGGAGGTCAGGGTCAACACAGTTGTCCCTGATGACCACACCTGCAAAAGGTGCGTCCAGCTGCAGCTCCTATCAGCCCCAGTTAGGGAGTTTGAGCAGGAGCTGGATGAACTACGGATCATTCGGGAGGCAGAGGCAGAGATAGATAGGAGTTATCAGGAGGTAGTCACACCAAAAAACCAAGAAGTAGGCAGATGGGTGACGGTCCAGAGAGGCAGGGGGAGCAGGCGGAGAGAGCAGAGCACCCCTGCGGCCATTCCCATTAACAATAAGTATACCGTACTGGATACTGTTAATGGGGATGACCTACCAGGAATGAGTTGTAGTGGTCCTGCCTCTGGCACAGAGGTTGAACCCTCAACTAGAAAGGGGAGGAGGGAAGAGAAGAGAGTGATAGTTTTAGGGGATTCTATAGTCAGGGGGGCAGATAGGAGATCTTGTGGGGCAGATCGGGAGTCTCGGATGGTATGTTGCCTCCCTGGTGCCAGGGTCTGGGACATCTCAGATCGGGTGCAGGCTATTCTTGAGAACGAGGGCATGAACCCAGATGTAGTGGTCCATGTAGGGACCAACGATGTAGGTAAGGTGAGTGAGGGGGTCCTACTTAGAGAGTTCAGGGAGTTAGGAGTGAAGCTGAAAGGCAGGACCTCCAGGGTGACAATCTCGGGATTGCTACCTGTGCCACGTGTGAGTGAGGCGAAGAATAGAATGATTATGTACATCAATACGAGGCTGAGAGCATGGTGCAGGAAGGAAGGGTTCAGGTTTTTGGATAATTGGTCTTTGTTCCAGGGACATTGGGATCTGTTTTGAAGGGACGGTCTACATCTGAACCGGAGGGGTACTAACATTCTTGCAGGAGTGTTTGCCAGTGCTGCTCGGGGGGGGGGGGGGGGGTTAAACTTGATGTGCAGGGGACAGGGATCCAGATCCAGAGGGTTGGTCAGAAGGAGCATGGGGTTAAATGTGTAGAAGGTTTGGGTGATCTTGAGAAGGTCATCAAAATTCAGGGTGCAATTAGTCCGATGGAAGTTCAAGGAGCTGGGTTAGGTACAGTAGACAGTGTTTTAAGCAAAGAGAGGAGGAATGGGCTCAGAATTCTATACTTGAATGCGCATAGTGTCAGAAATAAGACAGATGAGCTTGAAGCTCAGATGAAAATGGGGAACTACGATATTGTTGGGATAACGGAGACATGGCTGCAAGGGGATCAGGCCTGGGAATTGAGTGTACCAGGGTATACGTGCTATCGTAGAGACAGAAATATGGGAAGAGGGGGTGGGGTGGCCCTGTTGGTGAGGAATGAGATTCAGTCCTTAGCAAGAGGTGACTTGGGAACAGGGGAAGTAGAGTCTGTGTGGATTGAGCTGAGGAACAGTAAGGGTAAAAAGACCCTAATGGGTGTTGTGTACAGGCCCCCAAACAGTAGTGTGGATATTGGGTACAAGTTGATTAAGGAGTTAACATTAGCATGTGCTAAAGGTAATGCAGTCGTTATGGGAGATTTCAACATGCAGGTGAACTGGGAGAATCAGGTAGGTGCTGGACCCCAGGATAGGGAGTTTGTGGAGTGTCTAAGGGATGTATTTTTGGAACAACTTGTGCTTGAGCCAACCAGGAACGAGGCTATTTTGGACTTGGTGATGTGTAATGAACAGGAATTGATAAGTGATCTTGAAGTAAAGGAGCCATTAGGAAGTAGTGATCATAACATGATAAGTTTTTATCTACAATTTGAGAGGGATAAGGGCAGATCAGTGGTGTCAGTGTTGCAATTAAATAAAGGAGACTACGGAGCCATGAGGGAAGAGCTGGCCAAAGTTAAATGGGCGGATGCCCTGGCAGGAAAGACAGTGGATCAGCAGTGGCAGATTTTCTTGGGGATAATACAAAAGATGCAAAAGCAGTTCATTCCAATGAGAAGGAAGGATTCAAAGAGGGGGAAGGGGCCACAGTGGTTGACAAAGGAAGTCAGAGATTGTATAGCATTAAAGAAAAAGAAGTATGACAGGGCTAAGATGAGTGGGAATACAGATGATTGGGAAAGTTTTAAGGAACAGCAGATCTTAACTAAAAAAGCAATACGGAGAGAAAAAATCAGGTATGAGCTCAGTCTAGCCAGGAATATAAAAGGGGATAGCAAAAGCTTTTTTAGCTATGTGAAGAGAAAGAAGATAGTTAAGAACAATGTTGGCCCCTTGAAGAATGAATTGGGAGAAATTGTTATGGGAAACAGGGAAATGGCAACAGAATTTAATGCGTACTTTAGATCTGTCTTCACCAGGGAGGACACAAGCAATCTCCCAGATGTATGGATGGGCCAGGGTCATAAGATATCAGAGGAATTGAGACAGATTGACATTAGGAAAGAAACTGTGATGAGTAGACTGGTAGGACTGAAGGCTAATAAATCCGAGGGTTCTAAAAGAGTTGGCTCAGGAAATTGCGGATGCATTGGTAATCATTTTCCAATGTTCCTTAGATTCAGGATCAGTTCCTGAAGATTGGAAAGTGGCTAATGTTATCCCACTTTTCAAGAAGGGAGGGAAGGAGAAAATGGAGAACTATCGCCCTGTTAGCCTAACGACAGTCGTGGGGAAGATGCTTGAGTCCATTATTAAGGACGAAATAGTGGCACATCTTGATGGCAGTAATAGGATTAGGCCGAGCCAGCATGGATTTACCAAGGGCAAATCATGCTTGACTAATCTGTTGGAGTTTTTTGAGGGTGTAACAAGGATGTTAGACGAGGGTAAGCCAGTGGATGTTGTGTACCTAGATTTTCAGAAGGCATTCGATAAGGTGCCACATAGGAGATTGGTGAGTAAAATCAGAGCTCATGGCATTGGGGGCAGGATTTCAACATAGATAGAAAACTGGTTGGCAGATAGAAAGCAAAGGGTAGCAGTGAATGGGTGTTTCTCGGACTGGCTGGAGGTGACTAGTGGGGTACCACAGGGCTCTGTATTGGGACCACAGCTCTTTACGATTTATGTCAACGATTTAGATGAGGGCATTGAAAACTATATCAGCAAGTTTGCTGATGATACTAAACTGGGTGGCAGTGTGACATGCGAAGAGGACGTTAGGAGAATACAGGGAGACTTGGATAGGCTGGGTGAGTGGGCAGATACTTGGCAGATGTCATTCAATGTGAATAAATGTAAAGTTACTTTGGAAGCAGGAACAAGAGGGCAGAGTATTGTCTGAACGGTGTAGAGTTAGGTAAGGGAGAAATGCAAAAAGACCTAGGAGTCCTAGTTCATCAGTCAATGAAGGTGAATGAGCAAGTGCAACAGGCAGTGAAGAGGGCAAATGGAATGTTGGCCTTTGTTACAAGGGGAATTGAGTACAAGAGCAAGGATGTCCTTTTGCATTTGTACAGGGCCCTGGTGAGACCACACCTGGAATATTGTGTACAGTTTTGGTCTCCAGGTTTAAGGAAGGACATTCTGGCAATTGAGGAAGTGCAGCGTAGATTCACTAGGTTGATTCCTGGGATGGCAGGGCTGTCTTACGCAGAGAGATTGGAGAGATTGGGCTTGTACACGCTGGAATTGAGGAGATTGAGAGGGGATCTGATTGAAACGTTTAAGATAATTAAAGGATTTGATAGGATTGAGGCAGGAAATATGTTCCAGATATTGGGAGAGTCTAGTACCAGAGGGCATGGATTGAGAATAAGAGGTCAGTTATTTAAAACAGAGTTGAGGAAGAGCTTCTTCTCCCAGAGAGTTGTGGAGGTGTGGAATGCACTGCCTCGGAAGACGGTGGAGGCCAATTCTCTGGATGCTTTCAAGAAGGAGCTGGATAGATATCTGATGGATAGGGGAATCAAGGGATATGGGGACAAGGCAGGGACTGGGTATTGATAGTGAATGATCAGCCATGATCTCAGAATGGCGGTGCAGACTCGAGGGGCCGATTGGTCTACTTCTGCACCTATTGTCTATTGTCTATTAACACCCAACTCTACACACACACCCTCACACCCAAACACCCAACTCTACACACACACCCTCACACCCAAACCAAACACAACCCCTCACACCCAAAAACCCAACTCTACACACACACCCTCACACCCAAACCAAACACAACCCCTCACACCCAACCCCACACACAACCCCTCACACCCAAACACCCAACTCTACACACACACCCTCACAACCAACTCCACACACCCCCTCACACCCAACTCCACACACACCCTCACACCCAACTCCACACACACCCCCTCACACCCAACTCTATACACACACCCTCACACCCAAACACCCAACTCTACACACACACCCTCACACCCAAACCAAACACAACCCCTCACACCCAAAAACCCAACTCTACACACACACCCTCACACCCAACTCCACACACCCCCTCACACCCTCACACCCAACTCTACACACACACCCTCACACCCAACTCCACACACCCCCTCACACCCAACCCCACACACAACCTCACACCCAAGTCCACACACAACCCCTCACACCCAACTCCACACACAAACCCTCACACCCAAATCCACACACACCCTCACACCCAAATCCACACACACACACACACATCCAACTCCACACATACCCCCTCACACCCAACTCCACACACACACCCTCACACCCAAATCCACACACACACACACACACACACACACCCAACTCCACACACACCCCCTCACACCCAACTCCACATACACACACCTTCACACGCTTCTTCGAGACTGGAAAGGAAGGAGGAAGATGCCGGAATGAAAAAGTGGGGAGGGTGGGAAAGGAAGACGATAGGTGAAGCTAATGAGCGGAAAAGGTCATGGCTGGAGAAAAAGGGGTTGGGTAGGAGAGGAGAATAGACAATAGGAGAAAGGGAAGGAGGAGGGAAGCCACTGGGAAGTGAATAAGGTGGCGGCAAAGAGACAAGCTCCCAGGAAGGATCTGTGGCTGTGTTAGCAGGTCTGGGTGAGTTCATGGCCAAGGAGTCAGAGGGCAGCAGAGATCAGAAGGAAAGTAGTGAGACAGGGTTTCACTGAACCCTGTCAGCAATGTATGGTTAGCAAAGCAAAGGGCTCCTAAGGCAAAGGTCACCTGCAATCTGACAGAACGGTCTGTGGTGTTCCTCCTCCCCCTGTCCGGATTTAATAAAAGGCGATTTCTGAGCTTTTAAGGATCCTAACTGAAGATCTTTGATTAGAACATAGAAGAGTACAGCACAGGAACAGGCCATTCAGCCCACAACATTGTGCCAAACTAGCAAGAAAGCAAATCGAAAACACCCAAACACTAATCCCTCCTACATACACCACGTCCCTATCCCTCCACCTTACTTACATCCATGTGCCTATCCAAACACATGTATTTGCCTCACCACCACACCCTACCAGGCAACGCATTTCATTCACTCTCTGTGTGAAAAACTTACCCTTCACACTCCCCTTGAACCTACCCCTCTCACCTTCAATGCGTGCCCTCTGGTAATAGACGTTTCAACCCTACGAAACGGATACTCTCTCAGCACTATACTTATGCTTGTCACAAACTCGCAAGCCTTTATCAGATTTCACTCAGCCTCAGCACTCCAGAGAAAACAACCAAAGTTTATCCAGCCTCTCGTGATAGCACACGCCCTCTAAACCCAGCAATATCCAGAGCAACCTCTTCTGCAGCCTCTCCAAAGCCTCAACGTCCTCCCTTTAGTGTGGCAACCAGAACTGAGTACAATATTCCAGATGTGGCCTAACCAGAGTTGTATAAAGTTGCAACAGAACCTCCTGACTTTTGAACTCAATGCTTCCATAAAACCAAGCAACACAAGGAATTTTTTCTCTCTGGGTAGTGGCTCTTTGCTCCAAGGGTAATGAATACTTTACCAGCGACCTTGATGTTTGTGAGGTCACTGATGTTAAGGATGTGCTGGAATTTTTGAAAAACGTTAGGATATTTAAGTCCCTGGGGTTAAATGGGATATCACCCAGGTTACTACAGGAAGCTTGGGAATAGATTGCTGTGCCTTTGGTGATGATCTTTGTGTCTTCACTGGCCACAGGACTAGTACCTGCTGGAATGTTTGGATATGTTCCAGTTGGGGAAGGAGGGAGGGAGGGAGGGGGGAGAGAGAGAGAGAGAGAGAGAGAGAGAGAGAGAGAGAGAGAGAGAGAGAGACTGAAGCAAGTCAACAGTTCACTGACTTCAATGAGAACTGTTGCAGAATTTTAAGGAAAGGGATAACAATAAAAGCTAGGCCAACAGGACGGTTAGCTAAAGCTCTCAAACTGAAAGTAAAATGCCAACTCCAGGGATGAAAGCAATCTCTAATTACTAAATGAAAATTACTCCTTTCCAGCATCAGCCGAGATAGTAGTTTGCTTTCCCAGACAAGGGTGAGGGAGGTAGGGAGCATAACGTTGCTGTGCTCTCGCTCAAATCTCAACAAAAAGGTTAAGTATCACCAAAATGAAAGCTGGAACGTGCGTATTTGTGAACAGAGTTGTCTAACCTCTTGCACTGTTCACCTGCCCGGGAACATTGACCACACGGCAGAGTCTATGGTTCTGATAAATGTTATTCCTTTCTTCAAGTCAGGGTGAGGAATAACCCTTGGAATTATAGATCAGTGAGATGTACTTCAGTGGTGAGCAAATAATTGGAGAGGATTCTTTGAGACACAACTTACAAGTATTTGGAGAAGCATAGTCACCATCTATGACCCTCATGATTTTGTACACCTCTATCGAATCTCCCCTCATTCTTTTAGCCTTCATGGAATAAGGTCCAAACCAATTCAACCTTTCCCTATAACTCAGGTCTTCAAGTCCTGGCCACGTCCTTGTAGTTCGGGGTTCACTGAGGACTTTCAGAATCTCCACGTGCCTTGGTGCTGAGATGAATCACAAACAGAATCAGGTTTATTTTGACCCCTGCTCTATTTGCCTTTGAGAATTGTGGCTCCGTGCCAGTGGAATTCTGGAGTTTGATGCAGCCATCCATTTATATTTCCTGTCCAATTCCAGCCGGCCTTGCTGTTGTGCCTGAGGGTGAGATGCTTGGCTGAGCCGGCCCACACCAGGGGCAGTGATACAGCACAGAGGAGCCACCCAGCCCTGCTAGTGAAGCTGACATCAGTCACTGAAATAGCGACCTTCCCCTCAGAGCTGGCTGTGCTTTGGTTTAGCATTTCAACCCTCTGATGCCCAGATTCAGAAAATTCCTCACCGCACTACAAATTACTCAGTGCGTCCCTCGACAAAGACTCAGCATTTGACCTTCTGGCCTGATGTTATTCATTATTACTGAGGCTTCTGCTAACTCCAGTCAACATGAGCGTCTTGTTCCAGTTTGCTAATTTATTGTAAATTATAACTCAGTAAATTACAGCTATGATTGGCCGATGTGATATTAATTGGACATAAAGCCTTTCACACGTGCATTGCATTTTACTAGTATCGAGGGTGATCATATCAAGAAGGTCATGGTTCATATCATAGAATCTCTTTCAGTAAACGTTGCTAAGTGCTGCCTTCTGCCACATCGATCCTCTTTCCCCTCCACGTGACCTCTTCCAATCCACTTTAGGAACAGGCAGCTTCGCCTGTAATGCCATGTCTCCTTCGTCCAGCCTCACATACAAATTAGACTGAGACCATTCCAGCTGCTGAGAAGTTAATCACGTCACTTGGGAACAATGAAAAATAAGCCTGACAGTCCATGCCAAGTTCTTTACCAAAAATATTCTGAAAATGGAAATAAAAACACATCTGCAATGCATTTTAGGAAAAAGGATGATTTAATTGACATGATGTGAGGTCCGCTGTTTTTTTTTAAA
The DNA here is from genome assembly GCF_030144855.1 of Hypanus sabinus. NCBI lineage: Eukaryota > Metazoa > Chordata > Chondrichthyes > Myliobatiformes > Dasyatidae > Hypanus > Hypanus sabinus. The sequence goes on from NC_082730.1 coordinate 5,281,255, forward strand.
TTATGCAGTTCTTTGTCATAAAAAGGGAACAGAAAGTATTAATAGACCTCGTTATTTTTTAGAACCATTTTGTCCAACTGCTGAAAATATACAGTAAAACAGGACAGAATACGCTGATTTAGAATGAGAACGTCAGAACTAGACACAAGCAACAATTTATTTCCTTACTCCCCTCTGGTGTTCTGTAAGACCATAAGATGTAGTAACAGAATTAGGCCATTTGGCACATCTGGTCCTGCTATCCCATTATAGCTGGTCATTTACCTCAGCAGCACTTGATTCCACTAATGCCCCCAAAAATGCTTCAGATCCTGTATAGATTCTTCCCCTTTCACCGTAAACTATGTCCTCTAATAATAGACTAGAAGTTCTTATCTCTGCCCCATAATGTTATAAACCACTATAGTCACCACTCAGCTTCCTGTTTGTTGGTGTCGGAATGTGCGGCAATGCACGCTGGCTGCCGTCAGCACATTCTTAGGTGAGCTGGCAACCTAAGAACAGTCCCAGCCTGTTCAATCTCCGTCCATCGCAGGTAGCTTTCTGTTGAATTTTCACTCTCTCGAGCACTCCTGCGTTCAGTCGAATGCTTGCTGCCCAGAACTGTGCACAATATTCCACGTGTGATCTAACCAGTGTTTTGTATAGCTGCTGCCTGACCCCCCAACTCTTATACACAGAGTGAGTAAGAAGGTCAGTAAGGGTAAGCACCTTCTTCACTACCCTATCCCCCTGAGTTTCTAGTTTCATAGACCTAGCAGTTTACCCTCAGGACCAGCTTATCTTAAGCGACCTTATCAAAAGTCTTACTAAAATCCCATTAAACCACAACTATCACTCTCACTTCATCGATTTTCTTAGTTACCTCCTCAAAAAACTTGAAACAGATAGAGCCGTAGAGCACTGAAGCAGACAAGCAAGTACTTCGGCCCATCCAGTCCATACTGAACTATTCTGACTTGTCCCATCAACCTGCACCTGGACCATTGCCCCCCTACCCCTCCCATCCATGTATCTACCCATTTTCCTCTTAAACGTTGAAATCGAACCACTTCCACTGGCAGCTTCTTCTGCACTCACACCACCCTCAGTCAAGACATTCCCCCTCAATTTCCCCTTAAGCACAAGACATAGGAGCAGAATTAGGCCATTCGACCCATTGAGTCTGCTCCAGCATTTCATCATGGCTGATAAGTGTTTCACCTTTTACCCTAAACCTATTACCTCTAGTTCTAGTCTGAGCCAACTTCAGATATGTGAGGCATGATCTCACCTGCAGAAAGCCATGCTGACTCCTCCTATCAGTCCCTGTCTTTCCTCATGAACCCAAATGCTGGTGTAAAAAAACAAACCTTTGGAGGAACTGCTCCAAATTCTATGGATGGGTGTTTGAACGGAAAGATTTTGAACGTCAAGGATAGATGACCAATGAGTGGATTTTTCCTGAACTTCCTCAGGGTAACTACAGAATACAAGGTCACTGGTTGAAGATTTTTTCAGAGTAGACAATCAGTTAATGGAAACCAGAGCATCAGAACCATTTATCCTTGGCTGGAGGAGTGTAGCTGAGTGTTTCATCAGCCAGAGATCAGTGATACAGCAGCCTGCCATCAATGGGACATTGGACCTTGGAATTCAGAAACACTCAGCAGGTCAAACAGCATGCGTAGTGGCAATGTTTATAGCCAGTGACCTTTCCTCAGAACTGGGAAGAGTATAAAAGGAAACTAAAAAAGTTTTAGGTTGCAGAGAAAGTGTGAATGAGCAGAGCAAACGAGAGGGTAAGCCTGTGACCAGATGGTATGAAAATTGGTAATGCTACTCTTTGCTTAGACTTGTCTGAAAAATAAATGTTCCCAGCTTTTCCTGTTTTTATTTTCTATTCCTCCCATTCCCAGTTGTTTGCCTGTTAAATAGGGGTCTAAAATGAAACTGGTGTATTTATGCTGATGCAGTAACCAGGGGAATTAAACATGAGAAATTCTGTAGATGCTGGAAGTCCAAAACACACACAAAATGCTGGAGGAACTCAGCAGGTCAGGCGGCATCTACGCACATTAATAAACAGCTGACGCTTTGGGCTGAGACACTTCTTCAGGAATGGAAAGGAAGGGGGAAGGTGCCAGAATGCAATGGTAGGGGGAGGGGAAGGAGGTTAGCTAGAAGGTGATAGGTGAGGCCCGGTGGCTGGGAAAGGTAAATGGCTGAAGGAGAAGTAATCTGACAAAAGAGGAGAGAGGGCCACGGGAGAAAGAGACGGAGGAGAGGTCCAGGAGGAGGTGATAGGCAGGTAAGAAGAGGTAAGGGGCTAGGGTGAGGAATAGATGAGGAGGGGAGGGGGAGGTAAGTTTTTTTTACTGGAAAAAGAAATCGGGCACTTCGTTGAACACTTCAGCTCCATCTGCCAAAAGCGAAACTTCCTGGTGACCAAATATCTTAATTCCAATTTTCATTCCCATTCCAACACGTCAGTCCATGACCTCCTCTTCTGTCCTCTTCTTCCATCAGATTCTTTCTTCTCCAGGCCTTTACCTTTCCTATCCTCCTAGCTTCACCTAGCTATCCTCCTTCCCCTCCCCAACTTTTTGATTCTGGTGTCTCCCCACTTCCCTTCCAGTCTTGAAGAAGGGTGAGAACCCAAAACATCAACTATTTATTAATTTCTTCAGATGGTGCCTGATCTCCCAAGTTCCTCCAGCATTTTGTGTGTATGTGATATGAGATTAAGTTTTGAGGAACTATAAGTTGAGGCTTTATAAGGCATTGGCCAGACCACACTTGAAGTACTGTGAACAGTTTTGGGCTCCTTATCTTAGAAAAGATGTGCTGGCATTAGAGAGGATACAGAGGAAGTTCACAGGAATGTTCTAGGAATTAAAGGGTATGAAAGGATCATTTTATGGCTTTGGGCATGTAGTCTCTAGAATTTAGATGACTGAGGGCTGGCGGGATCTCACTGAAATCTATCGAAAGTTGAAGGAGTTAGATATTGTGAATGTGGAGAGGATGTTACCTATGGTGTTGGTGTCAAGATGCAAGAGGGTACTGCCTCAGAATGGAGGAACATCCCTTTAAAACAGAGATGAAGAGGAATTTCTTTAGTGAAGAGGGTAGTAAATCTGTGGAATTCATTGCCACAAACAGCTGTGGAGGCCAAGTCATTGGGTACACTTAAAGCGAATGATGAATAGGTACTTGATTTAAAGGGTGTCAAAGTATAAGCGGAGAAGGCAGGAGATTGGGTTTCAGCTACAGTGGAATGCCTAGCAGATTCAATGGGCCAAATAGCTCCTCTAGTCTTAAAGTCTTAAGTTGAAAAGGGATGGAGCAGATAACAACTGGGCAGAGAGCTGGTGAACGAAGTACAAACATGCAATTCTACATTTATACCAAGTTAACAAATTTCACGACACATAGAAAACATAGAAATCCTACAGCACAATACAGGCCTTTTGGCCCACAATGCCATGCTGATCATGTACTTACCTTAGAAATTACCTAGGGTGACTCATAGCCTTCTATTTCTCTGAGCTCCATGTACCTATCCAGGAGTCTCTTAAAAGACCTCTCGTTTCCGCCTCCACCACTGTCACCACTCTCTGCATAAAAAACTTACCTCTGACATCTCCTTTATACCTGCCTCCAAGCACCTTAAAACTGTGCCTTCTCATGATAACCATTTCAGCCCTGGGAATAAGCCTCTGACTATCCACACGATCAATGCCTCTCACTATCTTATACACCTCTCTCAGGTCACCTCTCATCCTCCATCGCTCCAAGGAGAAAAGGCCAAGTTCACTCAACCTATGCTCCCCAATCCAGGTAACATTCTTGTAAATCTCCTCCGCACCCTTTCTATGGTTTCCACATCCTTCCTGTAGTGAGGTGACCAGATCTGAGCACAGTACTCCAAGTGGGGTCTGACCAGGGTCCTATATCAGAATCAGAATCAGGTTTATTATCACCAGCATGTGACGTGAAGTTTGTTAACTTAGCAGCAGCTGCTCAATGCAATACGTAATCTAGCAGAGAGAAAAAATAAATAAATAAAATAAAACATAAAAATAAGTAAACAAGTAAATCAATTACGTATATTGAATAGATATTAAAAAACATGCAAAAACAGAAATACTGTATATTATTTAAAAAAGTGAGGTAGTGTCCAAAGCTTCAACGTCCATTCAGAAATCAGATGGCAGAGGGGAAGAAACTGTTCCTGAATCACTGAGTGTGTGCCTTCAGGTTTCTGTACCTCCTACCTGATGGTAACACTGAGAAAAGGGCATGCCTTGGGTGCTGGAGGTCCTTAATAATGGACGCTGCCTTTCTGAGACACTGCTCCCTAAAGATGTCCTGGGTCCTTTGTAGGCTAGTGCCCAAGATGGAGCCGACTAAACTTACAATCCTCTGCAGCTTCTTTCAGTCCTGTGCAGTAGCCCCCCATACCAGACAGTGATGCAGCCTGTCAGATGCTGTCCACGGTACAACTATAGAAGCTTTTGAGTTTATTTGTTGACATGCCAAATCTCTTCAAACTCCTAATAAAGTATAGCCACTGACTTGCTTTCTTTATAACTACCTCGATATGTTGGGATCAGGTTAGATCCTTAGAGATCTTGACACCCAGGAAATTGAAGCTGCTCACTCTCTCTCTACTGCTGATCCCTTTATGAAGATTGGTATGTGTTCCTTCGTCTTACCCTTCCTGAAGTCCACAATCAGCTCTTTTGTCTTACTGATGTTGAGTGCCAGGTTGTTGCTGTGGCACCATTCCACTAGTTGACTGTAACATTACCTCTCAGCTCTTAAACTCAGTCCCACGATTGATGAAGACCAATACATCGTATGCCTTCTTAACCACAGAGTCAACCTGTGCTGCTGCTTTGAGTGTCCTATGAACTTGGACCCCAAGATCCCTATGATCCTCCACACTGCCAAGAGTCTTACCATTAATACTATATTCTGCCATCATATTTAACCTACCAAAATGAACCACTTCACACTTATCTGGGTTGAACTCCATCTGCCACTTCTCAGCCCAGTTTTGCATCCTATCGATGTCCCGCTGTAACTTCTGACAGCCCTCCACACTATCCACAACACCCCCAACCTTTGTGTCATCAGCAAATTTACTAACCCATCCCTCCACTTCCTCATTCAGGTCACTTGTAATAATCACAAAGAGAAGGGTTCCCTGAGCAGACCCTGAGGCACATCACTGCTCACTGACCTCCATGCAAAAAATTCAATCAGACTCATAAAGCACAACCTGCCTTTGACAAAGCCATGCTGACTAATCCTAATCATATTACACCTCTCCAAATGTACATAAATCCTGCTTCTCAGGATCTTCTCCATCAGCTTACCAACCACTGAGATAACACTCACTGGTCTATAATTTCCTGGGTTATCTCTACTCCCTTTCTTGTAAAAAGGGAGCAACATCTGCAACCCTCCAATTCTCTGGAACCTCCCCCATCCCCATTGATGATTCAAAGATCATTGCCAGAGGCTCAGCAATCTCCTCCCTCGCCTCCCACAGTAGCCTGGGGTACATTGCGTCCGGTCCTGGTGACTTATCCAGCTTGATGCCAGTGCCCATAATAATAAACCAGATTCCGACTCTGAATATATAATGAAATATTTTACAATGTTTGAGGGATTTGCAACTCTAGGAACCACAGTAGTTAGCGAGGGTCGGCATCGAAAGAACTCACTGAACACTTGGTTAACATGCAGGTAGAGCTGACCTGAAATGGGAATGATTATCTTGGGATTAGTTTCCAAAAGTTAAGAATCCTGCAACCCAAAGGGTTTTTCTACTCAGTCACTGATTTTTTTTCGGCCTCAAGGAATGAGGAAATGGGGGATTGGGCTAGAACTTGACAAGGCTGTTAGTGGATCAATCCACATTGAAATTTTATTCTGGAAAGTCAAGTTACTTACTTAATTCAGGAGACACAAGAATGCAGATACTGGGAATCTGGAGCAGCACACACGAAATGCGGACTGGCTTATGGTCTTATGGTCTAATGAAGGGTCTCAGACCAACACGTTGACTACTCATTTCCCTTCATGTGAGTTGCCTGACCTGTGAAGTTCCTCCAGCATTTTCTGTGTGTTGCCGAATGCAAGCTTCCTCCTTCCCTTTCTCCCATGGTCCACTCTCCCCTCAGATTCCTTCTTCTTCAGCCCTTTGCCTTCTCCACCTATCACCTCCAAGCTTCTCAATTCAACCTCCTCCCCTCCAGTTGGCTTCACCTATCTCCTTCTAGGTTATAGTCCTTCCTCTCCTGCCACCTTCTCTGCCTAGCTTCTTCCAGTCCTAATGAGGGGTCTCAGCCCGAAATATCAACTCTTAATCCCTCTACAATTGCCTGAAGTTCTGAGTTGCTCCAACTTTGGATTCAGGTCAGTGAATGATGTAATAAAGTTCCTGTCTATAGTTGGATTTCCAATGAACAGAATTGAGGAATTGAGTTCACTGCCTACCGATTCCAGATTTTCGTGGAGCAGCTGAGTTACACAAACCCAGAACCATCCCTCGCAGTGAGTTAGGTCGTCCCAGCAGCCACACAGACTGTAAGTGAGAATTAGATTGATCCTGACTGAACTTAAAAAAAACAAGGAACTTAATTTGGTAAGAATTGACATCAGATTTAGTATCACTGGCATATGTCGTAAAATTTGTTAGCTTTGCGACAGCAGTACAGTGGAATACATGATGACATAGAGAAAAAGAAAACTGTGAATTTCAGTATTTGTATATATTAAATAATTAAATGAACTATGTAGTTCAAAAAACAGGAAGTGAAGAAGTAGTGGAGTATTGTTCAAGGATTCAATGGCCATTCAGAAATTGGATGGCAGAGGGGAAGAAGCTGTTCCTGAATCATCGAGTGTGTGTCTTCAGGCTCCTGTACTTCCTTCCTGATGGTAGCAATGAGAAGAGGCATGACCTGGGGAATGGGGGTCCTTAATGATGCCTTTTTGAGGCATTGCTCCTTAATGAAGTCCTGGACACAGAGGCCAGAGCTCATGATGGAGCTGACTAAATTTACAACTCTGCAGCTTCCTTGGATCCTGTGCAGTAGTGCCCCCTTCCCCCATACCTATCAGTGATGCAGCCAGTTAGAATGCCCTGCTGATTACATTGGGGTGCTGGCGTAGATTAACATCAGATATCAAGCTCTCCACTGTACTTTGCTGTTCTGTTGCCATAAAGGCAGGCTGAGACAGACAAACAAGGATCCTGATTTGGTGAGGGGAACACAGTCAAAAAGCTAATTTGTATACAGGGAAGAGATGCATGTTCACGTAGAGAGTAGATCCCTGCTCTGAATATCCTTCATTCGGAAATGAATTTCAATAAACCTTACCCAAAGTAAGCTGTTTGTATCCATGAAAGTCCATTTTAACCCTTTCAGTTCAGAGAAGGGTTAAGATCAATGTAAATATTCTCAAATAGAAAACTGTTGGCAGACAAACATTCAAAAATGCTAGTGTGGGATTTCTCAGCTCGCTATTTTAACCTGAAAATTGAGCCATCTGTTAAATCCAGGGGGAACTGATTTATGTAAGGCTTTAGTCTAGCTCTGTAATTAATTTTTCCATTAATTCCAGGTGTTTGCGAGGTTTAACTCGAAGCTGGATCAGTGCATCTAATTGATCACTATCATTGACTAGTGCGGAGACAAATTGCCCCCTCCCATCACAAGTTAATTCTTCTCATCCTCTATATTTTATTCAAAACTGATTTTATAAAAGAAATCAATCCACAGAAGCAGGGTCATTCATAAAACCAGTAGGTGTAGGAGCAGATTTAGGCCATTTGGCCCATCGAGTCTGCTCTGCCATTTCATCATGGCTGATCCATTTTCCCTCTCAGTCCCAATCTTCTGCCTCTCCCCGTATCCCTTCATGCCCTGACCAATCAGGAATCTATCAAGCTCTGCCTTAAATTTACCCAGTGACTTGGCCTCCACAGCTGCCTGTGGCAAGGAGTTCCACAGATTCACCACTCTCTGGCTAAAGAAATTCCTTCTCATCTCCATTCTAAATGGATGTCGCTCTATTCTGAGGCTGTGCCCTCTGGTCTTAGACTCCCCCACCATTGGAAACTGCCTTTCCATATCCACTCCATCGAAGCTTTTCAATATTTGATAGTTTTCATTGAGGTCCATCCTCATTCTTCTGAATTCCAGGAAGTACAGATCCTCATATGATAAGCCATTCATTCCCAGAACGATTCCTCTGAAGCATCTCCAATTTTAGCACATCCTTTCTTAGATAAGGAGTCTAAAACTGCTCACAGTACTCCAAGTGAGACCTTAACAATGCCTTCTAAAGCCTCAACATTACATCCTTGCTTTTATATTCTAGTCTTCTCGAAATGAATTACAAGCACTTGCCTTCCTCACCACCCACTAAACCCTTTCGGGAATCCTGTAGTCCCTTTGCACTTTGGATTTTTGTATTTTCATGCTGGAAAGTTGAAATTGAAAGCAGAATACAGGATTAATGGCAGGATTCTTAGCAGGATGAAGGAGCAGAGAGATCTTGGGGTCAACATCCATAGATCCCTCAAAACTGCCAAGCACGTTGATAAGCTGGTTAAGAAGACATACAGTGTGTTGACTTCATTAGTTGGGGGATTGAGGTCAAGAGCCACGAGGTAGAGTTGCAACTCGATAAATGCTGATTGGACCACACTTTGATATTGTGTTCAGTTCTCATCGCCTCATGATAGGAAGGATGTGGAAGCTTTAGAGAGGGTGCCGAGGAGATTTACTAGGATTCTCTCTGGATTAGAGATAATGTCTTTTTTGAGAAAAAGTTGAGTGGGCTGGAGCTTTTCTCTTTGGGGCGGAAATGGCTAATATGAGAGGGCACAATTTTAAGGTGTTTGGAGGAAAGTATAGGTGGAATTTCCAGGGTAGGTTTTAGACAGAGAGTGGTGCATGTGTGGAACGTACTGCCAGGGTGGTGGTAGATACAGGTGCATTAGGGACCTTTAAAACTCTCTTAGATAGACACATAGATGAAAGAAAAATTGAGGGCTATGTAGGAAGGAAGGGTTAGATCAGGGTTCCCAAACTTTTTTATGCCATGGACCAATGCTATTAAGCTAGGAATCCGTGGCCCCATTTTGGGAATCCCTGGTTAGATTGACCTTGGATTAGGTTAAAGGCTGATAAGCCTGCACTATATTGTACTGTACCATAAATCTAATACAATAGAAAGCATCCATTCATGTGTTTTCAACAGATACTCTGTCAACGCTTCTTACTTGCAGCATTTTCTCCCCACGCTTCACTGTCTGACACAAGCTATTTGCAATTGAGATTAATTATTCTATTGTTTGAAATTAAAGCTGGCAGGTAACAGCCAGACTAAACACTCAATCGGAGCACTCACACATTGACGTTTAGTGAAGTACTGGACCCTTGCCAAGTCTTTGTCTGAAATCTTCAAACTCCACAATAAAGATGAGGCATATTGGTCTGTCAGTAATAGCTACAGGACAAGTAGTCTGATACCACCTGTAGAAATTGCCAGATAAACAAAATTAATTTATCATTCTTGTCCAATAATACAAACTCACTTGTAGTTACTCACCCTATTGAAGTAACCCAGTTGGTGTTAGCTTTATATTGAGACATACAGTGGAATGTATTGTTTTGTGTCAATGACCAACATGGTCGAAGGAGGTTCTGGGGGAAGTCAGCATGTGTCAAAATCTAATCAAATGGTTCAATTTAATAACAGAGTATATTTACAGTATATAACTTGAAATTCTTCCTCTTCACAGACATCCACAAAACAAGAAACTTTATAGAATGAACAATAGAAACATAAGAACTCTGAATTCTCCCCGCCCCTCTCTGAAGCCAACATAGCATGCTCACAGGGCACTAATCCTAACCCTTACATCTTTGGAATGTGGGAGGAAACCCACACATTTATGGAGAGAACATACAAACTCCTTACAGACAGCAATGGGAACTGAACCCTGATCTTATAACTGGCACTGTAAAGTGTTACATTAACTGCTGCACTACCATGCTGCCTGTCCATTGCGTTAGACAAGGTGAGCCGTGATAGAGAGAGTAATGTCTCATCTGCTGGCTGTATTGATAGGGCTTGTTCTTACACCTTGTCAAAGTATGCTTGTCCACTGATAGACAAGTCACTTCTCTCCCAACATTACACCAAAGCTTACACAGTGACTGGAAGAGGAAGCAATGGAACAGCAGTATTTCAGGGCAGATGTTATAAGTGGAAACATGGAGCAGAAGGATTGGAGGGTGGCAAATATTGTTCCATTATCCAAGAAGGATCATGGGGATAACCCTGGGAATTATTGACCCGTGAGTCTTGTGTCAGTGTTGTGCAAACTATTCAGAATCAGATTTAGTATCAAGTTTATTATCATCGGCATATGTTGTGAAATTCTTTTTTATGGCAGCTGTTCAATGAGACACATAAATAAATATAGTGGAAAAACTGAATTATAGTAAGTAATTGAATATGTTTATTAAATAGGTTAAAATAAATAGCACAAAGAAAACAGAAATAAAGAAAGTAGTGAGGTAGTGTTCATGGGTTCAATGTTCATTCAGAGATCGGATGGCGGAGGGGAAGAAGCTGTGCCTGAATCACTGAATGTGTGGGTGGAGAGGATTCTCAGAGACTGGATTTACTAGCACTTGGAGAAGCTCAGGCTGATTAGTGATGGCTTAGTGATGGGCAGGTCATGCTTCACGAGTCTGCTTGGGGACGTGAGTAAACAAACTGGAGAAAGCAGGGTGGTGGATGTGGCCAGTATGGATTTCAGTAAGGCATCTGACAAGGTTCCCCATGGTAAGCTCTTCCAGAAAGTCAGGAGGCGTGGGATCTATGGGAACTTGGCCGTGCGGATTCAGAATTGGTCTGTCTACTGCGGGTAGAAGCAGATGAAGTGTATTCCTGGAGACTGGGGACCAGTGGTGTTCCACAGAGATCAGTTCTGGGACTCCTGCCCTTTGTGATTTTTATAAAGGATAATAACGTGGAAGGGTGAGTTCGTAAGTTTTCAGATGAAACAAAGATTATAAAGATAAAGCTTTACTTGTCACATGTATGTCGTGACATAAAGTGTAATGTGTAGTTTGCATCAAATCAAATTAGCAAGGATTGTGTTGGGCAGCCCACAGGTGTCTCCATGCTTCCAGTGACAAAGGTTGCAGGGAGAAGGTAGGAGAATTAGGTTGAGATGGAAAGTAATTCAGCGATAATGGAATAGTGGAGTAAACTCAATGAGCTGAAAGGCCAAATACTGTTCCTATGTCTTATGGTCTTGGATTGATAGCGGAGTAGATTTGTATCGGTGGGCACAACAGCATAACCTGTACTGTGCTGTACTCTTTCATGTTCTACAGAGGTTCCCAGCCCCATTAATGGGAGGGGTCCATGGCATCAAACATTTTGGGAACCCCTGTTCTAGAGAAGCAGAAGGTATTGTCCACAGGACTTCCCACTAAACTGCTCCATGTTCAATACGGGCCACAGCTGATTACTCCTTTCCCTCAGTGCGTTCTCTGCAACAAGACGTACACACGTGGCCTCCACAACGCTGTCCAAAAGTTGCCTCATTACAATGTTAATGAGACTTGTGCTTTAAGACAGTTTCCAATTGAGTACACAATCCCTGAAAAAGCTGTTTCGGCGGATGTTATAGAAGCACAATGCGGCAGTGATTTCAGAGTTGGCTAAAAGTTCTGTTATTTTCTCATCACAGGCCAGAGCCAGCAAAGTGTGAAAATTAACAGCTACTAAACATTCCTTAATTCTGTTTCATTAGATTCAAAGCCTCTGCTTGTTCATTGCCAAAACATAACGCAGCGCGTTAGGAAGTTTGGAAACGGCACAGAAGTTGGCAGAGTTGTGGATGCCGAGGAAGATTGTCGAAGGATAGAGCAAGACATAGACCAGCTGAAAATGTGGGAGGAGGCATAGCAGATGTAGTTTACTTTGGACAAGTATGGGGTGCCGTATTTGGAAGATCAAATGTACAGAAAAAAATATGCAGTTAATGGCATGGTATGAGTGTTAATATACAGAATCTTGAGATGCGGATCCACAGCTCCTGAAAAGTGGCAACACAAGTGGATTGGAGAGCATAGCATCTATTTGCCTTCATTGACTGAAGCAAGCCTCAGAATAGAAGTACATTCCTTTAGGGCAGTGATGAGGAGGAAGTTCTTTAGCCAGAGGGTGGTGAATCTGTGGAATTTGTTGCCACAGGCAGCTGTGGAGTACAAGTCATAGGGTCTGTTTAAGGCAGAGGTTGACAGATTCTTGATCGGTCAGGGCATGAAGGGAGATGGGCTGAAGGCAGGAGATTGGGGCTGAGAAGGAAAATTGATGACATGGCAAGGTAGACTCGATGGGCCAAATGGCATAATTCTGCTACTATGTCTAGGGTCTTATGGTCTTATGTAGATGAACAAATTTATAGAGAAATCACAGACTATTTCAAGATGGTGATTTTAACTTTCTACATGGAGGCCAAGTCATCGGGTATATTTAAAGTGGAGTATGATGGGTTCCTGATCAGTAAGAACATCAAAGGAAGAAAGCAGGAGAAGGGGTTGGAGAGGGATGATAAATCAGCCATGCAGTGAGCAAATTCTGCTCCTATGTTTTCTGGTCTTGATTTCAACGCATTAAAGCAATCCATTTGAGTGTGGTTCTACATACAACACCATTGTGACTCAATCTCATCATCTGCTACTGAAGTGATTGGTGCAAGAAGAGGGAGGTATATTTGAATGTCACAGCTCTTTCATCTAGTCTAATGTTGTTCTTTTGCGTGATCTGATGAAATATTACAGAATGTGGAAGACATTCTGGCTGTGGCAGTAAATTGCTTTGTGCCACACCCACCGTCTCCCAGAGTTAAATCTCGATATTGTATTCTCATGTTATCTTTTTACCGCTTGTAATTGAAATTCACTACATGCTGCTTGCTGTAGGGGACAATTTGTTCGTGGTGCAGGCTTTGACAGCAGCTTAATCTGTCGCACTCTCTGCCAAGGAGCATTCATTTATTTCAGTAGAAAATGTCAGTGTAAAATTAGAAAACAGCCTTAACAGCAGATGCACACACAAGCACTGGGAGGTGACATATGTTCTAGTTCTGTGTTCTTAATGTGTTCTCATTCTGCATTTTCTTTGACAGAATTGTGTGTGAAATGGGGGAAGCAAGGCTTCTCAAGGAATCGGGTCCCGTCCAGCTGTGTGTTGGCGAGTGTGAGCCAAGATTCATGACGGAGTCAGCGCAACAGTACACCTTTGTGGTGAGTTAGCCCAGCGACAAGAGTGGCCCAGGGAATTTCTTTCACGCAACCCAGTACAGAAACCGTGGAAGACAGATGGGTGTTTCAGCTCTCATGCACAATGCATAATGTACTCTTGGAATTTGAAAACTCAACATAACCTGCAATTGTAGAAATGGGAAGTTAAAACCAGAAATGCTAAGAACACCCTGCAGGTCATGCAACATCTGGGGAGAGAGGAACAGAGTTCACATATCAGCCTGGACTCACTTGTTTTCTCTCTCAGATTAGCTGCAGAGTCTTCAACCTAAAACATTAATTCTGTTTCTCTTCCCACAAATGCTGCTTGTCCTACTGAGCATTGGCAGCATCTTGTTTCCTGTTCTTATTTCCTTTTTCAGCATCATCAGATCTTTCTGTGATTGTCCTCACTCAAGTTGTTGTGCGGGTTTGTTGCAGAATACCAGCAGGTTCGCTGGTATCTGTGAGGAAGGTAACTTCCTGTCCCTACCTAGTCTGCGACACACTCTGCAATGGAAAGTTGCCAGCAGCTTTCATGTCTGAAAAATTGAATAAATTAAAAACAACTTTTCTGTACCTTTCTGTCTGTTTCCCATGGAATTTCTTGGTCCCTGTGTGTGTGTGTGTGTGTGTGTGTGTGTGTGTGTTTCCCTCCGTAATGAAGCATTTGTAGAATAGGGCCATCTTTGTCTTGCTATGGCTCCCGGCATTCTCTGAACACAAACACTCTGCAGTTAATCTGAGCTCTGCAGCTTTTGGATGTCAAATGACTTGGATATTTTTCCCCAATCCCACGCTATGATGTTCATACAACTATGATCTCTGTAGGGCTGGGAAGACTGTGATTTGTCTCAATGGAAGTTTAGTGTAAAAGCTATGTGCTTTTCTGAATGCATTGTGAAGTTTTGTTGAGTGGATGTTGGCTGAGATTTCCAGTGTGACAGGTTTAGCTATTCTGAGTGTCTGGTCTGACTGAAGTGTGCAGACATCTTCTCTTCTGATGAACACTGAAGAAATGTCTGCTACAAGGAATTTCTGCGAGTCTTTGGCACCATAGCTATACAAATTACATTAAATAAATATTGCAAAAAGAGAGCAAAAAGTATGGAGAGGTGGCATTCATGAGCTGGTTCATTGACAGTGGAGGGGGAGAAGCTGTTCCTAAAACACTGAGTATGCGTCTTCATGAATTAGTAGTTTATTTTCACTTTCAAAAAGTGACATTGAGGAAAACCAGATGATCTCCCTTCTCCCAACTCTTTTACTTTGATTCTTCATAACATCTCCTTCCACCCTACTCATCAAAAGACCTCAGTCTCTTCAAAGATTTAAAGATTCACATATTATCAGAGTATGTTTGCAGTATACAAACCTGAGACTCGTCTTCTCGTAGACAGCCACCAAACAAAGAAAATCCTGGAATCCATTCAAAGAAAAACATCAGACTTTCAACGTGCAAAAAAAAAGAACAAATTGTGCAAATGACAAAAAAATGAGTAACAACCACAGAATATAAAAAAAATCAAACCACAGAGTCATCAAAAGAGTCCAGACATTTTCACTTCAATTTAATCTAGCACTGTGTCATTCATTATCTGCAGACAACACAGCCAGACCACCCCAGTAAAAATCACACTAAATAGCACCAAAAAAGGAGAATCAGAAACGAGAAATACATCCTGACATGAACTACAGTCCACAAACTGTGTTGATGAAACCTTGTCCAAGACCCAAGATACCAGCACCATCCTCCAGTAGCAAAGAGTTAGAGAGAGAGAGAGAGAGAGAGAGAGAGAGAGAGAGAGAGAGATGGTTCAAACACAAACCAGGAGCAGCAGGCGAGAGGAAGAGAGGGACCCACTTGCCTTCTACTCTCATCCTAGATGATTTCAATCTTCCTCAATGCTTAATCAGTGAGATTGGTGAGAATAGAGTCAATCGTGGGCTTGAGCCCTACCTCCAGGCTTCTAGACCTCGAGGCCGGCCAGTTCACTTGTAACCTCCCCAAACCCCCTCGGAGACAGCAAAGCACCAGGTCGCTCAAGTGTCCAAAAACTCGACACCAAAATGTAAATCACAGGTTCCAACGATTGTGGAACCACATTTGAAAGAAAAGGAAGAAGTAGAGGAAGGGAAAGAAATAGTTCATGAACTGTCTGACGGATGTCACCCTTGCTCCCATTGTTTGTTGGCAGCATCTTTCGATAGAATTGGAAGGAGTGGGTGATTTCAGCCTGGTAAAGTCAACATGAACTTGTTCAAATTAAAAATATTCACATTGCCAATGTAAATCCAAATAACTGCAGATTTGGAAATCTGAAATTAAAGTAGAAAATGTTTGAAATAACCAGCAGGTTAGAGTTAACATTTCAGATTGAAGAGCCAGGACTAATAGGGGAGGAGAGAAGCTTGTGAAAGTGGGAGATAGAGTAATGGTGACCATGTAATCTGGGTGATCTGCTCAGTGAGTGAACGGAAGTAGTTGGAGAGGGAGGATGTAGACGGGGATGTGAGATACAGAGCAGGAAGAGGTGCCCGGCAGGTCAGGCCTGTCATGCTCTCCGATTCCAAAGGGAGACAGAAACCAGGAAAATGAGGAAGGCGCAAGCTGAGCCAATATCACCAACAGGCGACTGATACAGACAGAAATCCGGTCGTCTGGACCTATAGAGTTCAGTAGCCAGCCCCGAAAGCTGATCTGTGCCTGGGCTGAAGATGAGGTGTGGTTTCTTGAGCTTGTAAGGACAGGAGGTCACAGATGATAGGTCAACGGGGGACTGGGATGGGGTACTTTTACTGCAGAGATGAGTAGAAATTTCTTCAACCAGAAGTTAGTGAGTCTATGGAATTCATTGCCACAAAGGACTGTGAAGCCAAAGTTATTGGTTATATTTAAAGCAGAGATCTTGATTAGTAAGGGTGTCCAAGGATCCAGGGAAAGGCAGGAGCATGTGGATGAGAGGGATAATAAATCAGCCACGGTAGAATGGCAGAGCAGACTCAATGGACCAAATAGCCTGATTCTACATTTATGTTTTATATTCTTATGGTCTTGTGAATAACGTGGAAGCAACAGGAAGCTGAAGATCAGCTCTGGAGAATGTACAGGGGAATCCTCAGACTGATCACCTAATCACCTAAAGAAGAATCTCATGAAGGATCAGAGGGTTGCAAGAAGTTGATGTTTACGTGTTAGGATTCTCCAGTGTATACACGTGAGTCCCCGGAGTGATCACCTAAATCACTTGATCTTCACAGATTGGGTGACCTGTCACAAACATCACCCTCTTCCAACCCGCTGAACCTGAACAAGATTCTTCCCTCTCCATCCCAGTTCTGACAAAAGGCCAGTGACCTGAATTTGTCCCCATTTCTCCTTCCCCCACATGCAGCCCTACCTGTGGCATATTTCAGGAATTTTCTGTTTTCATAATTTTATTTTTTTTTACTCAGATCCAGTGTGGAGTAGGACCATCTGGCCCTTCGAGGCATGCCACCCAGAAATCCTCCAATTTAATGTTAGTCTAATCACAGGACAATTCACAATGACCAATTAACTTACAAACCAGCCCATCTTTGGACTGTGGGAGGAAACCAGATCACCCAGAAGAAACCCACTTGGTCACAGGGAGAACATATAAACTCCTTACAGGCAGCAGTGGGAAGGGAACCCCGGTCGGCTGTACTGTAAAATGTTGTGTTGACTACTACGCTACCATACTGTCCCTAATCACATCACTTTCGGGTAAAATGCAATCATTTGGGGACCTTATGGTCGAGCGAACGTGGTTCTTTTTAACCACTGCACATCAGAGACTATTTTGTTAGTTATACGTTCAACAAGGGTTTAAATCCACTCTGTCTCAGCTGCTCAGGGCATTTATGGAAATCTGTTTATTGGTTTTCATTATTCAAAGAGACAGTGCTTTTAGGAAGCAGTCCTGAACCAACTCTGTTCCACAGAACAGAATCTATTCAAGCTGCGATGCCTGCCAGTGAACGTTAACTGGATGAAAAAGAGGGCAAGTGATTGAAGGTATTCTTTTCAAGCCTTCAAAGAGATGTAGATTCCACTTATCACCCTGGGGATGAGCAGAGAAGCAAAGTTAATAAATGTAAGCTGGAGAACTTTGATTATGTTATCATCTAAGTGATTTATCCTGCAAAGGAACTGCTTATAGTATCAGTTGGGTCAAACTTGAGAAGTAATTTCATCTTTAATCAGCCTTTATCTGTCCTTCTCCTATGTAAATGTCTATTTTCTCTCCTCCCTTCTACAGAAGCCATCTCTGCAGGACCTGAGCCCGAGTCGAGGTCCAGAGTCTGGGGGGACAATGGTGACGATCACTGGCAAACATCTTGGTGCTGGCAGCTCTGTCAACGTGATGTTTGGGAACCAGACCTGCGAGTTTTACAGGTGAGGGGATGAGGGAAGTCTGGTTCACAGGAGCTTGCACCTCTCACTGCATTGGGTTTGTCTGCCCTGGTATGCCTGGTGAATCAGAATCAGAATCAGGTCCATTATCACTGACGTACTGTAAGTCAGTCAGGTTTTATTCAGGTACCGATTGAACTAAGCTGCAATTGGAAGTTTGTCCGAAGGTTCAGCATACCCGATTCCAGTCTATCTGATGATCTGCTGTGGAAGTGGCTGAGAACTTTTCCTCCTCCATTTGTCTCAGTCCAAAGCAGAAAATTCACCATCAAGATGAGCTTCCACCACAGATCTGTATCATCACCAAGCAGGCTCATCCTTAATGTCTCCCGATAGCCTCCACCTCAGCAAACTGCCATCTATTCTCCTACATATGAAAGGTCTCCATCTTGCCTTCCACAGATGCTGCCTGAGGTCTTTGATTTCTCCAACAGTTTGCCAGTTACTACCTCAGCTCATCTGAAAGCCTTGTCTGTATGCTTTTTAAGCTTTAGCTTGTACCCTTCCTCCACGCTCCTGACATTGTTATCTCTGTCAGGAACATCCTGGGCTGTGCTGCCCTTCTCTACTTCTTTGGTTTCTTGAATACAGAGGCTTCGCATTCAATAAGGTCTCAACTTTCAGAATCTCACCTCGCAATCCAGATTCTGGCTATTGCCCATAAAGCAGACAAAGGAACTTGGGAGTCTTTGTGCTGGGTTCCCTAAAGGTTAATTTGCAGGATCAATCTGTGGTGAGGAAGGCAAATGCAATGTTGGCATTAATTTCAAGAGGTCTAGAACATAAAAGCAAGGATGTAATGATGAGGTTTTATAAAGCACTGGAGAGGCCTCACTTGGAGTATTGTGACAGTTTAGGGCCCCTTATCTCAGAAAGGGTGTGCCCATATTGGAGAGGGTTCACAAAAGTGAAATCACTCCAGTGCCGACAAATGCTGGCACTGGGCCTCCACTTGCTGGAGTTCAGAAAGCTGAAGAGTGATCTCACTGAAACATATTGAATGGTGAAAGCTCTTGACAGAGTGGATGTGGAGGGGATGTTTCCTATGATGGCAGAGTCTAAGACCAGAGGACACAGCCTCAGAATAGAGGTGCATCTCTTTAGAACGGAGATGAGGAGCGATTTCTTTAGCCAGACAATAGTGAATCAGTAGACTTCATTGCCACAAGAAGCTGAGGACGTTGTCCTTATGAATATTTAAGGCAGAAGTTGATAGATTCTTCATTGGTCAAGCCATGTAGGGATACGGGGAGAAATCAGGAGGCTGGGGCTGAGAGGAAGGAATAATGGATCAGCCATGATGAAATGGTGCAGCAGACTCGATAGTCCAAAGAGCCTAATTCTGTTCCTATATCTTATTTAGTGGACGTTTGTGTTGTCTAGAAATGCCATGAATGACATCAGCCAACATGAATTGGTGTTTAAGATTTTAAGATTATTTGTGCAAATTTCTGTTGCTTGGACTAGAAACAATGTCTTTGAGGGTAGGTTGAGTGAGCTAGGACTTTTTGCTTTGAAGCAAAGAGGAATGAGAGGTGACTTGATAGAGGTGTACAAGATAGTAGAGTCATGGATTGAGTGGACTGGCAGAGACTGTTGCTCAGGGTGGAAATGGCTAATACCAGAGAGACACAATTTTAAGGTGATGGGGAGAAAGTATAGGGGGGAATGTCAGAGGTAAATTTTTTTACACAGAGAGTGGTGGGTGCATGAAACAACATGCTAGTGGTGGTGGTAGAGGCAGATATATTAGGGACATTTACGAAACTCTTAGGAAGGTGGATAATAGAAGAATGGAGGGTTATGTGTGAGGGAATGGTTAGCTTGATGTTGCTAATGCAAGTGACCCATTTTACTGCATGTTTTGATGTAATAGCCCCAAGAGGACCATAACCTTGTCATAGGGTTTTGGAGGCTTGCGTGTCTCAATGACCCAGAGAGCTAAGCTGGAGTCAGGGCTTTGTGCTTTGGCTCTTGGTAGGGTCACCCATGCCAAACAGGTCAAAGGGTAGAGGCCAGACTAAAAATGGTCTACCTGTCCTGCTGGTTTGGGGATTTAGCTCAGGGCTAACAAACCCGACTGGTCAAAAAACAATTGTTACAGAAACAGCAATGAAGAATACTTCTCTAAAGACATAGATTGAGGACCTTTATTGCTGCCTAAACACCAGAAGTGTAATGGGTAGTAAGTTTAATGTCATAAGCAAGATTGAATCTTAAGTCTTGATCTTCAAGTAGTTAAAGGTCAGCAGAACATTTTGGGCCAAATGGCCTGTATTGTGCTATAATATTTCATGTTTTAAATCACCCTGCATTTTATGATCATCTTTTGGGAGCAAACTTATACTGAACAATCTGTATGAAAGTCGGTCAACATGATAAAGGGATCTCCACACTTCCTATTAGTCCAACTCTAGATTAAAACATTAGTCACCAGAAGACAGGTTAATGTAATCTTCAATAATGTGAAGCATTGTAAGGCTTTGACTGAGCTTGCTAGCTCTGATCTTCCAGATTTATTCCATTCTGAGTGTTGATACAGCAGTGCACCAACAGGGAGAGTGGAACCTCCACTTGGACTCGGTCCAGGGTCAGGGTCAGAAGGCACTGGACTGACAGATGACCAGTTCAAAGTGAAGTTCAGAGGGACATTAAAAGATAATGTGAGTATGCTGAACTCTGTAAATGGCATTCAGCAGTGGGAACTGGAGGTTTAAGACCAAAAAGCACGTGAGCAGAATTAGGCCATTCAGCCCCTCAAGTCTGTGCCACTAATCCATCTTGGCTGATTTATTAACCCTCTCAACCCCATTCTCCTGCCTTCTCCCCATAACCTTGACACTCTGAATAATCAAGAACCTATCAGCCACTGCTTTAAATATACACAAAGAATTGGCCTCCACAGCCCCTGTGGCAATGAATTCCACAGATTCACCACACTCTGACTAAAGAAATTCCTGCTCATCTCTGTTCTGAAGGAACATCCTTCTATTCAGAGGCTGTTACCTATGGTCCCAGACTCTCCCACTGTAGGAAGCATATAGCATATCTTAAGGAAGAGCAAATAGGAATAATTTGTAAATAATGTGAAACCAAGAGCAGTGGAGAAGCAGAGTTCGACAGATATCTTTAGAAAAGAAAATCAATTCATGTGACTAATGGAAGGTTGACCTTTATCTCAAGGCTACTGCAATCCTGTAAGAGGATGTTAAACTTAGGTTGTGTTGAACAAAATTCTCTTTGTATTCATTTAAGTGCAGGAAATTTAAGGCAATCCAATCCGAAGCCTGCGTTGCTAGAGTTGTGGAGGTTGCGTCCTAGTTGTCTCATACGCAAGCCTGGGCAGTGCGATACGGGAAGCAGTCTGTGGCCCAGGCACAGCCCTAGCTGTCTCATACGCAAGCCTGGGCAGTGCGATACGGGAAGCAGTCTGTTGCCCAGGGACAGCCCTAGCTGTCTAGATACGCAAGCCTGGGCAGTGCAATACGGGAAGCAGTCTGTGGCCCAGGGACAGCCCTAGCTGTCTAGATACGCAAGCCTGGGCAGTACGATACGGGAAGCAGTCTGTTACCCAGGGACAGCTCTAGCTGTCTCATACACAACCCTGGGCAGTACGATATGGGAAGCAGTCTGTTGCCCAGGGACAGCCCTAGCTGTCTAGATACGCAAGCCTGGGCAGTGCGATACGGGAAGCAGTCTGTGGCCCAGGGACAGCCCTAGCTGTCTAGATACGCAAGCCTGGGCAGTGCGATACGGGAAGCAGTCTGTGGCCCAGGGACAGCCCTAGCTGTCTAGATACGCAAGCCTGGGCAGTGCGATACGGGAAGTAGTCTGTGGCCCAGGGACAGCCCTAGCTGTCTAGATACGCAAGCCTGGGCAGTACGATACGGGAAGCAGTCTGTTACCCAGGGACAGCCCTAGCTGTCTAGATACGCAAACCTGGGCAGTACGATACGGGAAGCAGTCTGTTACCCAGGGACAGCTCTAGCTGTCTCATACACAACCCTGGGCAGTACGATATGGGAAACAGTCTGTGGCCCAAGGACAGCCCTAGCTGTCTCATACGCAGGCCCGGGCAGTACGATACGGGAAGCAGTCTGTTTCCCAGGGACAGCTCTAGCTGTCTCATACGCAGGCCTAGGCAGTACGATATGGGAAGCAGACTGTTGCCCAGGGACAGCCCTAGCTGTCTCATACGCAAGCCTGGGCAGTACGATACGGGAAGCAGACTGTTGCCCAGGGACAGCCCTAGCTGTCTCATACGCAAGCCTGGGCAGTACGATATGGGAAGCAGTCTGTTGCCCAGGGACAGCCCTAGCTGTCTATATACGCAAGCCTGGGCAGTACGATACGGGAACCAGTCTGTTGCCCAGAGACAGCCCTAGCTGTCTCATATGCAAGCCTGGGCAGTACGATACGGGAAGCAGTCCGTGGCCCAGGGACAGCTCTAGTTGTCTGGTACGCAAGCCTGGGCAGTACGATACGGGAAGCAGTCTGTTGCCCAGGGTCAGCCCTAGCTGTCTCATACGCAAGCCTGTGCAGTACGATACGGGAAGCAGTCTGTTTCCCAGGGACACCTCTAGCTGTCTCATACGCAAAACTGGACAGTACGATACGGAAGCAGTCTGTTGCCCAGGGACAGCCCTAGCTGTCTAGATACCCAAGCCTGTGCAGTACGATACAGGAAGCATTCTGTTGCCCAGGGACAGCCCTTGCTGTCTCATACGCAAGCCTGGGCAGTACGATACGGGAAGCAGTCTGTAGCCCAGAGACAGCCCTAGCTGTCTCATACGCAAGCCTGGGCAGTACGATACGGGAAGCAGTCTGTTGCCCAGGGACAGCCCTAGCTGTCTAGATACACAAGCCTGTGCAGTACGATACGGGAAGCATTCTGTTGCCCAGGGACAGCCCTTGCTGTCTCATACGCAAGCCTGGGCAGTACGATACGGGAAGCAGTCTGTAGCCCAGAGACAGCCGTAGCTGTCTCATACGCAAGCCTGGGCAGTACGATACGGGAAGCAGTCTGTTTCCCAGGGACAGCTCTAGCTGTCTAGATACGCAAGCCTGGGCAGTATGATACGGGAAGCAGTCTGTGGCCCAGGGACAGCCCTAGCTGTCTCATACGCAAGCCTGGGCAGTACGATACGGGAAGCATTCTGTTGCCCAGGGACAGCCCTTGCTGTCTCATACGCAAGCCTGGGCAGTACGATACGGGAAGCAGTCTGTAGCCCAGAGACAGCCGTAGCTGTCTCATACGCAAGCCTGGGCAGTACGATACGGGAAGCAGTCTGTTTCCCAGGGACAGCTCTAGCTGTCTAGATACGCAAGCCTGGGCAGTATGATACGGGAAGCAGTATGTGGCCCAGGGACAGCCCTAGCTGTCTCATACGCAAGCCTGGGCAGTACGATACGGGAAGCAGTCTGTTGCCCAGGGACAGCTCTAGCTGTCTAGATACGCAAGCCTGGGCAGTACGATACGGGAAGCAGTCTGTGGCCCAGGGACAGCTCTAGCTGTCTAGATACGCAAGCCTGGGCAGTACGATACGGGAAGCAGTCTGTGGCCCAGGGACAGCTCTAGCTGTCTAGATACGCAAGCCTGGGCAGTATGATACGGGAAGCAGTCTGTGGCCCAGGGACAGCCCTAGCTGTCTCATACGCAAGCCTGGACAGTACGATACGGGAAGCAGTCTGTTACCCAGGGACAGCTCTAGCTGTCTAGACATGCAACCCTGGGCAGTACGATACGGGAAGCCGTCTGTTGCCCAGGGACAGCCCTAGCTCTCTCTTACGCAAACCTGGACAGTACGATACGGAAGCAGTCTGTTGCCCAGAGACAGCCCTAGCTGTCTCATATGCAAGCCTGGGCAGTACGATACGGGAAGCAGTCCGTGGCCCAGGGACAGCTCTAGTTGTCTGGTACGCAAGCCTGGGCAGTACGATACGGGAAGCAGTCTGTTGCCCAGGGTCAGCCCTAGCTGTCTCATACGCAAGCCTGTGCAGTACGATACGGGAAGCAGTCTGTTTCCCAGGGACACCTCTAGCTGTCTCATACGCAAAACTGGACAGTACGATACGGAAGCAGTCTGTTGCCAAGGGACAGCCCTAGCTGTCTAGATACCCAAGCCTGTGCAGTACGATACAGGAAGCATTCTGTTGCCCAGGGACAGCCCTTGCTGTCTCATACGCAAGCCTGGGCAGTACGATACGGGAAGCAGTCTGTAGCCCAGAGACAGCCCTAGCTGTCTCATACGCAAGCCTGGGCAGTACGATACGGGAAGCAGTCTGTTGCCCAGGGACAGCCCTAGCTGTCTAGATACACAAGCCTGTGCAGTACGATACGGGAAGCATTCTGTTGCCCAGGGACAGCCCTTGCTGTCTCATACGCAAGCCTGGGCAGTACGATACGGGAAGCAGTCTGTAGCCCAGAGACAGCCGTAGCTGTCTCATACGCAAGCCTGGGCAGTACGATACGGGAAGCAGTCTGTTTCCCAGGGACAGCTCTAGCTGTCTAGATACGCAAGCCTGGGCAGTATGATACGGGAAGCAGTCTGTGGCCCAGGGACAGCCCTAGCTGTCTCATACGCAAGCCTGGGCAGTACGATACGGGAAGCATTCTGTTGCCCAGGGACAGCCCTTGCTGTCTCATACGCAAGCCTGGGCAGTACGATACGGGAAGCAGTCTGTAGCCCAGAGACAGCCGTAGCTGTCTCATACGCAAGCCTGGGCAGTACGATACGGGAAGCAGTCTGTTTCCCAGGGACAGCTCTAGCTGTCTAGATACGCAAGCCTGGGCAGTATGATACGGGAAGCAGTCTGTGGCCCAGGGACAGCCCTAGCTGTCTCATACGCAAGCCTGGGCAGTACGATACGGGAAGCAGTCTGTTGCCCAGGGACAGCTCTAGCTGTCTAGATACGCAAGCCTGGGCAGTACGATACGGGAAGCAGTCTGTGGCCCAGGGACAGCTCTAGCTGTCTAGATACGCAAGCCTGGGCAGTACGATACGGGAAGCAGTCTGTGGCCCAGGGACAGCTCTAGCTGTCTAGATACGCAAGCCTGGGCAGTATGATACGGGAAGCAGTCTGTGGCCCAGGGACAGCCCTAGCTGTCTCATACGCAAGCCTGGACAGTACGATACGGGAAGCAGTCTGTTACCCAGGGACAGCTCTAGCTGTCTAGACATGCAACCCTGGGCAGTACGATACGGGAAGCCGTCTGTTGCCCAGGGACAGCCCTAGCTGTCTCTTACGCAAACCTGGACAGTACGATACGGAAGCAGTCTGTTGCCCAGGGACAGCCCTAGCTGTTTAGATACCCAAGCCTGTGCAGTACGATACGGGAAGCAGTCTGTTGCCCAGGGACAGCCCTAGCTGTCTAGATACGCAAGCCCTGGCAGTACGATACGGGAAGCAGTCTGTTGCCCAGGGACAGCCCTAGCTGTCTCATTCGCAACTCTGGACAGTATGATACGGGAAGCAGTCTGTTGCCCAGGCACAGCCCTTGTTGTCTCATACGCAAGCCTGGGCAGTACTATACGGGAGCAGTCTGTTGCCCAGGGACAGCCCTAGCTGTCTCTTACGCAAACCTGGACAGTACGATATGGAAGCAGTCTGTTGCCCAGGGACAGCTCTAGCTGTCTCATACGCAAGCCTGGGCAGTACGATACTGGAAGCAGTCGGTTACCCAGGGACAGCCCTAGCTGTCTCATACACAAGCCTGGGCAGTACGATACGGGAAGCAGACTGTTGCCCAGGGACAGCCCTAGCTGTCTCATACGCAAGCCTGGGCAGTACGATACGGGAAGCAGTCTGTTACCCAGGGACTGCCCTAGCTGTCTCATACGCAAGCCTGGGCAGTACGATATGGGAAGCAGTCTGTTGCCCAGGGACAGCCCTAGCTGTCTCATACGCAAGCCTGTGCAGTACGATACGGGAAGCAGTCTGTTGCCGAGGGTCAGCTCTGGCTGTCTAGATATGCAAGCTCGGGCAGTACGATACGGGAAGCAGTCTGTTACCCAGGGACAGCTCTAGCTGTCTCATACGAAAGCCTGGGCAGTGCGATACGGGAAGCAGTCTGTTGCCCAGGGACAGCCCTAGCTGTCTAGATACGCAAGCCTGGGCAGTATGATACGGGAAGCAGACTGATACCCAGGGACAGCCCTAGCTGTCTCATACGCAAGCCTGGGCAGTACGATACGGGAAGCAGACTGTTGCCCAGGGACAGCCCTAGCTGTCTCATACGCAAGCCTGGGCAGTACGATACGGGAAGCAGACTGTTGCCCAGGGACAGCCCTTGCTGTCTCATACGCAAGCCTGGGCAGTACGATACGGGAAGCAGTCTGTTGCCCAGAGACAGCTTCAGCTGTCTACATACGCAACTCTGGACAGTACAATACGGGAAGCAGTCTGTTGCCCAGGGACAGCCCTAGCTGTCTAGATACGCAAGCCCTGGCAGTACGATACGGGAAGCAGTCTGTTGCCCAGGCACAGCCCTTGTTGTCTCATACGCAAGCCTGGGCAGTACTATACGGGAGCAGTCTGTTGCCCAGGGACAGCCCTAGCTGTCTCTTACGCAAACCTGGACAGTACGATATGGAAGCAGTCTGTTGCCCAGGGACAGCTCTAGCTGTCTCATACGCAAGCCTGGGCAGTACGATACTGGAAGCAGTCGGTTACCCAGGGACAGCCCTAGCTGTCTCATACACAAGCCTGGGCAGTACGATACGGGAAGCAGACTGTTGCCCAGGGACAGCCCTAGCTGTCTCATACGCAAGCCTGGGCAGTACGATACGGGAAGCAGTCTGTTACCCAGGGACTGCCCTAGCTGTCTCATACGCAAGCCTGGGCAGTACGATATGGGAAGCAGTCTGTTGCCCAGGGACAGCCCTAGCTGTCTCATACGCAAGCCTGTGCAGTACGATACGGGAAGCAGTCTGTTGCCGAGGGTCAGCTCTGGCTGTCTAGATATGCAAGCTCGGGCAGTACGATACGGGAAGCAGTCTGTTACCCAGGGACAGCTCTAGCTGTCTCATACGAAAGCCTGGGCAGTGCGATACGGGAAGCAGTCTGTTGCCCAGGGACAGCCCTAGCTGTCTAGATACGCAAGCCTGGGCAGTATGATACGGGAAGCAGACTGATACCCAGGGACAGCCCTAGCTGTCTCATACGCAAGCCTGGGCAGTACGATACGGGA
The DNA here is from genome assembly GCF_030144855.1 of Hypanus sabinus. Taxonomy (NCBI): domain Eukaryota; kingdom Metazoa; phylum Chordata; class Chondrichthyes; order Myliobatiformes; family Dasyatidae; genus Hypanus; species Hypanus sabinus. The sequence continues at coordinate 5,308,220 of NC_082730.1, forward strand.
AGCAGACTGTTGCCCAGGGACAGCCCTAGCTGTCTCATACGCAAGCCTGGGCAGTACGATACGGGAAGCAGACTGTTGCCCAGGGACAGCCCTAGCTGTCTCATACGCAAGCCTGGGCAGTACGATACGGGAAGCAGTCTGTTACCCAGGGACAGCCCTAGCTGTCTCATACGCAAGCCTGGGCAGTACGATACGGGAAGCAGACTGTTGCCCAGGGACAGCCCTAGATGTCTCACACGCAAGCCTGGGCAGTACAATACGGGAAGCAGACTGTTGCCCAGGGACAGCCCTAGCTGTCTCATATGCAAGCCTGGGCAGTACGATACGGGAAGCAGTCTGTGGCCCAGGGACAGCCCTAGCTGTCTCATACGCAGGCCTAGGCAGTACGATACGGGAAGCAGTCTGTGGCCCAGGGACAGCCCTAGCTGTCTAGATACGCAAGCCTGGGCAGTACGATACGGGAAGCAGTCTGTTGCCCAGGGACAGCCCTAGCTGTCTCATACGAAAGCCTGTGCAGTACGATACGGGAAGCAGTCTGTTGCCCAGGGACAGCCCTAGCTGTCTCATACGCAAGCCTGTGCAGTACGATACGGGAAGCAGTCTGTTGCCCAGGGACAGCCCTAGCTGTCTCATACGCAAGCCTGTGCAGTACGATACGGGAAGCAGTCTGTTGCCCAGGGACAGCCCTAGCTGTCTCATACGCAAGCCTGGGCAGTACGATACGGGAAGCAGTCTGTTGCCCAGGGACAGCCCTAGCTGTTTAGATACCCAAGCCTGTGCAGTACGATACGGGAAGCATTCTGTTGCCCAGGGACAGCCCTTGCTGTCTCATACGCAAGCCTGGGCAGTACGATACGGGAAGCAGTCTGTTGCCCAGAGACAGCTTCAGCTGTCTACATACGCAACTCTGGACAGTACAATACGGGAAGCAGTCTGTTGCCCAGGGACAGCCCTAGCTGTCTAGATACGCAAGCCCTGGCAGTACGATACGGGAAGCAGACTGTTGCCCAGGGACAGCCCTAGCTGTCTCATTCGCAACTCTGGACAGTATGATACGGGAAGCAGTCTGTTGCCCAGGGACAGCTCTAGCTGTCTCATACGCAAGCCTGGGCAGTACGATACTGGAAGCAGTCGGTTACCCAGGGACAGCCCTAGCTGTCTCATACACAAGCCTGGGCAGTACGATACGGGAAGCAGACTGTTGCCCAGGGACAGCCCTAGCTGTCTCATACGCAAGCCTGGGCAGTACGATATGGGAAGCAGTCTGTTGCCCAGGGACAGCCCTAGCTGTCTCATACGCAAGCCTGTGCAGTACGATACGGGAAGCAGTCTGTTGCCGAGGATCAGCTCTGGCTGTCTAGATATGCAAGCTCGGGCAGTACGATACGGGAAGCAGTCTGTTACCCAGGGACAGCTCTAGCTGTCTCATACGAAAGCCTGGGCAGTGCGATACGGGAAGCAGTCTGTTGCCCAGGGACAGCCCTAGCTGTCTAGATACGCAAGCCTGGGCAGTATGATACGGGAAGCAGACTGATACCCAGGGACAGCCCTAGCTGTCTCATACGCAAGCCTGGGCAGTACGATACGGGAAGCAGACTGTTGCCCAGGGACAGCCCTAGCTGTCTCATACGCAAGCCTGGGCAGTACGATACGGGAAGCAGACAGTTGCCCAGGGACAGCCCTAGCTGTCTCATACGCAAGCCTGGGCAGTACGATACGGGAAGCAGTCTGTTACCCAGGGACAGCCCTAGCTGTCTCATACGCAAGCCTGGGCAGTACGATACGGGAAGCAGACTGTTGCCCAGGGACAGCCCTAGATGTCTCACACGCAAGCCTGGGCAGTACAATACGGGAAGCAGACTGTTGCCCAGGGACAGCCCTAGCTGTCTCATATGCAAGCCTGGGCAGTACGATACGGGAAGCAGTCTGTGGCCGAGGGACAGCCCTAGCTGTCTCATACGCAGGCCTAGGCAGTACGATACGGGAAGCAGTCTGTGGCCCAGGGACAGCCCTAGCTGTCTAGATACGCAAGCCTGGGCAGTACGATACGGGAAGCAGTCTGTTGCCCAGGGACAGCCCTGGCTGTCTCATACGAAAGCCTGTGCAGTACGATACGGGAAGCAGTCTGTTGCCCAGGGACAGCCCTAGCTGTCTCATACGCAAGCCTGGGCAGTACGATATGGGAAGCAGTCTGTTGCCCAGGGACAGCCCTAGCTGTCTCATACGCAAGCCTGTGCAGGACGATACGGGAAGCAGTCTGTTGCCGAGGGTCAGCTCTGGCTGTCTAGATATGCAAGCTCGGGCAGTACGATACGGGAAGCAGTCTGTTACCCAGGGACAGCTCTAGCTGTCTCATACGAAAGCCTGGGCAGTGCGATACGGGAAGCAGTCTGTTGCCCAGGGACAGCCCTAGCTGTCTAGATACGCAAGCCTGGGCAGTATGATACGGGAAGCAGACTGATACCCAGGGACAGCCCTAGCTGTCTCATACGCAAGCCTGGGCAGTACGATACGGGAAGCAGACTGTTGCCCAGGGACAGCCCTAGCTGTCTCATACGCAAGCCTGGGCAGTACGATACGGGAAGCAGACTGTTGCCCAGGGACAGCTCTAGCTGTCTCATACACAACCCTGGGCAGTACGATATGGGAAACAGTCTGTGGCCCAAGGACAGCCCTAGCTGTCTCATACGCAGGCCCGGGCAGTACGATACGGGAAGCAGTCTGTTTCCCAGGGACAGCTCTAGCTGTCTCATACGAAAGCCTGGGCAGTGCGATACGGGAAGCAGTCTGTTGCCCAGGGACAGCCCTAGCTGTCTAGATACGCAAGCCTGGGCAGTATGATACGGGAAGCAGACTGATACCCAGAGACAGCCCTAGCTGTCTCATACGCAAGCCTGGGCAGTACGATACGGGAAGCAGACTGTTGCCCAGGGACAGCCCTAGCTGTCTCATACGCAAGCCTGGGCAGTACGATACGGGAAGCAGTCTGTTACCCAGGGACAGCCCTAGCTGTCTCATACGCAAGCCTGGGCAGTACGATACGGGAAGCAGACTGTTGCCCAGGGACAGCCCTAGATGTCTCACACGCAAGCCTGGGCAGTACAATACGGGAAGCAGACTGTTGCCCAGGGACAGCCCTAGCTGTCTCATATGCAAGCCTGGGCAGTACGATACGGGAAGCAGTCTGTGGCCCAGGGACAGCCCTAGCTGTCTCATACGCAGGCCTAGGCAGTACGATACGGGAAGCAGTCTGTGGCCCAGGGACAGCCCTAGCTGTCTAGATACGCAAGCCTGGGCAGTACGATACGGGAAGCAGTCTGTTGCCCAGGGACAGCCCTGGCTGTCTCATACGAAAGCCTGTGCAGTACGATACGGGAAGCAGTCTGTTGCCCAGGGACAGCCCTAGCTGTCTCATACGCAAGCCTGGACAGTACGATATGGGAAGCAGTCTGTTGCCCAGGGACAGCCCTAGCTGTCTCATACGCAAGCCTGTGCAGTACGATACGGGAAGCAGACTGTTGCCCAGGGACAGCCCTAGCTGTCTCATACGCAAGCCTGGGCAGTACGATACGGGAAGCAGACTGTTGCCCAGGGACAGCTCTAGCTGTCTCATACACAACCCTGGGCAGTACGATATGGGAAACAGTCTGTGGCCCAAGGACAGCCCTAGCTGTCTCATACGCAGGCCCGGGCAGTACGATACGGGAAGCAGTCTGTTTCCCAGGGACAGCTCTAGCTGTCTCATACGCAGGCCTAGGCAGTACGATATGGGAAGCAGACTGTTGCCCAGGGACAGCCCTAGCTGTCTCATACGCAAGCCTGGGCAGTACGATACGGGAAGCAGACTGTTGCCCAGGGACAGCCCTAGCTGTCTCATACGCAAGCCTGGGCAGTACGATACGGGAAGCAGTCTGTAGCCCAGAGACAGCCGTAGCTGTCTCATACGCAAGCCTGGGCAGTACGATACGGGAAGCAGTCTGTTTCCCAGGGACAGCTCTAGCTGTCTAGATACGCAAGCCTGGGCAGTATGATACGGGAAGCAGTCTGTGGCCCAGGGACAGCCCTAGCTGTCTCATACGCAAGCCTGGGCAGTACGATACGGGAAGCATTCTGTTGCCCAGGGACAGCCCTTGCTGTCTCATACGCAAGCCTGGGCAGTACGATACGGGAAGCAGTCTGTAGCCCAGAGACAGCCGTAGCTGTCTCATACGCAAGCCTGGGCAGTACGATACGGGAAGCAGTCTGTTTCCCAGGGACAGCTCTAGCTGTCTAGATACGCAAGCCTGGGCAGTATGATACGGGAAGCAGTCTGTGGCCCAGGGACAGCCCTAGCTGTCTCATACGCAAGCCTGGGCAGTACGATACGGGAAGCAGTCTGTTGCCCAGGGACATCTCTAGCTGTCTAGATACGCAAGCCTGGGCAGTACGATACGGGAAGCAGTCTGTGGCCCAGGGACAGCTCTAGCTGTCTAGATACGCAAGCCTGGGCAGTATGATACGGGAAGCAGTCTGTGGCCCAGGGACAGCCCTTGCTGTCTCATACGCAAGCCTGGACAGTACGATACGGGAAGCAGTCTGTTACCCAGGGACGGCTCTAGCTGTCTAGACATGCAACCCTGGGCAGTACGATACGGGAAGCCGTCTGTTGCCCAGGGACAGCCCTAGCTGTCTCTTACGCAAACCTGGACAGTACGATACGGAAGCAGTCTGTTGCCCAGAGACAGCCCTAGCTGTCTCATATGCAAGCCTGGGCAGTACGATACGGGAAGCAGTCCGTGGCCCAGGGACAGCTCTAGTTGTCTGGTACGCAAGCCTGGGCAGTACGATACGGGAAGCAGTCTGTTGCCCAGGGTCAGCCCTAGCTGTCTCATACGCAAGCCTGTGCAGTACGATACGGGAAGCAGTCTGTTTCCCAGGGACACCTCTAGCTGTCTCATACGCAAAACTGGACAGTACGATACGGAAGCAGTCTGTTGCCCAGGGACAGCCCTAGCTGTCTAGATACCCAAGCCTGTGCAGTACGATACAGGAAGCATTCTGTTGCCCAGGGACAGCCCTTGCTGTCTCATACGCAAGCCTGGGCAGTACGATACGGAAAGCAGTCTGTAGCCCAGAGACAGCCCTAGCTGTCTCATACGCAAGCCTGGGCAGTACGATACGGGAAGCAGTCTGTTGCCCAGGGACAGCCCTAGCTGTCTAGATACACAAGCCTGTGCAGTACGAAACGGGAAGCATTCTGTTGCCCAGGGACAGCCCTTGCTGTCTCATACGCAAGCCTGGGCAGTACGATACGGGAAGCAGTCTGTAGCCCAGAGACAGCCGTAGCTGTCTCATACGCAAGCCTGGGCAGTACGATACGGGAAGCAGTCTGTTTCCCAGGGACAGCTCTAGCTGTCTAGATACGCAAGCCTGGGCAGTATGATACGGGAAGCAGTCTGTGGCCCAGGGACAGCCCTAGCTGTCTCATACGCAAGCCTGGGCAGTACGATACGGGAAGCATTCTGTTGCCCAGGGACAGCCCTTGCTGTCTCATACGCAAGCCTGGGCAGTACGATACGGGAAGCAGTCTGTAGCCCAGAGACAGCCGTAGCTGTCTCATACGCAAGCCTGGGCAGTACGATACGGGAAGCAGTCTGTTTCCCAGGGACAGCTCTAGCTGTCTAGATACGCAAGCCTGGGCAGTATGATACGGGAAGCAGTCTGTGGCCCAGGGACAGCCCAGCTGTCTCATACGCAAGCCTGGGCAGTACGATACGGGAAGCATTCTGTTGCCCAGGGACAGCCCTTGCTGTCTCATACGCAAGCCTGGGCAGTACGATACGGGAAGCAGTCTGTAGCCCAGAGACAGCCGTAGCTGTCTCATACGCAAGCCTGGGCAGTACGATACGGGAAGCAGTCTGTTTCCCAGGGACAGCTCTAGCTGTCTAGATACGCAAGCCTGGGCAGTATGATACGGGAAGCAGTCTGTGGCCCAGGGACAGCCCTAGCTGTCTCATACGCAAGCCTGGGCAGTACGATACGGGAAGCAGTCTGTTGCCCAGGGACAGCTCTAGCTGTCTAGATACGCAAGCCTGGGCAGTACGATACGGGAAGCAGTCTGTGGCCCAGGGACAGCTCTAGCTGTCTAGATACGCAAGCCTGGGCAGTACGATACGGGAAGCAGTCTGTGGCCCAGGGACAGCTCTAGCTGTCTAGATACGCAAGCCTGGGCAGTATGATACGGGAAGCAGTCTGTGGCCCAGGGACAGCCCTAGCTGTCTCATACGCAAGCCTGGACAGTACGATACGGGAAGCAGTCTGTTACCCAGGGACAGCTCTAGCTGTCTAGACATGCAACCCTGGGCAGTACGATACGGGAAGCCGTCTGTTGCCCAGGGACAGCCCTAGCTGTCTCTTACGCAAACCTGGACAGTACGATACGGAAGCAGTCTGTTGCCCAGAGACAGCCCTAGCTGTCTCATATGCAAGCCTGGGCAGTACGATACGGGAAGCAGTCCGTGGCCCAGGGACAGCTCTAGTTGTCTGGTACGCAAGCCTGGGCAGTACGATACGGGAAGCAGTCTGTTGCCCAGGGTCAGCCCTAGCTGTCTCATACGCAAGCCTGTGCAGTACGATACGGGAAGCAGTCTGTTTCCCAGGGACACCTCTAGCTGTCTCATACGCAAAACTGGACAGTACGATACGGAAGCAGTCTGTTGCCCAGGGACAGCCCTAGCTGTCTAGATACCCAAGCCTGTGCAGTACGATACAGGAAGCATTCTGTTGCCCAGGGACAGCCCTTGCTGTCTCATACGCAAGCCTGGGCAGTACGATACGGAAAGCAGTCTGTAGCCCAGAGACAGCCCTAGCTGTCTCATACGCAAGCCTGGGCAGTACGATACGGGAAGTAGTCTGTTGCCCAGGGACAGCCCTAGCTGTCTAGATACACAAGCCTGTGCAGTACGATACGGGAAGCATTCTGTTGCCCAGGGACAGCCCTTGCTGTCTCATACGCAAGCCTGGGCAGTACGATACGGGAAGCAGTCTGTAGCCCAGAGACAGCCGTAGCTGTCTCATACGCAAGCCTGGGCAGTACGATACGGGAAGCAGTCTGTTTCCCAGGGACAGCTCTAGCTGTCTAGATACGCAAGCCTGGGCAGTATGATACGGGAAGCAGTCTGTGGCCCAGGGACAGCCCTAGCTGTCTCATACGCAAGCCTGGGCAGTACGATACGGGAAGCATTCTGTTGCCCAGGGACAGCCCTTGCTGTCTCATACGCAAGCCTGCGCAGTACGATACGGGAAGCAGTCTGTAGCCCAGAGACAGCCGTAGCTGTCTCATACGCAAGCCTGGGCAGTACGATACGGGAAGCAGTCTGTTTCCCAGGGACAGCTCTAGCTGTCTAGATACGCAAGCCTGGGCAGTATGATACGGGAAGCAGTCTGTGGCCCAGGGACAGCCCTAGCTGTCTCATACGCAAGCCTGGGCAGTACGATACGGGAAGCAGTCTGTTGCCCAGGGACAGCTCTAGCTGTCTAGATACGCAAGCCTGGGCAGTACGATACGGGAAGCAGTCTGTGGCCCAGGGACAGCTCTAGCTGTCTAGATACGCAAGCCTGGGCAGTACGATACGGGAAGCAGTCTGTGGCCCAGGGACAGCTCTAGCTGTCTAGATACGCAAGCCTGGGCAGTATGATACGGGAAGCAGTCTGTGGCCCAGGGACAGCCCTAGCTGTCTCATACGCAAGCCTGGACAGTACGATACGGGAAGCAGTCTGTTACCCAGGGACAGCTCTAGCTGTCTAGACATGCAACCCTGGGCAGTACGATACGGGAAGCCGTCTGTTGCCCAGGGACAGCCCTAGCTGTCTCTTACGCAAACCTGGACAGTACGATACGGAAGCAGTCTGTTGCCCAGGGACAGCCCTAGCTGTTTAGATACCCAAGCCTGTGCAGTACGATACGGGAAGCATTCTGTTGCCCAGGGACAGCTCTAGCTGTCTAGATACACAACCCTGGGCAGTACGATACGGGAAGCAGTCTGTGGCCCAGGGACAGCCCTAGCTGTCTAGATACGCAAGCCTGTGCAGTACGATACGGGAAGCATTCTGTTGCCCAGGGACAGCCCTTGCTGTCTCATACGCAAGCCTGGGCAGTACGATACGGGAAGCAGTCTGTTGCCCAGAGACAGCTTCAGCTGTCTACATACGCAACTCTGGACAGTACAATACGGGAAGCAGTCTGTTGCCCAGGGACAGCCCTAGCTGTCTAGATACGCAAGCCCTGGCAGTACGATACGGGAAGCAGTCTGTTGCCCAGGGACAGCCCTAGCTGTCTCATTCGCAACTCTGGACAGTATGATACGGGAAGCAGTCTGTTGCCCAGGCACAGCCCTTGTTGTCTCATACGCAAGCCTGGGCAGTACTATACGGGAGCAGTCTGTTGCCCAGGGACAGCCCTAGCTGTCTCTTACGCAAACCTGGACAGTACGATATGGAAGCAGTCTGTTGCCCAGGGACAGCTCTAGCTGTCTCATACGCAAGCCTGGGCAGTACGATACTGGAAGCAGTCGGTTACCCAGGGACAGCCCTAGCTGTCTCATACACAAGCCTGGGCAGTACGATACGGGAAGCAGACTGTTGCCCAGGGACAGCCCTAGCTGTCTCATACGCAAGCCTGGGCAGTACGATACGGGAAGCAGTCTGTTACCCAGGGACTGCCCTAGCTGTCTCATACGCAAGCCTGGGCAGTACGATATGGGAAGCAGTCTGTTGCCCAGGGACAGCCCTAGCTGTCTCATACGCAAGCCTGTGCAGTACGATACGGGAAGCAGTCTGTTGCCGAGGGTCAGCTCTGGCTGTCTAGATATGCAAGCTCGGGCAGTACGATACGGGAAGCAGTCTGTTACCCAGGGACAGCTCTAGCTGTCTCATACGAAAGCCTGGGCAGTGCGATACGGGAAGCAGTCTGTTGCCCAGGGACAGCCCTAGCTGTCTAGATACGCAAGCCTGGGCAGTATGATACGGGAAGCAGACTGATACCCAGGGACAGCCCTAGCTGTCTCATACGCAAGCCTGGGCAGTACGATACGGGAAGCAGACTGTTGCCCAGGGACAGCCCTAGCTGTCTCATACGCAAGCCTGGGCAGTACGATACGGGAAGCAGACTGTTGCCCAGGGACAGCCCTAGCTGTCTCATACGCAAGCCTGGGCAGTACGATACGGGAAGCAGTCTGTTACCCAGGGACAGCCCTAGCTGTCTCATACGCAAGCCTGGGCAGTACGATACGGGAAGCAGACAGTTGCCCAGGGACAGCCCTAGATGTCTCACACGCAAGCCTGGGCAGTACAATACGGGAAGCAGACTGTTGCCCAGGGACAGCCCTAGCTGTCTCATATGCAAGCCTGGGCAGTACGATACGGGAAGCAGTCTGTGGCCCAGGGACAGCCCTAGCTGTCTCATACGCAGGCCTAGGCAGTACGATACGGGAAGCAGTCTGTGGCCCAGGGACAGCCCTAGCTGTCTAGATACGCAAGCCTGGGCAGTACGATACGGGAAGCAGTCTGTTGCCCAGGGACAGCCCTAGCTGTCTCATACGAAAGCCTGTGCAGTACGATACGGGAAGCAGTCTGTTGCCCAGGGACAGCCCTAGCTGTCTCATACGCAAGCCTGTGCAGTACGATACGGGAAGCAGTCTGTTGCCCAGGGACAGCCCTAGCTGTCTCATACGCAAGCCTGTGCAGTACGATACGGGAAGCAGTCTGTTGCCCAGGGACAGCCCTAGCTGTCTCATACGCAAGCCTGGGCAGTACGATACGGGAAGCAGTCTGTTGCCCAGGGACAGCCCTAGCTGTTTAGATACCCAAGCCTGTGCAGTACGATACGGGAAGCATTCTGTTGCCCAGGGACAGCCCTTGCTGTCTCATACGCAAGCCTGGGCAGTACGATACGGGAAGCAGTCTGTTGCCCAGAGACAGCTTCAGCTGTCTTCATACGCAACTCTGGACAGTACAATACGGGAAGCAGTCTGTTGCCCAGGGTCAGCCCTAGCTGTCTAGATACGCAAGCCCTGGCAGTACGATACGGGAAGCAGTCTGTTGCCCAGGGACTGCCCTAGCTGTCTCATTCGCAACTCTGGACAGTATGATACGGGAAGCAGTCTGTTGCCCAGGCACAGCCCTTGTTTTCTCATACGCAAGCCTGGGCAGTACTATACGGGAGCAGTCTGTTGCCCAGGGACAGCCCTAGCTGTCTCTTACGCAAACCTGGACAGTACGATATGGAAGCAGTCTGTTGCCCAGGGACAGCTCTAGCTGTCTCATACGCAAGCCTGGGCAGTACGATACTGGAAGCAGTCGGTTACCCAGGGACAGCCCTAGCTGTCTCATACACAAGCCTGGGCAGTACGATACGGGAAGCAGACTGTTGCCCAGGGACAGCCCTAGCTGTCTCATACGCAAGCCTGGGCAGTACGATACGGGAAGCAGTCTGTTACCCAGGGACTGCCCTAGCTGTCTCATACGCAAGCCTGGGCAGTACGATATGGGAAGCAGTCTGTTGCCCAGGGACAGCCCTAGCTGTCTCATACGCAAGCCTGTGCAGTACGATACGGGAAGCAGTCTGTTGCCGAGGGTCAGCTCTGGCTGTCTAGATATGCAAGCTCGGGCAGTACGATACGGGAAGCAGTCTGTTACCCAGGGACAGCTCTAGCTGTCTCATACGAAAGCCTGGGCAGTGCGATACGGGAAGCAGTCTGTTGCCCAGGGACAGCCCTAGCTGTCTAGATACGCAAGCCTGGGCAGTATGATACGGGAAGCAGACTGATACCCAGGGACAGCCCTAGCTGTCTCATACGCAAGCCTGGGCAGTACGATACAGGAAGCAGACTGTTGCCCAGGGACAGCCCTAGCTGTCTCATACGCAAGCCTGGGCAGTACGATACGGGAAGCAGACTGTTGCCCAGGGACAGCCCTAGCTGTCTCATACGCAAGCCTGGGCAGTACGATACGGGAAGCAGTCTGTTACCCAGGGACAGCCCTAGCTGTCTCATATGCAAGCCTGGGCAGTACGATACGGGAAGCAGACAGTTGCCCAGGGACAGCCCTAGATGTCTCACACGCAGGCCTGGGCAGTACAATACGGGAAGCAGACTGTTGCCCAGGGACAGCCCTAGCTGTCTCATATGCAAGCCTGGGCAGTACGATACGGGAAGCAGTCTGTGGCCCAGGGACAGCCCTAGCTGTCTCATACGCAGGCCTAGGCAGTACGATACGGGTAGCAGTCTGTGGCCCAGGGACAGCCCTAGCTGTCTAGATACGCAAGCCTGGGCAGTATGATACGGGAAGCAGTCTGTTGCCCAGGGACAGCCCTAGCTGTCTCATACGAAAGCCTGTGCAGTACGATACGGGAAGCAGTCTGTTGCCCAGGGACAGCCCTAGCTGTCTCATACGCAAGCCTGTGCAGTACGATACGGGAAGCAGTCTGTTGCCCAGGGACAGCCCTAGCTGTCTCATACGCAAGCCTGGGCAGTACGATACGGGAAGCAGTCTGTTGCCCAGGGACAGCTCTAGCTGTCTCATACGCAAGCCTGGACAGTACGATACGGGAAGCAGTCTGTGGCCCAGGGACAGCCCTAGCTGTCTCATACGCAGGCCTGGGCAGTACGATACGGGAAGCTGTCTGTTTCCCAGGGACAGCCCTAGCTGTCTCATACGCAAGCCTGGGCAGTATGATACGGGAAACAGTCTGTTGCCCAGGGACAGCCCTAGCTGTCTCATACGCAAGCCTGGACAGTACGATACGGGAAGCAGTCGGATGCCCAGGTACAGCCCTAGCTGTCTCATACGCAAGCCTGGAAAGTACGATACGGGAAGCAGTCTGTTACCCAGGGACAGCTCTAGCTGTCTAGATATGCAACCCTGGGCAGTACGATACGGGAAGCAGTCTGTTGCCCAGGGACAGCCCTAGCTGTCTCTTACGCAAACCTGGACAGTACGATACGGAAGCAGTCTGTTGCCCAGGGACAGCCCTAGCTGTCTAGATACCCAAGCCTGTGCAGTACGATACGGGAAGCATTCTGTTGCCCAGGGACAGCCCTTGCTGTCTCATACGCAAGCCTGGGCAGTACGATACGGGAAGCAGTCTGTAGCCCAGAGACAGCCCTAGCTGTCTCATACGCAAGCCTGGGCAGTACGATACGGGAAGCAGTCTGTTGCCCAGAGACAGCTGCAGCTGTCTACATACGCAACTCTGGACAGTACAATACGGGAAGCAGTCTGTTGCCCAGGGACAGCTCTAGCTGTCTAGATACGCAAGCCTGGGCAGTGCGATACAGAAAGCAGTCTGTTGCCCAGAGACAGCTCTAGCTGTCTAGATACTCAAGCCTGGGCAGTACGATATGGGAAGCAGTCTGTTGCCCAGGGACAGCCCTAGATGTCTAGATACGCAAGCCCTGGCAGTACGATACGGGAAGCAGTCTGTTGCCCAGCTACAGCCCTAGCTGTCTCATTCGCAACTCTGGACAGTATGATACGGGAAGCAGTCTGTTGCCCAGGCACAGCCCTTGTTGTCTCATACACAAGCCTGGGCAGTACTATACAGGAGCAGTCCGTGGCCCTGGGACAGCTCTAGTTGTCTCATACGCAAGCCTGGACAGTACGATACGGGAAGCAGTCTGTTGCCCAGGCACAGCCCTAGTTGTCTCATTCGCAACTCTGGACAGTACGATACAGGAAGCAGTCTGTTTCCCAGTGACAGCCCTAGCTGTCTAGATACGCAAGCCTGGGCAGTACGATACGGGAAGCAGTCTGTTGCCTAGGCACAGCCCTAGTTGTCTCATACGCAAGCCTGGGCAGTACTATACGGGAAGCAGTCCGTGGCCCAGGGACAGCTCTAGTTGTCTCATACGCAAGCCTGGACAGTACGATACGGGAAGCAGTCTGTTGCCCAGGGATAGCCCTAGCTGTCTAGATACACAAACCTGGGCAGTACGATACGGGAAGCAGTCTGTTGCCCAGGCACAGCCCTAGTTGTCTCATACGCAAGCCTGGGCAGTACTATACGGGAAGCAGTCCGTGGCCCAGGGACAGGTCTAGCTGTCTCATACGCAGGCCTGGGCAGTACGATACAGGAAGCAGTCTGTTGCCCAGGGACAGCTCTAGCTGTCTAGATACGCAAGCCTGGGCAGTACGATACGGGAAGCAGTCTGTTGCCCAGGGACAGCCCTAGCTGTCTAGATACGCAAGCCTGGGCAGTACGATACGGGAAGCAGTCTGTGGCCCAGGGACAGCCCTAGCTGTCTAGATACGCAAGCCTGTGCAGTACGATACGGGAAGCAGTCTTTTGCCCAGGGACTGCTCTAGCTGTCTCATACGCAAGCCTGGGCAGTACGATACGGGAAGCAGTCTGTTACCCAGGGACAGCCCTAGCTGTCTCATACACAAGCCTGGGCAGTACGATACGGGAAGCAGTCTGTTGCCCAGGGACAGCCCTAGCTGTCTAGATACGCAAGCCTGGGCAGTACGATACGGGAAGCAGTCTGTGGTCCAGGGACAGCCCTAGCTGTCTAGATACGCAAGCCTGGGCAGTACGATACGGGAAGCAGTCTGTGGTCCAGGGACAGCCCTAGCTGTCTAGATACGCAAGCCTGTGCAGTACGATACGGGAAGCAGTCTTTTGCCCAGGGACTGCTCTAGCTGTCTCATACGCAGGCCTGGGCAGTACAATACGGGAAGCAGTCTGTTGCCCAGGGACAGCTCTAGCTGTCTAGATACGCAAGCCTGGGCAGTGCGATACAGGAAGCAGTCTGTTGCCCAGAGACAGCTCTAGCTGTCTAGATACTCAAGCCTGGGCAGTACGATACGGGAAGCAGTCTGTTGCCCAGGGACAGCCCTAGCTGTCTAGATACGCAAGCCCTGGTAGTATGATACGGGAAGCAGTCTGTTGCCCAGCTACAGCCCTAGCTATCTCATTCGCAACTCTGGACAGTATGATACGGGAAGCAGTCTGTTGCCCAGGCACAGCCCTTGTTGTCTCATACGCAAGCCTGGGCAGTACTATACGGGAGCAGTCCATGGCCCTGGGACAGCTCTAGTTGTCTCATACGCAAGCCTGGACAGTACGATACGGGAAGCAGTCTGTTGCCCAGGCACAGCCCTAGTTGTCTCATTCGCAACTCTGGACAGTACGATACAGGAAGCAGTCTGTTTCCCAGTGACAGCTCTAGCTGTCTCATACGCAAGCCTGGGCAGTACGATACGGAAGCAGTCTGTTTCCCAGTGACAGCCCTGGCTGTCTAGATACGCAAGCCTGGGCAGTACGATACGGGAAGCAGTCTGTTGCCTAGGCACAGCCCTAGTTGTCTCATACGCAAGCCTGGGCAGTACTATACGGGAAGCAGTCCGTGGCCCAGGGACAGCTCTAGTTGTCTCATACGCAAGCCTGGACAGTACGATACGGGAAGCAGTCTGTTGCCCAGGGACAGCCCTAGCTGTCTAGATACACAAACCTGGGCAGTACGATACGGGAAGCAGTCTGTTGCCCAGGCACAGCCCTAGTTGTCTCATACGCAAGCCTGGGCAGTACTATACGGGAAGCAGTCCGTGGCCCAGGGACAGGTCTAGCTGTCTCATACGCAGGCCTGGGCAGTACGATACAGGAAGCAGTCTGTTGCCCAGGGACAGCTCTAGCTGTCTAGATACGTAAGCCTGGGCAGTACGATACGGGAAGCAGTCTGTTGCCCAGGGACAGCCCTAGCTGTCTAGATACGCAAGCCTGGGCAGTACGATACGGGAAGCAGTCTGTGGCCCAGGGACAGCCCTAGCTGTCTAGATACGCAAGCCTGTGCAGTACGATACGGGAAGCTGTCTTTTGCCCAGGGACTGCTCTAGCTGTCTCATACGCAATCCTGGGCAGTACGATACGGGAAGCAGTCTGTTACCCAGGGACAGCCCTAGCTGTCTCATACACAAGCCTGGGCAGTACGATACGGGAAGCAGTCTGTTGCCCAGGGACAGCCCTAGCTGTCTAGATACGCAAGCCTGGGCAGTACGATACGGGAAGCAGTCTGTGGTCCAGGGACAGCCCTAGCTGTCTAGATACGCAAGCCTGGGCAGTATGATACGGGAAGCAGTCTGTGGTCCAGGGACAGCCCTAGCTGTCTAGATACGCAAGCCTGGGCAGTACGATATGGGAAGCAGTCTGTGGTCCAGGGACAGCCCTAGCTGTCTAGATACGCAAGCCTGTGCAGTACGATACGGGAAGCAGTCTTTTGCCCAGGGACTGCTCTAGCTGTCTCATACGCAGGCCTGGGCAGTACAATACGGGAAGCAGTCTGTTGCCCGTGCAGCATGCTGTCCCTGTGCTGATGAACCCAAAAGAACAGCAGAGTCCGGTACAATTTGGCTCAAGCTGCATCACATGAGTTTCCAGTCAGCGAGGATATCTATGTAGGACCGCCTTAGGGACTCCAGCTCCAGATTTTTTCCCTCATTGTCAGTGTTGAACTCAGTGTGGGACTGCCTTAAGCATTCCAGCTCCAGGTTTCCCTCCTGAGTTTTTATCCAATCAGAATGATAAAACAACAAGCTTGATCAAGTAATGGGGGACTGTTTCCTTGTGTCAAACATTTTGAACAGGGAGTCAGCGCAGTGTCTCTGGGCTGAATGCCCCTTCCTCACAGTGATGCTGAAGACCTGTTGTGGTGCTGGACCAATTCCAGTGTTCCAGGTCCTTGCTTGCGCAAGAGTTGACCGTGGCCGTGTCGAACCTGTCGAAGCACTACATCGCAGTAAATGTGAGTGGCCGCTGATACTTCTCACCCTGCTCCTCGGGCACCGGTATGATTGGCGCCTGTTTGGCGGCAGCAGTGAGACACTGAAGATGTCGTTGAATGCTCCAACCAGCCGTCTGGCGCAGGTCTTCATTATCCTGACAGGCACACTGATAGAGCCGATGACTCGTGAGGATTCAGCTTCCCAGACAGAAATCAGGAGATCACCACTGCTTTGTGGACTCACACGGTTGTAGGGTTATTCTCCCTTCCAAAGCACGCATAAAAAGGCGTTGAGCGCATCGGGGAGTGAAACTTCGCAGCCATTTATGCTGCTAGGTTTCACCTTGTAATGACATTCAAACTCTCCCACAGCTATTAGGCATCTGATTCCACCTCTAGCTTCACCCGACATTGCCTTTTCGCTGTCATTATGGCCTCCGTAGGTCATACCTGGACCTCTTGTAGGAATGATAATTAGCATAATAATTAAGTAAGAGCAAGACAGCAGGTTCAGAACAAATGTATTTCAGGCTGCTGTAAGAAGCAAGAAGGGAAACTGTGTGAAAGGACATGGAGAAAATTGTCCTTCATTAAGTGAGGCATAAAGTATAAACGTGAGCAGGATTAGATTGAACTGTTTGCAGCATTAATTACTCTGCAGCTTGAAGACTGCAACAGTTCACCACATTATAGATGTGGGGGTGCAAATGGGATGCTGCCAGGACTTGGGTATTGTAGCTAGAAGGAATAATTGAATGGTTTTGGGATTATTTCCTTGGGGAGAGAAAAGACTGTTGCGCATCGAGGTGTATACAATTACATGGAGTCTCGAAAGATTAAACAGGAATAGATCCAAAGCTAACGGCCACCGATTGTAAATGAATACACGTTAGGAGTAGATGTAAGCCACTTGGTCTTCTCAAGCCTGCTGTGCCAGCCAATAAAAATGTGACTGATCTGATTGTCACAGTCATGCAGGCCCATCATGTTATGCTGACCATCAAGTAACTGTCTGCATGAAATTTGGTACCCCATTCACCTGAGGTCATCTTTCTCTCATTCATTTATCCAGAACCCACTCACTACTGCTATGGGTAAAGACCCTGCATCCTGCTCCCTCGCCCTTTGACTGTAAGTCTCTGACAGAATGATCTCAACAGAGCGTGTGCCTGCTTTAGTTACCTGTTGAGAGACACAGCATGGTTACAGTCTCTTCCATCCCAGTGATCCTGCGCTGCCCAATTACACCTGTACAATCCTAATCACTGGCACTGTAAACATGTTACATTACCTGCTGCCCTACTGTCCACCCCTTTTTCTAAAGTGACGCACTTTCCACGCCCCTCACAGTCTAATTAACGCCCCCCTTGGTCGCCTCAGCTCTGTTGGCTACAAGCCTAGCCTTGGCAATTCGCTTGTGTTGAGGTGACACGCTCAGTGTGCAGTTGTTGGTGTTGCCCTCTGGAGTGCCCACATTTCAGTAGGCCTCCTGTTCGCTTGCCTCCGTCCTGATTGGCTACCCTTCTGAATTCTATTGGCCCACATTTCTTTGGCTCTCAGAGGTTCACAGATGGTGTCTATTTTGATATGTAATGGCCTGCTGATTGCAGACCAGGAGGGAGGGGAGAAAGCAGATCGTCAGCTGGAGGTCCGTTCGGGCTGCAAAGCCAGTGAGGTGGAACTCTTCATCCCAGTTCAGTTCAAAGTAAAATTTATTACCCAAGTCCATATATGTTACCATCTTCTACCTTGGTTCACTGTTTTTCAGGGACAGGAAAATAACAAAATATATTAAAACTTACAATAGAATAAAAGAAATGTGGTAGAATAGAATACTCACAGGTTGAGTGTGGACTCAAAGAGCAGTGTTCTACAGTGCTGCAGGGCCAGTGCTAGTGGATGGATTTAGCTGGGAAAATACAACTAGCACAGGGTGGGGCTGAATGGCCTGTGTTGCAGATACTTGATAGATGCCCCTCTGTCCCAGCGAGTAAGTCAGTCCATAGGCTTTTCCTACTTCAACCACAACCTCTCCCACTTTTTCTTTTTTTCCAATATTTTTATTGATTTTTAAAAAAATGTACAAACAGGAGGAGAATATCTCTGGGATATATGTCATTAGCAGTTCATACAGAAGTTACAATAAACAATATCAGAATCACACATAGTGTTGATCTACAAAGTATAAGTTTGATATAGAATGTATAATTCTTCTCATCAATTTATGAAGAAAGGAAGGACTATTAGAAATTTTTATATAAAAGAAAAGAGAAAAAAGCCCACTGTTCTAAACAGAAGGACTGGGCAGTCCATCCTGAGAGAAAAACCAAGAGACAAGAGACTCTCTGATCAAATCCAAGGTTCGAAAAGATAGCTGGAAGAGAATCAGTATACAATCAGATCATACGCTTTCCTCCTTCATGTCTTGTTTTAAGTGTAGAGAAAATAAGAAGTCGGACATTAGATACATCCTTTAAATTTGAAGAAATCTGGCGACCTTTTATTCAATATTCTCTCCCACTTTTTCAACGACGTGCAATGTGCTGGAGGGACTCCGAGGGTCGAGCAGCAGCCGTGGGACGAAAAGAATTGTCGGTGATCCAGTTGAGAGCCTGCATCAGGGCGCCTCTCAGGCCCTGTGGCTCGATTTGGGGTGTCACGCGTAGCCTAGAGGTTAGTGTAACACAATTACAGCGCCAGCGCCCAGCGTCTGTCTGTCAGGAGTCTTCACATCCTCCTCATGACCGCGCGGTGTTCCTCTCACATTCCAAATGCGTACGGGTTAGGGCTAGTGGGTTGTGGGGATGATATGTTGGCGTAGGAAACATGGCAAAACTTGTAGGTTGCCCCCAGCATTTATTTATTGAGATACAGCACGGAACCGCCCCTTCTTTCCCTTCGAGCCACACCAACCAGCAACCCCCTGATTTAATCACTGGACAACTTACAATGACCAATTAACCTCACACTTGGTTGTGGATGCAAACTCTGCATTTCACTGTATGTTTCGAGTTACAGGTGGCAAGTAAAGTTAATCTTCTTTAAATAGCACTTTGAAGCATAATTCTGCATGGGACCAGATAAGACAGTTGATAGTTACGTCCGAATCTCGATTCCAATGCAGATACTTACTTCATCAGCTGCTGCTCTCCAGATCAGAAAGAGAGTTTCAGAAAAGCTTTAACCATCACTCTGAGTGCCTGACAACTGATAGAACAGAAGATCTCATGTGGAAAAGATGCAATGAAAGGAAGATTTAAACAGAATTATAAAGTATTTAGTCAATTTAACTTCATGTCAGTCAGAATGTGACACTACAGTGTGAGCATTTAAGTAAAGCTCAGTCTTTCAGTAAGGTTACATTTACCTTAAATGACTATCTTTTAGTAAGGCCTACAGTACAGCAGATTCCACCACTGACTTGCATATCCATAACATTTTACAGAGCTGGTGACTGGGGTTTAATTCCTGCCACTGTCTGTAAGGAGTTTGTATGCTGTCCCCTGTGTCTGTGTGGGTGCTCCCGTTTTCTCCTGCATTCCAAAGACATACAGTTAGTAAAGCAAGGGCATGCTATGTTGGTGCCGGAAGCACAGCAACATTTACGGCAAATCCTTCTTCTGTGTTGGTTGTGGATGCACAACGATGCACTTCATTGGATGGTTCAATGTACATGTGACAACTAAAGTTAATCTCTCTCTCCATTGGCCTAGCTCCAATGAAGGCAGGTGTAGAGTCATTACACGGTTTGTCCATAGATCAATTAAAATTCCCAAACAAGATGTATTTATGCGATTTAAAGCCCGTACCCTGACCAAGACATTGGAGACACACTGAGCTTTAGTGTTCCAAGCTGGCCTCTGATGGCTGGACCATCTTCCTGTGACCTCTCTCTGATGCTCCTCCTCCTTCCCTTTTTTCCATGATCTCCACTCTTTCAGGTTCCTTCCTCTTCAACCCTTTACCTCTTCCATCAAATCTCTCCCAGCATCCTACTTCATCCCCCCCACCGCCACCCATCTCCCTTCCCACTCACCCATCACCTGCCACCTTATCTTCCTTCCCCTCAACCACCTTCTCATTCTACCTTCTTCCCCCTTTCTTGTCCAGATGAACCGTCTCAAACAGAAATATGGATGGTTTATTCCTCCCCATAGATGCTGCCTGACCTGCTGAGTTCCTCCAGCATTTTGTGTGTGTTGCTCTGGATTTCCAGTGTCTGCAAAATCTCTTGTGTTTACCATCTTCTTATGAGCAAGAGGTAAATAGTCCCACAGCTGAAGATGCTCCCTGGTTGGTGGGGTATACCTGTTTCCATGGTGGCGTGAGTTCAGAGCTCCTGCTGGACTGTTATAGGGAGATTGAACTAAGGTAGAAGATCACCATTGAATGTTGAGGCAGGATGACAGGGTCGAATGACCTTCTCCTGCTCCAACTGCACTCTACATGAGACAATCCAAGAGGATCATGTCCCCATCAACTCCAACTAATTGTTATTGACGCTCCATCGAAAGCATTCTGTCTAGATGCATCATGTCTTGGTATGATAGCTGCTCTGCATGTGGACACGGGAAACTGCAGGGAGATGTGGATACAGGAAACTGCAGGGAGATGTGGATACGGGAAACTGCAGGGAGACGTGGACAAGGGAAACTGCAGGGAGATGTGGACAAGGGAAACTGCAGGGAGATGTGGATACGGGAAACTGCAGGGAGATGTGGACACGGGAAACTGCAGGGAGATGTGGACACGGGAAACTGCAGGGAGATGTGGACACGGGAAACTGCAGGGAGATGTGGACACGGGAAACTGCAGGCAGATGTGGACACGGGAAACTGCAGGGAGATGTGGATACGGGAAACTGCAGGGAGATGTGGATACGCGAAACTGCAGGGAGATGTGGACACGGGAAACTGCAGGGAGATGTGGAGACGGGAAACTGCAGGGAGATGTGGACACGGGAAACTGCAGGGAGATGTGGACACGGGAAACTGCAGGGAGATGTGGATACGGGAAACTGCAGGGAGATGTGGACACGGGAAACTGCAGGGAGATGTGGATACGGGAAACTGCAGGGAGGTGGATAATGGAAACTGCAGGGAGATGTGGACACGGGAAACTGCAGGGAGATGTGGACACGGGAAACTGCAGGGAGATGTGGATATGGGAAACTGCAGGGAGATGTGGATACGGGAAACTGCAGGGAGGTGGATAATGGAAACTGCAGGGAGATGTGGACACGGGAAACTGCAGGGAGATGTGGACACGGGAAACTGCAGGGAGATGTGGATATGGGAAACTGCAGGGAGATGTGGATACGGGAAACTGCAGGGAGATGTGGATACGGGAAACTGCAGGGAGATGTGGATATGGGAAACTGCAGGGAGATGTGGACACGGGAAACTGCAGGGAGATGTGGACACGGGAAACTGCAGGGAGATGTGGATACGGGAAACTGCAGGGAGATGTGGATACGGGAAACTGCAGGGAGATGTGGATACGGGAAACTGCAGGGAGATGTGGATACGGGAAACTGCAGGGAGATGTGGATATGGGAAACTGCAGGGAGATGTGGACAAGGGAAACTGCAGGGAGATGTGGATACGGGAAACTACAGGGAGATGTGGATATGGGAAACTGCAGGGGGATGTGGATACGGGAAACTGCAGGGAGATGTGGACACGGGAAACTGCAGGGAGATGTGGACACGGGAAACTGCAGGGAGATGTGGACACGGGAAACTGCAGTGAGATGTGGATACGGGAAACTGCAGGGAGATGTGGATACGGGAAACTGCAGGGAGATGTGGATACGGGAAACTGCAGGGAGATGTGGACACGGGAAACTGCAGGGAGATGTGGATACGGGAAACTGCAGGGAGATGTGGACACGGGAAACTGCAGGGAGATGTGGACACGGGAAACTGCAGGGAGATGTGGACACGGGAAACTGCAGGGAGATGTGGATATGGGAAACTGCAGGGAGATGTGGATACGGGAAATTGCAGGGACATGTGGACACGGGAAACTGCAGGGAGATGTGGACACGGGAAACTGGAGGGAGATGTGGATACGGGAAACTACAGGGAGATGTGGATATGGGAAACTGCAGGGGGATGTGGATACGGGAAACTGCAGGGAGATGTGGATACGGGAAACTGCAGGGAGATGTGGATACGGGAAACTGCAGGGAGATGTGGATATGGGAAACTGCAGGGAGATGTGGACACGGGAAACTACAGGGAGATGTGGATAAGGGAAACTGCAGGGGGATGTGGACACGGGAAACTACAGGGAGATGTGGATATGGGAAACTGCAGGGAGATGTGGACACGGGAAACGGCAGGGAGATGTGGATACGGGAAACTGCAGGGAGATGTGGACATGGGAAACTGCAGGGAGATGTGGACACGGGAAACTGGAGGGAGATGTGGATACGGGAAACTGCAGGGAGATGTGGACACGGGAAACTGCAGGGAGATGTGGACACGGGAAACTGCAGGGAGATGTGGATACGGGAAACTGCAGGGAGATGTGGACACGGGATACTGCAGGGAGATGTGGATACGGGAAACTGCAGGGAGATGTGGATACGGGAAACTACAGGGAGATGTGGATATGGGAAACTGCAGGGAGATGTGGATACGGGAAACTGCAGGGAGATGTGGACACGGGAAACTGCAGGGAGATGTTGACACAGCTCAGCTCATTGTTGGCTCTGTTAACACTTCCCACTCTCTCAGTAAAAGAGCTGGCATTATCAAAGACCCCACCTACCCCAAGCTCTCTTCTCCCCTCCCTCTCCCATTCTGCAGTAGATACCAAGCTCAAGGGCAGCTTCTATCCGGATTAGCAGACCCTTGAACAACCCTCTTATACAATTGGTTAGATTCTTGGCCTCACCATCTCCCTCATTGTGATCTTGGATTTTATCATTTATCTGCACTTAATTTTCCCGTAGCATTTACACTTTATTCTGCATGATTATTCTAGCTCAACGCACTGTGTAATGATCTGATCTGTATGTAAGACAAGTTTTTCACTGTATCTTGGTACATGTGACAATATGAAACCAATTCCAATCTCAATGTTATGGACATTGGGAGGGAATCACATGGAGGATGTAGGAATGGCAGCAAACTGTTGTGGGAATACTAACTGGGCAAATAGACTGCAGATGGAGGTGGTCATCCCGTTCAGCACCAGGACCAGTGATACTATTCTCAGCACGTTAATGGGACTGGAAATGATAGGTTTTATCAGGAATTGTGGGAAAGACTACAGTTACAGGGGTTGGGAGGAGAACCTACCCAAGTTGTTCATGGGTTTGGAGCCAGGTTTGCTTCCCATAAACCATTGGATAGAGCAGAGCTGAGCCTGAAGCAGAACATCTACCCAATGTGCCAAACAATAACGACTGTTTCTTTAATCCAGTTCTCCCATCTTCTCCCTGCAACCCTTAAGCCTCTCACCAATCAAGAAACTATCTGTCTCCACCTTAAATATATCTAATGACTTAGCCTGCACAGACAGAGGAGCAGAATTCGGCCATGCAATCCATCGAGTCTTTTCCACTATTTGATCATAACTGATCCATTTCCCTCTAAGCACCATTCTCTCACCTTCTCGTAACCTTTCACACTCTGAATAATCAAGAACAGGTCAACCGCTCTCTTAAATCCATCCACTGACCTGGCCTTCACCGCCTCCTGTGGCAATGAATTCCACAGATTCACCATCATCTGGCTAAAGAAATTTCTCCTCATCTCTGTTCTGAATGGACATTCCTCTATTCTGAGGCTGTGCCCTCTGGTTCTAGACTCACCTACTGATAGAGACATCCTCTCCACATCCATTCTTTCCAGGCTTTACAGTATTCGGTCGGTTTCTCTGAGACCCCCAGGACTATCACCACCACCCAACCCAACCTAGAATCAGATTGGGAATGGGTATTGGAGTCACTTACCCTCATGCTGCCTTCCAGTATCAGCAGTGAATTTTTTATATAATTTTTAATCCCATTTACAACCTAGGCCATGACTTTCAAATGTCCAACATAACTTGGTATCACAGATACAATTGTTATGGACAATTTGAAAGACAGAAGGACTTGAACTATGCTCTCCAAATGTATCTGGTCATTATCGTGAGACATCATAAGCTCGTGATTCAGTTACAGCTTTCATGACCTCCTTTGCTAACTGCTGCCCAGTGTTCATTGCCATCAGCTGATCGATGTTGGCTTTGGATGTATCCCAGCCTTTTCCCTGCGCTCTGATTGTCCCAGGAGACTATTACATTTTCTGTGACATTGCAACATTTACAGTAACCTTTTGGAAGCTGCATTTCTATGCATTAACTTCTATGTGAATTGCATTTTCTCTGTGGTAAATGATTGTAAAAATTAGAGCATCCAAAGTGGAAAATTACAAATCCTGTTCTGAGGTGGATGAGCAGCAACATGTCAGTCCATGACCTCCTCTTATGCCAAGATGAGGCCACGCACAGGGTGCAGGAGCAACATTTATATTCTGTCTGAGTAACCTCCAATCTGATGGCATGAATATCGATTTCTCCTTCCAATAAAAAAAAATTCTGCTCCCCTCTTCCTCTCTTCCTCACTCTAGCCTCGTACCGTCTCTCATCTGCCTATCACCTTCCCCTGGACCCCATCCCCCTTCCCTTCTCCCATGGTCCACTCTTCTCTCTATCAGATCTGTTCTTCTCCACCCACCTGAAGCCATCACCATCTAGCTATCCTTCAACCCCTCCCCCACTTTTTATTCTGGAGTCATCCCCCTTCCTTTCCAGTCTCGGGGAAGGGTCTCAGCCTGAAACGTCGACGCTTTATACGTTTCCATAGATGCCGACTGACTCGCTGAGTTTCTGCAGCACTGTGTGCATGCGGCTTTGGATTTCCAGCATCGGCAGACTGTCTCGTGTTTATGAGAGTTTGCAGAGTTTGGAAACACTGAGATGAAGAAAGCTCTGCACTTGATGCGTTTATCACTTCGTAGTTAAAGAGGTACTTTGCTGGTGGAAGGGGAAATGAGGGATTTCATTTCTTTGCCGAATGTCAAAGCTGTTGAACTGATAACTGCATGCACCCATTTTATTGACCAACAGGACTGTGCACAGTTCAGTATATTTGTCAATAAGCTCTTCCCATAGAACTGATCTGTATTCCATTAGAAACAATGCAGTTTGATTTCTGGCTGGATGCCACAGTCTGGAAGGGTTTAATGAGATCTACACTAATTACAGCCTTCTATTTCCAGCCTCTTCAGATGAACACAGTTGAACAGAATAGAATTACTTTAAATGAGTTCTGACAGTCTAATAATAATCTCAGAAGCTAATTACAGGAGGATTTAGTGTACACCAGAGAGGCGGTGGGGCCTACGCTGTCTGACCCACCCCAGAGAAACAGTGTCTGCCGTCTCAACCACTTTGTCACACTTCCCACTTTGCAGATGTCCTTTCTTTGTGGAGCACTGTGTTGGACTAGGCCATCACCACTACAAGGCCTTTGACAAGGTCCCGTATAATAGTTAGGTCACACAGGGAACAGGAAGAGAGACTGGGTTGGATTTATTATTGGCCTGATGGTAGGAAGCAGGGGCTGATGGTGGAAGGAAACAAAGAACTACAGGGCATAGGTGTGAAAATAGAGTGGAAGGATTTGAAAGGGGCAACTTCTTCACACAGAGGGTGGTGAATATATGGAACAAGTTTCCAGAGGAAATGGTTCAGGCAGGTACAACAATGACATTTAAGAGGCATTTAAATGCATATTGGACAGGAGCAGGGTTCTCAACCTGGGGTCCACAAATCCCTTGGTTAATGGCCGGGGTCCATGGTTTACCTAAGCCCCTGGTTTAGAGGGATACAGACCAAAGCTGGCAAATGGGACTTGCTTGGGTAGTCAGCGTGGTCCAGCTGAACCAAAGATGCCATTTGTGTTTGTCGTGGTTTCTCGTGCCCCACAAATGACCAGGAGATGCAGAAGATTCTTCAAGAAGGGTTAAACTTTAATTTGCAAATCAAAGCTGAGACAGTAATTGAGCTAGTCGCTGACTGACTGCCCACCGATCCCTGGACATGGCATGTTTTATAGTAATCTCCTGGTTTAGTTGCATTAGTATATGCAATCGGTCTACAGTTGCGTATCACACGTACATCCGCCACTATTGTTTCTACCCATTGACTTAATCATGTTCTAATCTACATCTCTTAGCTACCTCTCATTAACCCACCATTGTCTTCTACATTCTTAATATTTCATTCTCCTACTAAATTGGGTACATGCATAGCAAATAGCAAACTCAGACTACATAATTTACATCTCTTAGCTTCCGCTTATTAACACACCATTGTCTTCTACATTCCTAAGATTTCATTCTCTAGCAAATAGCAAGTTGCAACTTTTATACTCCAATATGTTCAGATGTGGTGACCTTGAATATTGTGAGACTTTCCAATTCTCCATCCATCAGCAGTCTCATGAATGTGCTAGCTACAGATCTCATCGGTCACCGTATACTAACAACATCACTTGTACATAAGGAAGTGTCTGACATAATGACTGACAGGTTATTGTTTGATTGTTTACAAAGCTATGATGAAGAGTTAATGTCTTTGAAAGTGGATTGCATCTATTTCTGGTTTATTGAAATATTCCTGCATTGAGGTGTGTGATGCATTTACTTACTGCCTGTTACACCACTGGCATTTAGAGCAACAGTAAAGGTCCTCATCTCTGGAATTCCTTCATCATGTCTGTTGTTTCCTCTTAGTTTTCACTACTGTCAGTCATGCAAGTCTTAGGAATACCATCAGATGTAGAAGAATTGTTCATTACTGTTTCCCAGTCAGGATTGTTAGCCCTGAGCTGACCCTGCGAAACTGGAGGACCAGTGAGCTACTCTCAGTCTGGCCTCTAACCTTTGACCTGCTTACAGCACAAAACCCTGACTCCTGCCAACATAGCTCTCTGGGTCATTGAGACAAGCAAGCCTCCATCTACAACAAGGGTGTGGTCCTCTTGGATGATGAGATGCTCTAACCCTGTGATAATCAAATCCTCTGCAAAAGGTTTCAAAATTCTCAGCCTACACCCAGAAACCAGGGGAGTGGCTTTGGGACAACACCTGATATTCAAGCTGGTCCTAGCAGCCTATTATATAGCATAAGGGAAGGATGCCAATTTAAAGGACAGAGGCCCTGTGTCAGTCAGGGCCAGACTGTCTCATGGCTTCTCACCCTCTGGACCTTGTCCCTCTCCCAGCTGTGTTTGTGTAGGATCTAAATATTGGTCATGTGTTGGCCTCATCTGTCCGCAGTCTCCATCTCCCCCCAGTCTCTTCCATCCATCTCCAACTCCCCCAGTCCTTCCACCCTGTCCATTCTCCAGCTTCAGCTTGCTGAGATTACATCTCGGAAAAGCTTTTCTTGATTACCTGGTCTGATTTATAAGTGACTTTCTTATATTTACATGAGACATCTAGTCCTTGTCTTTCCAATGGAGCTACCTCTACCAAAACCTTCACAGTTCTCTGGAACTATTCCAGAATCTAGTAATTCTAGAAAGATCATTACTAATGCCTCCACAATCTCATCAGCTCCTTCTTCAGAACCCTGAGATGGAGTCCATCTGGTACAGGTGATTAATCTACCTTCAGAACTTTCAGCTTCCCAAGCACTTTTGCATTACTAATTGCAACTAAACTCAATTCTGCCCCTGATTCTCACAAATTTCTGGCATATTGCTGGTGTCTTTCATATTGAAGACTGACACAAAATATTCATTGTTCATCTGCTATTTCTTAGCCCCCATCACTACCTCTCCAGCATCATTTTGCTGCTGTCCAATATCCACTGGCCTCGATTTTACTCTTTATATATCTGACAAAACTTTTGGTATTTTCTTTTATATTATTGGCTAGCTTACTTTAATATCTCATCTTTTCTCTCCTTATGACTTTTTTAGTTGCATTCTTTTGCTTTTTAAATTATCCTCCAGTCTTCTAAATCCGCAATAATTTTTGCTCTATATATGCCCTCTCTTCAGCTTTTATGTTGGTTTTGACTTCCTTGTCAGCCACCATTGAGTTATCCTGCCTTTAGAATACCTCTTCATCTGTGGCATGTATCTATCCTTCCCCTTCCGAATTGCCCCGAGAAACTCCAGCGTTGGTTTTCTGTCATCCCTGCTAGTGTCCCCTTCCAATCAACATTGGCCAGCTCCTCTCTTGTGTCTCTGTAATCCCCTTTATTCCACTGTAATCCTGATACATCTGACTTTATCTTCTCCTTCTCAAACTACAGGGTGAATTCTATCATATTCTGATCTCAAGCTCCTAAGGGTTCCTTCACCATAAGCTCCTGAATCAAATCTGGTCAATTACACAACGCCTAAGCCAGAATTGTCTTTCCCCTCGTGGGCTCAACCACAAGCTGCTCTAAAAAACAATCTTATATAAATGCAAAAAATTCCCTCTCTTGGGATCTAGCACAAGCCTAATTGTCCCAATCTACCTGCATATTGAAATCCCCCTTGATTATTGTAAAATTGCTGTTTTTACATGCCTTTTCAATCTCCCATTCTAATCTATATCCCTCATTTTGGCTTCTGTTTGGAGGCCTGTATATAACTCTCATCAGATTCTTTTTACCAGGGTCCTGACGAAGGGTCTCGGCCCGAAACGTCGACAGCGCTTCTCCCTATAGATGCTGCCTGGCCTGCTGTGTTCCACCAGCATTTTGTGTGTGTTGTTCTTTTTACCTTTGTAGTTTCTTAACTCTACCCTCAAGGATTCTACATCTTCAAACCCTATTCACTTCTTTCTAAGGATTTGATTTGACTTTTTAATAACTGAGCCACCCACCTCCTACCTGTCCTTTCACTGGCTCACTTTGGAAGTGCCTTGGTCTTGTCTTTTGCTCTGTGTTAGTGGTCAATTTATCATCTATTCTAATTGTGACACAGGCAGTAGTTTGATTGAATCAGCCACAATTCTACTTCGAATGTTATATTAGTTCCAACAAAGCCTTCTGCACATAGTAAGTGGTTTACTTATTTGTGACAAATACCAACATTACCATAGCTGACACAATGCCGGACATGAAATATACTGAGTCCATTTCAAACTGCTGAGCATAATCAAATCATTCCATCAAATGTAGTCTCGGCTGTTCTTGATTTAAGAACAAGTATAATTGCACTATTAAAGTTTTTATTTTAATGTTGCCTTGATTTGTCACTATAATGCTTCCAAGTAATTTGTGAAATAAGTCCTGATTTGGGTTGAAGGATTACCTTGGACATACCTAATCTTGTTACGGTAAAGAGCTTTTGGGAATGTAAGCTTATTACTGCTGTGAGAACCGTAACGGTTGTCACTGTGACATTAACAATGGCCAATACTGTGTTGCCAAAAGACAGATAAATCAGGGAGAATAGAAAATTATCTTTGTCTTGGTTAAAAATTTCACAGGGACTGTCTTCAAGAGGAAGTGGCCTCTATCCTTACAGAACAAACTCCCACACATTTATTCGTTTCTTGAGACACAGAGAGGATCAGGCCCTTCTGTCCCTTCGAGCTGTGTCGCCCAGCAACCAACCTATTCAACCCTAACCTAATCATGGGGCAATTTACAATGACCTATTAACCCACCAACCGGAACGCCTTTGGACTGTGGCATGAAACTGGAGCACCCGAAGGAAACCCACATGGTCATTAGGAGAACGTACAAACTCCTTACGATCAGTGGCGGGAATTGAACCCAGATTACCTGCACTGTAAAATATTGAGCTAATCACTATGCTACACTCACGGTAATAGGTCCTAACAGATCAAGCCCATCACACCCATGTGACCAACCACCTTACTAACCTGAATGTTTTTGGACTGGTGGAGGAAACCAGAGCATCTGGTGGAAACCCACATGGTCACAGGGAGAACATACCCCTTCCAAGGGGGAAATGAACCCATGTCAGTGGGGCTGCAATAGTGTTATACTAACCACTGTACCACTGTGTTGCCCTGTAATGAGCATTGTCCAATTTCAGTATGGTTTTGGCTATCAGAATTGGAGTACAAATGTCAGTTGGTGATCCACACATAAAACTTCCTTTCTGCATTGATCTGTTGATCAACGTTGAGTGAGTGAAGCCAGGAGACTTCAGTCACTGCATTGAGGGAAGCTGGGAGACTTCAGTGGGTGAGGAGGCTGGGGAGGGGGATCCCATGCTCCGGTCACTCTGGATGGATTGAACTCTGAGGCTGCTGTTTGTCGGAAGCCAATGCGACAATGAGACGAGATCTTCATCTGTTGCTCTTCACACTTTCTCTCCTGTAGTCACAAAGCAAGTTCAGAATTGCTGCCGGATTCACAGGAGAAGCTATTTCTAGATCTGTGTGAGCTGCGTACCATGCCAGCTCCTGCTCAGGCTCATCTCGAGATCTGTATCGCTCTGATGAATCCACGATTTTTTATTCTCTCAGAGTGTACAACATCCACCAAGAATATACACTTAGAACATTACACCGATAGCCCCTGTTAGAACCTATGAATGGCAAGTAAGTATATGACCCACAATCCATGTGCTGCTTGGCATTGTCCTGCTGCAGACGGGAACTGTTGAACCATCATTTGTCCATGCTGATACCTCCACCGAGGACATCTGTAAAACAGGGAGCCCCAAGCAGGCTGCACCTACTTTAAACACCCTCATCACCCAGGGTGTGCCCTTTTTTCCTTGCCACCATCAGGAGATGCAGGAGGGTGAAGGCACGCAATCGCCGTTTTAGGAAAGTATCTTCCCCTCCGCCATCAGATTTCTGAACGGTCCATGACCATGAAAATTACCTCACCATTTGCTCACTTTTCACACAATCTATTTTTAAATATATTTTTATTGTAACGAATAGTAATTTTATGTACTCCACTATACTGCTGTTACAACTTTCATGACAGATGTCAGACACAGGATGGCGCAGTAGCATAGTAGTGAACGAAACACTTGGAGCACCAATAATCGGTGATGGGGGGTTCAATTCCTGCCACTGTCTATAAGGAGTTTATACATCCTTTCTGTGACCATGTGGGTTTCGTCTGGGTGCTCTGGATTCCTCCTTACATATGGTTAAAGTTGGTCAGTTGCCGGAAGCATAGCAACATTTGCGAGCTGTCCCCAGCACATCCTCAGACTGTGCTGGTCGTTAACACAAATGGCACACTTCCCTCTATGCCTCGATGTACATGTGACAAATAAAGCTACTCTTTAAATCTGATAATACTTGATTCTGTTTTGATGCCGGGGAGAATTGTAACTGAACTTTGCTCCTTTCCTAGGCGTTCTGTGTCTGAGATTGTCTGCGTCTCTGCTCCATCTCTACATGGGCCTGGCATTGTCCGCGTTTCAGTGAGTGTTGATCGCGCACAGCTGGAGGACAGTCTGCAGTTTGAATTTATTGATGATCCCACTGTTCTGAGGATTGAACCAGAGTGGAGTATTGCCAGGTACATGACCTTGTGACATCTAAGTTTTACGTTACATGAATATTTGAAATACATTTGTGCCACAACAGATTTCTGAATGGACAATGGAACTATGAACACCACCTCACAATTTTTGCTCTCTTTTTGCACTATTTATTTAATTTTTAATATATTATAATTTGTAGTAATTTTTTTTATATACGGTGGATTTCAGTTATCGGGACCACAAGTTCTGGCCCTAATAAGCTGCTGCCCCAGTTAACTGAAGTTTCATGGAAGTAGTTAAAATGTATAAAAAAGACCAACTACCATTTAACTGAGTAACAAACTACATATTTAAATGAAATACAGAACAAATTAGAACGCTACCAATACTGCTACAGTGCTATAAAACTGTTACTAGTTCCTAATAGTTATGGATGGAGGAATTCAACAGTGTACGCTGCCGTTTTCTTTTGATTGACTGCAAATGAACAAAATCAGTGCAGACAATGGACTGCCTTCATTGGCTTCCTGCATGAAGCAGTGTCAGAAATGAGTGCTTTTTAATTTGTTGCCAATCAGCCCAATTGAAAAGACATAACACAAGCACACACAACTAATGTTACTTAAAAGTCATTCATTGTTGGCACAGTGTGGTATCCAATGGCAACACAAGTCTACGTGACTGACGCTGGTTCAAAACTGTTTGCTAAAAATCTCCTGTCCCAATCAAGTGGCACAGTGTCCCAAATAAACAAAGGGAATCATGGCTATTTTCTGAATTAGATTTGGTTCTTTAAGAGCTGTCCCAAATAAGGGGCTGTATGATTCACCGAATGCCCAATTAACCGGAATCCAAATGTGTTGCATGGTACCACCTCTGCAAAACAACAGGCTTCACAGTATATGTCCATGCTAATGAACCTGATTCTGATTCTGAAAAGGTTCAACTCAAGGAAATATTTAAATTTCCAGATGGCTGGGCAATCTGAAGGGGATAGATGTTGGACATCTACTCCACAAGACAGACACAGTAGTTTAGCTACCGACCCCATTCATCCACGGCCTTAGAAAATGGATCTAAGAATGTTAGTTGGACCTCCATATTGGCATTATTATGTCATGTCATATGACATAGGTGATCATGGCCTTTCCTTGACCAGGATTGTTCTTGGCAATTTTTTCTACAGAAGCGGTTTGCCATTGCCTTCTTCTGGGCAGTGTCTTTACAAGACGGGTGACCCCAGCCATTATCAATACTCTTCAGAGATTGTCTGCCTGGTGTCAGTGGTCACATAACCAGGACTTGAGATCTGCACTGACTGCTCATACAACCATCCACCACCTGCTCCCTTGGCTTCATGCGAACCTGATCGGGGGCTAAGCAGGTGCTACACCTTGCCCAAGGGTGACCTGCAGGCTAGCGGAGGGAAGGAGTGCCTTACACCTCCTTTGGTAGAGATAATCTCCACCTCACAACCCAAATAAAGACTATCAGTTTGAAATATGGCCCACAACCACAGTTTCATAAGGGCAAGTGGGAATGCAGATGAAGTACTGTGCTTGCCACCTGGCAGCAGTTTTTTTTAGAAAAACAGAATATTTACAGCACTGGGCAAAGCCATGTAGCTCTTGGTGTCCAAACAGTTCTCCATGTAGGACTGTTGCAAAGGGATATGGACCCCAAGCAGGCAAATGGGCTTAGTGCAGATCAAGGACTCCCGCCCAGGTCCCCGGACCCCTCGGTTATTGTTAGGGATCCATGGCATGATAAAGATTGGGGACCCCTGGTGTAGATGGTGCCGACGGGCCTGTATCTATGCTGTTCAGAATTACAACTCTATAAGCAACACGGTAGCTTGGTGGTTCTGTGTCGGTTCACACCACTGGCTGTAAGATCAGGGTTCGGCCCTGATTGTTGTCAGTAAGGAGTTTATACCTTCTCCCCGTGACTGTGTGGGTTGCCTCTGGGTGTTCCGCATTCCTCCCACAGTCCAAAGATGTACAGTGAATTGTGGGCATGCTGTGTTGGTGGCAGAAGTGTTTTGACAGTTGCCCAGCACAGCATTCACTGATTTGATTTGACACAATCTTGGTGTTCTCTGTGTGCCAGTCTCCCAGTTCCATCCCCAAAGTTTGTAATGGGAAACTATATTGGTAGCAAACTTACTCTCATCCTAGTATTCTTCTCACGAGTAATGCCGATTAATTCTTTATTGTTGTTGCTCAGCTTCCTTTACAATTCAGTGTAGAGTGCTTGATGAGGGGATTTATTGAAATATTTGCTGAGGGCCTGTTGATGTCATTAACAAGACCAGCATTTACTGTCCATAGTCCTCTTGCTCCAAGTCCCTGACTGATTCCAGCAATCTCTAGAATAAATATTATTCCAACAATTGCGTTTTTACAAACTTTTCCCAAGCTCCCTCCAGTCATTTTGCTTCTTGTAATTTTCCAAACAAGGAGCATCTGAAGGAGTAAGAGCCTGGAGGAATACCACTTGCTCTCTTCAGTGATGTTTGCCACACTCCGCTTCCCCCGGGGCACTGCACCCTGCAGACTCTAATGAGAATTACCATGCCGTAAGTCTCACACACCTACCCACAGCAGTTTTATCCCAATTTTGATTGTTTGTGCCTTTAAAGCACAGATCCTACAGTAAATGGTATGACAAACTGGCTCATTAGGTTGTGTAACGTGAGGTGCCTGTGAATAGAACTCTCAACACATGGGTATGTGTTATTTCACAGTGTGATTGTTTGAGAACTTTTCACACCCCCAGAATGTGGACAGCAAACCCTGTCAAAATCTGCTATGTATTTGCACCAATTAAGGATTGAGCTTGGATGCCAGGGTGGAGACACATTCCTACCAAAGGAGGTGTAAGGTGCTCCTTCCCTCCACTAGCCTGCGGGTCACCCTTGGGCAAGGTGTTGCAACGGCTCAGCCCCCCAATCAGGGTCACATGATGCTACGGGAGCCGGTGGTGGATGGTCGAATGAGCAGCCGGTGCAGATCTCAAGTCCTGGTTATGCAATCACTGTCTCCGGAGAGGAAATCGCTGAAGAGTATTGATAATGGTTGGGGTCACCCGTAGTGTAAAGACACTGCCCAGAAGGATAAAATGGCAGCTACTTCTGTAGAAAGGTTTGCCAAGAACAATCATGGTCATGGAAGGACCATGATCATCCATGTCATACTGCAAAACACAGAATATTGATGATGAAGGACCGAGCGAAGGACTAGACATAATTCTATACTTGGTCACTGCAGAAAATTCTGGCTTGTTTGAATCCAGTGCCGCCTAATCCCTTAAAAAGGAGATGTCCATTGAGTGAGATTGACCACTCTACCAGGGCTTCCAGGTCAGATCCAGAAACATATTGATCTCAGCTTTGAATTAACTCAGTGATGGAGCCTCCACAGCCACTGGATGAGGAAATTCCAAAGATCACCACCCTCTCTTCAGCTCAGTCTTAAATAACTAATCCCCTATTCTCAAGGTATTTCCAAGATCATAAGGTCCTCAAGAATATTTTAGTTGCTAAAACCAGACAAGCAAGGCCCTTGAGGAATATAAAAAGTCTTGAATCACATGTGTGAGTTTTTGAGTAAGTGACAAAGGGTAGGACAGTGGATGTAGCCTACATTTATAAACCCTCAAGTAAAGCTGGCAATGAGCTGGTAAATTGGACCTAAGACTGACTTGGTGCAGTGTTTTTTTGACTGGAGATCTGCGACCATTGGTACCATATGTAATCAGTGCTGGGATTTTTATTGTTTGTAATATGTGTCGATGATTTGGATAAAAGTGTAGTTGGTCTGATACACAACCACTTCTGAAATTGTTGCATTTGTGGGCAACAAAGAAATTTTTCAATAGAAGTTGGGAGAATATTGTTCAGTTAGAAACTTGGGCACAGGGATGGCAGATGGAGTTTAATCTAGACAAGTTCATTGGAATTTGATAGATGTATGATATATAAAGTTATGAAAGGCATAGAGAGGGGAAGTAGTCAGAGTTTCTTATGGTATACTGAGCTCATAGGTTTACGATGCAGGGGGGATGTTTCACTGAGCTGCATGAGGCAGGGTTTTTTTCACATGAGGTGCCTGGAATGTGCTGTTCCTGTTATGTCGTAGGGTGGCTGCTGGGACGGACCCAAAAGCAGGACACAAGCACGTTTTGTAGGTTTAACTAAATAGAGTTCATTAATAATTACAAGGAAAGCCATGACGCAAGGATAGAACAGAGAGAAATCAAGGAGAGAGCAAAGCGGAAGTGGGAATAAGCGTAATGGACTAGGAACAGCACTAGGAATGTCAAGAAAGCATGGGAAGAGGTAAAGAAACGATACTGGACAAGACACAAGCCTTGGATGAGACTAGGATACAGGGCCTGGGCTAAGACTAGACTAGGAAAGCGAGACCTGGACAAGGAATTAGGAACTTGGAACCTGGACAAGGACTCCGAGCCAGAGACTGGACAGGGACCCAGAACCTGGGTCTTGACCGGGGCTCGGACTCTGGATCCAGGCGAGGACAAGACGTGGCAAGGCAACAGGACTGGGCAAGGAACTCCTGCACAGGACGAGAACACAAAGCTTTGACTTGGACTTGTACTTGACTGGATATTTAAACATCGGAGCTTGGACTGGATATTTAAACATCGGAGCTTGGACTGGATATTTAAACATCGGAGCTTGGACTGGATACCTGAAAGTTGGAGCTTGGACTTGGAACTCAAACACAGAACATTGAGCCGGGATTCCTCCTGAGACACAGGACATGGAGCCAGGACTCTTCTTATTCATGGGACAGACTCAGACACAAGACATAGAACACTGAGCTGGGACTCCTCATTAGCCACGGGACGGAGTTGGGACTCTTCTTGACACAGGGTCAGGACCCTTCTAGGGTACAGGGCCGGACCCCTTTTAGACACAGGACATGGATATGGAGACCACACAACGATAGACAGTACTATAACTGGGCGCAAGTGTGCTTCAAGCAGCAGTGAGCTCCTGACTCACCCTGGCGGGTTAACCTTAACAGACCCGCTCTGGCGAGGGAAGACGGCTTGCTGTCACTTGCTTCAGGGAGGAGACTTAGCTCCGGTCAGATGACATTGGCTCATATTAGCTTCGGTGACTTCATTAACGCTCCATAACGCTCTTGCGCCGTACGGCTGAAAGCCAGAGACTTATAAACTGCCGGTTCAGTCGAGAGTAAATTGCTTTTAATCACCAAGCCCGAGGGACAGGGGAAAACGGGGAATTAAAGGGAAACAGGCAGTCAACGATCCCAATCGAAACACAGACAAAGGAAATTTAAAGGGAACCCGAACCGGACCATGACATGTTAACAATTCCTGCGATGTGCAGGTCACTGGTGAGACTCACACTTGGTTCTCAGCCCAAAATGTCCTTGAGCTGAGTAGCCAGCCCAGCCACTTGCAGGTAGTTAAGAACAGAGAACATCTCTTTGGACAGGAGCCACATGTTGTCGGACTGGCAGGTTCCATACTCTGCCAGGTGTAAGTTAACCAGACTGGTTTGGTCAGCAATGCAGTCATTCCACAGAATCAGGTTTAGTATCACCGGCATAAGTTGTGAACTTTGTTGTTATCAGACAGCAGTACATTGTGATGCATAATGATAAAAACTGTAAATTACTGAAAGAAGCAAATGCAGTTAAATTAAGTAGCACAAAAAGAGAGAAATTGTAGTGAGGTAGTGTTCATGGGTTCAATGTCTATTCAGAAATCAGACGGTAGAGGGGAGGAGGCTGTTCCTGAATCACTGAGTGTGTGCTTCTGTACCTCCTTCCCAGTGGCAGCAATGCAAAGAGAGCATTTTCTGGCTGACGGGGTCCTTAATGATGGATGCTGCTTTTTTCAGGATTCACTCCTTGAAGATGCCGTGGATGCTGGGGAGTCTTGTGCCCATGATGGAGCTGACAGAGTTCTCAACCCTGGGCAGCTTATTTCAATCCTGCGCAGTGGCCCCTCCATACCAGACAGTGATACCCCGAGTTAAAATGTTCTCCATGGTACATAGAACATGGAAATCCACAGCACATTACAGGCCCTTCGGCCCACAATGTTATGCCAACAACGTAACCTACTCTAGAAACTGCCTAGAATTTCCCTAGCGCAGGCCCTTTGTTTTTCTAAGCTCCATGTGCCTATCTGAGAGGCTCTTTAAAGGACTCTGTTGTATCTGCCTCTTCAGCTGACACTGGCTGTGTATTCCACACACACCACACTCTGTGTGAAAAACATACCTCTGACATCCCCCTTCCAAGCACCTTAAAACTATGACCCCTTGTATTAGCCATTTTGGCCGGCTGGTGGCGTAGTGGCATCAGCACTGGACTTTGGGGCAAGAGGTCCCGAGTTCGAATCCGGCTGGCTCCCTTGCACGCTCTCCATCCGTGCCTGGGTTGGGTGTCGAGTTAGCAACTCGACCTCGTAAAAATAAACCTGGAGAGGGATGGGCTCTGCCAGGTTTCAGGCACCCAAGACACGCCGTACGACGAGCAATCACCAAAACGATCGGTGCAAAAAGCTTGTCATGACGCACACAAGCACACACTCATTAGCCATTTCAGCCCTGGGAAAAAGCCTCTGGCTGTAGAAATTTCTTGTCTGTAGAAATTCACGAATATCTTTGGTGAAATACCAAATCTCCTCAAATTCCTAATGAAATATAGCCACTGTCATGCCTTCTTTGTAACTGGCATCAATATGTTTGACCCAGGATTGATCGTCAGAGATGTTGACGCCCAGGAACTTGAAATTGCTCACTCTTTCCATTTCTGAATTACAAAAGTTCAAAGTAAATTTTATTATCAAAATACATCTATGTCACCGTGTACAGCCCTGAAATTTATTTTGCTGTGGAGATACTCAGCAAATCTATAGAACTGTAACTATAACACGATCAATGAAAGATCAACCAGAGTGCAGAAGACAACAAAGGGTGCAAATGCAAATATATATAAATAGCAATAAATAACAAGAACACGAGGTAATAAGATAGAGTCCTTGAAAGTGAGATCATTGGTTGTAGGAACATTTCAATGATGGACAAATGAGTGTACTTAACCCCTTTTATTCACGAGCTTGACGGTTGTAGGGTAGTAACTGTTCTTGAACCTGGTGGTGTGAGTCCTGAAGCTCTTGAATCTTCTCCCTGTTGGCAGAAGTGAGAAGAGAGCATGACCTGGGTGGTGGTTTATATATAGTAGTTATTTTTAGCTTAATTATCTGACTATACATTCCCCATCTGCTGTTAAACCAGCCTTCTACATCTCTAGTAAATAATCCATTAAGGCACGGTGTTTGCAATATGCTACTTTTGGTTTCTATTTATACTTGCATAGACTTAACCCAATGTATCTTGACAACATCTAAATTAAAGCTTTTATTTAATCATTGTTGCTGTTATTTTCACAGTTTCTACCGGTAATATTTCATGATACATAAAAAGAAAATATTGCACATCTGGAGGTATCAGTCCCTGCCCCAGCCACACGCTGTAATCACTCAGCACTCTGAAGGAGTAATTGCGCAGTGCACAACATCACAAGGAGGGAACGCTACAAATAACAGCACAGATGCCGGAGCTGCAAGCCAACTGCTCTCTATTACTGGTGTAACATTCCACTTCACAGTGGTGAAAATTGCAAACGCCTCTCTCAAACGAGAGGCACTTATTTAGCAATACCACATGAAAAGCGTGTTTAACGAGAAAACAGCTGTGATTATGACTTTCAAGGCATCCAAATCCACGCAGGAGGAAAAAAGCCACTCCACAAATATTCCTGTCGGCGCTCACTTTGCAGAACGGAGTGCTGGAAATTGCTGAGATCTCTGCTTTGTATTTTTGAAGGAGCAGCCTTGTTTAATCTACAGCTGTGCCTTCATTACTGCCCGTAACCTCCACTGACACTCTCGATACTCACAACATGCAAAACTCTACCCCGTGCATCTAATTAACATTCTGACAGAACAGGTGGTTCCAGATAAATGATGAACAGCCAAGCCAAGAGAAGTTTTTGCTGCGATCAGCAAATAATATTTGGAAAAGGATTTCAATAGATTGTGTTCTTTGCAATATCTGTACCCACGCTATTTAATAATTTATCATATAATCATATCCAGCCAAGCAGCATTGAAAGCACTGACACATGCAATTCCCATTGAAGACTTTATTAAGAAGGAAAACACTTGCTTTCCTCCAGCACCTCTGGTCACACACCAGGGCCTTTCTGTGTGCATTCTCCTTTGTATCGTGGGGTGGTTGCACAGAAAGATCCCACAGACAACAATATGATATTTTCTAGGAGTTAAGGGGCAAATTTGGCCAGGGCACAGGGTAGAATTCTCAGTTTGCTTTCGGGAACACACTGAGAGCATTTGCAGCTCCCTGTGGGAATAGACAGCGTTCGGCATCTCATTCTAAATATGGAGTCTCTGGTTATGCTGCGCTCCACCAGGACTGCTCCATACATGCCTCAGGCTCTGAGGTGAGACTTAAGCCATTAGCCTTCTGATTCAGGGACCAGTGAGATGCTACTGATTTCCACATCCTTTCCACATAATGCAGGAACACCAGAGCACAAAAATAGGCCATTCAGCTCATCTAGTCTGTGCCAGACCATTATATTGCCTAATCACCTGGACCATCGCCCTCCACACCCTTCCTATTCATGTACTTACCAAACTTCCCTTAAAAGTTGCAATCAAAGGAGCATCCACCACTTCTGCTGTTAGCCCATTCCACACTCAAACTGCCATCTGAGTGAAAACGTTCTCCCTGAGGTTCCCTTTAAGTTCAGTTTCATGTTTATTGTCTTTCAGCCATACACATGTATAGAGCTAAATGAAACATTGGTCCTCTGAGGTCAAGGTACAAAACACAATACATATAGTCACACACAGCACACATAATAGAGCACCAACACTGTAGTGCTGATAAAGCACAATACAATCACAAAATAAAATTAGCATGTCCCTGAGTGTTATGACCTGAAGATTGATGGTGCATAGGATGTTGTCCTGGAGCCATATTTTTGCAAGAGCAAGCACACAGCAGTTCCTTATCTCGCACTGGGTAATATTTTACCTTTCATTCAGAACCTATGATCTCTGGTCTCACCCAGCCTCAGTACATTGAAAATGTCCATGGTAGAGGTGGAGTTGTTACCTCTGTAATTGACAGTGTGGAGCAGGGTCCATCTTCTGCTTTCTGGTATTACTTTCCAGCTAAGATTTCAGCTCGTTTATTGTGTTAATTCACAATGTGCAGAGGGAAAATCTTTTTATTATCATTACAACATTGCAAGGCAACATTGACCATTGCTGAGATATTCTCTGAAAACCAACGAACAAACATTTTTGTAAAGGCAGATGCACTTTGAGGTTGATGGATCAATGGACAAGATTGGCACCCAGCTTTTATGAAGCTGTGAAAGCTGTCAATTATTTCTCAAAAACAGGGATTACTTATTGACAATTCAATGCATCCAAATGTAAAACTACTTTGTGTTTTGTATTCAGTGGCAATACTTCCTTGATTGTCTTCGGAACCAACTTGGATATAATTCAAGAACCCAGGATCCGGGTGAAATACAACAGCCAGGAATCTCTCAACGTAAGTCATTGACCAATGCTAAACGCTCTTCCCGATGGCGCAAGTTTACGTTGTGTGATGGTCACGATGGTTTCACTGCGTCTTGTACTGGCAGGGACATGATGGGCCTACTTAGACCATAAGACCATTAGGCATAGGAGGAGGATTGGGCCATTGGCCCATCGAGTTCTCTGCCATAACATTATGGCTGATTTAATATCCCTCTCAGCCCCATTCTCCTCCCTTCTCCCGATAACCTTTGACATCCTGACTAATCAGGAAACTATCAATCTCCACTTCAAATACACCCGATGACTTGGCCTTCACAGCCGTCTGTGGCAGTGAATTCCACAGATTCACCAGCCTCCTCCTCATCTCCAATCTACAGGGACAGCGCTCTCGTCTGAGGCTGCGCCCTGTGATCCTAGACTCTCCAGCTATAGGAAACATCCTCTCCACATTTCTGTGCTCTACATTTCAGTGACTCTAAAGTGGGGTGAGGGAGCAGGTCAGAGGAAGGGACAATTATCAAAAACAATCCCTTGGCCGCCTCCACGGTGCCTGTTTGAAAGGAGCAGGCATCCAGCCAAGCACCAAGCAGTATTCACATTATCAATCCAACAGCGTTTTGGATTTATAGACTTATCTTTTATTGTTTATTCTCGTGAATTATTCAAATATAGAGAAGGATTATGAAGCAGACGATTAGCAAATTATTTCATAATCATGCTCAGATGAAGTGGAAAAGCGGTGAGTTCTGGTTACAGCAAGGTGCCATGTGGTAACACAGGGAAAATAGAGCACTCTGTGCAAATTCCTTACCTGTTACTGTCGCACAGAGAGGGTTAATGGAATCTCTGAAAGTCCTTAATGGTGTTTAATGGGAGATTAACGGGACAAAAACACCTTTGTCAGCATTGAAAGAAGGAGGTCGCGCACGAGAGAGAGAAATCAGTATTGATTTAACTTCGTATTTTTCTGTGGCCTTTTTTTAATTCAGTAAATTAGTCATTAGTTCACTGTGGAAAAACTCGTGGGGCTCTGCCTGGCTGGGACAGGATTGACTGCATGGGATTTCAGTTCAATACCTGGAGAATTTGCTTCACAGAATCTCATTTTTGGACGGCATTCATGCTGGGAAATTTAGTTTAAATTAACTCTCCCTCGAGGGAGAGAGGAATGAAAAATAAAGCAACAGTACATCAAGCTGTACTTTCATATGTACTTGTAGGCTGTAAAATTATTGATTTTTTAAAAAAGAAAATTATCACTGCGGTGTTTTGTGTACCAGAGGGAGAGAGAACGGTATAGAATATGTCCGTTTATGTCGCTGTAATTTACAGAACAGTTTTGTTTGTCTAGGTGAATAATAAAACACAATCAATATGAGGAACTCTATATGCCGGCC
This sequence comes from Hypanus sabinus, assembly GCF_030144855.1. Classification (NCBI taxonomy): domain Eukaryota; kingdom Metazoa; phylum Chordata; class Chondrichthyes; order Myliobatiformes; family Dasyatidae; genus Hypanus; species Hypanus sabinus. Next base: position 5,350,503 of record NC_082730.1, read on the forward strand.
TTTTAACGCACTTGTAGCAGTGTAAGGGATAGCTGTTGAAACTGGAGAACTGCCAGCATTTGGTGACCAGCAATCCTCTGCTGGGACTCCCTCAGACCTGCCTGCTGGTCGTATCTCAAGGTGGATGCTTTTGGACGATGAAAGCCACCCCCCCCCCCCGTCCTTTTCTCCCCCACTGTTGGTGGGAGTTCATTGCTTTGTCAGATACAACGTGGAATAAGGCGCTTCCGGCCCATTGAAACGCGCTGCCTGGCAAACCCCGAATTAATCGTAGCCTAATTACAGGATAAATTGCATTGACCAATTAGCCTGTCAACCAATATGTCAAGGTCATTGAACCCAGTCACTGGTACTGTAAAGTGTTGTGCTAACCACTACTCTACCGTGTGATGGAAATTGAACCCGGGTCACTGGTACTGTAAAGCATTGTGCTAACCACTACACTACCGTGTGATGGGAATTGAACCCAGGTCACTGGTACTGTAAAACGTTGTGCTAACCACTACACTCCTGTGCCACCCCGGAGGACATAGCCATATCTGATGTGATGCATTTGGATGATTGCATGGTCTTCCATCCACGACCATGATTGTTCTTGGCAAATGTTTCTACAGAAGTGGTTTGCCATTGCTGCCTTCTTCTGGGCAGTGTCTTTACAAGATGGGTGACCCCAGCCATTATCAATACCCTTCAGAGATTGTCTGCCTGGTGTGAGTGGTTGCATAACCAGGACTTGTGATCTGCACCGGCTGCTCATACGACCGTCCACCACCTGCTCCCGTGGCTTCATGTGACCCTGATCAGGGGACTAAGCAGGGGCTACACCTTGCCCAAGGGTGACCTGCAGTCTGGCAGAGGGAAGGAGCGCCTTACACCTCCTTTGGTAGAGACGTATCTCCACCCTGCCACCCATGTATTGAGATAACTTTTGTAAAACCACCTATCTTTAATACTCATTGGTTTTCAAACAGTCCTTTCATAAAATAATTCCATGGGTAATATTCTGATTTATTTTCGCTTTTCTGTGCGTTTCCTGCAGCTTTCAGGGTTATAGGGGGATGTCAAGGTAAGATCTTCACACACAGAGCATTGGGTATGTCGATCACACTTGGAGTCTTGTGTTCAGTTCTGGTCGCCTCATTATAGGAAGGATGTGGAAGCTTTAGGGAGTGAGCAGAGGAGATTTTCCAGTAATTTGTCATGTCTCATAAGGACAGGATGGATGAGCTAGGGATCTTCTCTTTGGAGTGAAGGAGGAGGAGAGGTGACTTGACAGATGATAAACAGAATAGGTTAAGTAGATAGCCAGAGACTTTCCCCAAGGGTGGAAATGGTTAATACAAAGAGGCTTAATTTTAAGATGATTGGAGTAAAGTATGGAGGTGATGTCAGAGGAAGGTGTTTTAATTTAAGCGAATGGTGGCTGAGTAGGACACACTGCCAGGGGTGGTGATACAGGCAGATACATTAGGTAGGCATATTGATGATAGAAAAATGGAGGGCTATGTGGGAGGGAAGGGTTAAATTGATCTTAGAGTAGATTTAAAGATTGGCACAACATCATGGGCTGAAGGGCCTGTACTGTGCTGTCATGTTCTTTGTTCTATCATCTCCATCCTCCCTGTCATCGTAACCATGGATACCCCCCCAACAGGGTGCTGTGTGCTGATCCCTTTGCCGTACACTCTGCTCACACATGACCAGACTCAGAAACAGTTCCTTTCCCCAGGCAGTAAGGCTGATCAACACCTCCACCCAGTAACCCACCTGTCTACACCCCCAGTCACCACTACTTTCTCATTTCTTGTTACAGTCATCTTATGTACAGACATTCCTGTGCCTAGCGTCACTTTATGGACATACAATCAATCTGTGTATACACTATAAGCTGTCTTATGTATTCCTATTTATTGCGTTTATATTATTGTAAACACTATAGAGATTCTGCAGAGCAACACACACAAAATGCTGGAGGAACTCAGCAGGTCAGGCAGCATCTGAGGAAATGAACAAACAGTCCTGAAGAAGGCTTTCAGCCTGAAACGTTGACTGTTTATTCATTTCCATAGATCCTGCCTGACCTGCTGAGTTCCTCCAGCATTTTGTGTGTGTTGTTGTTATTGTGTTCGTGCTTTCTTTTCTGTTGCATTGGATCCGTAGTAGCAATTATTTCATTCTCCTTTACACGTGTACAGGGATTGACATTAAACGATCCTGAATCAGTGTTCTCCGTATCCATGTGAGGTTGAGCTTGTGCTGACGTTGAGAGGAGATTCATGCCTCTTGTCCTGTTGCAGGTGTGTGAAGTGGTGAACTCTACGACCATGACCTGCCGAGCCCCCGCTCTCACCCACGAGCACCAGCCTGGGCACGACACCGTGGAGCGTCCCGATGAGTTTGGTTTTGTCTTCGACAACGTGCAGGCTCTGCTGATTTATAACAACACCAACTTCGTCTTCTACCCCAACCCGACCTTTGAAGCTCTGAGTGTAACAGGCATGCTGGAACAGAAGCCAGGCGCCCCCATTATACTCAAAGTACGTGCCTACAACCGTAAGTTGGAGCGCGGTGGTGTATGCTCATCCCCTCCCCGTTCCGCTGTGGCCGTGGCTGTCTCAGCAGCTCACTGTGATGCTGTTGAAAGGGTTCAACGCAGGAGAACTTGCAGATGCTGGAAATCTTGAACAATAGCCACAAAATGCTGGAGGAACTTGGCATGTATGGAGGGGAATCAACAGTGAGACCCTTCATCAGGTTTGGAAAGGAAGGGGGCAGAAGGCAGAATAAGAACTGGGGGAAAGGGAGGAATACAAGATGGAAGGTGATAGTTATACATTATGTATCACCTCCCAGCTTCTTACTTCATCCCTCCTCCCTCCACGGAAGGCTCCTGATGAAGGGTGGATCTTGGTCTCGTTCTGAAGCATCAACTGTTTATTCCTCTCCATCGATGCTGCCTGACCTGCCGAGATCCTCCAGAATTTTGTGGGTGTTGCTGTGGATTTCCAGCACCTGTAGAAACTCTTTTGTTTCTGATCCAGCTGTCATGGCAGTTCAATCGACTCATTCTGAAATGACCCAGCACACAGAGCACAAGTCGGCACGAGAGGGTGCAGACACTGGATTCTGGGGCAACAGAGAACTAATCCAGCAGGTGAAGAAGCATCTGTTGGTTGAACGGGCAGTACTCCCACTCTCCCCTCCCACTGGGACTCCTATTCCTCTGTTCCCATCTACCCTCCCCACCTCCGTTGTTTGATCCCATGCTCCACCTTCCTCTCCCATCAGATTCTACCATCTTAAGCCATTTGTCAGCCCCACCCCTCAGCTCCCAGCCTTTGTAACTATTTCCACCTGTCCCCTCACCTGGACCCACCCATCCCAGAGAAGTGTCTGGTGATCTGCAGTGTATGTACTTTGATAATAAATTTATGAACTTTGTACATACAATAAGAACACAGGCTGAGCATATACATGCAGAATATGTGTGTGGTGTATACCTGGGCTTTGGTTGTGTACTTGCGTTGTATGTGTGGAGAAGATATTCTTTACAGACACACTGTGTAATGTGCACATTGTACTAAAACCACTGGCATGGTGAGGGGGTGAATGATCCTCTCGAGCGTAGAGGAAGGTCAATAATGACGGAGACCTTTACAATGACACAGACAGTAAGGGAGTGCAAATTCCTGAAATGGGATGCAGCAATTGTCAAATTGTAGGAGGGAGCATCTCCTCATATTGGTCTACTGGTGGTTGCCCATCGTGTCCAATGATGACAAAAAACCCATGCAGGAGAGTTTTTAAAGTGGAAAAGACGTTGCACTGGGGTAGTTCCACTCTCTCAACGTCAGAAGTGTGGGTTCAGCAAAGCGTCCCAAACCGGGATCTTCATTGGTTGCAGTGGATGACCATGACATCTTCTGCACCTTGTCTTGCCCTTTGCCTTCTACAGGATGTTACAGTACTGCCTTCCCATCCATTGGATATCACTGAGGCTTTGACCACGTGTGAGGCGTTCGTGAGGAAGACGTTGATTGATAGTTATAAAGAGAAAAGCAAGTAGATTGCTGTAAAAATCAATCCACCATATCTTCCTGCTTCTGTCTGTACCCACTCTGATCCTCGTGATCCATAAAGGAATGGACCAGGGAGATAAAGTCTTCACCCCAAGACGGCAAGCAAAAAAGCACAGTTCGCTATTTTCAAAATATTTAATTTCCTGGCTTCTTCAGCCCATAGAGAAAAGATTCAACCAGGATGCAGAAAGGAAAGGAAAACAGCAATTAGAAAATTATGATTTAAAAAGCAAGACCAAAGATTAGCTTTATTTGTCACATATGCATTGAAATTTCGAAACACAGAGTGAAATGTGTCGTATTTGTTTAATTAAGAAACACAGCAGGAATGGCAGGCTCTTCACCCCTACACTGATATCTTCCATCTGTAATTAATGTTCCAATGCCTGTGATATTGACTTTATTTTTACAGTTGCTCTTGAGATAAATGAAGTGTGATAAATGGATGTTTTTGCGCGACAGTCTGATAACGTTCTTCTGTCCTGTTCCCGCTCCATATTCAGGTGTTTTAAAACAATCTGCTCCAATCTCCATGGGACACGCTCGACAATCAGACTTTCCGTCGGCAGTCAGACCTCTTCCCCAACATCTACTTTTACCCGTCAGAGACAAATAATCCTGACAAGCCGGCAAGCTGTTCATTAAAACACCCCCACTTGGAGAAGGCCAACCTTCATCTTTCAATGTTTCGTTCACGTGAGATTTGTCATGCTGTCACATGATCTATTAAGTCATGGAGTTAAGTCCGGTCAAGTTTACTGTCCTGTGCACCAGTACAGGGAGATACAAGAACAATAGAAATTTAATTGCAGCGGCTTCACAGGCGCCTAAATATATCCAACACACCCAGTATAAATTGTATAAGACCCTGAAGAAGAATACTGTGTAATGAAGACTATTTATTTATCTATTTGTTTATTGAGATACAGTGCAGAACAGCTCTTTTGTCCCTTCAAGCTGCACCGCCCATAAATCCCCAATTCAATCCGAGCCCAGTCACATGACGGTTTACAAGGCTCAATTAATCTACCAACTGGTACGTCTTTGGAGCATGGGAGGAAACGAGAACACCTGGGGGAAGTCCACATGGTCACTCCTTACAGACAGCAGTGAGAATCAGACAAGTCCATACGATAGCATAGCGTTTAGCACAATGCTTTTACAGCTCGGGGCATCAGAATTCAGAGTTCAGTTCATGCCTCCTCTGTAGAAAGTTTGTACATACTATCCATGAGCATGAAGGTTTCTTCTTGGTGCTCTGGTTTCCTCCCACAGTCCAAAGGTGTACTGGTTAGTAGCTTTCTTGGTCCTGTGATTGGGCGAGGGTTAAGTCAGCGGGTTACGGAGCAGTACAGCTCAGTGGCCAGAAGGGCCTGTTCTGCACTGTATTTCTAAAATTAAAAACATAGACACGGATCAAAATTGCCCATTGCTGAGGTAGGGTTAGGGGTGTGTCGGGTGGTCAGGCCAGTGAACCCTAGGCCAAGCGTGCAGATGCCATCAGGGTGCAGGATGGAACATCACATTTGGTGCCCCTCCTCTCCGTCCACGGCTTCTGAATGGATTCCCTCACCATGAGGCGGACTTGAAGAATCAAGGAAAGACCCCCCCCCCCGAGTGAGCGACCGGTCTCCCCTGCCGTGTGTGGTGCGCAATCAGTATATAGGTTCATCCCACCGAGTTCCACCAACAGTGATTAATGAAACCTTCTTCAATCCTCATTATTTGTGTAAGAAATGTAAACGTACTGAGCAGAGGTTTAAATTTTTTTTAACTTGAGTCCTGGACATTAAAAATGAGGGCTTCTTGAATTTTGAATACAGATATTACTGACGCTACCCAACTCTAATTAACCTCCTGAGGGAAGTGAAGAATAAACAGGCCAATTTTACAAGAAGATAAAGCTTTCTGAATTTTTTCCCTAAATCAGCAAAATAATGGAATAAACGTGGTGATTAATCTTGTGTTGTAACACGGCCTGTTTAACCCAGGTCACTTATAGCCAGAGCTTCTGCTATGCTAATAGTTTGTTTTCAGTTTTTCTCAGTTCATTCCAAGTAATTCAACAACAATTACTAAACATCAGTCTGAGAGATAACCACCAGTAGGAAACTGTGGAAAACATTCTGTAGCTTTTGTCCTTGGGAAGGCACAGCAGTGTAGAGGGGAATTTGAGGGGCATTTAAGGGGCATAACAGTTAACGTAAGGCTTTAAAGCACCAGCAATCAGGGCCAATTACCTCCACTGTCTGTAAATGGTTTGTACATTCTCCCCATGACTGCTGTACAACCATGATTATGTTCTATCCTCGGATCACCCCTCCCAGCCATGAGGTGTCTTTCCGGCACATAATTCCTGACAGGTAGGGTGTCTTCCATCTCCTTCTACTGTTTCACTCTCTGACTATCCTGCCACAAATTAAGGCTCAAACCTTTGCCATCTGGCTTCTTAATGCCTGGTTTTGTTCAACGATTCCATGGGTTGCATTTAATATCAGAGAATGTATACAGTATACAACCTGAAATTCCTACTCTTCACAGACATCCACCAAACAGAAGAAAAACACCAAAGAATGGATGACAGAAAATTGTTAGAATCCCAAAGCCCTCTTCCCCTTCCATGTGCAAACAACAGAAAAGCATCAACCCTTCCTCCCCCTCCTCCCTCAGTAAAAGCACCAGCCCCTCCACCAAAGTGACCACAACCCAGAGTCCATCAAAAAGAGCAACACAGATACCTCAACAAATGGAGATTTCTGGGGAGCTTTTGGAGTTGCTTCGACAAGATAGATCGTGGGCAAGTTGGATAGAGTCTTTTTCCCAGGGTAGAAATGTCAAGTACTGGAGGGTATATCTTTAAGGTGAAATTGGAATTGGATTTCCAAAGGTGCAATGAAAAAAACTTGTCCTACATACTGTTCATTCAGATCAGATCATTACACCGTGTATTGAGGTAGAACAAGGTAAAACAATAGCAGAATACAGAATAAATAGCTCCAGGGAAAGTGCAGTACAGGGTCATAACGAGGCAGATTGTGAGGGCAAGAATCTATTTTATCCAACTAGGGGTAAATGATGTACCGTAGATTCCGGACTACAGAGCGCACCTGATTAAAAGCAGCACGCTCTAATTTTAGAAAGAAAATCAATTTTGTACTTGTACAGGCCGCACCGGATTTTAAGCTGCAGGTGTCCCACGTTGTAATATGAGATATTTACACAGAAAGATATTACACGTGAGGATTTTTTAACTTTTAATTAAATCCGTATGGTAACATAAACAAATACATATTGCAAATGCTTTTTTTCAAACAGTGCCTGTAATACAGCTACTTTTAAATATACATACGTATCGGTAACACACAAATTACGTTGCATATACTTTTTTACTGAACAGTGTACGAACAACATTCCAATATCTCCTAACGACTGGTAAAAAAATATATATATATACTGCAGCCTACCAGGAAAAGTTATTGATCGCCTTCTTCATCTTCCTCCTGCGCACTAAAACCATCAAAGTCCTTCAGTGTCCGAATTGAATAAAACCTCAGGATCTCGTCACTCACTTCAGTCTCTTCGTTGTCGCTCTCACTTGAGCGCACGCGGTCCTCTTCATCACGCAGCAGTCCAGCCTTTCGAAACCTGTTGGTGATGGTGGATGCTGTGACACGGCTCCACGCATTTAGGATCCACTGGCAGACTTGAGTTAAAGATGCTCTTCGCATGCGTCCTGTTTTGGTAAAGGATTTCTCACCACTCGTCATCCAAGCCTCCCACTCAACGCGCAGCGCCACTTTAAATGCCCGGTTCACGCTGATGTCCAGTGGCTGCAAATACTTCTTGGTGCCCCCAGGAATCACAGCTGGAATTGAGTTTGTACTCTTGATGGCAACTTTCACTGAACTTTCATTGTCAGCCGCTTAAAAATCACCATCGGTGGAAGCTTTAGTCCGGATGCTGTGCAGTTCAGAACACAAGTAAAATACATTCTCTCATGGCCACTTGTTTTCAGTGTGATGGATGAGTCACCTTTTTTATTAACAGTCCGAGTGAGAGGCAGGTCAAACGTCAAAGGTACTTCATCCATATTTATGATATCATCTGGCCCGATGGAATTCTCCGCTATCTTTGTTTGAGTGAATGTGCGGAAGTTAGCAAGTTGTTCCTTGTGGTCGGGAGGGAGCTGCTGACACAGAGTCGTGCGTACCCTGATGGACAGGCCTTTTCGTCTCATAAATCTAAAACACCACGATGACCCACCTCTAAAATCTTCGATTTTCATTTTGGTGGCGATTGCTTTAACCTTCAGTCTGATCTGCACAGTGGAAACACCGCGGCCGCCTGCTCTCTGTGTGTTAACCCAGTCTTCAAGAAAGTTTTCAAGTTCGGGCCATCTGCTATGATTACCTCTGAAAGCTTTTGTCGTCTTTTTGCATTGACTCAGTTCTTCACGCTGGCGTCTCCACCGTCTCACCATCGATTCACTTATGCCAAGATTATGTGCAGCAGCTCGATTTCCTTCTTCAACCGCCAGACTGATCGCCTTTAACTTAAAAGCTGCATCATATGCTTTTCTTCGAGTGTTTTCCATGTTGATGAGGGTGAGTACAAATGACTGATTTACAATAATTTAATTGTGAAAGTGCGCTTGATTTATCGTACAATTTCATTGGACCTCTGTGAACTACTCATCAATTTTATTGGTCTACTGTTACGAGGCAAAATGTTTTTGGCGGCATGAAAGAAAAACATGCATTAGCCGCACCGTAGTATAGGCCGCAGTGTTGCCTCAGTGTTCAAAGCGTGGGAAAAAAGTAGCAGCTTATAGTCCGGAATTTACGGTAAGTTTTTTACATGAGTGTGGTTGGTGCCTGGAATGTGCTGCCAGGCAGTAGTGGATGGAAGCAGATACAACAGCCAGCCTCAAGAAACATTTAGACTGGCATTTGACCAGAAAGGGAATGGAGGGACATGGACCACATGCACATAGGCAGGATTAGTTAAGTTGACATTACTATTCGTGCAGAAGGATCTTTCTGTCCTTTAAGTACGATACTTCAATTAATTTGGTTAAAGTTGTGCTGATCTCTTCAACAGCCTGATAGTACTCTGTACGTAGATGACCCATACCCCTCCATTCCCTGTCTATACATGGCCAATATCCCTCCATTCCCTGTCTTTGCATGATCTATGTCCCTCCATTCCTGTACATGGTCCATATCCCTCAATTTGCTGTCTGTACATCGTCTATATCCTCTACTCCCTGTCTGTTCATATGCCTGTCTCATCAGAATTAATTCTGTAGTTCATTATTGGTTTAGTAACAATTGACTCCTGGACAATTATAACAGCTCTCTGGGATTTGTCCATGGGCAATGGGGCAGAGAAATAAAGGTTAATTTAAATATAATAAACAGTTAAATATTAAATCAATTACCTGGAAGTTATAATATAAATTATCAGTTTTTATAATTAGTTTCTGGGTGGTAGAATAGTCAGTTTCAGAAAAGTTAATTAATCTTCTGTAGATAAGAAATGCTTTGACGTATCTAGTTATATTTTATGACACAGATCAATAATTGTCAGTCAATACTAGGCAGGTTAATTGGATTTGACCAGCATAGCTTAAAAAAATGAAGGAACTGATATTCTGAATTTAAAGGTTTATTAAAATTCACTGTTGGTGGGACTGTGTGTGACAGGATGTTGCAATCAACACTCGAGGCTGCATCAGAAATGGAGATTTGTTTTGGATTCCATTTAACCTTGGCTGCAAAGAGTTTTTCTTGGAGAGGTGAACGTGGAATTGTTGTGTTGGCAGGGACGGAACCTACTTCCCCCCGCAGCTGGAGGAGCGAAGCTGAATTACACCGTGCTGATCGGGGACACACCGTGCGCCGTCACAGTCTCCGAGACACAGTTACTCTGCGAACCGCCCAACCTGAGCGGGCAGCTTCGTGTTCTGGTGAGCAGTCTGATGCTGCTAACTGTAGCATACATCTCCAGTCTAAGCCACTTTACATGTAATGGATTTCACATACCACCAATCACAGCACTGCTCACATCCTACCAATCCATTATTCTTCATTTCCCACCTCACGTTTTCCCTTCTCACTCCGCTTCTTCTTAGTTGCTCCTTCGATCCCACCAGTCACATTGTTCCTCACTTCCCACCAATCACAGTGCTCCTTCGATCCCACCAGTCACATTGTTCCTCACTTCCCACCAATCACAGTGCTCCTTCGATCCCACCAGACACATTGTTCCTCACTTCCCACCAATCACAGTGCTCCTTCGATCCCACCAGTCACATTGTTCCTCACTTCCCACCAATCACAGTGCTCCTTCGATCCCACCAATCACATTGTTCCTCACTTCCCACCAATCACAGTGCTCCTTCGATCCCACCAGACACATTGTTCCTCACTTCCCACCAATCACAGTGCTCCTTCAATCCCACCAGTCACATTGTTCCTCACTTCCCACCAATCACAGTGGGCCTCAGGACTTCTTACAGTAGGTCAGGCAGTCTGTGGAGAGATGAATTGACTTTAGGGGATCAGATCTCTCTCCATAGATGCTGTCTGGCCTGCTGAGTATTTGCAGAATGTTCTGTTTTTATTTCACACACATGCAGCATCTGCAGCTTTTTAACTTTCAGTTATCCCTCCACCCTCTTCCCCCTCTCCGTGTTCCTCCAGCAGAATCCATCACATCACCCTTTGGGCTTTTCTTCTTTCTCACCCACCAACTGAACCACTACCCCTCTCCTCTCACCCCTTCTTTACTGACCCATCCTGAGGGAAAGCCTACCACTGGGGCAACAGATTGGGCTTCAAACACAGTGGGACACTTTGGGTCCCCATCACTGTAGGTTCTTGGCTAAGCACTGGTCCCACTGCAGTACACTCTTTGGACTCATGTTGTCTGAGCTTTACAATTAACACAACTTGTACTGTAGCTGGAACCACTCTGTCATGGACAGACATTGAATACAATGTTGGAAAGTGCTTCTTGTCCCCAGTTGAACTGTGTTTGTTGGTTTTTGGTTTGAGTTTGGCCCTGGTGACAGGGTGTAACCCTCACTCTGTTATGTGCTCCAGGTACAAGTGGGCGGGTTACAGTTCTCACCAGGGACGGTCTACATCCTGTCCGACAGCCTGCTCACTCTGCCAGCCATCGCCAGCATCGTGGCAGGGGGGACCCTTCTGCTGGTCATCGTGGTCATTGTTGTCATTGCCTACAAGCGCAAGTCCAGGGAGAACGACCTGACCCTGAAACGTCTGCAGATGCAAATGGACAACCTCGAGTCCCGGGTGGCCCTGGAATGCAAGGAGGGTAAGAACCATGCACAATGAAACGTCACTGCTTGGGTCCAGTGTGGGTGAGGTGGAAGTACAAGGCTGCCTGACTGAGAAATCTTACTGGAACTGACATTAGATTGGCTGCAGCTTCCTGGTTGGAGAGGAAAGCTGCCCATTTGAAAGGCAAACTTCACCCAACTGCAAGCAGGAAGCTGGATGGGTCAGTGATAACAGTATTAATCCTCCCAATCGCGAACCCTCCAACGTGGGGCATTGAATTCACTCCTCATGCCACCAAATCAAAATGTGGCAAAGAACTTCCTATTACAGCAAAGATTTATGCCATGGAGCCTTACTATTAATGGAGGTGTCCATGGACCCCAGATTGGGGCCCCTATCAGTTCGGTGCCCTGCTGGAGCCATTGTGGTTTCAGTTCTGGGATGCATGTTCTCAGAAGACGCTGGGAGCAGTCAGAATCAGAATCAGATTTAGTATCACTGGTATATGTTGTGTGATTTGTTGTTTTGTGGTAACAAGACATTGCAGTACATAACAAATACTATAAATTACCATAAGTATATATACTCTATATATAAAGTTAAATTAAATAAGTCGTGCAAAAAGAGAGGAAAAATTATCAGGTAGTGTTTATGGGTTCAATGTCCATTCAGAAATCTGATGGCAGAGAGGAAGAAGCCGTTCCTGAATTGTTGAGTGTGTGCCTTCAGGCTCCTGTCCCTCCTTCCTGATGGTAGCAATGAGTAGAGGGTATGTCCTGGGTGAGGGGGGGTCCTTTAAGATGGATACCACGTTTTTGAGGCATTGCCTTTTGAAGGTGCCCTGGATGCTGGGGAGGTTAGTACCCATGATGAGTTTAGAACTTTCTGCAGTTTTTTCCAATCCTGTGCAGTGGCGCCTCCATACCAGACGGTGATGCAGCCAGTTAGAGTGCTCTCCACAGTACATCTGTAGAAATCTGTGAGTGTCTTTGGTGACATACCGATTTTCCTCAAACTCCTAATGAAATATAGCTTCTGTCGTGCCTTCTTTGTAATTGTATCAGTATGCTGGGCTCAGGATAGTTCCTCAGAGATATTGACATCTAGGAACTTGAAACTGCACTTATGATCCCTCTATAATGACGGATGTGTGTTCCCTTTACTTCCCCTTCCTGAAGTCCACAATGAATTCCATGGTCTTACTGACATTGAGTGGAAGTTTGCTTCTGTGACACCACTCAGCCAGCTGATCTGTCTCGCTCCTGTACACTCCCTCGTCTCCAACAATAGTGGTGTCATTGACAAGTTTATAGATGGTGTTTGTGCTGTACTTAACCACACAATCTTGGGCGTAGAGAAAGTAGAGCAGTGGGCTAAGCACACATCCTTGAAGTACACCAGTGTTGATGGTCAATGTTATTTCCGATCCGCGCATACTGTGGTTTCCTGGTGAGGAAGTCAAGGATCAAATTGCAGAGGGACATACAGAGGCCCAGGTTTTGGAGCTTGCTGATGAGAACTGAGGGTATGATTGTGGTGAATGCTAACTGTAATCCATAAAAAGGAGCCCTATTATCTTGGAGAAGAAGCACAGCCAGGTGATTGAACTTTGTAAAGTGCAAGCATGGAATGGCACAGTAAATCACGTGGATGGTGGTATAACTGTGGTCAATTGTGTTGGCTCCTCTGGTTCCACATATTACTTATAGAGCAATAGAAAAATATGGCATGAAACCTGGTCCTTTGGTCCATCTAGGCTGTGCTAAACCATTTAAACTATCTATTTCCATTGACCTCCACCCTAGCTCTCTATACCCCTACCATCCATGGACTTATCCAAACTTCTCTTAAACGTTGAAATCAATCTTATTTCACACTCTCATGACCCTGAAGATGTTTCCCATCATGTTCCACCTTAAACTTTTCACCTTTTCACCCTTAACCCATGACCTCTAGTTGTAGTACCTCAGTGGAAAAGGGCTGCTTTTGTTTACCCTATCTATACCCCTCATAATTTTGTATACCTCAATCAGATCTTGCTCATTCTTTTATGTTCCAAGGAATAATATCCTAACCTATTCAATCTTTCATTTTAACTCGAGTCCTCCAGTTTTGGCAACATCCTTGAAATCTTTCAAACTTATTTACACCTCTCCTGTTGGTAGCTAGCCAAAACTACACAAAATACTCCAAATTAGGACTCACCAATGTCTTATACAACTTCAACATAAAATGTGCTTAATACTTTATGAAGAACAATGTGCCAAAAGCTTTCTTTTTGATCTTATTTACTTGTGATGCCACTTTCAAGGAATTATGGACCTGAAAGTGACCCCTTTCTTCCCCCTTTATGAAGTAAGCTTACTTCATAAAGGGGGGAGAAAGTTCCAGCAGTAAAATTCTCGGCAGTTTTACTCCTGGGAAAGGGTGGATTCTCCTGTTAGGTAAGTGTCCAAATTTCATGCATCTGGCAGAGGGTGGTGGGGGGGAGGGCTGTTATTGCTGTCTCTGGCAGGAATACAACGTGTGCTGGCTCTCTGGTTCAGTTTGAACACAGGCCCTTCAGCCCATGATGTTGTGCTGGGATTTTAGCCTACTCTAAGATCAAACTCACCCATCCATCCCATATATCTCTCCATTTTTCTGTCATCCATGTGCCTCCCTGAGTCTCTTAAATGCCCCTAATATTTCTGTCTCTATCAACATTCCTGGCAGGACTTTCCATGCACCCACCACTCTCTGTGTAAAAACTTACCTGTGAAATTCCCCTTATATTAAAGTTAAGACTCCTGGTATTCGCATTTCCACCTAGAAAAAAGTCTCTGGCTGTACACTCGATCTTCGCCTCTCATCAGCCAAATGCAGGAGGACCTCAGCAGGTCAGGCGGCATCTGTGGAAATGAATAAACGGTCAACGTTTCGGGCCGAGACCCCTCTTCAGGACTGGGAAGGAATGGGGAAGATGCTGGAATAAATAGGTGGGGGAGGGGAAAGAGGCCAGATGAAAGGGGCAAAGAGTCGGAGAGCAGCAGAGATCACAGACGGAGCAGTGAGAGAGGGTTTCATTGAACTCCTGTCAAAGAGATTTAAACTTCCACTGGGTAGGCATCCCTCGAAGAGACTTCATAATGGAACAGCAAACCGTAAACACAAGATAAACTGCAGATACTGGAGATCCCAAGCAACACACACAAAATGCTGTTTTGTGAACTCAGCAGTTCAGGCGGCATCTATGGAAATGAATGAACAGTCAACGTTTTGGGTCAGGACCCTCATCATCTCGAACACCTTCCTGCAGAAGGCATGAGCAGGTTTAAGACAGTGCTGTGACTGACACATTGTTAGTCTAATTTCCAAGCTTCATGTTATCATTCGCACCTTGGGGACAGCACTGACTGAAAATGGGAAATGGTGAAAGACAAGAGGCCTGACTGAAATTCCAATTGTCACCTTACAAATGGGCATTGGTGTTTATATAATTACCACACTGGGGGCACCCTTCATCACATCTCAGTTTCACAATGGGCATCGAAGCAGTTACTTCACAGACTATTCCCAGTTTGCACCGTCTCAGTAATCAATCAGAATGTGAGAGATTTGGTTTGAAAGCAGAAAATAATGGAAACTCTCTGTGGGTCAAAGACCATCTGTAGAACCATCAGATGTATCGAATGCTCTCAAATTTTAGATCATTGATCAGTATGGTACACACCCTTCAGCCAATCATGTTGTGCCAACCTTTTAACCTACTCTAAGATCCGTCTAACCCTTCCCTCTCACACAGCCCTCTGTTTTTCTATCATCCTTGTGCATATTTAAGACTCTCTTATAGGTTACCAACGTGTCTGACTACACCAGCACCCCAGACTCTCCAGGTAAAACACTTAGCTCTGATGTCCACTCCTATACTTACCTCCAATCAGGTTAAATTTATAACCGCTGGTATTAACCGCATCCACCCTACAAAACAAAATCCTTAGCCATGCACTCAATCTACACCTCTATCAAGTCTCCTCTCATCCTCCTTCACCCCTGAGAGAAAGGCCCAAGCTTGCTCAACCTCTCCTCATGCTCTCTAAATCAGGCAGATTGCTGGTAAATCTCTGCCCCCTCCCTGAAACTTCCACATCCTTCCAATAACAAGGCACCCAGCACTGAACGCAATGTTCCAAGTGTGGTCTAACCGGGATTTTATAGAGCTGCAACATTACCTCACGGCTCTGGAACTCAACCATCCCATTAATGAAGCCCAATACACCGTACACCTCTTAACCATCCGATCAACTGATAGATTGATTTCTTCCAGAATATTCTGTTGTAATTTCTGGTTTCCTATGTATACAGTTTTGTTTTTAACTTCACAGTTGCAGGGACTGATACCTTCCTGGACCATAGGTCAGTCATCTGCTGCCTGCCCCCAGACCCTTCCCCTCTGTGTGGGCTTTGTGCCAGAGAAGGGAAATTACCTGAAGCCCCTTGAATTCCGCTGTGCAACCCTGGAATATCTGGACAGCAAAGGTACATACGCCAGGATGCCCTTTATCGATTACAGCTCAGCATTCAATACTATTATCTCCTGAAAACTAGTCAATAAACTTCAAGACCTTGGCCTCAATATCTCCTTGAGCAATTGGATCCTTGATTTCCTGATTTGCAGATCCCACTCAGTTCTCATTGGCAACAACATCTCCTCCATGATCTCGATCTGCATAAGTGCATCACAAGGCTATGTGCTTAGCCCCCTTCTCTACTCACTTTACACTCACGGCTTTGAGGCTAAGCACATCTCCAATACCACGTTTGCATTTGCTGGCGACACCACTGAAGGCTGAATGTGGTGGTGAAGAATCTACAGACAGGAAGGAGATTGAAAATCTGACTGTGGTGCCATAACAATAACCTCATATTCGATGTCAGCAAGACCAAGGAGTTGATTATTGACTTCGACAAGTATCCAATTCTATGAAAGTGGCACACGGTAGGCAGAGAGGTGAAGAAGGCACTTACATCAACTATAAAAGTTAGTATGTCATGTAAATTGTTGGCGGATTTCAGCTCTGGGTGCCGCACTATAGAAATTATATGTTTGAACTAGAGAGGCTTCAGAACAAAATCACCAGGATGTTTCTGAAACTTAATCAGAGAGATAGGAGGCTGTGGCTTTTTCTCATAGGGTGAAGAAAGCTGAGGTGTGACCTGATAGATGGGGTGGAGATAAGGTGGAAGGTCACAGGTTAGGGAATCTAAAACCAGAGAGTGCAAGTGTAAGACCATGAGACAAGAGCAGATCAAGATGCTCAGCCATTCCATCATGGCTGAAAAGGGAAGAAGATCAGCCATGATGAAATGGTGGAGCAGACTCAATGGGTTAGATGGCCAAATTCTGCTCCTATATCTTATCGTCTTATGAATGATTTATTATCTCTCTCAACTCGCTTCTCCTCATAACCTTTGACACCCTGACTAATCAAGAATCTATCAACCTCTGTTTTAGATCTACCCAATGAATTGTCCTCCACAACCATTCGTGGCAATGAATTCCACAGATTCATCACCCTCTGGTTAAAGAAATCCCTCCTCATCTCTGTTCTAAGGGGACGTCTTTCTATTCTGAGGTTATACCCTCTGGTCCTAGACTCCCCACAATAGGAAATTCCTCTCCATGTCCACTCTAGATCTTTCAGTACTTGATAAGGTTTAAAGAGAGAAGGTAATAATTTAATAGGGCAAGTTTTCTGCACAGAGAGGTGACATGTGTATGGAATGAGCTGCCAGAAGAAGTGGTAGACGTGGGTACATTTGCAATGTGTAAGAGACATTTTAGACAGGTTTGTGGATAAGAAAGGTTCTGGATGATATGGACTGCTGTTCACAGGCAGGTGGGACTGGTGTAGATCAACATCGCTGCTGGTACATTGGGGAGCTGCCCCAGGGGCAGTTTTATGCAATGTTCTCTGTGTCTGTGAACCTGCTGACTGGCAGCAGAGGAACAGCTATAAACTGGAATTGTGTTGACGGCAGCGTTGGCTCTACACGGGTCCGCGGATTGGAAAGCCAGCAAGCCCTCTTATTCACTTTCCTTTGTTAAGCCAGCCTGTCTCTGGGGTGTCCCAATTTGCTCTCAACCCAAGGACAGCAATATGGATTGATTAGTCTCATCAGAGTTTGTTCTGTTCAGCTCACACCGGCAGCTGGGGATGGCTAATGGCAGCTTGCAGTATGAGCAAGTCACAGGCATTGAAGAACTTACTACAGCTGATATACATCGAACTTATTATTTGTCTGCTGTGTGTACCCTATTGTAACACAGCACAGTACCGTCCTATTGGCCCACAATGTTGTGCCGACCTTTTAACCTACTCCACAATCAATCTAACCCTTCTCTCCTACATAGATCTCATCCGTGGACATATCTAAGAGTTTTTTAAATGTCCCTAATCTAACTGCCTCTACTACCACCCCTGGCAGGGCATTCCACACATTCACCGCTCTCTGTGTGAAAAAAACTTACCTCTGCCATCCCCCCTTTACAGTGCTTTCCTCCAATCACCTTAAAATGATGCCCCCTGACTTGAACCATTTCTGCCCTGGAGAAAAGTCTCCTGCTGTTCACTCAAACTACGCCCCTCATCAAGTCACCTCTCATCCTCCTTCACTCCAAAGAGAAAAGCCCTAGCTTTCTTAACCTTTCCTCATAAGGTGTGCTCTCTAATCCAGGCAACATCCCGGTAAAATTCCTTCTGCACCTTCTCTAAAGCTTGTATCTACTGTAAAGTTTTACTGAAATGTTTCCACTGCAGAGGATTCTCGATGCTGAACTGGCTCTCTAAGTAGAAGAATGTCAAAGCAGA
The DNA here is from genome assembly GCF_030144855.1 of Hypanus sabinus. Taxonomy (NCBI): domain Eukaryota; kingdom Metazoa; phylum Chordata; class Chondrichthyes; order Myliobatiformes; family Dasyatidae; genus Hypanus; species Hypanus sabinus. The sequence continues at coordinate 5,368,740 of NC_082730.1, forward strand.
CTACCAGCCCCATGATGTACTTGTCTGTTTCGTTTGACAGCCTTTGCGGAACTTCAGACGGATATTAATGAGTTAACCAGTGACCTGGACCGCGCCGGGATTCCGTATCTCGACTACAGGACATATGCAATGAGGGTTTTGTTCCCGGGGATAGAGGACCATCCTGTTCTCCGAGAGCTGGAGGTATGGACATTCCTTAGATTCATTCAGTAGTTGGCCCAGCCTAGCAGTAAATAATTCCAGTATACTCTGCGGGTCCAGTCTAGGTTCCCAGTCCCCTGATATCCATGAATCCAACCTCCCGCTCCCCACCCACCAGGACCTACGTACCCTGAAGGGCCACACATTCCAAGTGGGCTTCATTTCCCTAGAACCAATGGCCCTTGTAGTCTTCACTTCCTCAGCAGCCCCTCCCCTGCCAGACACATTTTCCCAGTAACCAATTACCATCCAAGGTTTCCTGTCACTATCGTCAACGAGGAGCTGTGTTCTCCAGTGCTGGGGATTCTTCCAACCACTGACCCTCGTGCAATGTAATGATCCGGACAATGCCTTGTGGAAGTTGAGGAGCAGGAGTCCCTCCCTGCCCCACGCTGTAAGCTGTATCAGGGCATCAATCACTCCCAGTCATTGTCCTCCTGCTGATGAAGCCTGCCCTCAGAATATCCATCCCGTCTGTGCCCAAAGGTAGCACTCCAGTTGCCCCCAAGCACTTCCAATATCAGAGCATGGCTGCAGGTCTAAGAGAGTGAAAAACTTGTGGTACATACAGTTGCAAGAAAAGGTTTGTGAAGCCTTTGACATTACCTGGTTTTCTGTATTAATTACTCATAAAATGCATCTGATATTCATCTAAGTCACAAACAAAATCTGCCTAAATTAACAACACACATGTGAAGGCCAGGAACTGGGTTGCCAGAGGCTATTTGAAGCGAATGCTATTGGGGACGTTTAACAGATAGTGGGAACTTGGCCATTACCACCATTGGCTATAACAACCATTTCTACTAACAGGAGAAGGTGCAAAGGCAGGTTACTGGTGTCTTAAAACCAGTCACTTTGAGCAGATGGGGCTTGTCAGCCATTGTTGGTAGCTCATCTAGGAGAAGGAAAACTCTGATCTCAAACCTCTGCTGCCTTGCGGCTGTACCGTCTCATGGGGAAGGCTTTGGAAGTAAACCCTGAGGGGAAATATCTGGAGCTGGAGTCCCTAAGGCAGTCCTACTTTGAGTTCAATGCTGGCTGGCAACTCCTGCAACTCTGCTGGTACCAAACTGTGATGGTCTCCACCACTTCTGGGTTCATCAGATGTGTGGAGAGGGGAGCTTGCTACGTGGGCAACAGCTTGCTCCCCATATCGTGTTGCCCAGGCTAGACAGCTAGGACGTAACATTCATGGTTGCCCCAGCCGACTGAGGCCTCACACACCCGTTCACTCACCCAATTACACACAAGTAACTGTACTTTTTGTCAATGCTGAGTACACCATTTAAACAATCACAGTCTTGTTTCAAAAAAAATCTGTGAGTATCTACGGTAATGCCTTCTACAAAAGCTATTTGGTGTCAGGTGTTCCGATCAATGTGCTGGAAGAGGAGGTGTGGTTTGTGGAGGTGCCCTACCCTATAAACAAGACACAAAATGTCAGGTTACTGACAGTCTGCTCTTCTCAAGAAAGATCTGTTTATGTGTACCATTCATCGATCAAAACAACTTCCAGAAACTGGAAAAGGCAAACAAAGCATTTCTAAAGACCTGAATGTTAATCAGTCTACAGCAAGAAAAATTTATGTTTAGGAATGGCCAAGCCTGAGTCTAGACGTTAACACAATGGAGGTGCTGTTGCGAGACCTGAAGGTGGGTGTTCATACAAGGTATCCCAAAAATATTGATGAACTGAAACAGTTTTGTATGGAGAAGTGTTCTAAAATTCCTCCTTGTCACTGTGCAAGTCTGGTTAGCAGCTACTAGAAATGCTTGGTGGAGATCATTGCTGCTAAATGAGGTTGTGCCATTTATTTAAAACAGGAGTTCACATTCCTTTTCCAGTCTGGACAGTGAATGATTAAACAATGTGTTCAACAAAGACAAGAAAAGTACAATTGTTTGCGTGTTGATAGTTTAGGTAGATTTGTCTATTATTGTGACTTAGATGAAGATCAGACCATCTATTATGAGTAATGTAGAAACCCAGCTAACTGCAAAGGGTTGGCAAACTTTTTCTTGCAGCTGTACATCACCGCTCTGACACAAATGGCTGGTGTTGCTCATGTTTCTTCTCGCTGTGTGCCAGGTCCCAGGGAATGGGCAGCAGAGTGTGGAGAAAGCTCTCAAACTCTTTGGGCAACTCATCAACAACAAAACCTTCCTGTTAACATTCATTCGGACTCTGGAGCTGCAGAGGAGTTTCTCCATGAGGGACCGAGGGAATGTGGCATCTTTGATCATGACAGCACTTCAGGGAAAACTGGAGTATGCCACGGACGTGCTGAAACACCTGCTGTCTGACCTGATCGAGAAAAACCTGGAGAGCAAGAACCACCCCAAACTGCTGCTTCGCAGGTAAGGGTAGTGCTCCTGGGTGAGGCTGTACATTAGTGGCCTATTTGATTTTGAAAGTTAGTGGATTTGTAGAGATGGAGAAATGGCAACTGGAGTTTGGTGGACTTGCGGATTGGAGAAATGCTGAAATAGTATGAGGTCCTGTACTTTTGGAGATCATATAGATTCATAGAAAAACACAGCACAGAAACAGACCCTTTGGCCCATCTAGTCCTGGCCAAGATATTTAACATGCCTATGCCAATGACCTGCTCCTGGACCTCCATACACCTCCATCTATGTACCTATCCAAACTTCTCTTAGACATTGAAATTGAGCTCACATGCACCACTTGCACAGGCAGCTCGTTCCACACTCTCACCACCCTCTGAGTGAAGAGTTTTCCCCTCATGGTCCCCTTAAATATTTCACCTTTCGCAATTAATCCATGACCTCTAGTTGTAAGAAGCAGGTATGCAGTAAATGGCAGGACCTTTAGGAGCTCTGATGCACAAGGGGTCTTGGGGTGCAAGTCCATTCTTCCCTAAAGTGGCAACACAAGTAGGTCAGGTGGTAAAGGAGTATCAGTGTGGCATGCTTGCTATCACTGGCTGCAGCACTGAGTACATAAATTGCCAAGTCATGTTGCAACTGTATCAACCTTTATTTAGGCCACTTTTGAAGTAAGTAAGATCAAGAGATTGATTGTGGACTTCTGAAAGGGGAAGTGAGAACACTTACTGAGGGGTCTATGAGGAAAGATTGAGCAGCTTCAAGTTCCTGGGTCTCAACATACCAGACGATCTATCCTGGACCTAACATGTTGCTGCAATCATGAAGAAGGCACGTCAGTAGATATAATTCATTTGGAGTTTAAGGAGATTTGGTATATTGCCAAAGGCTCTAACACATTTCTACTGATGTACCATGGAGAACTTTCTGGAGGCTCCAATGCTCGTTCGTTCGTTCTTTATGTACCGTGTCGTATGACATGGACAATCATGGTCTTCCCATGACAATGTTTGTTCTTGGCAAATCTCTTAGGGGTGCTAAGCAGGTGCTATCCTTGCCCAAGGGTGCCCTGCAGGAAGTGTCTTAGACCTTCTTTGATAGAGACCCCGCCACCCAATGCACAGGATCAAAAATAGCTGCAGTGGATTGCAGATTTTCCACCACTGGGGACATCTTCAAAATCCTCATTGAGGACCCTCATCATCTGGAACATGTCTCTTCTTATAACTGCTAGCAGGAAAGAGACACAGGGCAATGAAGATCCAAACTCAATTTTTCAGGAACAGCTTCTCCCCCTCCACCATCACAGTTCTGATTGGTCCATGAATCCATGAGCCTCACTATCTAGCTCCCTTTGCATACTCTTTATTTATTTATCTATCGGCATTCAGCGCAGAGAAGACTCTTCCAGTCCTTTGAACCATGCTTCCCAACAATTCCCCAATTTAATCCTAGCCTAGTCAGGGACATTTACAATGACCAACTGGTAGATCATTGAATTGTGGGAAGAAACAGGAGCACCCCGAGGAAACCCAAGTGGTCATGTGGAGAACACACAAACTTCTTTCAGGCGGTGGTGGGAATTGAACCTGGGTCTCTGGTACTGTAAAGCTTTGTGCTAACCGCTACGCTACCGAGCCTCTCTATTTGTATCTTTATTCCCCATAGTAACCTATAGTAATTTTTTATGTACTGCACTGGACTGCTGCACAAAACAATAATCACAACACACTGTATGTCAGTCATAATACACCTGATTCAGACTCTAAGCACTGTATGTAGTTCCAGTTGGTATCAGGGGCTTTGGAGAGGGTACAGAAGAGGTTCACCAAGATGTTGCCTGGAATAGAGAGTATTTGCTACAAGGAAAAGTTGGACAAACTTGGGTTGTTTTCTCTGGAGTATTGGAGGCTACGGGGAGACCTGATAGAAGGTTATAACAGTATGAGAGGCATAGATACGGTAGATGGTCAGAATTTTTTCTCCCAAGTGGAGATTCAAAAGACTAGTGGAATAAGTATAAGATTCTGACAGTCTGCATCACTGTCTGGTGTGGGGGGGGGGGGTGGTGGGAGGGCTGCTGCAGAGGGTCGTAAATTTAGTCGGCTCCATCTTGGACATCTTCCGGGAGCGGTGTCTCAGAAAGGCAGCAACCATTATTAAAGACCTCCAGCACCCAGGGCGTGCCCTTTTCTCACTGTTACCATCAGGTGGGAGATACAGAAGCCTGAAGGCACACACTCAGTGAGTGAATCACACTCAGTGATTCAGGAACAGCTTCCTCCCTTCTGCCATTTGATTCCTAAACGGACATTGAATCCTTGGACATGTCCTCATTTTTAAAATATATATTATTTCTGATTTTGCATGGTTTTTAATCTATTATATGTATACTGCAATTTATTTATTTTCTTCTTCTTATATATTATGTATTGCATTGAACTGCTGCTGATAAGTTAACAAATTTCACGACACATACCGGAGATAATAAACCTGATTCTGATTCCGACGGGAGGGAGGGGAGTTTAAAGTAGATGTGTGGGGCAAGGTTTGTTTTACACAGGGAGTGGAGTGATGCAGTAGCAATGGTTGAGAGGCGCGGAGAGACATTTGGCATCGTAGACAGTGCAGATGTTACGGACTGATGAGCCTGTTCCTGTGCTGTACTGTTCTATGTTCAATAACAGGACTGCATGTTGGCACTGGGATACGTGGTGACACCTGCGGACTGCCCCCAGCACACTCTTAGGCTGCTAATGCAAACAGTACATTTCAGTGTGCACCTGATAAATATTACTCTGAATAAATCTGCATCTGAAGCAACCTTTACACCTTTTAATTGGATATCCAGCGAGTTAGCTCAAAGGTAAGAAGCACATTGCAAGTGCAGAGCCAGATTCAAGATTGTTTAATGTCATTTCCAGCACACAAGCGTAAAGGTGAACGAAAAATTGTTACACCGGATCTGATGCAGCACCAGAAAGAAAACACAATAGGATAAAGAGTGCAATAATAAAAAATACAATACATATAAATAAATAAAATAGCTTGTACGCATAGATTAATTGTATGCCCATATAGTGACGCTAGGCACTAGGTCTGTGCATAAGGTGACTCTGACAGGAAAGGATAAAGTAGTTGTGTTGGGGGTGTGGAGGGGTGTTTTAATGAGTGGAGACGTTGATCAGCCTAACTGCTTGGGGAAAGTAATGTTTTTGAGTGTGGTGGTCCTGGCGTGGATGCTACGTAGCCTCCTCCCTGATGGGAGTGGGACAGACAGTCCATGAGATGCTTTGCTTGGCTACTCTTTCAACAAGAGTACAGGAGTGGCTTGTTCCTTTGAATATCTGGGAAAGGAATAGATTGTTGCAAGGACGGGTAGCTATTACAGCAGTTCCCCACACCAGATAATCCATAGTTGCTGCTTTTTCTGAGGCACAGAGTTAGCATGTGTTTGCTTTCCAACAAGGAAGTGCTCTATGGAATTCCAATCCTGTCTGCTCCCGCGGAATATGTCAATTCTTGGATTTGTTACTAGGCAACAAGGTGTCTGCTCTGAGGAGAACCCTTTGGTTGGCTTTGCTCTATGTTGCTGGAGTTTCAACAGATTAAGGAATCGATCTTAAGGATATAAATCAGATAAAAGTAGAGAAGCAATTCAACTAAAGGAAAATTAAATTTGTTTTATTTTTCATATCATACCTTAATACATATCAAAATATTTATTAGTTTAGCATTACAGTGTGGAGTGGGTCCTTCCAGCCACACCACGCCACCCAACAAATCCAATTAACCCTAACCAATCACGGGACTTTGTACAATGACCAATTAACCTACCTGGCATGTATTTGGACTGTGGGAGGAAACTGAGGAACACAGAGGAGTCTCATACATTTTACGAGGAGGACGTACAGAGACTCCTCACAAAATGGCACCAGAATTGATCTCCGAACCCTGGCATGCCCCGAGCTGTAATTGCCTCGTGCTAACCACAGTGCCACACTCAGACAGGCGTCTCCATTTGGAAAGGGCACAGCTTGACATCCTGACAGCAGAATGTGATGTTTAGTCCAAGAGCTGCTTTCTGTCATTTGACAAGAGATTGATGTGTCACTGTGTCGTGCAATATGCATAATGTATTACAACATGAAAAATAAACAGCTCGCTAATTACCGTGGCAACTGATCTCAAAAGGATGAAGTGTCTCTTGCATCAAAGTCTATCTGTGATGGATGGTAAAGGACAGGCCCACGTGTTCAGGAAGAGTAAAACAAAGATAAAGACTAGCTTTATTTGTACATTGAAACATGCAACAAAATGCATTCAGTGCATCAGCGAGGATTATGCTCAACAGCCCACAAGTGTCACCATGCTTTCAGTGCCAACGTCGCACGCCCACAGCTCACTGAGCCCTTGGAAAGTGGGAGGAAACCGGAGAACTTGGAAGAAACCCACACAGAACGGTGGGATGTACAAACATTTTACAGACAGCCACTCTTCCTTTGAAGCTGTGCGGTAACAGAAATGCTTAGCTTTCTCTTGCGGTCAGCTCCTCCTGTACGTCTATTGAGCGATCAGCAGAGGAATGCAACTCCGTTTGTCCCACTCCCATCAGGGAGGAGGCTACGAAGCATCCACACCGGGACCACCAGACTCAGAAACGGAAGAGAGTCAGGCTTAATATCATTGACATATGTCATGCAATTTGTCGTCTTTGCAGTGGCGATAACATGCAATGCATTAATAATAGGGAAAAGTGAATGCCTGCAAGAAGATGAATCTCAGGGTTGTGTGTGATGACGTATGTGTTCTTTGATAATAAATGATATCTGTGCATTTGCAGGAAGTCTGAAACACAAAAAGTGCTAGGAATATTCAGCAGGTCAGTCAGCATCTGTGAAGAGAGGCACAGTTAATGTTTCAGGTACAGAACGCTTCATCAGAACTGGGACAGGGAGAAAATAAGTTAGTTCTCAGTCGCAGAGTAGGGAGGGGAGGAGGCAAAATTGAAGCTCTTTCCTGGGGTTAGGCTAATGGCTTAACAGTCAGACTACATGTCTGATGCCCATCTTCACTAGTCCTGATTCCTTGAATTATTTAAGGAAGAGGTTGGTGGGATCGAGGGACATGGAGCTGATGTGGGAAGAAGCACTGAGGTAAAAGTTCAGCCATGATCTTGATGAGGCGTGGAGCAGTTCAACGGGCTGAATAGTCTCCTGCTCCTGGTTCTGATCTTCTTTCAGCCGGAGTAACGCGAGGTAATTAGAATAACAAGACACCACAATCCACAGCCCTCTCCCCTAAACCTACCCCATACAGACTCCACACACCCACACACAGCCCACCCACATCTCCACCACCTCCCCTACACAAACTCCACACACCACATACAGCCCACCCACATCTCCACCACCTCCCCTACATAAACTCCACACAACACATACAGCCCCACCACCCTCCCCTACACAAACCACACACCACATACAGCCCCACCACCCTCCCCCACACAAACTCCACACACCACATACAGCCCCACCACCCTCCCCCACACAAACTCCACACACCACATACAGCCCCACCACCCTCCCCCACACAAACTCCACACACCACATACAGTCCCACCACCCTCCCCTACACAAACTCCACACACCACATACAGCTCCACCACCCTCCCGTACACAAACCACACACCACATACAGCCCCACCACCCTCCCCTACACAAACTCCACACACCACATACAGCCCCACCACCCTCCCCCACACAAACTCCACACACCACATACAGCCCCACCACCCTCCCCCACACAAACTCCACACACCACATACAGCCCCACCACCCTCCCCCACACAAACTCCACACACCACATACAGCTCCACCACCTTCCCCTACACAAACTCCACACACCACATACAGCCCCACCACCCTCCCCTACACAAACTCCACACACCACATACAGCCCCACCACCCTCCCCTACACAAACCACACACCACATACAGCCCCACCACCCTCCCCTACACAAACTCCACACACCACATACAGCCCCAACACCCTCCCCTACACAAACTCCACACACCACATACAGCCCCAACACCCTCCCCTACACAAACTCCACACACCACATACAGCCCCACCACCCTCCCCTACACAAACTCCACACACCACATACAGCCCCACCACCCTCCCCTACACAAACTCCACACACCACATACAGCCCCACCACCCTCCCCTACACAAACTCCACACACCACATACAGCCCCACCACCCTCCCCTACACAAACTCCACACACCACATACAGCCCCACCACCCTCCCCTACACAAACTCCACACACCACATACAGCCCTACCACCCTCCCCCACACAAACTCCACACACCACATACAGCCCCAACACCCTCCCCTACACAAACTCCACACACCACATACAGCCCCAACACCCTCCCCTTCACAAACTCCACACACCACATACAGCTCCACCACCCTCCCCCACACAAACTCCACACACCACATACAGCCCCACCACCCTCCCCTACACAAACTCCACACACCACATACAGCCCCACCACCCTCCCCTATGCCACAGGTTCTCGGAGGATTCCAGCTCTGATGGGAACCGTTCTCTTCTCATAAATGAACATGTTCGGTGTAACCAACCCCACAATGATTCGACCCACCCTTTCCACCGCCACCCATTATGTTGTGCAGTAGAGTAACCCACTCTAAGATCAGTCTAACCCAGAAGTTCCCAGCTTTTTAAAGCCACAGGCCCCTATCATTAACCTAGGGGTCCGTGGACCCTAAGTTTGGAACCCCTAACCTAATGCCTCTCTCCCACATAGCTCTACATTTTTCTATCATCCATGTGCCTATCTAAGAGTCTCTTAAATCTCCCTAATGTGTCTGCCTTTACCACCAACCAGCCTTGGCAGTGCATTCCATGCAGTCACTGCTCTGTGCAAAAATCTTACCGCTGAACTTCCCCCCCCATACTTGTCTCTGCTCACCTTAAAATTATGCCCACTGTTTCCACCGTGAAAAAAGGTCCCTGGCTGTCCACTTAATCCCACGTCACTTGTTTCCGCTGTTTCGGAAGGATGCAGTGCAACGTGTCCTTGACACTCTCTCTAGCTTGAAGAGTGACCTCTGCCATGTGCAGACATGCTAATGCTAATATTTAATTGAAGGCAGATGCAGAACCACTCTGTGTTTTGTTGAATGTTTGCTGTGGCTTCTCTGCTCAAATGTGGAGATGTCTCAGAGCTAAGGTATTCTCGAATGGTTTCTCTGCAAAGAGCACCCAAGTTGGACCCAGAGCACGTTCATCGGAGCCTGTGTGAAAAGTTTCAAAGCATGTTCAGTTCCGGAATAATGGGAACTGTGGTGGGGGTGTTTAATCTGAGAAAAAAATGTTTGTGATTGAAGCTACTTATTTAGTTGTGGTGAGCACAATGTTAAAAGAAAATTGGTGTAATTTTTCCACTGGGCAAGGAAATATAGAATATTTGCTGTTACAGATGTTTCAGCCTCTAGCAAGGGTGTCAGTCTTTGGTTCATGAACACAGTCAGAATTGAAGTTTGGTACAACTCAATTATACTGCTGGGTAATCATTTAGATATCATTTGGAAGTGTTGCCCAATAATTTAGAAGTAGATTTATTGGGCGAAAAGATTGAATTAAAATTATGGGAAATTCATGATGTCCTTTTTTAAAAATTATTTTACAAAAACAATATCTTGCCCAGAAACTTATTTACTGCCCAATACACCCCTAGTGCTTAGGACCGCAATGAAGGCCATCCATTTCCAGACTTCTTTCATCACGTCAGTAACTTCCTCTTAGTTTTCACCACAGACAGTCATCCAAGTTCCAAGAGTACCATCGCACTCAGATGTAGAAGGATTCTTCATTGCTGTTTCCATAACAATTTTGTTTGACCAGTCTGGGTTGTTAGCCCTGAGCTGAACCCCCGAATCTGGAGGACTGGTGGACCACAGTGGTCTGACATGGGTGACCCTACCAAGAGCCAAAACACAAAGCCCTGACTCCAGCCAACAGAGCTCTGCGGGTCATTGAGGCACACAAGCCTCCAAAGCATGACAAGGTTGTGGTCCTCTTGGAGGTTGCCCAGAAAAGCGTGTTGCATGTCAGCTGAGAGGCAGCAAGTTCAATGGAGATGTACAGGACAGCATTTCTTTACATAGAGAATAGCAGGTGCCTGGAACGTGTGCCAGGAGTGCAGCCAGAGACAAACAACACCCTCAGACCCCACTTAACACTGAGGCCGTGTTCCTCAGAGGTGGAGGGCTATGTAAACCCACGCCATGTGGAGTCATTATAACTACGTAAATGGACATGTGTGCCTGATTAAAATATCAAACCCAAGATACATGATATATTACCTTACGTATACACAGCAGTTTGTGGAGTAACAAACACGCAAATCTTACTAAAATAAGACTAAATGTATGGGTGGATGACCAAATACAACAAAATGTGTCCCTCGGCCAGCTGATGATACGGGAAAGGCAAGAAGCAGCTTCAGTCATATTCAAGAAGATATGTCGGTAACATTTGCAGCAGCACAGGTTGGTTTGATAGATTTAACCAGCGCAGTAACCTCCGGTGAAGTGGCTAGTGCAGACAGCAAGAGCCTTTGTGAATTGGCCGAGCAATGCACCCTAGGTGAATCTGAGGGTGGAGCAGCAGCAGTGGAAGGAAGCGGGTGGTGGGTACAACCAAGAGGAGGGACCAGGCTGTGGACCCTCCTGTAACTTTGGCTGTTTCTGTGTCAAGATTGGATTGCATTTTCTTAAGTTTCCCATCATAAAGCAGTTCTCAGTAGCAGGAAATCACGTGGAGAACGCTTCTCTTTGCCTCATTGCTTCGCTGCCAGTCAGGGTCATTATCGAACAACTGGTCCATGATTTCTGTGATCGTGGTGATGCTAGTGCTGAGGAATTTTGAAGTGGGGTTCATTGCTGGTGTTTCCTCTACTCCATCTGTGCCCTCAGATTCACCTAGGGTGCATTGCTTGGCCAATTTGCAAAGGCTCTTGCTGTCTGCACTAGCCACTTCACCGGAGGTTACTGCGCTGGTTAAATCTATCAAACCAACCTGTGCTGCTGCAAATGTTACCGACATATCTTCTTGAATATGACTGAAGCTGCTTCTTGCCTTTCCCGTATCATCAGCTGGCCGAGGGACACATTTTGTTGTATTTGGTCATCCACCCATACAATTAGTCTTCCATTTTTTCAAGCAAAAGGCTTCTTGAACAAGTCACTTTTGATGGTGATAACTTTGAGGCTATTGTTGCACAAGCTTTTATCTTGCCTGTATTGTTCTGATCATCGATGTAGCAAATTTCAAAGAGGCACTGACACCAACCTGATGCTCACCAGCTTCCAAACACCGTATCACTTGCCACTTCACATCCATACTGATGCTTTTCCAAGGCATCTCAGATGTTCTACCCTCACTGGAAGCTGCAGGCTGTTTTCCAGACATTACAGGTGAAAAAAATGGAATTAATTGGCGAGGGAGCATGAACATTTACACACACGGGGGAGGCAGAGCGTGAACTAATACAGGATTGGCTGTGAGTGGTGGAGAGCATATGTAAAGTGCACTTATTGGCTGATTGCTGCTCTTGAGAAGTTTTAGGTGTTCTTTAGAATAAATTTTTGTCATTCTTAAAAATTCCAATAAAGAATTAAACAACTGCGTTGTAATGAATCAGCGCTACACGGGGTAGCGGTATGTGGGGTCTCAGTGTAGAGGTGTTCAAGGGGCTCTTGGATAGAGATGTAATTTCCTCCCGGAACATGCTATACAACTTTGCTAGGCGGGTGAACTTCACTATGCTGCAGCTCACTGGAATTAATATTAATTTCTCGGTTTCTTCAAATGAAGGTTCAAGCTTTCTCTTACAGTTCTGAGTGGGCAGCTGAACAACAGACAGCAGGAATCACCAGTGAAGGCTGTAGGGATGCTTAAGAGGAAACGGAATGATTAAATGGATGCATCCAAAGTTGGATCGCAATTAACTGAGGCACTGAGACTTTGTGTGAGCTTTGCCTTGTGTCTCCAGTACAACATCTGGAAAAGATTTGACTGCAGCCCGGGGGAAACATTTCACTTTTTACATAAATGCCAAAATTGAGGGTTAGATGAAAATAAAAATGAGCTGTGTAATGCTACAAATAAGTTTTGACTCTGGTTAAAGAGAAACAGAAAGGAACGCTGCTGCAGGTAGAGTACTGTCAACATACAATCCGCCGTGGAGTGAAATATCTGTGACACTTCAACTTGTCGTAAGCCTCAATACCATGAGTTAAAATGCTTCTTACATTCACATATAAATTATTCTCACAAAAAGCAGGCATTATGGATTGATGAATTCTCTGAACCTGGCAGTGAAAGTATAATACCAGTCCCATCTGCTTGTGTTTGGTCCATGTCACCCAGAACCTTTCCTATCCATGTACCTGTCCAAATGCCTCTTACACAGTGTAATTATGCTCATGTCTACCACTTCCTCAGGCAGCTCGTTCCATACTCACATCTCTTCTCTGTGTGGAAAACTTGCTGCTTTAGTTGTTGCTGCCTCTCTTTATACCTATTGAATATTGGAAGGTCTAGAGTGGACGGAGAGGGATTTCCTGTAGTGTGGGTGTCTAGGACCAGAGGGCACACCCTCAGACTAGAAAGATGTCCCCTTAGAACAGACATGAGGAGAAATTCCTTTAGCCAGAGGGTGGTGAATCTGTGGAATTCACCGCCACAGACGGCTGTGGAGGCCAGGTCATTGGGTATATCTAAAACAGAGGTTGATAGGTTCTTGATTAGTCAGATTGTCAAAAGTTATGAGGAGGCTGGAGTTGAGAGAGATAATAAATCAGCATTAAAACCATAAGATATAGGAGCAGAATTTGACCATTTTGCCCCTCGAGTCTGCTCCGCCATTTCATCATGGCTGATCCATCTCCAGCCATGATGGAATGGCTGAGCATCTACTCCTGTCTCATGGTCTTAAACTATCAATCTCTGGTTTTAGATTTCCTTAACCTGGAAAAAAGACTGTGACCTTCCACCTTACCTTTTTGAACTTATTAATAATTTGAATAATTTTTCAGAAGAGTTACAGGTGTTTCCAAACTGGGGTCCATGGACCTCTCAGCTAATGGTAGGGCTTCATAGCATAAAGAAGTTTGGGAACCCCTGATCTGTAATGTATTTCTATATTATTGATTATATTCGAAACACAAGACCATAAGACTAATTCTGCAGGAGCAGAATTAGACCATTAGGTCTATTGAGTCTGCTTCGCCATTTCATTTGGCTGACAACACACACAAAATGCTAGTGGAACGCAGCAGGCCAGGCAGCATCTATAGGAAGAAGCATTGTCACCGTGTTGGGCTGAGACCCTTTGTCAGAATCCAATTTTCCTCTCAGCCCCAATCTCCTTTTCTCCCCATATCCCTTCATGCTCTGACCAGTCAAGAATCCTTCAAACTCTGCCTTAAATGTACATAAAGTCTTGGCTTCCACAGCTGCCTGTGGCAAACAATTCCACAGATTCCCACTCTATGGCTAAAGAAGGAGACACAGCTCACTATGTTCTGACAGATAACTCTGGCAAGAAGCACAGCAGAAGAGTTGTGGAACCAAATCATCTCCTAACGGTGAGCAATTACATAGTCAGATATTCCTTTGAAGTGTGGTTTCTGCTGTTACCCGTGGGTTCTATCATCTCCTCCAGCTTTGCACATTGTGCTCTTGGTGTGATCTTTGCTGGATGCCCACTCCTAGGGAGAGTAGCAACAGTACTGAATTTCTTCCAATTGTAAACAATTTCTCTTACTGTGGATTGGCAAACACTCGGGATTTTAGAAATGCTTTTGTAGACTTTTTCAGCTTGAATTGAATTTATTTAAATTTTACATCCACCCCACCGTGTGAGGGAGTAAAAATCTTTGCGTTAGGACTCCGTTATAATGTACAGACATGTGAATTTATAAGTCTAATGGAAAGAAACTGTCCCATAGCCTGTTGGTCCTGGCTTTAATGCTGTGGTACCATTTGCCAGATGGAAGCAGCTGAAACAGTTTATGATTGGGGTGACTGGTGTCCTTGATGTCCTTCTTTCTGCAGCTGCTGCCTTAAATGTCCTCAGTGGAGGGAAGTTCACATCTGCAGGTGTGCTGGGCTGTCAGTACCACTCTCTGCAGTGCACAGCGATAAAGGTTGATGCAGTTCCCATACCAGGCGGTGATACAGCCAGTCAGGATACTCCCAATGGTGCCCTGTAGAAGGTCTTGAGGATTTGGGGCCCCATGGCTAACTTCTTCAGTCGCCTGAGGTGGAAGAGATGCTGTTGTGCTTTTTTTGCCACACTGCCAGTGCTTACAGTCTAGATGTCTACAGTGGTGCATATATTGAGGAACTTGAAACTACTCACCCTCTCAACTGCAGTTCCATTGATGTTGATCGGGGCAAACCTGTCTCTATTCCTTCTGTAATCCACGATCAGCTCTTTTGTTTTTTGGACATTGAGGGAGAGGTTGTTATCCTGCCACCACTGCATCAGGGTGTCAACCTCTCCTCTGTAGGCTGTCTCATCACCGCTAGAAATAAGGCCGATCAACATCATGTCATCTGTGAATTTGATCAACTGATTGTGTGGCAGCACAGTAGTGGGTGTAAAGGGAGTAGAGGAGCGGACTCAGGACCCAGTCTGGGGGGGGGGGGTGCACCTTTGCTGAGGGGCAGAGATGAGGGATCCCATTCTTACCACTTGTCGACGATCCGGTAGGAAGTCTAGGAACCAGCTACCATGCTAAAGTGGGGTGCTTACCATCAAGCTGGGCATCTCTATAATTCCTCTTCTAGGGCCTTCTGAAGGTTGTTTTGATCAAGACACCGTGCACATAAACAGACCTTTCATGAGAAGATTAGGCCCAGTCAGTAACCTGACTTTTTTACAGCACAGGGCACCTTTACAACCCACACGTCCAATCTCATCTCATTGATTGGAACTCTAAATAGCTTTTAGAGAAGGCATTACCTCAGAGGCTCACATACTTTTTCCAACAAATACGTGTAATATTGGATCATTTTTCTCAATAAATTAATGAACAGGTATATTGTATTTTGCGTTATTTACTTAATTGGGTTCTCTATCTAGTTTCAGGACTTACGTGACGGTGTGATCACATTTTATGTCATATTTATGCAGAAATAGAGAAAATTCCACAGGGTTCAAAAACTTTCTAGTACTGTTGTATACAGTGAAATGTGTAATTTACATCAACAACCAATTCATCCAAGGATGAGCTGGGGGCAGCCCCAAATGTTGCCCTGCTTCTGATATCAACTTAGCATGCCCACAATTTGCTAACCCTACTAACTTGTATATCTGTGCAATAAGGGACGAAACGCACATGATCACAGGCTAGAATTGAACTCTGATCTTCCAGTCATTGGTGCTGTATAGCGTTACACTAACCGCTACACTGCCACGATGCCCTATTTCTGTCTCAGTCTGAGAAACCACACTCCGTCGATGGCTGTCTTGATGTCAACAGTAGTCCCGGTCACCTCTCTACAAGAATTTTTCTCTTTGGCCAGGTGCGATGAGATGTCCTGTCAGAATTTAAACTCAACACTGGTTATCAACTTACGAATAAGAAAATAAATGTTGCTTGGTAGCACAGTTGATAACGATCTTTCATCATCTTCAAGATTCAAGATTATTTGGAGCTATTTCCACTACACAAGTGTAAAGGAGAACAAAATAATTGTTCCTCTGGGTCTGATGCAGCACAAAAAAAAACACAGAATAAGATACTGTAAAGACTTTATTAATGTTTACTTATTATTATTATTATTTCTTCCTTTTTGTACTTGCACAGTTTGTTGTCTTTTGCACACTGATTGAACGCCCAAGTTGGTGAGGTTTTTCACTGATTCTATTATGGTTATTATTCTATTACAGATTTATTGAGTATGCCTGCAAGAAAATGAATCTCGGGGTTGCATATGGTGGCATATACTTTGATAATAAGCTTACTTCGAACTTTTAATTAAAACACAATAATTATAAATGCATAAGAGAGCTTATATAGACAGATTGATTGTATGACCATAAAGTGACGCTAGGCACGGGAGTGCCTGTATAAGGTGGTTGACAGGAAATGATGTAGTAGTGGTGTCTGGGGGTGTGGAGGGGAGGGTTTGTGGGTGGAGGTGCTGATCAGCGTTGCTGCTTGGAGAAAATAACTGTTTTTGTGTCTGGTGGCCTTGGCATAGATGCTACATAGCCTCCTCCCTGATGGGAGTGCGACAAACAGTGGGATCCTTCATGATATTGTGGCCCTTTTCTGGTATCCTTCCGTATATTTGTCCTAGATGGTGGGTAGGCTGGTGCCAGTGATGCATTGGGCAGTTTTGATTCCCTGCGTAGAGTCATCTTGTTCATCGCAGTGCAGTTTCTGTACCCTGCACAAATGCAGCAAGTTAGGATGCTCTCTACTGTGCTTCTGCAGAACGTTGTGAGTATAGATGTGCATTCCCTCAGCCTCCTCAGAAAGTGGAGACATTGATGAGCTTTCCCGATTGTGTTCTGGGACCATGAGAAGTTTAGTGAGGTGTGCACTCCCAGGAGTCTGAGAGTTCTGGGAGTATTGAATTGACTTTATTTCTTATATCCTTGTCATACATGAGGAGGAAAAATTTTCACGTTACATCTCCATCTAAATGTGCAACGTGCAATCATAGTAATTTATAATAATTTATAATAAATAGAACAGTCAATGTAATATAGAGTACACTCAAATCAGCGTGAGTTCATCAGCCTGACGGCCTGGTGGAAGAAGCTGTCCCTGAGCCTGTTGATCCTGGCTTTTATGCTGCAGTACCGTATCCCGGATGGTAGCAGCTGGAATAGATTGTGGTTGGGATGACTTGGGTCCACAATGATCCTACAGGCCCTTTCTACACACCTGTCCTTGTAAATGTCCTGAATCATGGGAAGTTCACAGCGCTGGGCTGTCCGCACCACTCTCTGCAGAGCCCTGCAATTGAGGGAGGTACAGGTCCCATACCAGGCAGTGATGTAGCCAGTCAGGATGCTCTCAATTGTGCCCCTGTAGAAAGTTCTTAGGACTTGGGGGCCCATTCAAACTTCCTCAACCGTCTGAGTTGAAAGAGGTGCTGACGTAAGGTCCTCAGTGATGTGGAGGCTGAGGAACTTGAAGCTGTTCACCCTCTCAACCCCAGATCCATTGATGTCAATAGAGGTTAGCTCATTTCCATTCCTCCTGTACTCCTCAACCAGCTCCTTTGTTTTTGCGACACTGAGGGAGAGGTTGTTTTCTTGACACCACTGTGTCAGAGAGATGACTTCTTCCCTGTAGGCCATCTCACTATTGTTTGAGATGAGGCCAATCAATGTAGTGTCGGGAAGAGAGGCGGAGACTATTTGAAAACAACCAAACAACCAGCCTGATGCAATAACATCCAGCAAGGTCAACAGGAAACATAGCTATTCTGATTGTTTGTGACAGGATGGTGTTGGTTGGGGCATTGGGAAGGTCCTCTGCCATTGTGGGGGATGGTTTATCTCAGCTTGAACAGACAAGAACTCTAACTGACATCTCAAAATGTAGGTCCCTTTTCAGAAAATTCAGGTCTCTTTCTGAATCTTGTGGAAAGGCATCACAGGTTTCAGATTACATCTGGAAATTACAGTATTCTTAGGCTGTTAATGTACCCTGAAAGCTGGTTTCACAGTCTTTAGGAAAGAATTTATTGCAAAATCAAATCTGACCCAAATATTTCATAGATTTACAGTGTGAAGATCTGCCTACTTTTTCCATATCTAAGTTTTTTAATTTCAGTAACAAAGCTATTACGAGGCAATGTGTAATACAAGGGGGTGAGTGGTGGAAAGTATAAGGGGGGGGATGTCAGGGGTAAGATTTTTACAGGCGGAGTTGTGGGTGCGTTGAACGTGCTGCGAGGAATGGTGTAATTTCATGGATGAAATAAAAATGGAGGTGCCAAGTGGGGCACGGAGAGGCTGGGTTGATTTTAGAGTAAAAAGGTTGGCACAGCATTGCGGGCTGGGCTGTAAGCAAGAGAATGACCTCTGCTGTGCCGCAGAAAACATGGGAAATGAGAGAATGAACAAGAAAAAAAACCCAACCACTAACCACAGCCACCGCCTACTCGTGCCCATACTGCACCCGAATATGTGCATCCCAGATCGGCCTCTACAGCCAGCAGCAGACAACCTTATAGGAGAAGGGGGCAGCGCAATAGCATTGTGGATAGTGTAACACTTTACAGCATCAGCAAACCGGGTTTGATTCCCACTGCTGTCTGTAAGGAGTTCGTATGTTCTCCCTGTGACCACATGGGTCTCTTCTAGGTGATCCAGTTTCCTCCCACAGTCCAAAGATGTACTGGTTAGTAGACTAATTGGGTGTGCTTGGGCGCCACAGGCTCATTGGCTCAGCAGGGTCTGTTACTGTGATGCACCTCGAAATAAAAAAGTGAAAATGAAATAGAATGCGAATGATTGCAGTATTTATTTATTAAGATGCAGCGCAGAATAGGCCTTCTGACCCTTCAAGCCATGCCTCCCAGCCTAATCCGATTTAACCCTAGCCTAATCTCAGAGTAATTTACAATGAACAATTAACCTATCAACTTTAGATTGTGGGAGGAAACCCACACATTTAAAGAGAGAACATACAAACCCTTTACAGACACACGGGTAACTACCTCTGCACTGTACTGTTCTAAACTTTGTATTCTAAAGCTGTACATCATTAGAGAAAAACAATCTCCACTCCATTCACATGAAAGTTTTAAATATTCCCCTCTAACTGCCTTGTTAAACATTGACAGAGCTAATCTTGTCTGTTAGACTAAAATAAACTATTCATCCTTGAATGAGTATGATCAAGATTATAACTTTTAACTCGATTTGTCTTTTGCTAATATCCCGTAGAGAGGGGATATTTAAAATGATTTGCAACCTGTTAATTGGGGAATGGACATAAAATAATCCTTTAAAATATATTTGAAGCATCAATATGGAGACAAATGAATCTCTCAATCAGCATTTGCTTTCACTGATTGTAAGTGGCTTTTTTAGTTCCCTGTTACATTTAAAACATTATAATGTAATTTTCTACACTGCAACTCCAGCCTTCCTTGTCAAAGGTCAAACCATGCAGTGACAGCCCAATATTACTTGTATTCTGTCTTTTCCTCTGCATGGGTTATTTGCATATTTGAATCTCTAAACAAGAAGTAGAATTAGAATAGAAAGTAGAAGCTCAGAAGAAGAATGATATTTTCACAGATTAACATCTTAATGGAGTTTCAGTCTGCAGATTTCCAAGGCGATATTAATAACCAGAGATGGCAGCTCTAACAGTCTGCATCATTACCTGTGCTCCTGCACACATTCTGTATGTGTTTAGGTCAAGGGGCTAGATGGCAGCTCTGACTGCTTGCCATATCC
Source organism: Hypanus sabinus (assembly GCF_030144855.1). NCBI lineage: Eukaryota > Metazoa > Chordata > Chondrichthyes > Myliobatiformes > Dasyatidae > Hypanus > Hypanus sabinus. The sequence continues at coordinate 5,388,834 of NC_082730.1, forward strand.
TCTCACATCTATTGCTGGAGCAGGGACTCTGTCTGTATTTATGTAATAGTTTCCTTGATAATGAATAGAAATGAAAATGGGATTGAGCTACAACTTGTGCAAACCAGATCTTGGATTTCAATCTTGGAGCAAAGATGACCTTTTGCCTGAGCAAGAGCTATCTTAGATCCTTGACAATAAAATTAAATATAAACACCAAGAAGAAAGGCTCTGAAAGCAATATCTTTCTAATGCATGCTCTTCTAGCCGAAGTTGTCTTCAAGTGGGAGCTGTACTGAACCCTTGAGAACTTAAAAATATAGTTAATCCAAGTATTGCCACAGTCACTTCTGGTCAGAGCCTGGTATGTGGATTTGTTTACACTAATAGAGTCATAGAAAAGGACAGCACAGAAATAAGCCCTATGGCCAATATAGTCCATGCTGAAACCATTTAAACTGCCTACTCCCACTGACCTGCACCAAGACCAGAGCCTTCCATACACCCACCATCCATGTACCTATCCTTACTTCTCTTAAATGTTGAACTGGAGCTCACATAGACCACTTGTGTTGGCAACTCGTTCACATTCCCATGACCCTCTGACTGAAGAAGTTTCCCTTCATGTTCTCCTTAAACTTTTCACCTTTCACTTTTAACCCATGACCTCTGGTTGTAGTCCCTCCCAAATGGAGTGGAAAGTGCCTGCTTGCATTTACCCTATCTATATCCCTCATAATTTTGTATACCTCTATTAAATCTCCTCTCAGTCTTCTACGTCACGAGGAATAAAGTCCTAATCTCTTCATTCTTTCCTTAAAACTTAGGTCCTCCAGACCCAGTGACATGCTTGTATATTTTCTCTGTACTCTTTCAGCCTTGTTTACATCTTTCCTGATGGTAGTTGACCAAAACTGCACACAATTCTCCAAATTCGGCCTCACCAATGTCTTATACAACTTCAACATAATATCCCATCTCCTGTACTCAGCACTTTGATTTATGAAGGCCGATGCACCAAAAGCTTTCCGTATGACCCTATCTACCTGTGATTGAATTATATAGCTGTAGTCCTAGATCCCTTTGTTCTACAGCACTCCTCAATGTCCTACCGTTCACTGTCAACCACCTACCCTGGTCAGTCCTGCCAAAGTGCACCCCCTTGGATTTGTCTGCATTAAATTCCATCTCCCATTGTTCCAGCTGGTCTAGTCCCCAATGCAAGCCAAGATAGCCTTCCTCACTGACCACTTCACCCCAATCTTGGTGTCATCCACAAATCTGCTGATCCAGTTAACCACTTCATCATCCACACTATTGATATAGATGATAAACAACAACGGACCCAGCACCGATCCCTAGTCACAGGCTTCCAGTCAGCGAGGCAACCCTCTACCACCACTTTTTGGCTTCTCCCACACAGCTAGCGTCTAATACTCATCCAGAATGCTGAGCGACTGAATCTTCTTGACCAGCCTGCCACGTGGGACCTTGTCAAATGCCTTGCTAAAGTTCATGTAGACAACATCCACTACCTTGCCTTCATCAACTTTCCTGGGAACTTCCTTGAAAAAAATAAGATTGGTTAGACATGACCTACCACACACAAAGCCATGCTGCCCATCCTCAATCCATAGATGTCTATCCAAAATCTTACATATCCGATCCCTCAGAATATCTTTCAGTAACTTTCCCATTACTGACGTCAGGCTCACAGACCGATAGCTTCTTGTTTAAGTTTAGAGTCGTTCTTGAACAGCACAACAACATTGGCTATCCTCCAATTCTCTGGCACCCCACCTGTCGCTAAGATTTTCCTTTTCCTCGTACTCACTGGTTGCCATACCAAGCTTGTTCATAGCACGTGTTAGAATTTGTTTGGAAAGGACTAGAATATAAAAGCAAGGATATGATGCTGAGGTTTGATAAGACATTGGTCAGACCACACTTCGAGTACTGTGAGCAGTCTTAAGCCCCCCTTATCGAAGAAAAGATGTGCCGTCATTGGAGAGGTTCATGAGAATGATTCCAGAATTGACAGGATTAATGTATGAGGAGCGTTTGATGGCTCTGGTACTCACTGGAATTTTGTGAATGTCTGAATATTACTTGCTTACTTTTCTTGTTTCCACGATTTGTTTTTTCTCTGCACACTAGGTCTTCTGTTTCAATGGGTTCTGTTGGGGTTTCTTTGTTTTGAGGCTGCCTGTAAGGAGACAAATCTCAAGTTGGATGTAATATATAAACTTCAATAATAAATGTACTTTGAACTTCTTCCTTTTAACAGCATGGAATAAACAAACATTAGAAACTTTTCTTTTAGATAATGTTTCGTTTGCTGTTACTTTTCTATTTTTGTTTATTAATGGAGATACTTCGCGGAATAGGCCCTTCTGGCCCTTCAAACCGTGCTGCCCAGAACCCCCCGATTTAACCCTAGCCTAACCACGGGACCATTTACAGTGACCAATTAACCATCGATGCGATCCAGTACAACTCTGGAATGTGGGAGGAAACCGGAGCATTGGAGAAAACCCACCCTTGCCATGGGTAGAACTCACAAACTCCTTACAGACAATGGCAAGAAATGAACCCAGGTTGCTAGTATTGTAAAGGATTGTGCTCATCACTATGTTACCATGCCGCCCCAAAACACAAATTGTATTTAATTCAGACGGTTTGGCTGATAAGAGTTGAATTGCTCCAGAGTGCATTGGGGATGCTAAGTCCCAGAGCAAAGAACGCCAGAGATTTCCTGACGTTACACCTTTCCTTGTTGGTTGTGTTCAATGAGTAGGGTTGATTCAGACTGATGAATGTAACCCAGAACCTGCAACCACCATCCTTGTCAAATCTCTGAAGACTGTTGAGCTGAGCCCACGAACACTACCTCAGCACTTTGTTCTCTTTTTGCACTGCTTATTAATTTTATATAAATATATACTCTTATTTTAATTTATGGTAATTTTTATGTCTTGCTATGTACTGCTGCTGCAAAAGAATTAAATTTCACCACGTATATCCGTGAAGATAAACCTGATTCTGATTCTAAATCTTGGCCTTTCTCTTCCCAGGACTGAATCTGTGGCTGAGAAAATGTTAACAAATTGGTTTGCATTCCTTCTGCATAAATTCCTGAAGGTAGGTACAGATCATCTCTAACACATTTGACCTCAGTTAAATGTTGAATTTGCTTCTCGCCAGCAATTTGTAGGATCATATTTCACATTAAACAATCTGAAAATCAGTCTTAGGCAATACTGCATTTCCTCTTGGGAGTTTGGTTCTTATTGGAAACACTTGTAATTGAAACTGTGAAAACAGATCTATTTCGGGGCAAGGTATTTCAGAGAGTAATTCTGAAGACTTATTTCCTTCTTTTAAAAGTTATGTTTACTTTCAGTAGGTATCCATATAAAAGTATTTAGAAACACGTCTTAAGTCAGAGTCTAGCATGGAAACACCAATGCCTTGAACTTAAAATCCTACAAAAAGTAATGGATACAGCCCCTTTCATCACTGGTAAAATTCACCCCACCACTGAGCACATCTACACAAAGTGTTGTCACAGGAAAGCAGCATCCATCATCAGGGACCTCTTCATCCAGGTCATGTTCTCTCCTCACTGCTGCCATTGGGAAGGAGGTACAGGAGCCTTAGGACTCACACCACCAGGCTTAGGAATGGTTATTACCCCTCAACCATCAGGTTCTTGAACTACAGGGGATAACTTTATTCAATTTCTCTCGCCCCATCATTGAAACTTATGCACAACCAATGGACTCACTTTCAAGGGCTCTTCATGTCATGTTGTCAATATTTATCGTTTATTTATTGTTATTATTTTTATTTATTTCTTTTAGTATTTGCCCAGTTTGGTGTCTTCTGCACTCAGGTTGAGCGCCCAAGTTGGGCAGTCTTTCATTGATTCTGTTATGGTTACTATTCTATAGATTTATTGAGTATGCCCTCAAGGAAATGAATCTCAGGTTGTATATGATAACATATCTGCATTTTGAAAATAAAATTTACTTTGAATTTTGAGCTTTGAAATGCATCTTCAGATAGAAACAGCACTTTATCCGACAGGAGCGGAGGTACCTGTCGATACATTAGTCACCTGTGACCTATGAGCTTTAATCTCTCTGTACGCATTGCTCCTTGTGTTAGTCACCTAGCTTTCTCCCAGTTCTCTCCTAAATCCCCTCTCCTCCCTGAACTGTGGCCTCCGGGAGGCAGTTTTGACTTTGCTTCTGAAATTGGAAGTGGTCTCCCTGTGGCTCTGGATGCTGGACGCCAATGGTGCCCACCTCAGCCAAAGTATCACAGTCTAACGCAAGTGGGAAACATTTTGTCAGATACAAAACAGGCCAGGTGGTCACTCCCAGGTCCCTGACACTTCATGCACAGGTAGCACTCAACGATGGAACTGTGTAGGTGCCACGTCATTACGCACTGATAGGTTCTCAGTGTCTCCTAGAGAACTCCGGAATTGCTCTGGGAGGTTGGCGGTGAAATACCTTGTAGCAGGATGACTGCAGGGTGAATGTTTCCGTTGGATTTTTCAGGAGTGTGCGGGGGAGCCTCTCTTCATGTTATACTGTGCGATCAAACAGCAGATGGAAAAGGGTCCAATCGATGCGATCACGGGCGAGGCACGCTACTCACTCAGTGAGGACAAACTAATCCGACAGCAGACCGAGTACAAGACACTGGTGAGTTCACTGTCGAGCTCCTGCAAGAGAGTTATGAATGCGGACACTGAAACTAAAGTTACGCTATGCCAGCCTCCATTCATTGTAAGTGGGAGAGATGGCCAGGGTTCAGAGGGTCCAAAATATTTCCAGATCCTAATCCCAGTACACTGACTGTCCACACCAATCATTATACTGACCCCTGTCCACACCGGTCACTACACTGACCCCTGTCCACAGACTGTCCACACCGGTCACTACACTGACCCCTGTCCACAGTCTGTCCACATCAGTCACTACACTGACACCTGTCCACAGACTGTCCACACCGGTCACTACACTGACCCCTGTCCACAGACTGTCCACACCGGTCACTGACCCCTGTCCACAGTCTGTCCAAACCGGTCACTACACTGACCCCTGTCCACAGACTGTCCACACCGGTCACTACACTGACCTGTGCCCACAGACTGTCCACACCGGTCACTACACTGACCTGTGCCCACAGACTGTCCACACCGGTCACTACACTGACCCCTGTCCACAGACTGTCCACACCGGTCACTACACTGACCCCTGTCCACAGTCTGTCCACATCAGTCACTACACTGACACCTGTCCACAGACTGTCCACACCGGTCACTACACTGACCCCTGTCCACAGACTGTCCACACCGGTCACTGACCCCTGTCCACAGTCTGTCCAAATCGGTCACTACACTGACCCCTGTCCACAGACTGTCCACACCGGTCACTACACTGACCTGTGCCCACAGACTGTCCACACCGGTCACTACACTGACCCCTGTCCACAGTCTGTCCACATCAGTCACTACACTGACACCTGTCCACAGACTGTCCAAACCGGTCACTACACTGACCTGTGCCCACAGACTAAGCAAGCCAAATATTGTAATGACCCATGTTCACTGACTGCATGTTGTCTTTGCTGATAAAAGAACAGACCCTTTGTGTAATGCACTCTCCCACATTATCTGAATATCCCTCGATTGCCTCAGCTGAAGCATGTAACCGGGAGGTAAAGCAGTGCTGTTCCTGGGAGATTGGGAAGTGGGTTTGATTGTGAGGGATGAGAGAAGGAAATTGGTCTGGGATCTGGATGGGATAACGGAGAGAGGAGCTTCAGATATTCAACAATGATCCTTGTTAGTGTTGTGCTGAGAACCCTATCTTCTCCCACAGAGGCCGTCGTCAGAATTCCATGTTTCCTGCATGGAATGACAGGGGGGTTGCCCTTGGATCAAGCAACCGCTGGTGATGAGGATCTAGATCAACTTTCAGGGTGACACATTGGTCACTGATGTGTTTCACTCCTTGACCACTCCCCTTCCCGATCAGCTGACTTGCTCTTGTCTCTCAGCTGCCATTGGTTTCAAGGTGCAAGTCCCACCTATCCCATTTACGATCTGAATATTGTCCTATTTGCTTTTAGATTCTGAACTGTGTGAATCCAGAGAATGAGAACAGCCCAGAGATTCCAGTGAAGGTTCTGAACTGTGACACCATCACCCAGGTGAAAGAGAAAATCCTGGACTCCACCTACAAAAATGTTCCATATTCACAGAGGCCACGAGCCATCGATATGGACCTAGGTATGGCACCCACGTGGTTTTCCTGGTTAGTCCTTGGAGGAAGCATGTTCATCCCTCATAGCAGGAGGGAGGGAGGGAGGAAGGGGTGGCTCTGTTTGTGGAGAAGCTGTAGACTGCTTGGTGTTAACGATGTGGCAGAGGGATGTAAAGGAGGTGGGGTGTACATCACTGATGGGGTGAGGGTGGGGGATTGCAGTCCTCAAGGAGTGTTGGTGGTAGTTTACAGTACTGCTGAGGGTGTATCTCTGCAGAGTGACATCAGGGAGGGAAGGAGAATGATACAAATGGAAATGTACAGTATTGACAGGGTGTACAGTACCGATGCTTTTTGAGCTGCCCAGTAGTACTCACATCTACCATGATGAAATGCTTTGAGAGGTTGTTCAAGGCTGGAATCAACTCCTACCTCAGCAAGGAACTGGCCCCACTGCAATTTGCCTATTGCCACAATAGGTCAACAGCAGGTGCAATATCATTGGCTCTCCACACAGCTTTAGATCACCTGGACAATACAAACACCTATTCCAGGATGTGGTTTACTAACTGCAGTTCAGCATTTAACACCATCATTCCCACAGTCCTGATCAATAAGCTACAAAACCTGGGCCTCTGTACCGCCCTCTGCAATTGGATCCTCAACTTCCTATCAAGACCACAATCCGTGCGGATTGCTGATCGCATATCCTCCTGGCTGACAATCAACACCTCAGGAGTGTGTGCTTAGCCCACTGCTCTACTCTCTCTATACCCATGACTGTGTGGCTAGGCACAGCTCAAATACCATCTGTAAATTTGCTGATGATACAACCATTCTTGGTAGAATCTCAGGTGGAGATGAGATATACCAGATAGTTGAGTGGTGTCACAGCAACAATCTTGCACACCATGTCAATTAGATGAAAGAGCTGATTGTGGACTTCAAGAAGAATAAGACAATGGAACACAAACCAATCCTCAAAGAGGGATCAGAAATGGAGAGAATGAGCAGTTTCAAGTTCCTGAGTATCAAGATCTCTGAGGACGTAACCTGGACCCAAAATACCAATGCAGCTGTAACGAAGGCAAGATTCTTTCGATATTTCATTCAGATTTGGAAGAGATTTGGTTTGTCACCTAAAGACCCTCAAAAACTTCTGGAGATGTACAGTGAAGAGCGTTTTGACAGGCTGTATTACTGTCTCGTACAGGGGGTGGGGGTAGCTGCACAGGACCGAAAAATGCTACAGAAAGTTGTAAAATTAGTCAGCTCCATCTTGGGTACCAGAGTTCTTAGTATCCAAGATATCTTCAAGGAGCGATGCCTCAGATAGGCAGTGTCCATTATTAACGACCTCAAGAACAGCTTCTTCCCCTCTGCCATCTGGTTCCGAAGTGGACATTGAACCCTTGAGCACTATTGCACTTTTTTATGTATTATTTCTGCATTTGCACTATTTCTAATTTAACTATCTAAAATATCTGTGTAATGTAATTGATTTCTATATTATCATGTATTACATCATACTGCCTCTAAGTTAACGAATTTCACGACACGTGCCGGTGATAAGAAACCTGATTCTGATTCTGATGGGGTGTTGGTGAGGGTGTACAGTACAGAGAGGAGTGTAGAGTACTGATGGGGTGTTGGTGAGGGTGTACAGTACAGAGAGGAGTGTAGAGTACTGATGGGGTGTTGGTGAGAGTGTACAGTACTGAGAGGAGTGTAGAGTACTGATGGGGTGTTGGTGAGGGTGTACAGTACAGAGAGGAGTGTAGAGTACTGATGGGGTGTTGGTGAGGGTGTACAGTACAGAGAGGAGTGTAGAGTACTGATGGGGTGTTGGTGAGGGTGTACAGTACAGAGAGGAGTGTAGAGTACTGATGGGGTGTTGGTGAGGGTGTACAGTACAGAGAGGAGCGTAGAGTACTGATTGGGTGTTGGTGAGGGTGTACAGTACAGAGAGGAGTGTAGAGTACTGATTGGGTGTTGGTGAGGGTGTACAGTACAGAGAGGAGTGTAGAGTACTGATGGGGTGTTGGTGAGGGTGTACAGTACAGAGAGGAGTGTAGAGTACTGATGGGGTTTTGGTGAGGGTGTACAGTACAGAGAGGAGTGTAGAGTACTGATGGGGTGTTGGTGAGGGTGTACAGTACAGAGAGGAGTGTAGAGTACTGATTGGGTGTTGGTGAGGGTGTACAGTACAGAGAGGAGTGTAGAGTACTGATTGGGTGTTGGTGAGGGTGTACAGTACAGAGAGGAGTGTAGAGTACTGATTGGGTGTTGGTGAGGGTGTACAGTACAGAGAGGAGTGTAGAGTACTGATGGGGTGTTGGTGAGGGTGTACAGTACAGAGAGGAGTGTAGAATACTGATGGGGTGTTGGTGAGGGTGTACAGTACAGAGAGGAGTGTAGAGTACTGATGGGGTGTTGGTGAGGGTGTACAGTACAGAGAGGAGTGTAGAGTACTGATTGGGTGTTGGTGAGGGTGTACAGTACAGAGAGGAGTGTAGAGTACTGATGGGGTGTTGGTGAGGGTGTACAGTACAGAGAGGAGTGTAGAGTACTGATGGGGTGTTGGTGAGGGTGTACAGTACAGAGAGGAGCGTAGAGTACTGATTGGGTGTTGGTGAGGGTGTACAGTACAGAGAGGAGTGTAGAGTACTGATTGGGTGTTGGTGAGGGTGTACAGTACAGAGAGGAGCGTAGAGTACTGATTGGGTGTTGGTGAGGGTGTACAGTACAGAGAGGAGTGTAGAGTACTGATTGGGTGTTGGTGAGGGTGTACAGTACAGAGAGGAGCGTAGAGTACTGATTGGGTGTTGGTGAGGGTGTACAGTACAGAGAGGAGTGTAGAGTACTGATTGGGTGTTGGTGAGGGTGTACAGTACAGAGAGGAGCGTAGAGTACTGATTGGGTGTTGGTGAGGGTGTACAGTACAGAGAGGAGTGTAGAGTACTGATTGGGTGTTGGTGAGGGTGTACAGTACAGAGAGGAGTGTAGAGTACTGATGGGGTGTTGGTGAGGGTGTACAGTACAGAGAGGAGTGTAGAGTACTGATGGGGTGTTGGTGAGGGTGTACAGTACTGAGAGGAGTGTACAGTACTGATGGGGTGTTGGTGAGGGTGTACAGTACAGAGAGGAGTGTACAGTACTGATGGGGTGTTGGTGAGGGTGTACAGTACAGAGAGGAGTGTAGAGTACTGATTGGGTGTTGGTGAGGGTGTACAGTACTGAGAGGAGTGTACAGTACTGATGGGGTGTTGGTGAGGGTGTACAGTACAGAGAGGAGTGTAGAGTACTGATGGGGTGTTGGTGAGGGTGTACAGTACAGAGAGGAGTGTAGAGTACTGATGGGGTGTTGGTGAGGGTGTACAGTACAGAGAGGAGTGTAGAGTACTGATGGGGTGTTGGTGAGGGTGTACAGTACAGAGGAGTGTAGAGTACTGATGGGGTGTTGGTGAGGGTGTACAGTACAGAGAGGAGTGTAGAGTACTGATGGGGTGTTGGTGAGGGTGTACAGTACAGAGAGGAGTGTAGAGTACTGATGGGGTGTTGGTGAGGGTGTACAGTACAGAGAGGAGTGTAGAGTACTGATGGGGTGTTGGTGAGGGTGTACAGTACAGAGAGGAGTGTAGAGTACTGATGGGGTGTTGGTGAGGGTGTACAGTACAGAGAGGAGTGTAGAGTACTGATGGGCTGTACTGATAGGGGTCTACAGTACACATGTGGAGTGTTGATGGGCTGTTGGTGAGGGTGTACAGCACCGAAGGGGTGTACTGATAGGAGTGTACGGTACTGATGAGTGTGTATCTCTGCAGAGTGGCGTCAAGGAAGGATGGCACGTGTGGTTCTGCAGGATGAAGATATCACCACCAAGATCGAGTGTGACTGGAAACGTTTGAACACATTGGTGCACTATCAGGTAATGGGTCCACCCCAATGCACACACCCGACTATCCACTCCGAACTAACACTGCTCACACTCAGTCTGTGCATGTCCTTATCTCAGAATGAAAGATTTTCGGAGTCTGTGGACTTATTGTCTTCAGTGTCCTTTTCTCCAAGATTAAGCACTACCTCACTTAATGTAGACTCCAGCAACACTTTTCAGATCACCTAAGGCATGGGTTGGCCTAACGTGGACCCAGCAGGAACAACCTTGTTTATCCAGCCCTCATCATTCTCCATTTCTCATCCAAATCCTCCTGCCTTCCCTAATTCCTCAGATGTTTTCAGGAAGGCATAGGGAATACTTGCCTCCATTAGATGGGGCATAAAGTTGGAACAATCATTGGTTAGGTCTCAGCTGGAAACCACACTATAGAACGAGGTTCAATATAAAGGAGAGGGTCCAGGCAACAAAATACTTCTGCACCCTCTCTAATGCCTCTACATCCTTCCTGTAATGGGGTGACCAGAACTGTAACAATGCTGCAGATGTGGCCTAACTATAAAGTTTTATTCAGCTGCAGCATCACTTACCAACTTTTATATTCAATACCCCGCCAGTGAAGGCAAGTGTGTAGTACACCTTCTTTACCACCACTTGTGTTTCCTCTTTGCACTTGCACCCAGTGATCCCTCTGTACATCAGCGCCACCTAATGGTCCTCCATTTGCTTTGAACTTCCTCCTCACATCTGATCTTCCAAACTGTACACCTCACACTCGTGCAAATTAGACACCATCTGCTATTCTCTGACCACATTTCCAACTCATCTATATCCTGCTGATTCCTTTGGCAGCCTTCCTCACTATCCACAGCTCCACTAATGTTTGTAGCTTCTGCAAGCCTACTGATCAGCCCACCTCCATTCTCACCTGAATCATTCATCGTATCAGAAACCACAGAGGTCCCAGCATTGACGCTAGCAGAACACGACTGGTCATAGACTTCTGTGTCAGCCTACGGTTGCATCCTGTTGCTAAAATTTGGACGACCTTCTATAGATGCATAGTGGAGAGAAAATTGACTGGTTGTATCACAGCCTGGTATGGAAATACCAATGCCCTTGAAAGAAATATCCTACAAAAAGTAGTTCAGTCCATCACGGGTAAAGCCCTCCCCACCATTGACCACGTTTACATGAAACTCTGTTGCAGGAAAACAGCATCCATCATCAGGGACCCCCCCCCCCCCCCACCACCACAACCCAGGCCATGCCATCTTCTCACTGTCACTGCTGCCATCAGGAAGAAAGTGCAGGAGCCTCAGGACTCACATCACCAGGTTCAGGAACAGTTATTACCCCTCAACCATCAGGAAGGAGGTACAGGAGCCTCAGGACTCACATCACCACGTTCAGAAACAGTTATTACCCCTCAACCAGGCTCTTGAAGCAGAGGGGATAACTTAACTCAACTTTACTTGCCCCATCATTGATATGTTTCCACAAATAATTCAAGGACTCTTTATCTCATGTTGTTGATATTTATTATTTATTTATTTATGATTGTTGTAATTTATTTATTTTAATATTTGCAGTTTGTTGTCTTTTGCATACTGGTTGAAAGCCTAGGTTGGTGCTGTCTTTCATTAGTTCTATTATCATTATTATTCTATAGATCTATTGAGAATGCTAACAAGGAAATGAAGGTTGTCTATGGTACTTTAATATGTACTTTAATAGCAAATTTATTGTGGACTTTGGAATCCAAAGTTTTTTTGGAAGTCAAGAGTGAGGCAGAATCTTGTTGCTTATACCCATTTTATTGTCACAAGAACAGAGAAGAGGAAGGCAAAGTGTTGAGAGAAACCAAAGCAAGGGAACAGACTAAAAGGTCATCATGGTCTTCTCATATCAGAGCAGAGATAAGCAGAAGTTCCATTGATCATAGTTCACCAATAAGATAGACAGATTCAAGTAATACGGCCCTCACCACTGAAACCAAGAAGTTTCCAGGAAAGTGCAGTGTTAACTGCACCAGTAATTGCAGACAGACAGACATACTTTATTGATCCAGAGGGAAATTGGGTTTCGTTACAGTGGCACCAAGAATAGTGAAGAAATATAGCAATATACAACCATAAATAATTAAATAATAATAAGTTAATCATACCAAGTGGAAAATAAGTCCAGGACCAGCCTATTGGCTCAGGGTGTCTGACACTCCGAGGAAGGAGTTGTAAAGTTTGATGGCCACAGGCAGGAATGACTTCCTGTGACGCTCAGTGTTACATCTCGGTGGAATGAGTCTCTGGCTGAATGTACTCCTGTGCCTAACCAGTACATTATGGAGTGGATGGGAGACATTATCCAAGATGGCATGCAACTTGGACAGCATCCTCTTTTCAGACACCACCGTCAGAGAGTCCAGTTCCACCCTCACAACATCACTGACCTTACGAATAAGTTTGTTGATTCTGTTGGTGTCTGCTACCCTCAGCCTGCTGCCCCAGCACACAACAGCAAACATGATAGCACTGGCCACCACAGACTCGTAGAACATCCTCAGCATCGTCCGGCAGATATTAAAGGACCTCAGTCTCCTCAGGAAATAGAGACGGCTCTGACCCTTATGTAGACTGTCTCAGTGTTCTTTGACCAATCCAGTTTATTGTCCATTCATATCCCCAGGTATTTGTAATCCTCCACTATGCCCACACTGACCCCTTGGATGGAAACAGGGGTCACCGGTGCCTTAGCCCTCCTCAGGTCCACCACCAGCTCCTTAGTCTTTTTCACATTAAGCTGGAACAATTACATTTAGATAGGTGATTATGTAAAAATACAAACAAGCATAAGGAAGTTATACCGCAAGAAAAATAGCAATTCTACAGCCCAATCCAACACTACCACGAGGCACCTTCCAAAATCCCTTACTGAAGTCCAAGTAGACAACATCCACTGCCTACGCTCATTGATAATTGGAGGATCATTGTTGGGCCATTGGCCCTTTGCACACAGAAGGTGGTTAGACTCTGTGACATGTTGCCTGAGGAGATGATGGAGGCAGGGACTCTCACAGTATTGAATTAATACGCAACTCATTAAGACAAAGAAGGGAACGGGCTGCCTGCTGGAAAATGTTACTATTTAATGGATGCCCAGGGAGCTGTGGGCTGAAGAGCCCTCTGACCATTGTTTCTCTCCGCCCCATGACAGCCCACCAGTTTTCTGAAGTTACACGGCTGTCCGTTCTGTTCTATGTACTACCTTCAGAACCTACCTGTAGATTTACTCAGACGACTTGACAGCTATCTTTCAAATCATTGTCAGGGACCAATCATACTTTTTTGAAGAAATATCTGCCCAGTTATCATCAGCAGATCACCTGCAGCGCCAGGGGTCCTAACACACTCGACCACTGCAATACCACCATCAGGAATGCCTACTTTTTCATCCTTAACCACATTTTAGTAAATCTGATCATTTGACCTTCCTCCTCTTACCTGCATACAGACAGAAGCTAAAGAGTAAGGCTCTAGTAGTAAGGAGAGGTGCTTGGGAAGACAGAGGAGGAGCTACAGGTTGGTGGACTGGGCTGTGTTCAAGGACTTATCAGAGAATCTAAACAGATACAACACAGTTATATGGACTTTATAAAAACAGTCATAAGCAAGGTCACCTGGATGACCTATGAGATCGGCAATCTGCTGAGGTCCAGATCAGTGGCTTTCAGGTCTGGCGACCATGTAAGATACAAGAGGTCCAGGTGCAACTTCAAGAACGCAATCTCATGTGAGAAGTGGCAATTCCGATCCAAACTTGCACCTCTGATCAACAGCTGTGGAATTTGAATGCTATTACTTCTTAGCAAGTGAAACCAACTGACGTAGGTAACAAAAAGGTTTCGCTCCCAGATGAGCTCAATGCCTTTTATCACTCTCTTTGACCGTCAAAACATGAAGAATGTAACCCATACAAAATGCTGGAGGAACTCAGCAGGGTAGGCAGCATCTATGGAAAAGAGTAAACAGGTGATGTTTCAGGCTGAGACCATTCATCAGGACCTTCGTGAACTCCCACAGCCACCAGTGATCCTGTGATTTCAATCTCTGAGCTCTACATGAGAGCATCTTTCAGGAGGGTGAACCCCTGGGAAGTATCCAGCCCAGACGGGGTACCAGGCTGAGTAACAAAGATCTGTGCTGACTAGAGTGTCCACTGATATCTTTAGCCTCCCATTTTGGCGCTCTGAGATACCCAACTGCTTCAAGCAGGCTTCAATTATACCAGTGCCTAAGAAGAACGTGGTAACCTGCCTCAATGACTATCATCCAGTAGCACTTACATCCACTGTGATGAAGTGCTTTGAGAGATTGCTGATGAAAACTTTCTAAGAAGTGACTTGGATCCACTCCAATTATCTTCTTCAACAGATCAACAGCAGATGCCATCTCACTGGCTCTTTGCTCAACCTTGGAACATCTGCACAGCAAAGATGTTTCCGTCAGGATGCTCTTCATTGTCTGCAGCTCGTGTTCAGTACCATCATCCCCTCAAAACTAATCAATAAGCTTCGACCTGGGTCTCAATACCTCCATGTGCGACTGGATTCTGGATTTCCTTACTTGCAGACCCCAGTCAGTTTGGACTGGCAACAACATCTGCTCCCCAATCTCCATCAGCACAGGTGCCCCCTGCTCTACTCATAGTTATGACTGTGATGCTAATAACAGCTCCAATCCCAAATTCAAGTCTGATGATGTCACTACAATCATTGGCTAAATCAAAGGTGGTGATGTATCAGTCTATAGGAGGGAGATCAAAAACCTGGCTGAGTGATGTCTCAACAACAACCTCTCACTCAATGCCAGTAAGAACATGGAGCTGATTATTGAGTGAGGTGGAGGATATGGGATGTCCATGTGCCAGTTCTTATCGGGTATCAGAGATGGAGAGGGTCAGCAACTTTAAATTCCCTGGTGTTATCATTTCAGAGGATCTGTCCTGGGTTTAGAACTTAAGTACCATTACAAGGAAAGCAGGACTGCAGTCTAACTTTTTCAGAAGTTTGCAAACCTTCAGCGTGACATCTAAAACTTTGACAAACTTCTATAGATGTTTAGTGGACTGGTGGCATCACAGCCTGGTATGGAAACGCCAATACCCTTGAACAGAAAAACCTACAAAAAGTAATAAATACAATCCAGTCCATCACAGGTAATACCTTCCCCAACATTGAGCACATCTTCCCGGCCACTGTCTCAGTAAAGTAGCATCCATCATCAAGGACCCCAGCCACCCAGGGCATTTCTTTTCTTCATTCTTTTTGTACTAGTACAGTTGTCGTCTTTTGCCTGTTGGCTGGTTGTCCATGCTGGTGGATGTGATCTTACGTTCATTCTATTGTGTTTCTTGTATTTACCATGAATGCCTGCAAGTAAATGAATATAGTGACATATATGTACTTTCATAGTAAAGTTACGTTGAACTTTGAACCCGAGAATACAAGACGGCACTGTTATCTAAAGCACAGCTAAATCCCACCCATCATCAGCTCCACGCCTTTACTAGGCAGTGAGATCCCTCAGCCAGGTGCATAGACCTCACATCCGTCCCTAGCCCGCAGTCCTCTTCCCTACCAACCTATGATCAAAGATTCAGGATCAACTTTATTTTTCCATTTACCTTTACAAGTATTAGGGAGTTTGCTGGGTGCGGTGGTCAGGATGAGAGATGCAGCAAAAACTGACATTCACCATTCCTAAAGCAAAAAGAATTGTATAATAAAATATAATTACTATATGTGCCTGTAAATAAAAAAGATGATAAAGTTAGAGGTTAATATATGTGCATAAATGCTTAAATACTTATGTGTGTTAACAATGTAAACAGTGTTATAAGTAGTAGTTTATGAGGGTAATAGATAGAGGAGGCGAGGAGCGTTAACTATAATGGTTGATCAGATGAACTTCCTGGAGGTAGAAGATGGCATGAATTTTTTGTTTAATAGCCCTACAGCACTTTCTAGAAGGGAGTTTTGGAAAAGGTAGATTCAGGGTGGATAGTGTCCATAATGATTTTTTCCTGCCCGCATCTTTACCCTGGACACGTATACAAGGCCTACAGTGATGGTAGACCTTTGTGATAATGGCAACATTCTTTGTTTTCAGAGCAGTATTTTAACAAGTCATTAAATACATTCAGCTTCGTCTCTCCGGAGTTTTTGATCTTTCACAAAGGAATCTCATGTCAATCTCATGCCTTTGACAATTGCCAGGTAACAAACTACATGCATTAAAAATATTTAATGCAGTCAACACAGCTCTGTCACATTCACTGCCCTCCCACCACCGAGCACGTCTACAAGGAGCACTCCCACAAGAGAACAGCAACCATCAACAAGGCCACTCACCCATCCAGGCCATGTTCTATTTCCACTACCACCATCGGGGAGGAGGTAGAGGATCCTTAGGTCCCACACGAGCAGGTTCAGGAACAATTACCCCTCAGCCATCAGGCACCTCACTCACCTCAACTCGAAACTGATTCCACAATCTACAGACTCACTCTCAAGTACTCTTTCCAATTCATGTTCTCATTATTATTTATTTAGTTTTGCTTTGCACAATTTGTCTTCTTTTGCACAATGATTGTGGGTCAGTCTTTGTTTATGTGTATTTTCATAAATTCTATTGTATTTCTTTATTTTCCTGTCAATGCCTGCAAGAAAATGAATTTCAAGATAAATATGCTGACAATATGCATTTTGGTAATAAATTCACTTTGCCACGCACACAATGTTACTGTTAAGACTGTTCCAGCCAGGCTCTGTCCCAGTGACCGCCGGTAGAGCAGACTCTCATCCACCTGTACTACGGGGAGGAGCAGAGCTGGCACTGAAGCAGTTAATGTCAAACAAGGAGCTGACAAGTTGTCAGTCAGTCATTATCTGTCACTATTCAATGCACATAATGAAGAGCAGATTCAAAGCAAATTCAAATTAGCAAAGTGCTGACAGGGTCTGACAGAAAATTAAAGCCTTTGCCTTTGACAGCAACGGCCCCCAATCATGACAGTGAATAGGCTGGGATTAGCATTTTCTATTTCCTCTGAGGACAGCATTAATAAAGAAATAATAGATGGCACTAGGTGCTTTGTATACAATCTTCATTAGAATAGTCAATCAGAATATCTCACACAGAACCTTGTACATTTATTATGTCAGAACTAATAGTTAATTCCACTAAAATAAAATTGGTGAAGAAAATATTTTTTCTATCAGGTGACAGATGTGTATATAAAATTAAAAGGCTGAGTGACAGAAAAACATGGATTTAACTTGTGACTGGAATGATGATTCCAAGCCACTGAGAGAGCTGGGTCTTGTTTGAGATGCCTTTAGCTGAAGGTTTAGTTATTTGCTGAGATAAAGATTGCCTCTTTTTCGAATGTGCCTCAGGAATTAAGTGTGCAAGGGAGTTCCTTTGAGCTTCATTTTCTAAAATCCAGTTTAAGTTTCTTACTTCTTTGAAGACTGGGCAAATTTTACTTTCTGAAGTAGTAAGAAGTCTGTCATCAGCCTTACCTGGCAGGCTGGAGATGAAAACATTGGAAGCAGGGATTCTATCTCTGGACTCCGTTCACTGGTGGTGAAAGCACACACTCTGGGCAAATACACCCAGTGGTCCCTTCATTAGGTACAGGAGTGGAGCCCGGTGTGACCCTCTGCTGCTGTAGCCCATAAAAACTTCAAGGCTTGACGTGTTGAGTGTTCCGAGCTGCTCTTCTGCACACCAATATTGTAATGTGTGGTTACTGTCCCCTTCCTGTCAGCTTGAACCAGTCTGGCCATTCTCATCTTACCTCACTCATTAACAAGGCATCTTCGTCCACAGAAAGGTTGCTCGCTGGATATATTTTTGATTTTCACACCGTTCTCTGTTGTGCACGAAAATCTTGGGAGATCATCAGTTTCTGACATGTTTAAATCTCCCTGTCTGGCACCAAAAATCATTTTGTGGTCAAAGTCTGTGAGACCACATTTCTTGCCTGTTCTGATGTTTGATCTGAACAACAACTGAATCTCCTGACCATGCCTGTATGCTTTTATGCATTGAGTTGCTGCTACGTGATTGGTTAACAA
Organism: Hypanus sabinus; assembly: GCF_030144855.1. Lineage (NCBI taxonomy): Eukaryota > Metazoa > Chordata > Chondrichthyes > Myliobatiformes > Dasyatidae > Hypanus > Hypanus sabinus. Next base: position 5,407,132 of record NC_082730.1, read on the forward strand.
GCAGGCGTGCTTAGTAAAGTGGCCACTAAGTGTGTTTCAAACATAAATCCCTCTTTCTCAAATACCTTCCCTCCCTCACCTGCAGCTGGTGGAGCAGCACACCATCGTGGGTTGTGTAAAGCTCTTACAGCACCAGTGACCCAGGTTCAGTTCCCGGTGTTTGTTTGTGTGTGTTCCCTGTGACTACGTGGGTTTGCTCCATTTTCCTCCCATATTGCAAAGGTGTACAAGTTAGGGTTAGTGAGTTGTGGGCATGCCACACCGGCGCTGGAAGCCAGCTAAAATCGCGGGCTGCTCAATACAATCCTCACTGCTCCGATTTAATGCAAACGTTCATTGTACGTTTCAGGATCAAAATCAGAACCAGGTTTAATATCACTGGTATATGTCATGCAATTTATTAACTTTGCAGCAGCAGCACAACAATGCAATGCTTGATAAATGAACAAAAAAACTGAATTACAGTCAGTGTGTGTGTATATATATATGTGTACAGTAAATAGTTAAATTAAGATAAGTAGTGAAAAAAACAGATATTAAAAAATAAGAAGTGGGATAGTGTTCATGGGTTCAGTGTCCATTCAGAAATCAGATGGCAGAGGGGAAGAAGCTATTCCTGAATCACTGATTATGTGCCTTCAGGCTTCTGTATCTCCATTCTGATTGTCACAATGAAAAGATAGCATGTCCTGGGTAGTCGGGGTCCTTGATGACGGAAGCCACTTTTCTGAGGCTCAGCCCCTTGGATACAGCGGAGGCTGGTAGCCATGATGGAGCTGACTGAGCTACAACTCTCCACAGCACGTTACGATCATGTGCAGTAGCAACGACCCCCCTCCATCCCCATACCAGACAGTGATGCAGCCAGTCAGAGTGCTCTCCATGGTACATCTGTAGAAGTTTTCCACATGCTTGTGACAAAGAAAGTAAATCTTTATCTTAGGCAACCTAGCAGGCGATTCTCTCTCTCTCACTGGGTTCTCTACAGGAACAGGCAGAAACCATTCACTCTCTCTAGTCTATTCTGCCTTTCCTTGGGATCTCTGACCTGCCTTTCCTCAGAAGTACTTTGGCTGATGAGGTCTGTCAACAGGAGAGCCAATATCAACCACAGCTCTGTGTTTCCACCTGTGTATCCCAGTCAAGCCTTGCTTTTGGTTTATCCTGCCCCTCCTGCTTTCTGTAGGATGCAAACATCGGTAAATACAGACACGCGTATGTGACAAAATATTAATGAATGAACCTTTCCCTGCAATAACCTAAATGTGTATTTTTGACATTTCTGAAATTGGCTCATTTTAATTTATTGAACATTTTCTGGTGCTATATGCTTTCCTGTGACTTAAACAGCAGGAAGGACAGTTCCTTTAATAAAGTGACAGCTATTTCAATCAGCTTTGCTTGGATTTCCACAGTTTCCTGTCACCCCTTTGACACTGTCCTCTTTCTACTGACTCATTGTGGTGCTCAGTAAATGTAAAATAATCGTGTTGATTTTTTAAAGGGAAATTATTATTGCTTTGAAAATCTGTTTTTAAAATCTTTGTTCCTTTACTAGACAACATGGGCGATGGGAAACAGATTATAGTGTAGCTTTTGGATGAAACTGATGCCAATGCAGACCACACTCACCAAATAAAAGAAATTATCTAAAGTAATTTTGATGAAAGCTTTACCTTACCTACTTGTCTGGAGATCATAGATCATTGTACATGTCCCTGTAATATTATAGATCATAGATAATATCATAGAGCTTTGTAATGATAGATTGTTATATCATAGATCATTGTACACGTCTCGGTAATATTCATCAGCAGCCTGCCAGCTTCCTGACGCTAATTCTTTGATTTAGCGCCGAATTCCAGTTATTGTTTACATTGGCATTCCAAGATTGGACAAACAAGGAACCAGGGCATCAGGCAGCATGGAAACGGCTTCTTCAGCCGAATGAGGCCAGCCGTTGGGACAAATCCTACTTCATTTTAGAGCGGCACGGTAGCATAGCAGCTCAAAGTTCAAAGTAAATTTGTTATCAAGGTACATGTGTGTCACCATATACAACCCTGAGATTCATTTTCTTGCGGGCATTCACAGTGTATACAGGAAACACAAAAGGATCAATGAAAAACCGTACCCAGCAGGATGAACAAACAGCCAATGTGGAAAAGACAATACCCCGTGTAAATACAAAAATTTAAAAAGAAGTACCTGTAATAGTAATAGTAGTAGTAGTAGGCAGCCTTAGATCCCAGGGGATCATGTAGACTTTGTCCTCTCCAAGGCGCAGGCCTGGGCAGGAAGATTTGAAGAACTGGCTGTTGCCCATAAAGCCAGTTCCGCTCTCCACATCACTGATGTAGTCCAAGGAAAGGGCAAGCGCCGATACAGCTTGGCACCAGTGACATCACAGAGGTTGCCAGAGTGAAGTTGTAAAAAACATCAAACTGCCTTTGGGGCCCCGGCTCCAGATTCCTTCCTCGGGGTTTACTCTCGAAGCCTTTCCCATGGGTTCTCCTAGGCAGGCTGTCGCCCAAGGCTGACGAGCCCCACCTGCCCAAAGCAACTGGTTTTGAGGCGCCAGTTCCGCCTTTGCCCCTTCTCTTTTCAGTAGAAATAGTTTCCGCTGGACCTAGTAGCAAAGCCACACACGAAGGCCAAGAGTTGGACTTGATTTTCGGAGGCTATTGGAGTCCCACGCTGTGTGGAGCACTTCATAGCTAGTGGGAGCTTATCCCCACTACCACCCCTGGCTGTGACAACGTTAGAAACCTGTTATAGTAATAAGAATAATAATAATAATAAAAATATAATAAAATACAAACTCATACTTGCCTGATCCAGTTTTAGAGTCCTACAAACGATATTACAACAGATCTGTTATTACTTTACGACAATCCATATAAACTCCGGATATAATATTACAGGATTAACAAGCAATATAGCCATTCCAAACACACAAAATACAGAAATCAGTAAGTGAAATGTGCTGAATTAAAAGAGGAAATTGAAAGACTATGGAACATGATCAGTGTATACATTGTCCCGACAGTAATATCTACAACACAGTGACAATAAACAATTAGACCTACACAGTAATATTCATAAAAATCTCCAGAAATCCACAATACTAAACACCACTAGAATAGTCCGAAAGTGCCTAGCAGTTGAGAAATGAGTGTGCTTGGCTATGCCAGCACCTCAGGTTTTACCGGCTTCAATAATTAATAAGCAATAAATATCAAGAATGTGGGGTGAGCATATGGTTAGCGTAACGCCTTAAAGAACCAGATGTAGGATTGGGTTCAATTCCCACCATTGTCTGTAAAGAATTTGCACATTCTCCCTGTGACAGTGTGGCTGGGTGCTCCGAATTCCTCCCATATTCCAAAGGTGTAGGGGTTAGGGTTTGTGAGCTGTGGGAAAGCTACACTTTCACTGAAATTATGGTGAAGAGACCAGTCAAGATGGCATCAGCATACAAGACTCCCTCAATCGACATCTTCAACCTAGCGCATGAAAATATTCTTTTTACTTCTTTTTATGTGTTTTTTCGCTGAATGACTTTCATATTCTTTCTTATTTTTGTGGCTATCTGGAAAATACAAATTTCAAGTTGTATATGGATCTTTGCATGGATGGACCCATGGTCCAGCTTATGCATGGACCCCAGCACAACCCTCACTGATTTGATTTGATGTAAACTACACATTTCACTGTATATTTTTATGTCCATGTGACAAATAAAGCCAACCTTCTTCATCTTCTAATCTTCTTCCCAGTGACAGCACCAGACTGTCAGGATTGAACATGGGTCATAGAAGCAAGGAGACAGTAACTTACTAGCTACATCACTGTGTCTCCTGGCTTCAACACATCTGCAGCTCAGAAAACTTTGGTTGAACCACACTCAGACTGTTGTGTTCAGTTCAGGTCGCCTCATCATAGGAAGGATGTGGAATCTTTAGCGAGGGTGCCGAGGAAGTTTGCCAGGATTAGAAAGCATGTCTTATGAGAATGGTTGAACAAGCTAAGGCTCATTTCTTTTGAACAATAGAGGATGAGAGGTGACTTGACAGAGATGTGAAGATCGTGTGGACAGCCAGAGATTGTTTCCCAGGGTGGAAATGGCTAATATGGGAGAACATCTGTTTAGAGTGAGTGGAAGACAGTTTAGGGGAGGTGTCAGAGGTGGGTATTTTACTGAAGGAGTGCTAAATAGCTGGAATGTATTGCTGGTAGTAGTTGTGGAGATACATACATTAGTGACATGAAGAGACTCTTAGATCAGTCCATTGATACAAGGACAATGGAGGGTTATGGTCCATTTGGGAGGGAAGAGTTAGACAGTTTGTAGAATAGGTTCAAAGGTCAGCACAACACTGTGGACTGAAGGGTCTGTACTGTGCTGTACTGTTCTATGTTCTATAACGCCTGCAATCGCCCCCCAGATACCTTCCTGGGCCATGACCAGGGGTGCCCCATGCTCTGCAATTACCCAGGGTTGGAAAGACCTGGGTCATTTTTTGTAGAATCAAAGCTTGAGCTCTGAACAAACCGTGGATTTGTTCCCTCACTTTAACACTTCACACACTAAATCACAGAACTGAAAGGATACCATTGTAACGTACTGTCCCAGCTGACCAGGACTGGGGAGAGCTGCACCCATCTCCAGTGCGTAACTGTGCATGAGCATGGTATTTATCCAAAGCTGGTGAGTTGTTGTTTTTGTGCATGAGTGTGAGTTACCCCCTTGGGCAGTTTCACACAGGCTGAAAGATGCACAGTGCCTGACATGGAAACTCCAGGAAAAATGTGAAACAAAAGGTCACTTGCCCCCCCAACCATCGAGAGAATATACAACCTGAAGTGCTTAAGGAGAGCTAACCTGCCTCAAAAATTGCCGGCCAACTTTTATCGATGTGTGATAGAGAGCATACTGACATACAGAATGGCAATGCGACACTCTAGCTGCAGCAAGACAGATCACAAAGCACAGGTGATTGGGAAGGCTCAGCACATCATTGGGACTCAAACCGGACCTGGAGACAATTTACAACTCTCAACATCTACAGCGCATTCGTAAAGACCCGTCCCATCCCGGACACTGTCTGTTCAATCTCCTGTCATCTGGTAGGTAGGAGATACAGAAACATCTTAGCCAAGACAATAAGAGTGAAAAACAGCTTCTTTCCAAGGCCTGTAGTGCAGTTGAATAATACTACGCCCCTGCTTGACAATGGCCTTTGAGTGTTATGGACCATCAAAGCCACTGGTTGCATGTAAAGATGGGAGTCTTTTTTTTAATTAAGCCGTACTGCATGCATTGTAAATATCTGTTTGCACAGACTGGAGAAGCACTGCAATCTCGGTGTCCAGAGCAACAACAATAAAGTTCTGTTCTATTCTACTCTATCGAGGACATCTGTGGGCAATGCCTCAAGAAGGCAGCATCCATCATTAAGGACCCTCACCATCCAGAACATGCTCTCTCTCATTCCTTACATCAGTACGAGAGACAGAAGACACGTTTTAGGAACAGCTTCTTCCCCACTCCCATCAACATTCTGAACAGTCCATGAACAGTACCTCGCTATTTGCTCCCTTTGTATGCTATTTGTTCATTTTTTGTATATATCTTATTGTAACTTGCTGTCACGTTTTCATGTCTTACACTGTACTGCTGCTGCAAAACAACACATTTAATGACATCAGTGATAATAAGCCTGATTCTGATTCTGATCTACAACAAGATGTAGTTGCAATGCAAAAAGCCAGCTGCCAAACACATTTTAGCATAGGAGTATGCCTGCAGTCACAGAGTGGTACAGCACAGAAACAGGCCCTTTGGCCCATCACCCATGCTGTCTATTCTGTGCATTAACTCTAGTCCCATTTACCTACATTAGGAGAATATGCCTTGCCTATCTGTCTGTCAAAATGTCTGTCCAGAAAAAGTTAACGCATAGTGATTGTAACTTATTCCATCATCTTCTCTGACAGTGAGCTTTAGATATCAATTCCTCTCATTGAAAAATAAAAATGTTCCCCTCTACTGCTTCCCTGGAAAAGGAATTCCACAGATTCAGTGCAGTCTGGGAAAAGCAATTCTTCTTCATCTACGATCTACTTTAAAGTTCCTTCCTTTCAGTTTAATCCTTTGCCCTCTGGTTTTCAATGCGTCTACCATGAGAGGAAGTTTTGGACTACCTGGCCCATCAACAACTCTTAATTATACACCTCTTTCAAGTTACCTCTCAACATCCTCACTCCAGGGACAACACGCCCTATGATCTAATTTCTCTCCAAAGTTCTTGAATCCAGGCAGCCTCCTCAGAATCCTGGTGAGGATCCTCTGCATCCCCTTCACTGCACCTACATCCTGTCTGTAGTGTGCCGTCTCGAACAGCGCAAGTGTGTTGTAAGGTTGCAGAGTGAGTTGCCTAGAGGCTGAGCACCTGCCAACATCCAAGATCTACTCAGACAGGGTGGGGGGAGGGATACGTTTGATTGAAGTGATTGTTTTTGTTGTGTTATGGAGGCTTCAGTCTGAACTCTATGAATCAACCTTTCAATCACTTCACAGGTATCTGATCGATCAGTTGTTGCGTTGGTTCCCAAACAGACCTCTTCTTACAACGTTCCAACCACAACTACCATGTGCCGGACATCCATTAGTCGCTACGGTAAGTCCAGATACCGCTCCCTCTCCCCCTCCCCCTCCCCCTTCCCCCCATGGTTATAGTGTTTTGTTGGATTCTCTTGCCATTCTTTCTCAGTAGGGTGCCCAGGAACCCCTCTGCTCAGTCACTGTGGACATTGTTCTGAGCAGGACTGTGATGTCGCAGATTTATCTGAACAAGCGACACGCACAAAAATTCTGGAGGAACTCAACAGGTCCGGCAGCATCTATGGAAAAGAGATGCTTTGGGTCGAGACCCTTCTTCAGGACTGGAAAGGAAGGGGTTTGCCTACCCTGAAGAAGTTTAAATCTTCCCTTCGACAGTCCTCTTCCTTTCCAGTTCTGAAGAAGGGCTTTGGCCCAAAATGTCAACTGCTTACTCATTTCCGTAGATGTTGCCTGGCCTGCTGAGTTCCATTTCCATTTCAATCTTTTTTAATTGATTTTAAAAAAATAAGAATAAATACAAATCGGGGGGGGGGGGAGTTATCTCAAATACATATTTCAATAAAAGTACAAACAAATAAAAGGAATATACACTGTCAAAACTAAGTATAGTATTGAGCTAAAATACAAAACAAACCACAACTCCTCTTATTAATTCATAAAAAAAGACTCAAAAATTCTATTATTGAGAAGAAAAAAAAACCCACTGAACTAAAACAGAAAAAGGAGACTGGGCAGTCCATTTGAGGATATAATTAGAAGAAAAAAGGGGGAAAAACCCTGGTCAAATCTGAAACATCACGGAGAAGAAGAAAAAGATTACCTAAAGAAGTAAAAAAAAGATTTAAATCATATGAAAATATTGAATGAAAGGTCGCCAGGTTTGCTCAAATTTGAAAGATGTATCAAACATCTGACTTCTAATTTTCTCCAAGCTTAAACACGACATAATGGAGGAGAGCCAGAAAAAAAACAGTAGGTGGATGAGGATCTTTCCAATACAACAGGATAGCTCTCCTAGACAATACAGTCGAGGTCTGTTGAGTTCCCCAGCATTTTCTGGTGTTGTTTTGGATTTGCAGCATCTGCAGATTTTCTCACGTTATAGAGAGGCTGGTTAGCCTGGAGTAAGGTTTTAGAGCCCAATACAAACCTCAGCGAGGAAGGTCTTCAGCCATACCAGAGGATCCCCGTGGTTTTTCCATGACTGCCTCAACGTACATACCGGGCTTGTGAGCGAGGAGGACCTTTCCTCATCTATATAAGAGCAGGGAGGTTATGCTGCAACTATACTAGATACTGGTGAGGCCCTGCCCAGGTACTGGTCATTACCTGAGAGAAAAGATACTGGCTTTGGAGGTGTTGAAGGGGACGTTCACCAAGTTAATTCCAGAGATGGTGGGGGTGGAGTCGGTAGCCTAAGATAAGAGATTGAATTATACTCACTAAAATTCAGTGCAAGACAGGATCTTATACAAATATATGAAAGGGATAGATAAGATGGTGGCAGGAAAGTTGTTCCCACTGGTAAGTGAGATTAGAACTAAGGGACATAGTCTCGAAATTTGGGGATATAGATGTAGGGCATAGATGAGGAGAAACGGTTTTTCCCAGAGAGTAGTGAATCTGTGGAATTGTCTGCCCAGTGACACAGCACAGTAGAGGCCACCGAATTAAACATAATTAACACAAGGTCAGATAGATATTTGCACGTTATGGGAATTGAGGGTTTTGAGGAAATGATATGGAGGTGGAACTGAGTCCACAGCCAGTTGACGCAGGTATAGACACATCCAGGCAAGGTCATTGGATTCCAAACAATTGGTTTATTGATCATTACAGAATATCTCTCTGGTGCTTCCTGCTCCCTCCCCTCTCCCTTTGCCTTTCCCAACCATGATTCTCCTCTCCCTGCCCCCTTCCTAGTCTCAGTCCACAATAGTGACACATATCAGAATCAGGTTTATCACATCGCTCACATATGTCATGAAATTTGTTTTTTTTTGTGTGGCAGCAGTACAGTGCAATATATAAAATGACTACAGTACTGTGCAAAAGTCTTAGGCACCCTAGCTATATGTACAATCTGTGCCTGAGACTTTTGCACTGTACTCTCAGGACTGATACAACGTGCTGTGAAGTTCGACATGTTTATTGCCCAGTGACTGGTCTAACTGGAGGTGTGTCCCACAGACTCCACGTTACGGTACACGGGAAGCCCCGACAGCCTGCGTTCCCGGGCTCCGATGATCACCCCGGATTTGGAGAGTGGCGTCAAGGTCTGGCACTTGGTAAAGAACCACGATCATGGAGATCAGAAGGAGGGGGATCGCGGCAGCAAGATGGTCTCTGAAATCTACCTGACCAGGCTGCTGGCAACGAAGGTAAATTGATCCAGCGGGACGGTGAGCCTGGACCGCTGGGGACGGGCACGGAGCAGGGAGGGAGATGAGAGATGGAGGAATGCTGCTGTTCTGAATCTGAATCTTATCAGAATTCTGATGACCAGCCCGTCTACTGTGGAGCTTACTTGCTCTTTAATCTGTGACAGCATCTACAGTTTTGACAGGCCACAGTAACTGTTCACATCTGCTGTGCGAGCCACAACACAGGGGAGGCCCATGAGGGTGGCATCAGTTCCCAGCAATCTTTCCTTCCCTGTGGAGTCGGATCCTGTTAACGCCACGTCTTCAGGATCTGACACTGTGAGTGTGTCTTACCTCCAGGAAATCCCATCCCTAACATCTGACTCTCTCTCTCTCTCTCTCTCTCTCTCTCTCTCACCCCCCTCCTCTATTCCTCTCCACCTCCCCCCCCACTCCACCCTCTCCCTCACTCTTCTCTCCTCACTCCCCACCCTCTCCCTCACCCTTCTCTCCCACTCCCTTCTCTCCCACTCCCCACTCATTCTAACCTCCCCTCCCCTCCACTCTCTCCCTCACCCTTGTCTCCCCACTCCCCACTCAGCCTCCCCTCCCCTCTGCCTTCCCCTCACCCTTCTCTCCCCACTCCTCCTCCCTCTCCCCCCAACATTCCCTCTAATTTGTAATGACCAGTGTGCGCAAAAATCTTGTGCTGTGCATTTTTTTTGCCCAGTGACAACAACATGGGTACACTGAAAATTTTCTTCATTAAAAGCAGTATAAATAAACCAGTTCTAAAATGCAGATAAATCATCGCAATCTCCACGTTGTCAACATTGTCCACATCAGAAATCGGAAAAAGAAATGCGATTGTGTGTGTGTATGACCATGAAATATAATTAACATGCCAACGAGTTAGAGGGTAGAAACACAGAAAACCTGCAGCACAATACAGGCCCTTCAGCCCACAAAGTTGTGCCGAACATGTCCCTACCCTAGAAATTACTAGGCTTACCTATAGCCCTCTATTTTTCTAAGCTCCATGTACCTATCTAAAAGTCACTTAAAAGACCCTATCGTATCTGCCTCCACCACCGTTGCCAGCAGCCCATTCCACACACTCAGCACTCTCTGCGTAAAAAACTTACCCCTGACATCTCCTCTGTACCTATTCCCCAGCACCTTAAACCTGTGTCCTCTTGTGCAACCATTTCAGCCCTGGGAAAATGTCTCTGACTATCCACACCATCAATACCTCTCATCATCTTGTACACCTCTATCAGGCCACCTCTCATCCTCCGTCACTCCAAGGAGAAAAGGCCAGTTCACTCAACCTATTCTCATAAGGCATGCTCCCCAATCCAGGCAACATCCTTGTAAATCTCCTCTGCACTATTTCTATGGCTTCCACATCCTTTGTGACAACCTTTTGTGCACAGTTTAAATTCCTTTGTGCATGAGTAGCATGAGTAGCCCTCCCCCTCCCCATCTTCCCCTTCCCCTCCCTCTCTCACCACTCCCCCTCACTCCCTTACCATTCCCCTCTCCCCATTTACCCCTTCCCCTTTCCCTCATCCTCACTCCCCCTCCCTCCTGGGCAGGAATTGATGGGCTGTGCTGAGGCAAGGGCTCCAGGTGGGATTGGGGGGGGGAATAGCAGGTGGGAGAGGGAGGGATGAGGTGGGAGTTGGGTTCAGACAGATAACAAACGGACAGGTAATTCTCAGGGTGGGGGGGGGAGATGCTGCAGACATGGTTTTGACATCAAGGTCGGATGAGCAGCGTTTGTGATAAATGGAGGAGTATGTTGACAGGTCGTGCTGCTGTTCTGATGTTTTTAAGATTAAATATGTTAAAGATGAACTTTATTTGCCCATGTACATTGAAACACACACTGAAATGTTTGGTTTTACATCAACAACCACCACAGTCCGAGGATGTGCTGGGGGCAGTCCGTAACTGTTACCACACTTCTGGCACCAACGTAGCGTGCCCACGACTCACTAACCGTAACCTGTACGTCTTTGGAATGTGGGAGGAACCCGGAGCAGCTGGAGGAAACCCACGCTGTCACAGAGAGAGGATACCAACTGCTCTCAGACAGCAGCAAGAATTGAACGCTGGCACTGTAAAGGGTTACACTAACTGCTGTACCACTGTGCCACCCGCTGTGCACTAGCCCTGCGGCTCACTCCATCACACTGTCCTCGAGGTGAAGCCCTGAACACTAACTGCCATCCTCACTCTTTTCTCCACAGGGCACGCTGCAGAAGTTTGTGGATGACCTGTTCGAGACGCTCTTCAGCACTGTCCACCGAGGCAGTGCCTTGCCCCTCGCCATTAAGTACATGTTTGACTTCCTGGATGAGCAGGCGGACCGGCATGTCATCCACGACACGGACGTTCGGCACACCTGGAAGAGTAACTGGTAGGTGAAATGTTTTGCTGAGGGGCACTCTGATAAAGCAATGCTCACATAGACAATAGACAAAAGATGCAGAAGTAGACCATTCGGCCCTTCGAGCCTGCACCGCAATTTTGAGATCATGGCTGATCAACTACTATCAATACCCAGTTCCTGCCTTGTCCCCATATCCCTTGATTCCCCTATCCATAAGATACCTATCTAGCTCCTTCTTGAAAGCATCCAGTGAATTGGCCTCCACTGCCTTCCGAGGCAGTGCATTCCAGACCCCCACAACTCTGGGAGAAGAAGTTTTTCCTTAACTCTGCCCTAAATGACCTACCCCTTATTCTCAAACCATGCCCTCTGGTACTGGACTCTCCCAGCATCTGGAACATATTTCCTGCCTCTATCTTGTCCAATCCCTTAATAATCTTATATGTTGCAATCAGATCCCCTCTCAATCTCCTTAATTCCAGTGTGTACAAGCCCAGTCTCTCTAACATCTCTGTGTAAGACAGTCCTGACATTCCAGGAATTAACCTTGTGAATCTACGCTGCACTTATCTACAGCCAGGATGTCCTTCCTTAACCCTGGAGACCAAAACTGTACACAATACTCCAGGTGTGGTCTCACCAGGACCCTGTACAAATGCAAGAGGATTTCCTTGCTCTTGTACTCAATTCCCTTTGTAATAAAGGCCAACATTCCATTAGCCTTCTTCACTGCCTGCTGCACTTGCTCATTCACCTTCAGTGACTGATGAACAAGGACTCCTAGATCTCTTTGTATTTCTCCTTTACCTAACTTTACACCATTCAGATAATAATCTGCCTTCCTGTTCTTACTCCCAAAGTGGAGAACCTCACACTTATTCACATTAAACGTCATCTGCCAAGTATCTGCCCACTCACCCAGCCTATCCAAGTCACCCTGAATTCTCCTAATATCTTTATCACATGTCACACTACCACCCAGCTTAGTATCATCAGCAAACTTGCTGATGTTATTCGCAATGCCTTCATCTAAATCGTCGACATAAATTGTAAACAGCTGTGGTCCCAATACTGAGCCCTGTGGCACCCCACTAGTCACCACCTGCCATTCCGAGAAACACCCATTCACCGCTACCCTTTGCTTTCTATCTCCCAACCAGTTTTCTATCCATGTCAATGTCTTCCCCCCCAATGCCATGAGCTCTGATTTTACCCACCAATCTCCTATGTGGGACCTTATCAAATGCCTTCTGAAAATCGAGGTACACTACATCCACTGGATCTCCCTTGTCTAACTTCCTGGTTACATCCTCGAAAAACTCCAATAGATTAGTCAAGCATGATTTACCCTTGGTAAATCCATGCTGGCTTGGCACAATCCTATCACTGCTATCTAGGTATGCCACTATTTCATCTTTAATAATGGACTCTAGCATCTTCCCCACCTCTGATGTTAGGCTGACAGGTCAATAGTTCTCTGTTTTCTCCCTCCCTCCTTTCTTAAAAAGTGGGATAACATTAGCCATTCTCCAATCCTCAGGAACTGATCCTGAATCTAAGGAACATTGGAAAATGATTACCAATGCATCCGCAATTTCCAGGGCCACCTCCTTTAGTACCCTAAGATGCAGACCGTCTGGACCTGGGGATTTGTCAGCCTTCAGTCCCATCAGTCTACTCATCACAGTTTCCTTCCTAATGTCAATCTGTTTCATTTCCTCTGTTACCCTATGTCCTTGGCCCATCCATACATCTGGGAGATTGCTTGTGTCTTCCTTAGTGAAGACAGATCTAAAGTACTTATTAAATTCTTCTGCCATTTCTCTGTTTCCCATAACAATTTCACCCAATTCATTCTTTAAGGGCCCAACATTGTTCTTAACTATCTTCTTTCTCTTCACATACCTAAAAAAGCTTTTGCTATCCTCCTTTATATTCCTGGCTAGCTTGCGTTCGTACCTCATTTTTTCTCCCCGTATTGCCTTTTTAGTTAAGTTCTGTTGTTCCTTAAGAACTTCCCAATATCTGTTCTCTCACTCACCTTAGCTCTGTCATACTTCCTTTTTTTTAATGCTATGCAATCTCTGACTTCCTTTGACAACCACTGTGAACCTTTGTCAACCACTTCCCCACCCCCCCCCCTTTGAATCCTTCCTTCTTCGGGAGATGAACTGATTTTGCACCTTGTGCATTATTCCCAAGAATACCTGCCATTGCTGTTCCACTGTCTTTTCTGCTAGGATATCCGTCCAGTTAACTTTGGCCAGCTCCATCCAAAACTGCTCACAATACTCCGAGTGCAGTCTAACCAATGGCTTATAAAGCCTCAGCATTACATCCTTGCATTTATAATCTAGTCCTCTCAAAATTCAGGATTCAAGATTCAAGATTGTTTAATGTCTTTTCCTGCACACAAGTATGCAGGAAAATTGAAATAATGATTACTCCAGACCCAATGCAACCCAAAAGATCCCACTAATGTTGCATTTGCCTTCCTTACCACTGACATAACCTACAAGGGAATCTTGCATGAGGACTCCCAAATCCCTTGGCGCCTCTGATTTTTGCAGGGTGATTTCTATCATTTGGGGATGGAGGTAGAAACCCCATTCTGTGAAAAACCCAGAGCTACAGAAATCCCAACAGAAACTTCAAAGGTCTCACCCCTGGGAGAGGAGAGGAATGGTCTTTGCCTCAATGGAGAATGAAGTCATGTGATGAAAGCAGAAGCGACAGGACCGATCAACCTTCGATTGGCGGACTTGGGGAGCTGCTGTCAGTGGCCTAAGCTCCAGTAGGGCTGATGGGCTTAGGAAGGAAAAGAAGAGCTCTATCATATTGTGATCACTGTCTCCTAGGGGTTCCTTTACCTTAAGCTCTCTAATCAAATCTGGTTTATCATACAACCCCCGATCCAGAAGGCCTAGTGGACTCATCTGCTCTAAAAAGCCATCTCATAGGCATTCCACAAATTCCTTCTTTTGGGATCTAGCACCAACTTAATTTTCCCAATCCACCCGCTTATTGAAATTCCCCATAACAATCATAATACTTCCCTTTTTACAACTGTTTTCTGCCTCCTGTTTTAATTTATATCCCACATCCTGGCTACTGTTTGAGGGCCTGTATATAATTCCCAGCATGGTCTTTTTACCCTTGCAGTTTCTAAACTCCATCCATAAGGATTCTACATCCTCCTATCCTATGTCACCTCTTTCTGATTTTTTACCAACAGACCTATCCCACCCCCTCTTCTTATGTTCCTTTTCTTTTCATCCAACGTGTATCCTTGGATCATCTTTCAGCCATGACTCAGTGATGGCCATAACATCATAGCTGCTAATCTCTAACTGTGGTGCAGGGTCATCTACCTTATTCTGTATACTGCATGCATCCACCCTTTGGCTAAAGAAATTCCTTATCTCTGTTCTAAAGGGACATCCTTTAATTTTAAAGTTGTGCCCTCTTTTCCTCACCTCTCCTACTATTGAGAATATCCTCTTTACATCCACTCTATCCAGGCCTTTCAATGTTCAATTGGCTTCAGTGACATCCCTTCTCACAACCCCCCTCCCACATTCTCCTAAACACCAGCAAATGCAGGCTAGAGCCATCAAGTGTTCCTCATATGTTAACCCTTTCATTCACAGAAAGTCCTGTGGACTCTCTCCAGGCAGCACATCCTTTCTTAAATTTGAGGCCCAAAACTTCTCACAATGCCCCAGAGGTGGTCTGACCAACACCGTATATAATCTCAGCATTATATCCTCTATTTTTTATTCTTGTCTCCTCAAAATAAATGCTAGCACTTAGTTTTCCTTCCTTAGTACTAATTCAAACTGCAAGTTAACATAGTATTCTTATTCCTAATTCTTATTCCTAGTTCACAGAAGAGGGCTGAGTCAGGTTTGACAGTATCACTGACTTTGGGTTGAGACCTCTGCCAAACTTGGATTCACCCAACACCTACCAGCTCTTGCAAACCACTTCTCCTCACCTCTTCATTTCGATTTAAAATCTCGACTGCCCACTTCCCTCCGTCGATGCTGCCTGACCCGCAGAGTTCCTCCAGCATGTACAGTGGAAGTGGAGAGGTTACTTCCTATAATGGGGGAGTCTAGCATGAGAGTGAGCAGAAATGAGGAGGAATTTCTTTAGTCAGAGAGTGGAAATCTATAGAATTCACCGCCACCTGGCCAAATCATTGCGTTTATTTAAAGTGGCACTCGATAGGTTTTTGATAAGTAAGAGCTTTAAAGTTTCTATGGAGAAGGCAGGAGAATAGGGTTGAGAGGGATAATAAATCAGCCATGGTGGAATGGCGGTGCAGACTCGATGAATGGAATGGACTAATTCTGCTCCTATATTTTCCAATTCCCATTCCCACTCTGACATGTCACACCATGGCCTCCTCGCATGCCTCAGGGTGGGGGAGGAGCACCTTACATTCCATATGAGGTGACATGAATATCGATTTCTTCTTCCAATAAAAAATATTTTCCATCCCCCACCCCCACTCCCATTCCCAACTCTGACATTTCACTTCTCACCTATCACCTCCCCCTGGGCCCTCCTCCTTTCCCTTTTCCTTCTGGTCCACTCTCCTCTCCTAACAGATTCTTTCCTCTCCAGCTCTTTACCTTTCCCACCCACTTGGCTTCACCTATTACCTTATAGCTATCCTCCTCCCCTCACCTCTTTATTCCACCCTCTTCCCCGCTTACTTTTTGGTCCTGAAGAAGGGGCTCAGTTTTGTGTGTGTTGCTTTGGATTTCCAGCATCTGCAGAATCTTTATAGTGTTAATCAATACAGGCGCTGGAGGTACTGTTATCAAAAATATAGACGCAAGATACCGGAAATGCAAAGCAACACACACAGAATGCTGATGGTACTCAGCAGGTCAGACAGCATCTGTGGAAATGAACAAACAGTCGACAATTTGGAGTGAAACCCTTCTTCTGGTCTGGAAAGGAAGGAGGATGCTGCCAGAATAAAAACAGGCCCTGTAGGTTTTGTGGAATATTGAGGATAGAAGTATTGTGGACAGTAGCTGTAGAAAATCTATTAAGTGAAGAATAAAGTGCAAGCCCCGAGTGCCTGCTTCATTTCTGAGAGTTGATCTTTGCTGTTGTGCGGCAGAGATAAATTCCACTTTCATTGGTGAACTTGACAGCTGGAGAAAGTGAACGAGTGAGTCACACTGACTTTAAATGCTAATGAGCACTAAGATAAGAGTAATCTGAGGAATTATGACATGAAAGTGACATCAAGGTGAGTTGAAGTGTTCTCTCCATGAGCTGTCCTTTGGAGGAGCCTCTGTTATCTCAAGGCAGTGTGCCTGCGGATTGTGACACACTCGAAAGAAATGAATAATACTCATTCACTCAAAGTAAATGTTTAGTGGAAGGAACTCCAAAGGGATTGACAAACCTTGACAAACTTCTGTAGATGTGCGGTGGGAAGAGTACTGGCTGGCTGGCATGGGAACAGCAACTCCTTTGAGCGGAAAGTCCTACAGAGGGTAGTGGGTTCAGCCGAGTACATCGCAGGTGAAGGCCCCCCACCCCCCAAACACTGAGCACATCTACATGAAACATTGCCGTAGCAAAGCAGCATCGATCTTCAAAGATCTCACCACCCAGGCCATGCTCTTGTCTCACTGCTGCCATCCTGTAGAAGGTACAAGAGCCTCAGGACTCACACCTCCAGCTTCGAGAAGAGTTATTACTCCTCAATCATCAGGCTCTTGAACAAAAGGGAATAACTCCATTCGTTCTGCTGGGTATTCCCACAACCGATAGTCTCACTTTAAAGCTCTTTATTTTGTTATTTCATGCTCATTACTTATTGCTACTTATTTATATTTGCATTTGCACAGTTTGATGTTCATTCATCCAGTTTACAGTGACTGTTTTATAGATTTTCTAAATATGCCCACAGGAAAAAGAATGTGGTGACATGTATGTACTCTGAAATAAATTTTACTTTGAACTTTGACTCCCTCAATCCATTCGTCCCTCCTCACTAATCGCCCTCCTGGCACCTATTCCTGCAAACAAACTGCTAGTCACCTCCTCGCTCACTTCCATTCAGGGACCCCAGCAGTCCTTCCAGGTGAGGCAACCCTTCACCTGCAAATCTGCTGCGGTGGTCTGCTGTGTTTGGTGCTCTCAATGCGGCCTCCTCTACACCGGTGAGACCCATCGTAAACTGGGACTGCTTCGTGGGGCACCTCCACTCCACCTGCCAAAAGCAGAACTTCCCAGGGGCCCAGCATTTTATTTCCCTTTCCCAATCCTGTTCCCTGACCTTTCACTTCTTCACACCTGCATATCACTTCCCAGGATAAGATATTAAGAGGAATAGACAGAGTGGACAGCCAGCGCCTCTTCCCCAGGGCACCACTGCTCAGTACAAGAGGACATGGCTTTACGGTAAGGGGAGGGAAGTTCAAGGGGGATATTAGCGGAAGGTTTTTCACTCAGAGAGTGGTTGATGTGTGGAATGCACTGCCTGAGTCAGTGGTGGAGGCAGATACACTAGTGAAGTTTAAGAGACCACTAGACAGATATGTGGAGGAATTTAAGGTGGGGGGTTATATGGGAGGCAGGGTTTGAGGGTCGGCACAACATTGTGGGCTGAAGGGCCTGTAATGTGCTGTACTATTCTATGTTCTATGTTCCCCCCTCCTTCCTGTTCTCCTATGGTCCACTCCCCTCTCCTATCAGATTCCTTCCTTTCCAGCACTTTACCCTTCCCATCCACCTGGCTTTGCCTATCACCTTCCAGCTATCCTTCTTCCCCTACTCCCACCTTTATTCTGCTCTCTTTCCCCGTCTATTTCAGTACTGAAGAAGGATCTCGGCCTGAAATGTCGACTGTTTATTCAGCTCCATAGATGCTGCCTGGCCTGCCGAGGTCCTTTAGTATTTTGTAATAAATAATACTTGTCCATTTTATTAATGACCGGTGACCCGTGGGGTGCTCATGATGATGGGTCTCAGCCCTGGTAAACTTCACCTGTAGAGCTGCTGATATATAAGGCAAACAATGCGCCATGCCTCCACAGCAGAGAGAAATGCTGAAAAGTGTGGGGCGACTCGGTGGAATAGTGATTAGCGCAACACCTTGCAGTACAGGTAGTGCAGGGTTCGATTCCCGCCACTGCCTGTAAGGAGTTTGCACATTCTTCCCCATGTCCATGTGCATTTCCTCCAGGTGCTCCAGCTCCATTGATGTACCGGTTGGTAGGTTAATTGATGGTTGTAAATTAGGCTAGGATTAAATCTGGCAATGAGGCTCAAAGGGCCGAAGGGCCTATTCTGAGCTGTTTCTCAATAAATAAATTAACCATTTAGTAAATAAATAAACGTCTGTGCACCCAGACACCCTGTTGTCCTGTTCTGCCGCAAGTGTAAGGAGCACCCTGCCAGGGGTGAGGACAGGCAGACACATCAGTGACGTTTAAGGATAGGCACAGCGATGATAGAAAAATGGAGGTTTAGTAGAGTAGGTTAAAGGTTCAGCATATCATCGTGGGCCAAAGAGTCCGCACTGCGCTGTAGTGTTCTGTCTTCCTTGTTAACAAGAATCCTATGATTTGACAAGAAAAGCTTTTATTGATTTTGCAACATTTTGAGCCATTTTTAACACAGCGTATCATTGCGAATTTGTATAGTTCTGGTACAGAATCAAACCCTGAAAAATCACATTTGTGAACATTGTAAATAGCTTTAAGAGTGATTTTCATCCCAATTATCTGCCGTGCAATTTGTGCAAAGGGACAGGAGCTGATAAGATTACTTATCGTTTTAATTAAAGGCTTGTCAATCGCAAGTGTCTGATCCTATCAGAGCTGCACTGCATTAAGTCCTGGGGGTCTCTATGGAATACCACCAGCTGCGAATTTCTGTCCCAAACCCTCCGCTGCTCTCCTCATTTCCACATCGGCATCTGGGAGATTCATGAAGCAACTCAGAATTCTCCGCACACTAGGGGTACCACAGCTTGCATTTACCTTGCAGTACAGAATCTTGAAACTTAGCAAGAACAAGGAAGTAAGGGGGGGGGCAGGGGTAAAAAGGCAATAACTTTAGCAGTGAAATATCCATATTTGAAAAAGGATGGTCTGGCATTGGAGACAGTGATCCTGGGAATGAAAGAGTTAACGTATAAGGAGAGTTTTGATAGCTCTGAGACTGTACTTGTTAGAGTTTAGAAGAATGGTGGGGTGGGAGGGGGGAAGCTACTGAATATTGAAAGGCCTAGATTGGAGGTTTCCGAACTTTTTTTATACCATGGACCAGTACAATTAAGCAAGGCGTCGATGGACCCCTGGTTGGGAACCCCTTGCCTAGATAGACTGGATGCAGACAGGATGTTTCCTACAGTGAGTGAGTCTAGGACCAGAGGGCACAGCCTCAGAATACAGGGGCATCCCTCTAGAATAGATATGAGGAGGAATTTTTTTAGCCAAATGGTGGTGAATCTGTGCAACTCAATGGCATGGATGGCTGTAGAGGCCAAGTCATTCAGTATATTTAAAGCAGAAGTTGATAGATTCTTGATTAGTCAGGGCATCAAATGTTACAGATAGAAGGCAGGAGAATGGGATAATAAATCAGCCATATTCAAATGACAGAGAGGACTTGATGGGCTGAATGGCCTAATTCTGTTCCTACATCTTATGGTCTTGTGGATGAAGATGTCAGGGAGCTGGGTAACCCTTCCCCACCCCTCTTTGCCTCCCTCATCTGTCCTAGTTACCTTATCTGGCAGAGCTGCTGCTCTTCCAGTGATACCCCCACCACTCCTTTCCCACGCAAGCGAACTAATGGGGAAACTGATCTCCTCTCAGGTGATTTGCAAAGTAGCACAGGGAGGAAAGAATTCTGTTCTTCTGGAATTGTGGGCAGCACAGTAGTGTAGCAGTTAGCACAACACAATACAGCGCCAGTGAAGAGATAGAACACTACAGCACAGAAAACCGGCCATTTGGCCCTTCTAGTCTGTGCCGAAACCTTATTCTGCTAGTTCCATTGACCTGCACCCAGTCCATAACCCTCCAGACCTCTCCCATCCATGTATCTATTTAATTATTTCTTAAAACTTAAGCGTGAGACCGCATTTACCAAGTCAGATGGCAGATCATTCCACACTCCCACCACTCTCTGAGTGAAGAAGTTCCCCCTAATGTTCCCCATAAACCTTTCCCCTTTCATCCTAAAGCTATGTCCTCTCATATTTATCTCTCCTAATCTCAGTGGAAAGAGCGTACTGGCATTAACTTTGTCTATACCCCTCATAATTTTGTAAACCTTTATCAAATCTCCCCTCATTCTTCTAGGCTCCAAGGAATAAAGTCCTAACCTGTTCAATCTTTCAACTCCTGAAGACCTAGTAAATCTTCTCTGCACTCTTTCAATCTTACTGATATCCTTCCTATAGTTAGGTGACCAGAACTGTACGCAATACTGCAAATGTGGCCTCACCAATGTCTTATACAACCTCATCAGAACATCCCAACTCCTGTACTCAATACTTTGAGTTATGAATGCCAGGATGCCAAAAGACTTCTTTACAGCCCTGACTACCTGTGATGCCACTTTCAGGGAATTATGTATCTGAACTCCCAGATCCCTTTGTTCCTCCGCACTCCTCAGTGCCCTACCATTTACTGTGTATGTCCTACCTTGATTTGTCCTTCCAAAATGCAACACCTCACACTTGTCTGCATTAAGTTCCATCTGCTATTTTCTGGCCCATTTTTCCAGTTGGTCCAGCTCCCTCTGCAAGCTTTGAAAGCCTTCCTCACTGTCCACAACACCTCCAAACTTAGTGTCATCAGCAACCCTGCTGATCCAATTTACCACATTATCATCTAGATCATTGATATAGACAACAAACAACAATGGTCCCAGCACAGATCCCTGAGGCACACCACTAGTCACAGGCCTCCAGTCTGAGAAGCAATCATCCACTACTCCGTCTTCTCCCACACAGCCAATTCCGAATCCAGTTTACAGCCTCTCCATGGATACCTGGTGCCTGAACCTTCTGAACTAACCTCCCATGTGGGATCTTCTCAAAGGCCTTACTAAAGTACATGTAGACAACATCCACAGCCTTTCCTTCATCTACTTTCTTGGTAACCTCCTTGAACAACTCTACAAGATCTGTTAAACACAATCTACCATGCACAAAGCCTTGCTAACTATCCTTAATCAGCCCTTGACTGTCCAAATACTTTTATATCTGATCTCTCAGAACACCTTCCAATAATTTACCTACTACTGATGTCAGGCTCACCGGCCTGTAATTACCTGGTTTACTTTTGGAGCCTTTTTTAAACAATGGAACAACATGAACTACCCTCCAATCCTCTGGCATCGCACCCGTGGCTAAGGATATTTTAAATATTTCTGCCAGGGCCCCTGCAATTTCTACACTAATGTCTCCCAAGGTCCAAGGGAATATCATGTCAGGTCTGGGGGATTTATCTACCTTTATTCGGTGTAAGGCAACAAGCACATCCTCTTTAATCTCTATATGTTCCATGACACAACTGCCTGTTTCTCTTCCTTCCATATACGCTGTGCCAGTTTCCTGAGTAAACACTGATGCAAAAGATCTCCCCCATCTCATGAGGCTCCACACATAGACAACCACTCTGATCTTTTAGAGGACCAATTTTGTCCTTTACTATACTTTTACCCTTAATATACTTGTAGAAACCCTTTGGGTTTACCTTCACATTATCTGCCAAGGCACCTCATGTCTTCTTTTTGCCTTCCTGATTTCCTTCTTCAGTATTTTCTTACATTTTTTATGCTCTTCACCTCATTTGTTCCTTGTTGCCTATACCTGCTATATGCCTCTCTCTTTTGCTTAACCAGATCACCAATATCCCTTGAAAACCAAAGTTTCTAATGCCTGTTGACTTTGCCTTTAATCCTGGCAGGAGCATGCAGACTCTGCACTCTCACAATTTTGCCTTTGAAGGCCTTCCACTTACTGAACACATCCTTGCCAGAAAACAACTTATCCCAATCCACTCTTCCTAGATCCTTTCTCTTTTCCACAAAATTGGCCTTTTTCCAATTTAGAACCTTAGCTCGAGGACCAGACCTATCCTTACCCATAATTAACTTGAAACTAATGGCATTATGGTCACTGGACCCAAAATGTTCACCTACACATACTCTGTCACCTAACCTGTCTGGCTCCCTAATAGGAGATCAAGTATTGCATCCTCTCTCACTGGTACCTCTATATATTGATTTAGAAAACTTTCCTGAACACATTTGACAAACTCCAAGCCACCTTGCCCTTTCACAGTGTGGGAGATTGGGGTTCAATTTCCACTGCTGTCTGTAAGGATCTCCCCGTAGCCACATGTTTCCTCCAGGTAGTCTCATTCCAAAGATCGCAGTTTAGGGTTAGGAAGTCGTGGGCATGCTATGTTAGTGCCAGAAGGATGCCAACACTTGCGAACTGCCCCCAGCTCATCCTCGGACAGCATTGATCATTGGAGCAAAAGTTGCATTTCACTGTGTGTGTCTCTGTTTTGATATACATTTGGCAAATAACCCTTATCTTATAACACACAAAAATTGCCGAAGGAACTCAGCAGGTCAAGCAGCATCTGTGGAGAGGAATGTAAACGGTCGACGCTTCAGGCTGAGACCCTTAATCTGCGAAATCTTCATCTTTTTTCTTGAATTTATTCCAAGATTCCTAACATATCAAGAGGTAGTGAGCTCAGGGAATTGATGTGATTTTAATCAGGAGTTGGTTTGATTTTCAGCCTACCTCTGCGGTTCTGGGTCAACGTCATTAAGAACCCGCAGTTTGTGTTCGATATCCACAAGAGCAGTATCACGGATGCCTGCCTCTCCGTGGTGGCACAGACCTTCATGGACTCCTGCTCCACCTCAGAACACCGTCTCGGCAAGGACTCGCCATCCAACAAGCTGCTGTATGCCAAGGACATCCCCAACTATAAGAGCTGGGTTGAGAGGTGAGTGTGTCGTGGCATCACCCTGAACCAATATTCCTCACATTCAGCCAAGACTGGGGAAGATAACTTGAAAAGCTGCAAACAAAGGCACAGGGAGCTGCTTTCTAAGGCTGCTGTACCATAGGCCCTGCTAGGTGATGTTTCCAATGTGGAACAGTTAAGGACCTCAGAATAAGACATCCCATTACAATTAAGATGAGAACCGGAATTTCTTTAACTAGAGGGGAGTAGATCTGTGGAATTCATTGCCGCAGACAGCTGTGGAGCTTATTTGAGTATATTCAAAGTGGAGGTTGATAGCTTCTGATTAGTAAGGGTGTCAAAGGTTATGAGGAGAAGGCTGGAGAACAGGGTTGAAAGGGATAATAAATCAGCCATGATGGAGTGGTGGAGCAGACTCGATGGGCTGAATGGCCAAATTCTGCTCCGATGTCTTATGGTTTTAAAGTGGAACAAATCCATCAGTCTGCCTCCCCCCTCCGTATCTCACAGTGCCTCTGCAGTTTATTCTCCCTCAATCTCATTAACCACCTTGCATTGTTCTGTCATTAAGCGGTGTCTTACAGCGACCACATAACACACCAGATTGTCTTCAGGATGTGGGAGGGAAACCAAGAGTGTAGCAGATGGGTGTTTGCCACAGTCCAGCAGTTTAATGGTCACTGTGACTGAAACACTTCATTCCTGATGATTTAATGAAATGTATTGCATCTGCTGTACTGGATTGGTGTGCTGGGAACATTCCTTTAGCTTACTGAACCAATGTCCCACTAACCGAGTCTGAGTTACTGAGCCAATGTCCCACTAACCGAGTCTGAGTTACTGAACCAATGTCCCACTAACCGAGTCTGAGTTACTGAACCAACGTGCCACTAACCGAGTCTCTGTTACTGAACCAATGTCCCACTAACCGAGTCTGAGTTACTGAGCCAATATCCCACTAACCGAGTCTGAGTTACTGAACCCAATGTCCCACTAACCGAGTCTGAGTTACTGAACCAATGTCCCACTGACCGAGTCTCTGTCACTGAACCAATGTCCCACTAACCGAGTCTCTGAACCAACGTCCCACTAACCGAGTCTCTGAACCAATGTCCCACTAACCGAGTCTCTGAACCAGTGGCCCACTAACCGAGTCTCTGAACCAACGTCCCACTATCCAAGTCTCTGAACCAATGTCCCACTAACCGAGTCTCTGAACCAGTGGCCCACTGACCGAGTCTCTGAACCAACGTCCCACTAACCGAGTCTCTGAACCAATGTCCCACTAACCGAGTCTCTGAACCAACGTCCCACTAACCGAGTCTCTGAACCAACGTCCCACTATCCAAGTCTCTGAACCAGTGGCCCACTGACCGAGTCTCTGAACCAATGTCCCACTAACCGAGTCTCTGAACCAGTGGCCCACTGACCGAGTCTCTGAACCAACGTCCCACTAACCGAGTCTCTGAACCAACGTCCCACTAACCGAGTCTCTGAACCAACGTCCCACTATCCAAGTCTCTGAACCAATGTCCCACTAACCGAGTCTCTGAACCAACGTCCCACTATCCAAGTCTCTGAACCAATGTCCCACTAACCGAGTCTCTGAACCAATGTCCCACTAACCGAGTCTCTGAACCAATGTCCCACTAACCGAGTCTCTGAACCAGTGGCCCACTAACCGAGTCTCTGAACCAATGTCCCACTAACCGAGTCTCTGAACCAGTGGCCCACTGACCGAGTCTCTGAACCAACGTCCCACTAACCGAGTCTCTGAACCAGTGGCCCACTGACCGAGTCTCTGTCACTGAACCAACGTCCCACTATCCAAGTCTCTGAACCAGTGGCCCACTGACCGAGTCTCTGTCACTGAACCAACGTCCCACTATCCAAGTCTCTGAACCAGTGGCCCACTGACCGAGTCTCTGTCACTGAACCGATGTCCCACTATCCAAGTCTCTGAACCAGTGGCCCACTGACCGAGTCTGACCTTGTCCCGTCTCCCTGTGCTGGTGCTCCACAGAAAGATGCCCATTCAATCCTGAATGAGTTCCCATCCAGCACAGTTCACGGAGTCCAGGCTGCAGGCAACAATTGTTCAGCATGCCAGCAGAACGATAAAGATGAGCTTCCATTGTCACATGTACAGCATCGTTTTGTGGCAATGACCCACACAGTCGGAGGATGTGCTGGTGGGAGCCCGCCAGTTTTCCAGTTAGGCTGTAGCTTGCCACTCTTTACAAACATTGACCCCAGTGTTAATCATTTGTAGGCATAAATAGCAGCGTATAGCAGTGGAATGGGGTAGAGATTAGTGAGATTATACAGTGTTTGTTATGGTTACAGAGTTAACAGAATGTGGGATGGGGTGGGGTTTGGGAACTATACGGTGTGGGTTATGGTTATAGCATTAACGCAGTGTGGAATGGGGTGTGGTTGGGAGGTTATACAATTTGGTACAGGGTTACAGAGTTAACACCATGTGGGAAGGGATCAAAGTTAACACCGAGTGGAAGGGATTAGAATTAACACAGTGTGGGAGGAGTTACGAGTTAACACAGTGTGGGAGGGATTAGAGTTAACACCAAATGGAAGGGATTAGAGTTAACACGGTGTGGGATGAGGTTACTGTGTTAATACAGTGCTGGCACAGAAAAGGGGATGGTTTGGGGCAGATACCTGTGATGATGGTAAATGGTGAACCATGCTTGTTATTCAAACTGCCTGCTGAAATTACATGCCTGCGTGCTTTGCTTCCAAGGTATTATGCTGATATAGCCAAAATGTCTGCCATCAGTGATCAGGACATGAATGCCTACCTGGCAGAGCAGTCGCGGCTGCACGTCAGCGAATTCAACATGCTGAGCGCGTTGAACGAGATCTACTCTTATGTTACCAAATACAGCGAAGAGGTGAGTTCCAGCGCCTGCTCCAAGTTCTGGTTCTCACAATTGTTCAATTGTGAACTAACAACTCGGTTAGTGGACCACTGCCCCAGCGATATTAAAGTAAACAGGGGCATAGATTGTTTTACAAGCGTGGCATTCAGTACTTCTGAACGTAGAGCATTACATCACAGACAAGGCCCTTAAACCCATGATGATGTTCCGACCTTTTAACCTACTCCAAGAACAAATCTCTCCCACTTAGCCCTCCATTTTTCTGTCATCTGTGTATCTAAGAGTCTCTTCAGTGCCCCTAATGTATCTGCTGCCTCTACCACCACAACTTGCAGGGTGTTCCATGCACCCACCATTCTCAATAAAAAAAACTTACCTCTGATAGCACCCCGCTATACTTCCCTCCAATGCTCTCATGTGAGCCAGTTCTGCCCTGGGGAAAAGTCTCTTCCTGCCCACTGCATCTACGCCTCTTATCATATTGTAGACCTCCATTATTTATTTATTGAGATACGGTGTGGAATAGGCCCTCCAGCCCTTCGAGCCACGTTGCCCAGCAACCCCCTGGTTTTAACCCTGGCCTAATCATGGGACAATTAACAATGACCAATTAACTTACTGACCTGCACACCTTTGGTACGTCGGAGGAAACTGGAGCACCCAAAGGAAGCCCACTCGGTCACGGGGAAAAGGCACAAGCTGCTTCCAGGCACCGTCGGGAAATGAATCCCGGTGACCGGTACTGTGAAGCGCCGTGCTAACCACTACGCTAACTGCCGCCCACCTCTCACCTCTCAGAGATTTTTATAATACGTTTGAAATGGCCTCCTAAATATGTTGTGCTGAAATTCTGAAGCGGATATTGTTCTAATCAGATGGTGAGTTCTGATTACAGTTATCCACTTCAGGAATCTCAGTTGGAAAAAATTCTCAGTAGATTTTCTATTTCATTATCTGAGATAATCTCATCACTAATTTCCGGGTGGATAGTCTCTGGGCTGGTGCACTTGACGAGACCTGAACTCTGGGAGGAGAAAGTGTGAGGCAGCAACATTTAATATGTGGTTCACACTGCAGTTAACAGTTTAAATGCAGCAGCCGTCCAAAGTGGAAAATGCAATAGAGGGGCCTGGCCTCCTCTGACATAAACCCCACGGAGGGGTCCACTGTAACACTAATGAGATAATGAACAGGGAAAATAAAAATAAGTGAAGATACTTGGGGAGTTCTTCATTAGAGGTGGTAAAGAGCTTTATTTAATATGCCATCCACTGCCGAAGACTGTAATTTCACCAGATAAACAGGTAGTAATGTAGAAAAATCTCATTACGACAAATTACCATAGATTTTGACACTTTATGCTCGTTATCTGCAGTGTTGGTTTTATGTTAGCTCTTCTTTAGTACCACATTATGCATTTGAGTTTAATTTAGACTAGAATAAAGCAAAATTATATTTTGTTTCAGTTGGAGACGGCTGCACATAAAGACTCGCGAAACGTGCTTTGTAATCTGATGGGTAATATCCATTAGGAATTTTCAGAACATCATTGCCTCAGTGAATATTGCAATGAATGGTTCTGCGGAAATAGTCCTCCTTGCATATGAAGTGATGATCCAATTAAAGCCCTGCGCTCACTTCTCTCACCCTCTCACCTGCCGTAGGTGTCTCTACAGCTCCTTTTGTGCAAAGTCGGTGCCACTGGTTTCTCTGGCCAGACGCACAGCATGTATTTCGCAGTCCTCTGCGCTCTGAGGCTGAATGCGAATGTGTTGCTGATATTACACTGAAGACGTAGCCAGATAAAGTCACAAGCACACTGAAAGGAGAGATGCAAATAGGTGATCAACCCAGGTCCCCGGAAATAATTTGTCTCAGGCAAGCAGGCAGGCGTCCCTTTGTTGAAATAATTTAGTCTCAAGCCCAAAGTATCTGGAGTGACAAAGTAGAACTGAACATGATGAAACAAAAATAAATCACCTCAGATGAATAATTCAGGTACAGACTAGAATGGATATATCAAGCTGAGAGGAAAATTTGGATTTGCAGATGCAGAGAGTGAGAATCGAATGAGAGTGCAAATGAAAGGGAACCCACTGTCTGAATAGTAAGCAGGTGGTAGGAGGTGGGGTGGACTGTCAGACAGGAACTGGAATGCTGTGTATTGGGGTCTCAGTCTACCATAGGAGGCCAAGCTCCCGGCATCTCAGCAGGAAGGGAGGCTGTTGAGGTAAAGGAAGAGGAGATCGGCAAGGAGAGAAGTCAGTAGATGTGTTTTAAGTAGACATCACCTTGCCTGGTGGGATATTCCCCCGATTACTGGCAGGATGAAGTGGAGGTCACAGGAAGCAGAAGTGGCGTGGAGAAGATCTGATGGGGGAGCAGAGATCACAGGAAGCAGTCATCTTAGGGAGGCAGAGGTTACAGGCGGACCAGAGGTGGCAAGGTGGAGGTCACGGAGCAAAGGTCATGGGGAGGATAGGTGATGGGGAGGAGGTCACAGGGAACAGAAGTTGAGGGGTGGAGGTCAGAAGTTGCAACAGAGGTCAAGGGGAGCAGAGGTTACATGGCAGAGGTCAGCTGGAGACAGAGGCCACAGTGACCAGTCGGAGGGGGTCAAATTCAAAGTTCATAGATGCTCTTCTGCACTCGACTGTTGTAACGTGTGGTTATTTGAGTTACTGTCACCCTTCTGTCAGCTTAAACCAATCAGCCACTTTCCTCTGACCTCTCTCATTAACAAGGTATTTCTGCCTACAGAACTACCGCTCACTGGATGTTTTTTGTCTTTTGCACTATAAGTTCTAGAGACTGCTGGGCATGAAAATCCCAGGAGATCAGCAGTTTCTGAGATACTCAAACCGCCCTGTCTGGCACCAACAATCATTCCACGGTCAAAGTCACTTCGATCACATTTCTCCCGCATTCTGATGTTTGGTCTGAACAACAACTGAACCTCTTGACCTTAAGACATGGGAGCAGAATTATGCCATTCTGCCCATCAAGTCTGCTCCACCATTTCATCGTGGCTGATCCTGGATCCCATTCAGCCTCACACACCTGCCTTCTCATGATATCCCTCGATGCCCTGACCAGTTGAGAATCTATCAACTTCCACTTTAAATATACCCAGGGTCTTGGCCTCCACGGTAGTCAGTGGCAGAGCATTTCACAGAATCACAACTCTTTTGCTAAAAAAATTCCTCCTTACTTCTGCTCCAAAAGGTTGCCCCCTCAATTTTAAGACTGTGCCCTCTAGTTCTTGATACCCCCACCAGAGGAAGCATCCTCTCCACATCCACTCTATCTAGCCCTTTCAATATTCGGTAGGTTTCAATGAGATCCCCATGCATTCTTTTAAATTCCAGCAAGTACAGGCCCAAAGCTGCCAAACACTCCTCATACGTTAACCCCTTCATTCCTGGAGTCATCCTCGTGAGCCTCATGTCTGCATGTTTTTATGCATTGAATTGCATTGACACAATTGGCTGATTAGATATTTGCATTAACAAGCAGGTGTACAGGTGTACCGAATACATTGGCCACCAAGTGGAACATAGAACAGTCGAGCACAGTATGGACCCTTCAGCCCAAGATATTGTGCCAACCTTTATAAACTTACTCTAGGATCTAGACCGTCCCTCCATCTTTCGGTCATCCATGTGCCTATCTGAAGTCTCTTAAATGCCCCTGATGTATCTGACTCTATCACCATCACTGGCAGTGCAATCCACACACCCACCATCTCTTTGTAAAAAGAAAACTGCCTCGGTCATCCACCCTAAACCTTCCTCCAATTGCTCCAAACCTCTGGCCAGGTTGCCGGCTGCTTTCGTAACGCAGCCACTGCATCAGTGATTTATGATGGAGGTAAGATTCCACCTCTGCCCTCTGAGTTGTCGCTCTTGTAGAAACCTTTCTGAATGCAGTCTCACCTAGAGTTGGCTAATGGTTACCGTAACGATCTACGGTGCCAGCGACAGGGTTTGATTCATGCTGTTGTCTGTAAGGAGTTTGTATTTGTTGCCTGGATTGAAGATCATGTCATATGAGGATAGGTTGAGTGAGCTAGTGTTTTTTTCTCTGTGGAGCAAAGGAGCATGAGACGTGACTTGATAGGGATGCACAAGGTGATAAGAGGCATAGAATGAGTGCACAGCCAAAGACTCGCAGAGGGTGAGGAGAGTGTGGAACAAGCTGCCAACCAAGTTCAATTTTAATGTTTAAGAGAAGTTTGGATTGGTACATGGGTGATAGGGGTATGGAGGGTTATGGTCCTGGCGCAGATCGATGGGAGTAGGCAGTTTATTTGGTTTGGCACAGACTTGATGGGCCAAATGGCCTGTTTTTGTGCTGTATTTTTCTATGGCTCTATAACCTTTTCCCAAGACAGAGATAGTTAATACAAGGAGGTATAGTTTTAAGGTGATTGGAGGAAAGTATAGGGAGGATGTCAGAAGTAGGTTTTTTACACAGAGAAAGGAATGCACTGGAACTAGCACTGTAGTAGTTTCTGTTCTTCCTGTGACAGTATGGGTTGTACGCCAGTTCCTTCCCATCTTCCTAAGACATATAGATTAAGGTTTGTAAGCTGTTAGTATTTTGGCAATAATTGTGGTCTGACCCCAGCTCGTCCTCAGACTGTGTTGGTCATTGATGCTCAAGACTGTGGGCTTCAACATAAATACAACAAATAAAACTAATCTTTGACCTTGGCTTCCCCTTGCAGATCACTGCTGCCCTGGAACAAGATGAGCAGGCTCGGAGGCAGCGGCTCGCGTACAAAGTGGAACAGCTGATTGCCGCCATGTCCTTAGAGAGCTGAGCACTGTGTCTTCAGGAACCAGGCAGTCCGTGAGCCCTGGAGAAAGGAAAGCCATGAGATGGCAGGAACCAAGCATGGACCTGTAGTCATCCCATGGCCAGTCCGTGCCCAGTGGCTGAGATGGCTGTTCCAGTTTGAGAGGGGCTGGATGCCTCTGTTTTCTGTGTTCACAATACTACCTTTTGTTGACTCGCAGTTGGAATTCTGATAAGCTTGAATCTGCGGTTGACCCTTCCCAAAGGAAACTTTGGAGCTGCAGCTAATTGTTAGTTAACTGATCATCGGACCAGGCCGTGGTGCTAACGACCAATGTGGGCAGTTTCTGTGGCCGGGGTGGGAATGGACCAGCGAGCTCGGCACAGGGCCACGGACATAACCTATCTGCTGCTGTGGGAATGGCTCCATAATCATGCAGAACTGGCCAAAGCTGCATTCACCAGGAAGGCAGGCTGCTGGCATTGTGCACTCAGTGGCCTGGCCACTGAAAGACTGAAGACTTCGTAAAAAGAGGCATGGACTTTGGGAACTTCTGGCTGCCATCTGCATCTTCCTTTGGTCCGTGCCACCCCTGCCTCACCGTGAACTTCATCATTCCAATGCTGAACATTACTACACTTGTGAAGACAAAGACATTGGAATTGTATGTTTTTATTGTTATTATGAAGATGAAGATTCCATCACAGCTGCTATGTAATGGAACTGTTCTGTGTAGTAACACCGGTCAGTTGTGTAACACGAGGTTAGTGCCACACACTGTGTCTTCAAACTTCTTGTATGTAATTCCATGGCACGGTGTGGAAAAGAGTGTACTGGAAATCCATCATTACTGTCAGCCCCATTCCCAATCCCATCTTCCCTTGATCCCTAACACAGTGTGTAACTTCCCCTTCCATAATCACTTTCATCCCGTGACTGTCCCTCCGAACTGTTGTGTCACCTCAGAGAGAGGAACCTGACCCCACCTTTTCAGAATGGTTGTCATCAGATCCGCTCAGCAGGGAGGATGGGATTGATCAGCTCAATACCCCATACAGGTGGCCACCGTAGGGAGGAATTGGCTGGAGATTCCCCAGAGAGCATCTCTCGGCAATGACCAAGACCCTCATCACGTTGGGGCTAGCTAGGACCCTGCTGCTCCATGCACATATTCAAACAGGGTTGGCCCTGTTGTCCAGATTTCCAATCAGCCCGCAGTGTGTGGATTAGTGTCACCAGCACTCACACTAGAATGGTATCTCCACAGGGTTCTGATACTCCTTGAGTAAGTGAAGGGATCCAGGTTTTCATTTCTCGACGTCTCTCCCCCTCTCGGTGATAGTGCAGCACCTCCGTGGAAACCCAACCTCATGAGAGCTGGAGCTAGCTAAACAAGGCAGAATGCTCCAAGGAGAGATACTTGCTTTGTCGGTGGCACAGATTACTCGGAGGGAGCACGCATGGTGAGGTGCGGGTGAGAAGTGGTGTGGTGCCAAAGACTTTATGTTAGTCTCCTGTCATCCAACAGCAACAGCAGAATCCACAAAGATCATTCTGAATGCATCATCTTCCCTTTCCACACTGAGAAACCAAAGGTGTTAGATGTGCACGACCTGGCTCCACACAACCTGTACAAATGTAAATAGTGTTCATACCTCCATATGAGAAGGGATATCGCTTTTTATTGCTGTTGTGCTTGGTTCTCTAGTAATTCAGTTCCTATACAAAGATGTGTGTAGTGTTCTTTGCACATTTGTGAACAACTCTCTGGTGTGTTTTGACATAGTTTCATCCAATGTTTCTCAATCAGTGACCATGAATGAGTATTGAAACGAGAACAAAAATGCTCAAATGGAATGTCACCTGTGGATGGGCAGAGTGAATGGATGGCATATGGTACCCCCAGATGTTGAATGATTGGCACATGGTACAGAAGTTGAAAGGGTGGCATGGAACTAGAGGTTAATGGTTGCCACATGGTACCCCCAGATGTTGAACGATTGCCACGTGGTACAGATGTTAAATGGATGGCATGGAACCAGATGTTGAATGAATGTCAATGAGCCAGATGTTAAGTGGCTGGCAAATGGTAACAGACATTGAATAGATAACACAGAGCCAACTGTTGATAGTTGGCACACAACATCAGATGTTAAATAGAATGCTCTCAGTGCCAGATGTTGAGTGGATGGCACAGAATACCAGCTGTTGAGTGGTAACATTGTATCAGATATTTTAATGGTACTGTACCAGGTGCTGTGGATGGCATGTGGTACCAGACGTGTAATATTTCTGTTTGAAAACTTGCTTTCCTCACTTGTTCCTCTGCAACACTTAGTCCTGATCTGAAGGATCCCATTCCTCTGGGCAGGGTTGCAGAACAGTCAGTGAGCAGAAGGTGCCCCTCCTTCATATGCTGTTTAATACTTTGGGTTCACTTTTACCTCTGGGCAGGTGTCCCTGTTTAAAGCTGTAGATGCAAGCACCTGTACATGTGTGTGCCTGTTACACGTGTGCACCGTGAGCATGCACACTTCCAGTGAAATGCTGAAATGTTTAATCACAGCTCTCATTTAAGCTACCAGACCTGAGCTTGCAGTTCCAAACAGCCAAGCTGCTTTGCCCAGCACTGAATGAGCCTCTCATGTCCATGATTGTCATTCTCTGAAACTTAATGACAGTGACTCCAAATCACTCATCACAAATTGGTTATTTACATTTTTTTAACCATCTAGTAGAATTCCTCTGACAATATTTGAAATCCTTCAGGACATTCATTAGGGAACATTTGCTCAAGCATCTAGTAATTGTTGGTTTGCAATGTACAAATTCAACATTCAGATAATTGGAGAACAGACACTACAGAAATGCTGGGAACCATAACCGGCAAACTGTAGTTTAGATGATCGTTGTTCATCACCAGAGCAAAATTGTTTGAAGGACAAACCATAACCTATCCTGAGAGATATTGATTTAACCTTTGTCAATGGACTGGCAAGGTAAAGATGATGCAGTGAACTCACCTCAGAGTGATGAATTGGTCTGCACATGTACCTGAAGATCTATCAGTCCCATTGGCACCATTTGTCCATGTTGGCCAAGGTGCCTTTCAGAGGAACTCCCATCGACCTGTGTTGGGTCTGTATCCCTCTGAACATTTCCTCTCCATGAGCACTGGTTCCTATTCACCTCTTGGTATTTGGACCATGAAGACAAAGGCAAATTTTCACTGTTAAATTATCCCTATTCAGAGGCGGTATAAAGCTGCTGTCCGGTTATTATCACCGATTTCACTAGTGGTTTATCTGTTAATGTTTGTTCAAGGGTTACCTCATCGTTGACTCTGGACCATTTCCGACTGTCTAGCCATGGTGCAGGGAGACACTGCTGCTCTGTAATGTGAAGGCGATGTTGCAGGTCAGTTTGAGGAACACTGTCGGGGTGAGAGTGACCCAGTAAACCAGTGGTTCACGAACTGGGGTCCACAGACTCCTCGGTTAATGGTAGAGGTCTATGGCATATAAAAGTTTGGGAACCCCTCCAGTAAACTGTTTATAAACTGTGGCGACACAAGCGCCTGTGGATGCTGGAATCTGGAGCAGAAAACACTGTTAGAACCTGGCAGGTCAAGCAGGGTCCGTGGCGAGGAACGGGTATTCGAACTTTCAGATCATGATACTGTGTCAAAGCAGTCATGACACGGTACTTTGACCTGAGATATTGCCAGTTCCATGGCATCCCGTGCCCCCCCCCCCCCCCCCCCACCAGATGCTGTTCGACCTGCTGAGTTCCTCCAGCAGACTGTCTGCTGCTTTGTGTAAAATCCATTCCTATTTGTTATATTGTGTACCTAGTGTAAATATGAATCGCTCCTATTTTGCAAGCCAGAATCACTTTGTACTGTTGTTGTATATAAATAAAGGTAACTTGATAAAAGGTTAGCATATGAATTATTTCTCTCTTGGCGTTTGCTGAGGCGGTTGACTTGCTCTGCATGGTGGTTACACACACTCCACTGATCTCAGCATGAGGTGCACCAGCTGACCTGGATAACCAGCACTTCGCTGCTCACAGGTTGGTAACACACAGCAATACCCCTTGCAGTAGCAGACAGATACCAGCTTCTGAAGCTAACCGTTTCACTAATCACCTGAAGATTGGTGAGGTGAAGTGGACCTTACCCCAAGGGAAGGCTTTTCGAGGTTTATTTCAGAGCCTGACTCCTGAGGAAACCAGAAAGCAGGCATATGGCTCGTTCTGTTCTCCTTCCAGAATGGGACCACTGCAGGAAGAGCGATTGGAGTAAGTTTCCAGACATAAAAAGGCAAAAGTAAACCGTAATTAAACCATAAGACATAAGAACAGAATAAGGCCATTGGACCAGAGCCTGCTCAGCCATTCCATCACGGCCAATTAATTATCCTTCTCAACCCCATTCTCCCGCCTTCTCCCCATAACCTTTCATGACCTAACTGATCAAGAACCTATCAACCTCCCAATAAAAACATAAGAAATAGGAGCACGAGTAGGTAATCTTGCCTGTCAAGCTTGTCAATCAATAAGATCATAGCCAATTTGGCCTTGGACTCATATCTACCTACCTGCTTTTTCCCCAGAACCCTTAATTCCCCCATTATGCAAAAATCTAGCCAACCTTGTCTTAAATTTATTTATTGAGGTAGCCTCCACTGCTTCATTGGGCAGAGAATTCCACAGATTCACCACTCTTTGGCAAAAGCAGTTCCTCCTCATCTCCGTCCTAAATCTACTCCCCCGAATCTTGAGACTATGTCTCCTAGCTCTAGTTTCACCTACCAGTGGAAGCAACTTTCCTGCCTCTGTCTTATCTGTCCCTTTCATAATTTTATATGTTTCTGTAAGATATCCTCTCGTTTTTCTGAATTCCAGCGAGTACAGTCCCAGGTGATTCAACCTCTCCTCATAGTCTAACCCCCTCATCTCCGGAATCAGCCTGGTGAACCTTCTCTGCACTGCCTCAAAACTAATATATCCCTTCCTCAAGTAAGGAGACCAGAACTGCACGCAGTACTCCAGGCGGGGCCTCACCAATGCACTGTAGAGATGCAGCATAACCTCCCAGCTCTTAAATTCAATCCCTCTAGCAATGAAGGTCAACATTGCGTAACAGACCTATCAACCTCCATCTTAAACATACCCAATCACTTGGCCTCCACAGCCGCCTGTGGCAACGGATTCCACAGATTCACCATTTACTGGCTAAATAAAGAATGTTGCTGGGACTGGAGGGAGAGGCTAGTCAGTTTGGGACTTCAGTCACTGAAGCATAGAAGGATGAGGGGTGATCTTAAAGAGGTGTATAATATGAGGTGTGTCGATAGGGTGAATGCACACTGATCGAGGAATGAAGAACTGGAGGGCATAGGGTGAGGTGAGAGGGTAAACATTTAATAGACATGTGAGGGACAGCTTTTTCACCCAGAGAGTGGTGAGTATTGTTATGCCCGCAGCCCCCTCCTTTGTGAGAATCGCAAGAGCACTAGTTGGGGGGGGGGGGGGTCAGTAGACCCAGGAAATGGGAGAGAGAGACGTGCCAGATGCCTCGTTCCCCGGCGATGCAAAATAGCGCGACATTGACCATTGTCTCCTGGAGACCATGTTTGTGTATTGGGGACTATGCTACGTGCAAGCCCTCGGGCAAAGTGGGCTGGTTGAGAGAGAGATTGCATCAGCCCAACCTGATTGACATCTGAGACCCTGTGAGGAAGTATAAAAGAGGGTCTGGGGGAACAACCCCTTCAGACGCACCAGAAGAAACGCTAACGATCCCGTAGTAGCGGGAAGCTATTTGAAGGAAGCCACGTGCGTTCAATTCCGTGGCTGGAATCAGTGGCTGGAACCACAGAAAACAGCTTTTAGCTAACAACGGGGAAGCCCGCTCCCTGATTCAATGGATTTGCTTCATAAAAGACCTGGGCAAGTTTCTTTTCTCACAAATCTCTCTCTCTCTCCAACAAGTGAAAACCCAGTGGTCCCCAAAGGCTGAAGCCTGCAGGAACTGAGTGACTTTTATATTTCCATCAGACAATATATTATCCCCTAGACAAACGATCGAGCTGTTTCTTATTGATGGTTATTATTAGACCTGCGCTTTTAGATTGAGCAGTGACGACGTATATTATCTGAATGTTTGTATTAATCTTATTTTTGTGCCCCTTCATAAATAAAGACTTTTAAAAATAGTACCATCAGACTTCAACGGACCTCTCTATCTTTGCTGGTAAGTGACCTAGTTATGGGGTACATAACAACTTGGGGGCTTGTCCGGGATTTGATACCAAATTGGAGGGCCAGTGAATTGGGATTGTAAGTTCAAACTTGGATCTGGTATGCGGGTAGCCAGACGGGAAACCAGCAAAGATGAATGTGGATAAATTTATAGGAAACCCGACTCTGGGGGCGCTAGAGGCAGCCACCAAATCAGACTTGGTACATTTGGCGAAGGGGTTAAACCTCGCCGAGGTGAGGTTGTCAATGAAAAAGTGAGAGGTGCGAAGGACCATAACTCAGTATTACATTGAGAAGGAGGTGTTTGCAGCTGAGGTACTGGAAAATATCCCTGAAAAGGTACCAGCTAGTGGGGCGGCTCAGTTAGAGTTGGAGAAATTAAGGTGGGAACATGAAATTAAGTTAAAACAGCTGGAAGCAGCCGAGAAGGAGAAGGAAAGAGCCGAGAAGGAGAAGGAGAGGGCCGAGAAGGAGAAGGAGGCAGAGAGACAGAGGAAACATGACTTGGAGATGGAGAAGCTAAGGCAAGAGCAACAAAGTCAGGGTTTGGACTGAGAGGAGCGGTTTGATGTCAGTCGGGCGGTGAGGTTAGTACCCCCGTTCGAGGAGACAGATGTTGATAGTTATTTCTTGCTTTTTGAAAAAGTGGCAGGGAATCAGAAGTGGCCCAGAGAGCAGTGGGTGGCGTTGTTACAAAGTGTGTTAAGAGGGAAGGCCCAGCGGGCATATGCGGCATTGTTCACGGAGGGGGAAGGGGAAGAAGAATATGACCAAGTAAAGGCAGCCATTCTCTGGGGTTACGAGCTAGTACCGGAAGCATATAGACAAAAGTTCAGAAATTTACGGAAAGGGTGGAATCAGACATATACAGAGTTGGCCCATGAGAAGGGTGTGCTCTTGGACCGTTGGTGCACCGCAGAAAGAGTGGACGAGGATTATGGGCGTCTCAGGGAGTTAATTTTGATTGAGGAATTTAAAGGTTGTGTTCCGGAGGAGATCCGGATGTATTTGAATGAGAGGCCGAATAAGAACATTTCAGAATTTGCTAGGTTCGCGGATGAATATACCTTAACCCACAAGACAAAGTTTTCCTCGAATAAAAGTTCCCAGAGAGACCGTGGGAACGATCGAGAAAGTCCGACGAGTGAGGCAGAGGTCCCACCGGGAGCTAGTGGTAAGGTTGAGGGGGAAAGGCCAGACGGCCAAAGGTTTCCGGGCTTGACCTGTTTTAATTGTGGAAAGGGAGGGCATATTGCATCTCGATGCTTTGCTCCGAGGAAAGAGATAGGAAAAGGGAAAGCCGCAGTCCCTATCGGGTGTGCCGTGGTAAATTGACAAGAGAGCCCCGGGTAGACAGAGTACAAGAAGGGTCTGAGACTTGTCTGTCACACGGAACCATGTCTGTGAGGGAGGGAGACACACCAGTCCCCGTACGAATCTGGAGAGACACGGGGGCTGAGCTGTTGTTGATCAGCAGTAAGGTACTAGAATTTGGTCGAAAAATGGGCATGGTAGCGGTGAAGGGAATCAGTAAACAGATAGAAATGGTGCCTTTACATGAGGTCATTATGGATTGTGAGCTGGTATCTGGACCCGTTGAAATAGGGGTGCCATCAGAGTTTCCGAGAACTGACGCAGACGTCCTTCTCAGTAACGATTTAGCAGGTGGTAAGGTTTGGGCAGCCATGACAAGGACCAGCCGGCCGGTGAGTGTTGAGGCTCCGGCCCTAGAGTCCCAGATCTATCCCGCATGCGCGGTCACTCGCAGCCTGTCGAGAAAGGCAGCTGAGAACGAGAGCAGTTTAAATCTGGCCAGTTTTGATTTGGCCGAGACTTTTCTACCGAACCTGTACCACGAGGGTTTAGAGGGTGGTAAAATGAAGAGTAGTAAAGTGAAAGAGGGTAAGGGAGCAGAGATAGATCTGCCTTTAGTGAGGAGAAAGGTCCTAGAGGCAGAAAATAAAGATGAGGAATTGATAGAGCGGTTAAGAGGTCCAGAGTTGGACATGATCTGTCTGGTTTGGCAGAACTGTTTGAGGAAGTTGAAACTTCTAAAGGTGTTCCCGATAATGAAATGAGGGCAGCCCTAGATGAAAAGGGTGCCCTTACCTTGAAGAAGTCTGCTGGGTTGGCAGATGAGGTTGTTTCAGCCCGCGGGGTTGAGTTTACTCCAGAAGGGAGTTGCCCAGAGAGTACCTGGGAGAAACAGGGGAACTTAGAATTTGAAAAGGGTACGGGTATTGAAAGCCTGGAAGAGGCCAATGTCCCGTTTGAGTGTGTCCAAGATGGGGATGCATGTGGTACTGAACCTAGTAACGGAGCTCAGAAGAAGTCTGAGGTATTTGATTCAGTGGCCGTCCTTGTGGGTCAGATAGATTTGGTTCAGTGGAAAAAGGGTTAACCTTGGTAACCGTGGGAAGTGAGAGTTCCCAGGTGTTTGTGCTTGAAGGTGTGTTCAAAGTTAATGCAGAATTTAAGAATGGGGAGATGAGAATTATTGTTGAAGGAAACGGAAAGTCTGTAGTTCCCAAGTCGAATGAAGAAATTTTAAACCCGGCAGATCGCTTACAGAGTGAGCCAGGAGATAGCGGGGCCCCCCACTCTATTGTTATGCCAGGATGTGGTGTGAAGAGGCCGAATTCGAAATGCTACTTGAACAAAGAGTTCAAATTAAAAACCAATAGCCTGAAGGGTCCTGACGAAAGGGCTAGCCACCTGTGTAAAATTAAAGAATTGGGTGGAAATGGTCTAAGTTTGGGACACGGTGTTGATAAAATAACCCCTATGAAAGAGGCAGGCGGGAGTTTACCACGCCAAATTACTCAAGTTCCCCATGTGGGAACTCACCGGAAAAGAGGCGACAGTTAATGGGGATGCCATTTTAAACAGCAAAGCAGGTTGTACGGGATTTCGCCAAAGCCTGTGAATAATAAAGACAGCCCCCTTGGAAACCTGCCTGTTAAATGAAATGACCAAAACGATTATTATTCACATAAACTTTTGTAGATGCACATAAGCAAAGATCACAACTCCTTAGTTTTGTTGCTGAAAAAAAAATAAGTGGTTATTAAGTTGAAGTCCGATGCTACTCGACTTTAGTAAGGTACAAGATGTTACAATATTAAAGGAAATGCCACTGTAATCGTTAACAGTTTGGATGTTGAATTAAACGTATACCTGTATTGCTCTGTAGTGAAAAGAAAAGCTTGTGTATTGTGTTCTATTCTAAAATCCTGTAAGCCTCTGTAAAACTCCGTTTTTAACCGCTGGTAAAAAACACTGTTAAGAGGGGAAGTGTTATGCCCGCAGCCCCCTCCTTTGTGAGAATCGCAAATGCACTAGTTGAGGGAGGGTCAGTAGACCCAGGAAATGGGAGAGAGAGACATGCCAGATACCTTGTTCCCCGGTGATGCAAAATAACGCAACATTGCCCATTGTCTCCTGGAGACCACGTTTGTGGATTGGGGACTATGCTACGTGCAAGCCCTCGGGCAAAGTGGGCTGGTTGAGAGAGAGATTGCATCATCCCAACCTGATTGACATCTGAGACCCCGTGAGGAAGTATAAAAGAGGGTCTGGGGGAACAACCCCTTCAGATGCACCAGAAGAAACGCTAACGATCCCGTGGTAGCGGGAAGCCATTTGAAGGAAGCCACGTGCGTTCGATTCCGTGGCTGGAATCAGTGGCTGGAACCACGGAAAACAGCTTTTAGCTAACAATGGGGAAGCCCGCTCCCCTGACTCAACGGATTTGCTTCATAAAAGACCTGGGCAAGTTTCTTTTCTCACAAATCTCTCTCTCTCTCCAACAAGTGAAAACCCAGCAGTCCCCAAAGGCTGAAGCCTGCAGGAATTGAGTGAATTTTATATTTCCATCGGACAATATATTATCCCCTAGACAAACTATCGAGCTGTTTCTTATTGATGGTTATTATTAGACCCGCGCTTTTAGATTGAGTAGTGACAACGTATATATCTGAATGTTTGTATTAATCTTATTTTTGTGCCCCTTCATAAATAAAGACTTTTAAAAATAGTACCATCAGACTTCAACGGACCTCTCTATCTTTGCTGGTAAGTGACCCAGTTATGGGGTACGTAACAGTATATAGAATGGGCTGCCAGATGAAGGTTGAGGAAGGCACATTAACCACGTTTTAAAGGTACTTGGACATGGTTAGGAAAGATTAAGAGAGATAAGTGGGAGGCTGGTCAAGAAGGTTCAGTCCTTTGCCATTGAAGATGTGGCAGAAAATTGGATTCATAAGAGAATCCAGAGCTTGGTGGTACATGGTCCCATCTCTGTCTGTAGGCCTGTGACTGGTGGAGTGCCACAGGGATCAGTGCTGGGTCCATTGTTGTTTGTCATTGATATCAATGACCTGGGTCCTAAGGTGGTAAACTGGATCAGCAAATTTGCATTCAACACCATGATTGGAAGCATAGTGGACAATGAGGAAGGATGTCCATAGGCTGAAAAGTGGCAGGAAGGAATGTAATGAAGACAAGTACTTTTAAAATGTTATTAATGCACCTGCATCATTCTTCCTTCAGCAGTTCATTCCATACGCTGGGAAGGCAAACTAGAGTAGGACGTACACAGAGAACCGTAGGGCACTGAGGAGTGCCAAGGAATCTTGGAATATGGGTCCATAACTTCTTAAAGTAGCTTCACAGGTAGATAAGGTCATAAAGTAAGTTTTTGGCACATTGGCCTTCATAAATCAAAGTATGAGTTCAGGAGATGGCCTGTGATGTTAAAGTTGTATAAGAGGCCTAATTTGGAATATTGTGTGTGGTTCCGGTCACTGACCTAGAGGAAAGATGTAAATAAGATTGAAAATTTACAAAGATGTTGTTGGGACTTGAGGACATAAGTTATTGGGAAAAATTGAATAGGTTAGGACTTTATTCCCTTGAGTACAGGAGTATGAGGAGAGGTTTGATAGGTGTACAAAATTATGAGGGGTATAGCTAGGGTAAATACAAGCAGGCTTTTTCCACTGAGCAAGCACAAGGAAATCTGCAGATGCTGGAAATTCAAACAACACACACAGGCCTGGCCTGCTGTGTTCCACCAGCATTTTGTGTGTGTTGTTTTTCCACTGAAGTTGGTTAAGACTGGAACTAGAGGTACTCAGCAGTCCAGGCAGCTGATCTCCCTCCTAGCACTTATCCTTGCAAGTGGAAACAGTGCTAACCCTGCCCCTCCACCTCCTCCCTCACCACCATTCAGGGCTCTAAATAGTCCTTCCAGGTGAAGTGACACTTCACCCGTGAGTCTGTTGGCGTCATTTACTGTGTTCAATGCTCTCGGTGTGGCCTCCTGTACATTGGTGATACCCGAAATAGATTGGGAGGGAGACCTCTTCGCTGAACTACGCTCTGTCCACTAAAACAAGCAGGATCTCCCAACGGCCACCCATTTTAATTCCACTTCCCATTCCCATTCCAATATGTCCATCCATGGCCTCCTCCACTGTTATGATGATGCCACAGTCAGGTTGGAGGAACAACATCTTATATTTAGTTTGGGTAGCCTCCAACCTGATGGCATGAACATCGATTTCTCAAACTTCCATAATGCCCCCCACCCACCCCTTACCATTCCCCATCCCCTTTTCCCTCTCTCACCTTGTCTCCTTGCCCACCCATTGCCTCCCTCTGGTGATCCCCCTTCTGTCTCTTTCACCAATCAATTTCCCAGCTCTTTACTTCATCCCCCACCCTCCAGGTTACACCTATCCCTCACCTTTTAAATCTACTCCCTATCTTTTTTCTCCAGTCCTGTCGAAGTGTTTCAGCCTGAAACATCGACCGTACTTTTTTTCCACAGATGCTGCCTGGCTTGCTGAGTTCGTCCAGCATTTTGTGTGTGTTGTTCGGATTTCCAGCATCTGCAGATTTTCTCTTGCTTGTGCTGGAACTAGAGGTCATGGGTTAAGGGTGAAAGGTGAAACATTTAAGGGGAAGTAGGGAGGTTTGGATAGCTATGTGGATGGGAAGGGTATGGAGGGCTATATTCCAGGTAGAGGTCGAAGGGACAAGACAAAAATAAACACGTCAGCACAAGCCGGATAGACCAAAGGGTCTGTTTCTATGCTATTGTGTTCTACGACTCTGATTTTCTCAACCAGGAAAGGTCCCAATTACTCCAGCTCTGAGTCTCTGAGTATGTATTCGAGCGAGAATTTAGATCCTAGACCCAGTTACTTTCTGCAATAGCATTTGATGTAAATTTTCTGGAAATCTTGGAACATTTAGCAGTCCCCTTTATCTCCACCATCCATTTCTTCTCTGAAGATCTGTACTGTTGGTCGCATGATTTCACTTTCACACTGCGGTGTAGACTTTGCCTGAATGCTGTGATTTTTCCAAAATGCCCAGTGAAGCAGTATCGATACTCGATACTTTGAGGATTCCCGCTTTGACAGGCACTAGCTAACCAGCCCGTGGTTTTCTGATCTCTGTGAACGAAGGAGTTACATTTGTGGAGTATTCCCTGAGCTCTTTGCTTTCTTCACTAGGTAACAATCTTTGTCTCTCTCTGACTAATTGCCACAAAACCGAGCTTCCAAGGAGTTTAGAGATGGTATATAATTCCTCAGTTGTCAGATCTGAGCCGTGACAATTGAAGCTCCATGATGTGGCTGAACACTGGCAGTCAACCCATAGAGAGGATGGGAGAAAGAGGACCACCTTCCTGCCTGACCATGAGTTTGTCATGAGAAGGAACCTGTGTCAGTGGGGTTTGATAAAGGTCAGTATGGGCTCCAGTTTGCTCTGTCCCCCGGGTGCAGGAACCCTGCAGTCCCTCGCCACTACTGGAGAGGAGCTCAGATTGGAGAACAGCACCAGAAGGTACCAGATTCATCCTGAGTCACGGCCCTTCCACAGGTCTCCCCACACCAGAACACCAGCATC
Organism: Hypanus sabinus; assembly: GCF_030144855.1. Taxonomy (NCBI): domain Eukaryota; kingdom Metazoa; phylum Chordata; class Chondrichthyes; order Myliobatiformes; family Dasyatidae; genus Hypanus; species Hypanus sabinus. The sequence goes on from NC_082730.1 coordinate 5,451,415, forward strand.
TATACAGGGAAATAAATGGTAAGTGTTTCAGGCCAAGACCCTTCTGAAGGATCTCGGCTTGAAACGTCGACTGTTTATTCTCCTCCATAGATGCTGACTGACCTGCTGAGTTCCTCCAGTATTTTCCATGAGTTACTCTGGACCTTCCGAAGGATCTTGGCCCAAAACCCTGACCATTTATTCTCCTCCATAGATGCTGCTTGACCAACTGAGTTCCTCCGGTATTTTGTGTGTGTTCCTTTGGACTTCCAGCATCTGCTGTGTCTTTTGTGTCCAGTGTCCCAGCATCATGTGTATCAGTGGTGAGTATGCGGAGACGGTCAAACCACAGAGGGATCCAGGGTTCCACGCCATGCCCAGGAATGAAAGTAGATTCTGGGTCCTTCACTAAACACCTGCCATAATTGTTTGCATTCTGACTCAGAGTTCAATGGAGGTTCTGACTTCATAAAAACTTGGTCAGACCTCAGATGCCGCATTGTGAGGAGGGGCTGCAGGAAGGAAGTGGACGTGCTGGAGAGAGTGCAGCGGAGATTTACTGGGCTCTTGAGGTGGAGCAGTTCAATTGTGAGGAGGGACTGGCGAGGCTGAGTCCACTCTCCCTGGGGCAGAGCAGGTTAACAGGAGATATAATTGAGGGATCTAAAATGATGAGGGTTATAGAAAGTGTAGACTACAACAAAGTTATCACAGTATCAGTGGGGTAAATGAAAACTAGAGGACTCAGACTGAGGGTGAGGGGAAGAGGTTTAGAGGGGATATGGGAGAGATGTCACTCACCTAGAACACACTGGCTGGGACAGTGGTGCAAGCAGAGCCACTGATAACATTCCAGAAGTATCTAGGTGGGCTCCTGAACCATTGAAAGCCATGGGACAGAAGCCTGTGGAAGATGGGATTAACTTGGAAAGGTGCCCACTGGCCCATGCAGATGGCGTGGTCTGAACGGCCTGTTTCCAAACTGGATTAGTGTATGAGTCTAAATGGGATCAGTGCAACACAACATAGAATGCTGGAGGAACTCAGCAGGTCAGGCAGCATCGATGGGGAGGAATAAACAGTCCACATTTCAAGCTGAGACCCTTCAGCAGGACTCAGGCATCCCAGTGAAGTGTCTCAGCCTGAGATGTGAACTGATTAGAAACATAGAAAACCTACGGCACAATACAGGCCCATAGGCCCACAAAGCTGTGCCAAACATGTCCCTTCGTTAGAAAATACCAGGCTTACCCATAGTCCTCTATTTTTCTAAGCTCCATGTACCTATCCAAAAGTCTCTTAAAAAAACCCTATCAGATCTGCCTCCACCACCATTGCTGGCAGCCCGTTCCACGCACTCACCACTTTGCGTAAAAAACTTACCCCTGATATCTCCTCTGTATCTACTCCCCAGCACCTTAAACCTGTGTCCTCTTGTGGCAGCCATTTCAGCCCTGGGAAAAAGCCTCTGACTGTACACACGATCAATGCCTCTCATCATCTTCTCCCTCTCCATAGAACCTGCCTGACTTACCCGGCTCCTCCAGAATTTTGTGTGTGTTGTTCTGTGTGCTTTCAGCATCTGCAGAATCTGACAACTTCCTCCTTTCTTTCCGGTCCGGAAGCAGGCTCTCAGCCCCCATTGGCAGTTTATTTCCATAGATGCTGCCTGATCTTCTGAGGTGTGTGTGTGTGTGTTGTTCTGCACAATCTCTTATGTTTAGGACCAGTGTTGATTTTTACGCCATGGACCCCTGCCATTAATCGAGGTGTCTGTGGACCCCAGGGTTGGGAACCCCTGGTACGGATGGACATGAGAAGCAGGGATGTGATGGGCTGAATGGCCCATTTGCACACTGCATAACTCAGCATCTCCACTTCAGATTGAAGTTGGTTGGGATGGTCGGGTTTGTCACCTGATGTCACTCTCAGCTCCAACTCATGTCACAGCTCCTGGCCATCTGTTATTGCAAATATCTGTCTCCATAGTAATGAGCTCAATGTGTTTCTCTGGATAACAGAGCCTCCTGATAACAACTGCCAAGGAATTCATCGGGGACATGCTGACTACGGGCTCCCAGTGACAACTCCGAGTATCTTCACATAATTAAGTAGAATCCAATTAATTGTTATCTGTAGGTAAATAATGTTTCATTACTTATTCTGTGTTTCCACAGGGCAATTGTAGAAAAAGCATTTCAGGATATACAAAGATTATCCTTACATTGTGAAGTTTTTAAACCGATTTAGTCTTAACTCTATTGCCAAAAGCAACCAAAATAATTATGGTTAATGTATAAATGCAGTTTGAATTCATTTTAAGGCGTCTTGTAGATAATTGTGAGACAGATGGAATTCTTATTAGAACACAAGTAGGTCCTATTTTACCAAAGTTAGGCAGTATTAATGGTTCTGCACGTCTGTAATCACATTTCAAAGCACAATTTCGGTCACACTGTTCTATAAGATATTTGATCCTGTTCAAAAGCATCCTCCTTCTCTGTGTCTGTGACTTTGTGATTTAAGTGTTCACTGATTTGATATCTTACATGAAGAAATAAAATGGGAATTTACATGCCTGACGTTATGCAAAAGTGTGTCAGCTTCAGATGCAGTTTCAGTTATTTTCGGTGACACAGTTACAGATTCTATTGGGAGCCACGGTCGTGTGAAGCACTGGAGTGGGTTCATCAGTGACAGTGCTGAGCCCAGCATGGTGTAACTAGACCTCTCGTTCAATCACAAAATGCTGGAGGAACTCAGCAGGTCAGGCAGCTTTAATGGAAATGAATAAACAACCAACATTTCAGATTGAGATCCTTCTTCAGGATTTCCAGCATACGCAGAATTTCTCATGTTCACGTTCATTCCGAGACCTTTACAATTGGATCTTCAGTCTGCATTCCATACACCAATATATCATGTCCTCCTGTGGCACGAAACCCTAAAGATTTCATGGGAATAAATACTCTGAGGGTCTGAATTCCAGTCTCTGAGACTTAACTTAGAAATTCAGATATTATATAGGGTCAGTTGTTGGGTTTTAAAACCAAAATAGCAGTTTACCTTTTAGAACTGAACACAAAAACCACCATCCTCTCATTACCAGAGGGGAGAAACAGGAGCCTGAAATCAAAGAATGAATGTTTCAGGAAAAGCTTCTTCCCCTCCACAATTAAATTTCTGAATAGACAATGAAGGCGTGAGCATTATCTCACTACTTATACTCTCTTTTTGCACAACTTGTTTAATTATATATATTATAATTCATAGTATATTTTATGTATTGTACTGTACTGTTGTCACAAAACACAATTTTCACATATCAGTGATAATAAACCTGATTCTGATTCAACAGGGAATTAATGAGAAATTCCCTCATCTTAAGGACATTGGGGTGTGGATCTCCACCTGAGAACAAGGAGATGCAGACCTCCATCTGAGGGCATAGGGATATGGATTTCCATCTGAGAGCAAAGTGATTTGGACCTCCACTTGAGAACAAAGAGGTGTGGACATTGATCTGAGGAGGAGGAGAGTGCGAAGTAAGTCTGTCTAAGGAGAGTGGGGTGTGGGCCTCAGTTTGAGGACAAAGTGATAAGGGTCTCCATCTGGGAAGTGTAAGCAAGTCTAAAGACTGTGGGCTGTGAACCTCCACCTGAGAACAAAGAGATATGAGCCTGCATCTGAGGAGAGTGGGAAGTGCAAGTCTCTCTAAGGACAGTGGGATGCAGAACTTCATCCAAGGATTCGGACTTGCCCTGGGATCTGTGATTCCCTCCATCCCAAGCCGGGCCAACAATTCCTCCCACACGGGTGAAAGTTTATTGACACCAATGGGAGTTTGTGCAGCAGAAACCCCTGGACTTGCAGAGAATGAAATTGTGAAGATGCCAGATGTGTGCTGTAGAAATTGTACTGAGCCTGTGTGTGCGTCATAGCACAAATATCATCTCTTCATTCTGAGCTCAGGAACAAAACATCAGTTCAACACCAGCAGTCCAATTACAATATCCAGCAGCTCCAATCAGAATCAGAATCAGGGTTAATATCATGTATCATGAAATTTGTTGACTTTACAGCAGAAGAACATTGTAATATATAAGTACAGAGAGAAAAAACTGTGAATTACAGTAATATATATATATATTAACTAGATAAATATTGCAAAAATAGAAATAAAAAAGTGGAGACTGTTCATGGGTTCAATGTCCATTCAGAAATCAGATGGGAGAGGGAAAGCTGTTCCTGAATTGTTGAGTGTGTGCCTTCAGGTTTCTGTACCTCCTTCATGATGGTAACAATTCGAACAAGGCATGACCCAGGTGACGCTGTTCCTTCAGCATAGATGCTGCAAGAGGCATCTCTCCTTGAAGATGTCCTGGATACTATGGATGCCAGTGCCCATGGTGGAGCTGACTGAGTTTACAACTCTCTGCAGCTTATTTTGACCCTGTGTAGTTGTGCCCCGTCCTATACTAGATGTTACTGTATCCAGTCAGAATGTTCTCCATGGTACATATGTAGAAATTTTCAAGTGTTTTGGTGACATACTGTGGTAAACTACATATACCTGTCTGGATATACCCGCCCCCTGCTGACTGCTCCTGTGGCTCCTCCCACAGACCCCTGTATAAAGGCGATTGGAGACTCCGCCCCGGCCTCAGTCTCCAGGACGTAGTGTGGCGGTCATTTGCTGCTTGTTCTTTCTTCCAGCCTATAAAAGCCTATATCTCGTCTCACATCTCCGAGAGTTATTGATGGTGGATCACAGACCAAATCTTCTCAAACTCCTAACGAAATATAGGCACTGCTTTGCCTTCTTTGTAGCTGAATTGACTTGCAGCTGATCTCGGACTGATTACCTGAGATATGTATTCATAAACAGGATGTGATGTTATGATACATTTGTGTGTTTTGGTCACAAAAAAGTGCTCATTGAGAAATTATCGTTGATTTAATGTACAATGGAAAATGACGGCAGTCATAAACACAGGTTAATTATTTCCTGGAGGCATTTTGTTAAAACCTAAATATATTCATTGTGTGGAGAGAGATGCCAGGTTTGGTCTTACGGTTATTTCATTTGCAGTTGGCACTGGATTACACCTGCTATCATGCTGGGCTTGTAATGGACAAGTATAAATATTTATATTGTAATGTGGTATGATATCGTACAAATCCAAGCTGGCAAATTGATTTCTTTTAATGTTTACCTTTCTGATTCCCTGTTGTGCATAAAATAATATTTTCCAATCACAGAGCTTATGAGTAAAAGCAACATCTTTTTGTTATTCCCCCAAAAATACTGTTAGACTAAAGAATACCGTGGAAGCGTGGCGGTTAGCATGATGCTATTGCAGCTCGGGCACCAAGAGTGTAAAGTTCAATTCCGGTGCCCCCTGTAAGGCACTATTGCAGCTCGGGCACCAAGAGTGTAAAGTTCAATTCCGGTGCCCCCTGTGAGGCACTATTGCAGCTCGGGCACCAAGAGTGTAAAGTTCAATTCCGGTGCCCCCTGTGAGGCATTGGTACTTTCTTCCAGTGACCCCGTGTGTTTTCTCCAGGAGCTCCGGTTTCCTCACGCAGTCGACAAACATACCAGTTAGTATGTTAATCGGTCGTTGTAAATGGTCCTGTGATTGGGTGAGGAATAAATTGGTGGGTGGCTGGGTGATGCAGCCCATTGAGTCAGAAGGGCCTGTTCCACTCTGTATCACTAATTAAAATAAAGTAAATCATCAGAGGTCACTATTAGAGGCCCCAGTTCAGGAAAAGCCGGAGCCTTTACTGGACTGCACTGAGCTGAGTGCTCCAGAATTCAGCCTATTCAATCTTTATCTCATTATCTCATGTTCTCAGTATTTATTGCTATTTATATGTATTTGCATTTTCACATTGTGTTGTCTTCTGCACTCTGGTTGATCTTTCATTGGCCCTGTTATAGTTACTATTCTATAGATTTGCTGAGTATGCCAACAGGAAGATGAATCCCAAGGTTGTATATGGTGACAAAGATGTATTCTGATAATAAAATTTACTTTGAACTATTTTCCCCTATAACTCAGTCCTCGCTTCCTGGCAACATCCATATAAATTTTCTCTCTACACATTCAATCTTATTGATATCTTTCCTGTAGGTAGGATAGTTCTCACTTTATTCATTCTGGAGAAAGGTTTTCAGTGTAAACATTGGGGAAATGCTCTGTTCTCTCCCAACCCCGTTAATGCAGCATTAGATAGATAGATAGATACTTTATTGATCCCAAAGGAAATTAGAGCATCACAGTAGCACTACATGTGCACAGATATAAATATTAGAAGAGAAGTACAAAAAATAAGTTACCACAAACAGTCTAACAGGAGGGGGGTGGGGGAAACATCACTTCCCCGGCTATTGGTGGACTCATTATAGAGCCTAATGGCCGAGGGTAAGAATGACCAGAAAGATAGTCCAGAATTGCCAGGATTTTCCGTAGGGTCTTCTGTTCTACCACAACCTCCAGTGTGCCCAGTTTGACTCCTATAACAGAGCCAGCCTTTCTAATCAGTTTATTGAGCCTTTTGGCATCACCCATGTTGATGTCATTGCCCCAGCACACCACTGCATAGAGAATTGTACTGGCAACAACAGACTGATAGGACATGTGAAGGAGAGGCCTGCATACTCCAAAGGACCTCAATCTCCACAGGAAACTCTGGCCCTTCTTGTACACAGCCTCTGTGTTGGTGCTTCACTCAAGTCTGTCATTAGAAGACTCCTAGAGTCATTGAAAAATACAGAACAGAAACAAACCCTTTGGCCCCATCTAGTCCATGCCTACTCCCATCGACCTGCATCCAGACCGTAGGCCACCATCCATCCATGTACCTATCCAAACTTCCCTTAATTCTCTCTTTCTTTTTTTTTCGGGTTTTCAAACACTGCAGGGTTTTTTTGCACCCGTAGCATCCGGTCAGTAACACTTCACTGCTCACGGGAGCTTGCTGACGTGCCCCCCAACCTGGGTCAGAGTTCCCGCTGCATTGCTGCGAAATGCTGCAGAACGTGTTGCAGTGTGAACGACTCGTGTCGTGCCAGGCTTGACGCCCCTTTCACAAGAACACTGAAGCATCAGTTCCTCATGCTAGTGACAGACTTCACAACTACATCACCAGCTCAGTCTGCACTGCGTGTTACAGTTTACCCAGAAGAAATGTTTAAAGATAGCAATTCAGATTATTTTTGGGTCAATCCTGATGCAAATGATGTATTTAAGTAAGACACACAAAATGCCATTGGAACTCTGGAGGAACTCAGCAGTGTCAGGCAGCATTTATGGAAATGAATAAACAGGCGGCATTTCAGGCCAAGACCCTTCTTCAGGACTGAGAGGGAAGGGGGAAGACAGCAGCATAAAAAGGTGAGGGAGGGGAAGGAGGATAGCTAGAAGATGATAGGATAAGCCAGGTCAGTAGGAAAAGTAAAGGGGCAGAGAGGAAGGAATCTGATAGAGAAAAGTGCACAATAGGAGAAAGGAAAGGAGGAGGGAAACTAGGGGAATGTGATAGGTAGGTGAGAAGAGATGGGAGGCCAGAATGGGGAATGAAGGAAGGTAGGGCGTAATATTTTTTTAACTGGAAGAAGAAATCAATAATAGCCATCAGCTTAGAGGCTACCCAGACGGAATATACTGCTCTTCCACCCCAAGGTGACCTCATCTTGGAACATGTCGGAACAGAAATTAGAGTTGGGATTAAAATGTTTGGCCAGTGGGAACTTCTGTTTTTTGCAGATGGAGCAGAAGTTCTTGGTGAAGCGGTCTCCAAACTTACATTGAATCTCACCGTCGTAAGGAGCTGAGGAAAGGGAATAGCATTTTTACAGGACACAGAGTGGGGTATAGTCAAGATAACCATGGGAATCAGTAGGTTTATAAGAGATGTGGGTTGACAGTTTGTCTCCAGAGACAGAGAGGTCGAGAAAAGAAAAGGAGGCGTCAGAGATGGACCAAGTGAATTTAAGGGCAGGGCAGAAGTTAGAGACAAGGTTGATGAAATTGATGAGCTCAGCATTATACATGAAGCATTGTAGTGGAGGAAGAGTTGGGGAGCC